>NC_134713.1:42671663-43296663 GCF_049634645.1 Pelodiscus sinensis
TTCAAGTCTCAGTACTTGCATCTAAGGAGTTTATTTTGCAGTGGAAAATTGCTGGATCATCTTATATTGACAGCTGAGCCACACAACAATAATGACATCAGAGACATTAGCTGATGGTCTTGGTAAAAATACATGACCAGAACTCTGAAGAGCTAGATGTTCCGAGTCTGACACTGACTTGCTGTCCAAACTTGAGAAGACATTCAAAATTTTCTGTGTCAATGTCTTCTGCAAAACAGAGATAATTGGGCTTGCATACCATTCCAGAGGCAAAGAGAGAAGCATTAGCAGGACATATCGGGTACATCTACAATGTGGTGCTATTTCAAGATACTTTTGGTATCCCAAAATAGCTATTTTGCATTTGACAGTGCGCCCGTTATTTCGAAATATCTGTTGAAATAATGGGCACGCTATTCTGAGGACCCTGCAAACCTGAAATCCATTCCACAAGGATTAAGGGACATTTCGGAATAATGGTTTATTTTGCTGCACAGACAGTGCCAAATTACAAAATAAGCTATTTCAAAATACACTAAAAATAAGCTAAGTAATTTGTATAGCTCAAATTGCATAGCTTATTTCAAGCTAAAGATGCATTGTAGACACACCCATCCTCTCCTTTTCCACCCATGGAGCCAGTAAACTCTCTCTTTTCCATGAGGGACTCAAAGTAGTGGAGTGCCACTGGCCTACCGTTTCTCCCCCCTCTGTGCTGTATCAGGAGAAGAAAGTTTGCCTGACCCACCTGAAAGTTCAAAGGATCCAGGCAGCTAGGGAGGAAGGATATTTGTGTCACCAAGAGATTAAGATTTAAAGGATTTTAAGTGAATTGTTTAACATCTTTAGGCCTCCATGCCCATCTGTAAAGTGGAGATAATATCACTTTTGTATGTTGTAGGCATATTGGGTATGTCTAGACTACATACCTCTGCCGACAAAGGCATGTAAAATAGGCTACCCAACATAGTCAATGAAGCGGGGATTTAAATATCCCCAGCTTCATTAAAATAAAAATGGCTGCAGCACTGTTCCACGAGGCATAAGGGAGCAGTCAACAACGGCTTCTCTTGTCGACCAATCTGCGTCTTGACTCGCGTGCTGTGCCGACGACCAGCTGAGCCAGCACAGCACGGCAGCCATTTTTATTTTAATGAAGCCAGGGATATTTAAATCCCTGCTTCATTGACTATGTCGGGTAGCCTATTTTACATGCTTCTGTTGGCAGAGGCATGTAGTCTAGACATATCTATGGTGTGGATAAATCTATCTTTGGGCTGTGGAATTACTGCTGTAGTTGGGGAGAGGAAGGAATATAAATCAAGGCAGATAGAACAAGCAACAGTTATTCAGCCAGGTAGATAAGAAGAGTGAGGAGCAATTTGATCATCTCCCAAGAGTAACTGGCACCACTCAGTTCAGTTTTTTATCTCCCTAGAAGCTATATATTTCTCATTGCTTAATCTAATTCAGTCAATCCAGGGCGCCAATACATTGAGTAAAAAGAGCATAAGAACATAAGAATGGCCATACTGGGTCAGACCAAGGTCCATCTAGCCCAGTAGCCTGTCTGCTGACAGTGGCCAACACCAGGTGCCCTAGAGAGGGTGTACCGAAGACAATGATCAAGCGATTTGTCTCCTGCCATCCTTCTCCAGCCTCCAGACAAACAGGGGCCAGGGACACCATTTCTATTCTCTGGCTAATAACTTTTTATGGTCTTAACCTCCATGAAATTATCTAGCTTCTCTTTAAACACTGTTATAGTCCTAGCCTTCATAGCCTCCTCTGGCAAGGAGTTCCACAGGGTGACTATGTGCTGTGTGAAGAAGAATTTTCTTTTATTAGCTTTAAATCTGCTACCCATTAATTTCATTTGGTGTCCTCAAGTTCTTCTATTATGGGTACTAATGAATAACTTTTCTTTATTCACTCTCTCCACACCACTCAAGATTTTATATACCTCTATCATATCCCCCCTTAGTTTCCTCTTTTCTAAACTGGAAAGTCCCAGTCGCTTTAACCTCTCTTCATAAGGGGCCCGTTCCAAACCCCTAATCATTTTAGTTGCCCTTTTCTGAACCCTTTCTAAGGCCAAAATATCTTTTTTGAGGTGAGGAGACCACATCAGTACAAAGTATTCAAGATGTAGGCGTACCATAGTTTTATACAGGGGCAGTAGGATATTCTGTGTCTTATTTTCTATCCCTTTCTTAATAATTCTTAACATCCTATTTGCCTTTTTGACCACTGCTGCACACTGTGTGGAAGTTTTCAAAGAACTATCCACGATAACTCCAAGATCTCTTTCCTGATTTGTCGTAGCCAAATTAGCCTCCATCATACTGTACGAATAGTTGGGGTTATTTTTTCCAACGTGCATTACTTTACACTTATCCACATTAAATTTCATTGCCAATAATTCCATATAAATTTCAGCAGCATAATTTCAAATAAACCTTGCATCCCCTCAGTGATTTATATTTAATACACATTAGCCTGTGTTCATCACGGAAGCAGCTGTGTGCCTTACATCAAAACAAACAATTGCATAATCACATCAAACTTTCAGGCTGCATCTAGACTGGCAAGTTTTTCTGCAAAAGCAGCTGCTTTTGTGGAAAAACTTGCCAGCTGTCTACACTGGCTGCTTGAATTTCCGCAAGAACACTGACTTCCTACTGTCTGAAATCAGTGCTTCTTGCAGAAATGCTATGCTGCTCCTGTTTGGGCAAAAGCCCTCTTGCTTTTGTGCAAGAGGGCCAGTGTAGACAATGCGGTATTGTTTTGCGCAAAAAAGCCCCGATCGTGAAAATGGCGATCAGGGCTTTCTTGCGCAAAACCGCGTCTAGATTGGCACCATTGCTTTTCTGCAAAAAGTGCTTTTGCGGAAAAGAGTTCGTGCCAATCTAGACGCTCTTTTCCACAAAATCATGCCAATCTAGACGTAGCCTCAGTGTATAGGCTCAATAACAGAAGGATCTACTCAGACAGAGCAGCTCATCAAACTGCTCTGCTAAAAAAATAGAAGTGTGCTGTGGGATGTAGTGGAGATAGATCAATGGTATTAAAAAGCTTAGTTTGCAGAAGCCCTTCCCTGAAACATAGTGAGGTGATGGTCAATGTAATTGATCTCTATTCCAGTATGACAACTTAGGTCAGGGTATGTCTACACTACCCCGCTAGTTCGAACTAGCGGGGGTAATGTAGTCATCTGCAGTTGCAAATGAAGCCCGGGATTTGAATTTCCCGGGCTTCATTTGCATGAAGTCGGCCGGTGCCATTTTTAAATGCCAGCTAGTTCGAACCCCGTGCCGCACGGCCACACGCGGCACGGAGTAGCTAGTTCAGATTAGACTTCTAATCCGAACTAGCTGTACTCCTCGTGGAAGCCTAATCTTAACTAGCTACTCTGTGCCGCATGTAGCTGCGTGGCACGGGGTTCGAACTAGCCGGCATTTAAAATGGCGCCGGCCGGCTTCATGCAAATGAAGCCTGGGAAATTCAAATCCCGGGCTTCATTTGCAACTGCGGATGACTACATTACCCCCGCTAGTTCGAACTAGCAGGGTAGTGTAGACATACCCTCAGAGAGGAGGAATAATAATACTATGTCAAAGAGTTTCTGTAGAGTCTATTGAAATTAAAGTTGCCAACTTTCGCAACTGGATGGACCAGACACCCATCCATCTGGTCGGGAATGTTGGCAGTCCAAATTGAAGTAAAATTTGAATGTTGGCCTTAGCTTTTATTTTGATTTTTCCTTGTTAAAAATAAGATTACAGATGTGAAGTGATACAATTCAATTGCCAGCCTGAAAGAAACATGCAACATGCGACTGGACTACACTTCTGTAGGGATGGGGTGGAGTGGGAGCAGGAGAAGGGAAGGCAAGCTGAGAAGAGAGGGAAGGCTATTTTGTATTTGGTCTCAATTTCTCTTGGAAGAAATTGAGGAAATATTATAGGGAGAGAGAAGTGCAGGCAGGAGGTGCAGAAGATTTAAGGAGTGATCCTAAGATGGTGAAGAAGCTGCTGGAACTATTAGCATGGGATTCAGCTTGGTTGAGAAGTAGATTTTTCAGTTCACCTATTTTCCTAGCTAAACAGGAGAGAGAATGAACAAATCTGTAGCGGAGGAAGATGGTCTGATTGCCAGATTTCAACCAGAGAAGATGCTCACCACAAGTGCAGGAGTGAAGTAAATAGATGTTGGGAGTGAGTCAGGGTTGGGGTTTGGCAGATTGGACCTTGTAATAGGAGAAGGGGACAAAAAAGTCATCAGTGGAGAAGAGTGAGGAATGGAGAGTCTCCACAACCAAACTGGTAGAAGAGGGCTGAGAGCAGACAAGAAAAAAGCATTTGCAAAGGCACCTAAACACCAACCATTAAAAAAGAATTGATGAAAGCTAATACTTCTATTGAAATTTCTTTCAGCCTGTTGAAAATGGGGGAAATAATCTTAAATAAAGGCAAAACCATTGCCTCACTCTTTGGAGGCACAGGGTTGGGGGGTAAGTTTGGGGTGAATCTGCCCTGGTTGTGTGGTGTGTTCCAAAGCAATCTTGCCAGTTTAGGATAGACAGGGTAGTTCAGGATAGTGGAATTCATCTTACAAATGCACTGGCCTGTTTTAGCAAAGTATTAAAGAATATGCCTAATTTTAGGTGTGTGAATCAGAGGTCAGTGGTATACTGAAACATAGGCATATATAGATCACTATTTTACTGATTTAGGGCTTAATTTGGTACCCTGGTTGCTTCTACACAGGTGACCTGGAATGCATGTAGCAATACTTTGTCCTTTTCCTCTTCTAGATCTAATATAATACAGGACAGAATTTTAGCTCTGATTATTTATAACTCAATTTAGGCAAGTTTTAAGCAAATAAATGTGTTTTTAAAAACAATAATGAAACTTTGTATTACATTACAGACATAAGAAAGGCAATTTCCTAATGGAAATAGTGCTTCGTAACTGATGTTTGTTTGACTTTCTTCTGCTTGCTGTTTAATGGGTTTTTCTATTTTTAAAGCATTGAGGGTGTTAGTGATGGATTTAGTTAATTAGCTGTCTTTGTCATTGCAAACAATGATAGCTTTCTGGCAATTTAACGGTAGGCTGAAATAACAAAGTAACAATTCTAAATAATGTTTTAAAGTGAATTTGAAAGTCAGTAATTTCACTGAAAGAGAACTAACCCATTTAAGTTAAGTAGTGGCGAAGAATAATTGCAGTTTTATCATTTGCACCAGGCTTTAATTTAGATTCATATACCCCATAGTCATGACAACAGCAGTTTTATATGTGTATTCAATCATTATTTTCAATCTAAAATGCAAGAAACATTTTTCTTTTCAAAAACAGAAGATTGATTGGACAAATTACAGCTTTCTATTGTCTTTTAAGTCTTCCAGTATTATTCCAGTATTAATGAGACACATATAGCCCGCTGCTAAATATCTTTATAAGAGTATTCATTTAAAGTATGTCTACTCAGCAGAGCTAAAGCAAAAATAAGCTTAGCAATTTGAGTTATGTCAATGGCATTGTTTAAGTCGAAAGAGCTTATTTCGGCTTTTGGTGCTGTCTACACAGCAGGAATTCTGAGAGAGAGAGAGAGCACTCTTACTTCTTGTAAAATGAGGGTTACAGGAGTCGGAGTAAGAAGTTCTCCAGCTTGACATTATTTTCACATTATGTTGAAATAACTGCTTGTAGTGTAGATGCGGACTATGTTATTTTGGAATAATGCTGCTGAGTAGACATAGCCTTAGAGAACAAGAGGAATTCTGTTTGTATCAAGAGGATTATTGTCTGCGTGACACTGACGTGTGATATAAATTTAAAGATTAGGAAGATGAGAGATTGATTTACAGCATAACTTTGGGCAAGTCAATGGAAAGTTGAAAAGAATGTGGAAATTGAGCTACCTTTATTTGAATTTTCCATAAATGCCCTGACACATACATACCTATCCACCCAATTAACTTTCCCTTCTTTTCTGGTATTCTGTCGAACCAGGCCCTCCTTGAACACCCCTTGAAAGAACAATGGACCCCAAAGTGTGTCTGCTCCTTTTGCAAGAGTTCAAATGGGGACTGGATTTGTGCCTGTTCTACTCAGTACCAAAGTTAAAAAGTTTAATGAATCATTAGCAACTGTTACACCAGGATTAGTCAATGGATATTTTGGCTCTTATATGCCTTCTTTAATGGTGCTTTCAGGTTTTAGATTTGATTACGATATTACTTAACAAAGATTAGTTAGCATCCTAGTGTTCTTCAAATTTGCTCAGAGTTGGTTGTTTGATTTTAATGCTTATTCTAAATATTAGTTCCACTGCAACTTGATTATTTAATCTGCTTTAGAAGGTTTTATTATAGATCTTCATTTTCATCATTATAATTTGGCTAAGAACTGTAGGAAGCAAGATACACTCTCCTGAACTCAACGCTAGAACTTTTAGTAGTTTTCTAATTTTAGATAATTATGTAACCATTCATTCATTATGTTTTATTCTATAGAACAGTGTTTCCCAAATGGTGTTCCATGGAACCCCAGGGTTCCGTGAAGTGAAAATAAGAGTTCCGCAAGAAAATTCCTTTACAATAACATTTTATGATTTAAAAAAATAATAATTAATATTTCAAAATTTATGAATTTTATTTAAAACAATTTTCATTTGTGTTTGCCATGATAAATGTCCCTGTGTAATGCCAGCATGCAGTCAGTGGTACGATCACCTATTATATACCATATATAAGACTGTTATTAGGGGTTCTGCAAAATTCTTTTGCATTTAAAAGGGTTCTATGGCCAAATAAAATTGGGAAACACTGCTATAGAATATCATCTTCCCTACTGAAGATGCCAATTTCCATAAGATTAGATTTTATCATTCGAGGGCAAAACCTAGAGTAGAATACTCTGATTGATCTCAGTGGGCTTTGGATCAGTTCATAGCTTTGATTTGTTCTATTGATCTCATGCTTTCCCCACCAAGAACTTTAGGTAGTCTCGGATGTGAATTTCATCCCTAGATACACGTCTGCTACCTTCAGGACCTGACTGGTGCTAAACCAAATAATTTGCTGAACCATGGGAGGTCAATATTGTCTAGCAGCATTACCAACAGTCCTACTACTTATTGGGTTCTTAGAAGATATCGAGGGGTAAATTAGTACTAAATAACTGCACACAAAATAGGAAGCCAGGACTGGTGGCTGCAAACAAACTTTATGGAACAGCAGGGAATTTAGCCACATCCATGATAAATGGACCATGGGTGTTGTCGGACCAGAGATTGCTGAGCTAGAGACGTTCAACCTGTTTGTAAACTGGCATATAATCCTTGCCTTACACTTTCTTTGCAATATTCTGTATGTTGTACAAAGTAATCAGCAATTCAAACACACTCAATGGTATTGGACATTTTTTTTATTCTCAAAACTGTGCACAATGTAAATTCAGCGCTTACCACAACCAAACCACCAGCCCATAATACTCCTGAAGTTGGGGGAAGTTAAAATCTGAACTATGAGTGTTAGAAGTTGAAATTATTTTTTTTAAATGTTGGATGGTTTGTTTAAAATAAAGTTTATTTGGGAAAACCTCAGAGGGGTATCCATGTTAATCTGTAACTTTAAAAACAACAAGCCAGTGGTACCTTAGAGACTAACAAATGTATTAGGTTATGAGCTTTCATGGATTAGAGAGGAAATTATAGAATCGTGGGTGTATATATAACAGCAAAGGAAGTTACCAATCAATTGTAGGACCAGTTTTAATGAAGCTAATTAAATCAGGCTGGCAACACCATGACATAAGACACACCATCAGGAGCTCATACACCTGCATATCCACTAATGTGATATGCCATCAGGGGCCAGCAATGTCCCCCTGCCATGTATATTGGCCAAGCTGGACAGTCTCTGCACCAAAGGATAAATGTACACAATCAGACATCTGGAATGTTAACACACATAAACATGTAGGGCAGTGGTCCCCAACCATTTGAAGTTGCCGGGCGCCAGGGGGCGTGACCGTTCATCTGCCGGGCGCCAGGGGACGGGGACACTTGCACGCCCGGGGGCACCCCCCCCCCATAGCTGCATGCCCGGGGACGGGGCCCCCCATAGCCACGCGCCCGGGGCCGGTGCTCCCTCCAAGGGCTGCGCGCCCGGGGCTGGCGCCCTCTGCAAGCGCCCCACGCCCAGAGCGCGGTGGCCAATCCGCGGCCAATCCGCAACCCGGGGCCAGTGCTCACCGTGCACCATATGCCTGGGGCCAGGCCAGCCCCGAGCACTTGGCGGGCGCATACAAATGCCCCCGCGGGCGCTATGGCGCCCGCGGGCACTGTGTTGGGGACCACGGATGTAGGGGAATATTTTAACCTATCTAATCACTGAGTCATGGATTTAAAAGTAACCATTCTTCTACAAAATAATTTTATCACCCAAATACAGAGGGAGACATCTGAACTGGAGTTCAAGTTGAACACTATCAATGTAAGTGTGAATAAGTTCTTAACTGGTTAATGCACTACAAAGGCAATTTCCCTGATTTTGATATGCACATTTTCACATGACATGACATGAATGAGACACATCCAACCTGACTTAATTAGCTTCATTAACACTGGTCCGTCCCACAATTGACAGGTAACTACATTTGCTAATATATATGCTGTGTTCTATAATTCCTACTCCAACTCATCTGATGAAGTGGGCTTTACCCACAAAAGCTCATGACATAATACATTCATTAGTCTCTAAGGTGCTACAGGACTGCTCATTGTAGGGAAAACCTATCCTTCTTCCAGAGCTCAAATTTTTAAAATTATACTATCAGCAATGTTAACCCTTTACACAATAGGTATTTAATATTGGAAGCCCTTCTGGACATACAGTAGTCATCATTATAGGGTAAATATTTGTTTACTCTATTGTTTGTTTCCCACTGTGTTCGGTTCTAGGTGTAAAAGGATCTTGTAGGTGAAACCCATCTATTTTGCCGAATGGCATGTATTGTGAATGACTTTTAGAACTGAGAGATAGTTGCTCTGAGATTACCAATACAGAGAGGAGAATGAATTTGGTAGTTATAATGAAAAGAGGGGAAGGAGGGTGGGAAGAAGAGAAAGGCAAACCTGCCAGTAGCACATGTAAATCTCAATTGGAGTGCAGCTGAAAACAGCCTAAGAGTTAGGGGGGACTGTTTACAGGTGGCAGGTGTGTACAGGAGACACACAGAGAGTTGATAGAGAGCACAAGATAACAATGAAATGGTTATGAATAGAATAATAAGCAGTGATCACAGCTGCCTAAAAATCCTGTCAGTGGCAATACCCATGTTTTGGGGATAGAATAATGCTATCTGGATTAAGACAGAATTGTAAGTGTTCTGCAATTTGTTCCCTTGTAGCTTTTGATTTATATGATTGCTACTTCTTGGAGGAAAACAGCATGTACTGGAATAGTCTGTACTTTTCTACTGAAAGTCTAGTCCCCCTTGAACAGCCTTCCTTTATAAATTATTGTCATGATTAAGCAGTCATCCAAGTCATACATTCAAAGTTGTTCTTAAAAGCTTTATTACTAACTTGAATCTATTTCTTTTATTTAAGAGTTTCTTTACAAAAGCAATAGCCAGAATACAAGGGATGGCAGAATTAAGCTCTCTGTGATCAACATTAATAATCTGGTTTGCTCTTCAGAGGCAAAAGTAATTTGTTACTCTGTAAGATGTTTGACAGGTACCGCTGCAGGAGCAATAAAAGCTTAGAATGGAAAACACATAGAAAAGTGGTACATTTGGAAGTCATTCAAAGGTAAAAGTTTGGAATTTCAGGTTTCATTCGTGCTTCAGAAAGGTGCAGGAAATTAAGAAGAGGAAGATGATCAGAATGATTAGAAGAAGGCAAAAGGAAAATAGGGTTGGAAGGAAAGAAAGTAGAGGCTACTACTTTCCACAGAAACAAATCTGGAAAAAATTAAATTAAATGTTAACTATAAGGTAATTAAATAACGGGGAGGGGGGGAGGGAAGGGAAAGAAGTTTAATTTTTTTTATAACTTAATCCGTTTACTGTATTTAAATTGATGAAATGTAATTAAAAATAAGAAACACTAAAAAAAAGTTCATCTACTTTATTGTGGTATATATTCTGACGTGCCTCTTGTTCCAGTTCATTTGATGATGCAGCCCACAGACTGTAGTATCAACAAGTGCTACATCATTTTAGGCATGTAACACACAGTGGCTTGTGTTGCACCTTAACCCCTTTTTGTTGCTTTCTTTTATATGTAGGAATTTGTTACAAGCCAGAGCAAAATAGAGCAGTCTTAGGGTGCATATATACTCCACCCTTACCTTGAAATAAGTTACACAATTTGCGCTATGAACATTTCATAGTTTATTTTGAGGTAATTTTGAAATAGCTACACAGCACCAAATCTGGAAATAAAGCACTATTCCAAAATGTCCCTTAGCCCTCATAGAACAAGGTTTACAGGGACATTGGAATAGTGAGCCCATTATATTTCAAAATAATGGACTCGCTCAAAAGACACAGAATAGCTATTTTGGGATTCTGCTGCAGTGTAGACTTAGACTTAGGGAGAATCAGATCCTTAATGGTTGTTAGTTGGTCTGTGGAAATAAATGTTTTTTCCCTTTCATGCAGTTAGTTTGTCTTATAACAGAGGATAAGCATGGAATGAGGATAGGGACTTTCCAGGTTTCATTCGCACATCAGAAGGAAGCAGGAAATGGAAGTTGCTCAGATAAGTTTGTCCAACAGGCATTTTCTGCAAAATAAGAAATAAAATCAGAATTGAAAATTCACACCAAAAATACCATCGTTTTTAATATCATGGCTCCAGGAAGAACTCTAGATCAAGTAATAATTGATATAGCTTAGTGAATATATTTTAATGTGATATTTCAGAGAGTTTTTCTTCCTAGCCGGAAGCCTCTTTTATTTCAGTGTAAATATGTTGCTCCATGATCAATCTTGGTTTAAGCAATCAAATGGGTATCACAAATTACATCAAGGATGAATCTGATCAGTTTCTCTGAATATAACCTGCCCTAAGGCTCTCACCACATTTCCCATTCTTTGCCTGTGACGTATGAGATTGATTTGCTGGACAATCACTATGCACTGCCAATGTCCTTGAACCACTGTAGCTTTCATTAGTGGGTGAAAGGCAATTGTTTTTGCCTTGTCCAAACTGTGGCAGGATGTTAGGAAGATATCCTGACACTCACATGAATCACTTTATCTTGGTCAGAAAAGAACAGTTTCTAAATTCCTGGCTGTTTTCAAACCTATGCATGGTTTAGCAGAAGAGTTAATTTTATTTTCTATTATAACTTAGTCTTAATTTAGTGCCCCAAATCCCTCTTCTCCCCCCGCTTTATTTTCAACTTGTATTTCATACCACAATATTCTGTATTGAAGTACCTTCTAGCAGGAAAACATGATTGATTGTTTAGAGTTTGAAGTTTGTCTTTTTTGAAAACTCATATCCAAATATATTATCGCCACTAATTTCTTTGTCAAGTGGTTTGAAAATTAAAACATGATAAGTAAATTATTAATTGCTTGCTATTGTGTAGGGAAGCAACATGATCTAACGATCTCAGCCTAGAACAGAAAGTCAGATGTTTTGGATTTTACACTCAATGCCACTGCTACTTCAATGCATTCTACTATGTGCCACTTAAACTATCTGTGCCTCAGTTTATCCTTATGTAAAATGCGATAATAACACTGTTCTCTCTAAACGGAGAGATTAGTCTTTGTTTGTGGGATAAAGTCTCAAGATTATAGTATACATTTCTTTTATAGTAAAACAGCAAGGTATCACATGATGAGGAACTATTTTACTATCTTGAGAAATTATCCCTGGTATCCTACTGATAGTCACCTGTTTGGTTGTCCACCTCTGGAGTATTATGCAGTTAACTGTAATGTGCTTTCTTTAATCCTAAAAAGTGAGTGAGGATTTTTTGGATTGGCTGAAAATGTAAACATAATCATCAGATCTTAATTATGCACACCAGAAAGGATAACTAAAGCCAATCTGTGCATAATTTTATTCATTTAGTTTTAAGGATCTCGATATGTAAGCAATTACAGTAAAGCTCCAATTGTCCGGCATCCAGTGGTCCAGCACTCCTGATAGTTGGCACCAACTGGAACCCAGAAGTGCTCCGGCCAGCTGGACAATTGGAGCTGCTCTGCCTCCGGCTTCCCCAAGTCCGCTGCCAGTCAGCAGTGGCTGACTTGGGGAAGCTGGGGGTAGAGCAGCTGGAGTGCTGCCGGGTTGGTCCTGCAGTGCCACTCAGGTGAGGGACGGCACTGCGGGACCAACCCGGCAGCACCCTAGATGCTCTTCCCCCAGCTTCCCCAAGTCAGTTTCTGCAGCGGTGGACTTGGGGAAGCCGTGGGCAGAGCAGCTGGGGTGCTGCCGGGTTGGTCCCTCAGTGCCGCCCTCTCCCATGCTGCACAGTTCCCCACTGACTCCCCCACCCCAGCCCAAACCCCTCATAGCTCCCCTTCCGGTACTCCGGCATATCTGATAATCCGGCACCCCCTGGGTCCTAAAGGTGCCGTATTATCGGAAGTTTACTGTACATGGTTCCAGATAGAGTGGAGTGACTCAACATATGGGGGGGGGGGGGGGAGAGAGCTGCTCTAAATCCTAAGATATTGGTAAAATCTAATTTATTGTTGCATATCATAACAAATGGCAGTGGATACTAATATTTTTAATAATTTGGGGGGATGGGAGGAGAGGAAATTGCTTGACAGATTACCTGCCACTCATAGGTCTCTCTCTCTTATAATTCCTCTTTGTTCAGAAGACTTACTGTGCCATTGGCCACTCTAAAGCTTGTTTTTCTGTAACAACACTGAGCGAAATAGTAATCATGAACAGCTTTTCATTAAAAAAATTGTTGGTTTTGAGTCCTCAGAACAATTGTGACATGAAAACAATTTTCCAACTGTAATTCTGTACAATTGCTTTTCAAATGTTCTAAATGAATTTCACAAGCCAATATGTTTATAAATAAGGTGTTTTGGGGCCCTTAAAATACAACATTTGGAGGACTTAAAAGCTACATAAAATCAAATATTTGTGTGAAATTACATACAAAATATCTTCATTATTTCAACCTGCCTAAGAATGAATATACAAATAAAGGTCTTGGCCCTTCAATGTGTGGCTTCAGTGGGTGAGTGCCTGAGTACATCACACTTTAGGAATGGGGATTAAAGGATAAATTGTGTAGTTGCTGCTTCATGTGGGTGAGCAGTTATTCACATGAGTCATCCATTCACTGCAATGTGCGCTCATTTGAATAAAGATTGTACATCCTAGACCTAAAGGGAGTCTCTCATTATACTCATTGTCTTTGTATCAGCCCCTCATTTAATTTTTTTCTTGTTAAAACAGAAAAATTGAGACTATTGTGCTGATGCTTGCAGAATTTGGAATAAATACAAGATATTTAACTAGGGAGTTTGTCTAAAAAATGGGTTGCATTTTTTAAAATCCATGTTCTATAATCCATAATATAAATAGCTGGACTCCAAATATTGGTAGCTATTGAACCATCTGCATAGCATTCTATGGGAGGATCTTATAGAATTGTATCTAATGATGACCACAAAAGAATTGGTGGCAAAGCTACAACATATGTCCCTGTAATCTCTTAAAGTGCTAAAAACCTAATAAGAGCTAGGGGCATAATTTCTAGATCTTGCATTTATAATTGGCTTCGGAGCTGTTCAGTTTTGTAATCTCTCTTTCTACCCCCATTCACTAACATTATCATCTCCTCTGTTCTAGGGAAAAAAAGGAATATTCAGCTCCTGCATGATCAGCATTTTGCAGTTTCATGGTTGTGAGATTTAAAAAATCGTACATTTCATGATTTAGACATTTTAACTCGGAAATATCATGGTGTTGTAATTGTTGGGGGTTCCATAAATTAGTTTGTGGGGACTGGAAAGTTATTCGAGGGTGGATTACTTTACTGCTACCCTTCGGCATTGCTGCTGGAAGGGCTGGGCTCCTAGCCAATAGTTACTGCTCTCCAGCCACCCAACTGTGAAGGTAGCACAGAAATAAGGATGGGAATATTGCAACTCCCTCCCCTAAAACTAACCTTTTGAAATCCCTGTCCCCAGGGCCCCCAGTTTGAGAAACGCTTGTCTTTCTTTATGAAATAGGGTAAAAGTGGACAAAAAGCCAGATTTCATGGGGGAGACCAGATTTCCATGACGTGTTCATGGCTGTGAATTTTCTAGGGCCCTAGTACTTAAATAAACAGATTAATTTTGTGGTGTGTGTGTGTGAAACCCATTCATAATCGTCTCTAGGCATATCCTCAATTGGCATTAATCATGCTTCACTTGTCTGCTCTCTTTATAACAAAGTGCCCAGAGTTGTCTATTTTTGTCCTTTACACTATATGGCATAGAATGATTTGAAAAGGTTAGAATTATCACTTTGCTTTACTTTCAAGGTAACCTTATAACCTACTTCAATATATTGTAAAACATTTGGTAAATGGATAGCAATTTTCAGGATCACTTTTTATCCACATGAGATTTAGCCTTCTGAAAATATAAATGGAAGACAAAGACCTAATCAAGACCTCCAGAAAGCCCAAAATAATTTTGACTCCACTTTATTTAGTTTTACATGTCATTGTCACCTCTAGCTTTTCAATTATAGGCATCTTTGACAAGTGGATATTTGTAATGTGGTCTTGAAATGCTAGTTCTTTATAACTTTCCTTATGGTGCTCTTCAGATATTAGGCAAAACTACTGCTGCATATGTATTCAAATTTAAAATCAAAGGCTAATATCCTCTTTCAACCTTAGTCATAATCACTGGAGGGTCTTTAGTTTAGGATTATATAATTATTATATAGGAGAGTGTGCTTTTTTAGAAAAAAAACCCTAACACTGTCACATTCTATATGTAAGGGTTGATTTTGGTAGATGTGCATAGGTTAACTAATCTTAATTCTCCTTTTTTATGAATGTAGGGGATCTACCCCCGGGGAGGGGCTTAAGTCCGCCCCCCCTCAGTTACCAAAGTCGTTTGCAACCCAATGCGACTCGCTTCGCTCGGTTCCGCTCGGCGGTTGGGGGAAGGGGGTCCAGGCCCGCCCTCGCTCCGGACCCCGACCCAGGGCCCTAAGGTCAGGGATAGGCTCCCCACCTAGCGAGGGGGGTCGAAAACCCTAAACTCCCCCGCTCTCAGGGTCCGCGTCCCTGCCCTGGGTCACTTCTTCCCCCCAGAACCAATAGGCTCACCTGGGCGTTCCCTCTGCTCCCACCCAGGGCCTCCAATACCGGCGTCTGCTCTCCGGTCCTTGAGGGGGAAGCGTCTCCTCGGCGTCCCCCTCCCTGGCTGGTCCACGGCGGCCTTTTAAATGGCCCGCCGGTCGCAGGCAGATGACGTCGCCACCTTCATCCGCCTCCGGCCCCTCCCCGGGCCGGTTGCCCCGTGACGTCATCGCCACGTCTACCCGCCCCCGTCCCCTTTCCGCGCTGTCCGCCGGCCCCGGCTCGTTACCCGGCCGGTGCGCCGGCTCCCCCGCGCTGGGACAGCGGGCGGCCATCCATGCTGCGCCGGGGGGTGAGCCCTCCCCCCGCGATCGCGGCGTCCCGGCGGTCCCTACACTGCCTGCCGGCCCCGGCTCGTTCCCCGGCCGGTGCCCTGGCTCCCCCGCTTTGAGACCCCGGGCGGCTGTCCGTGTCGCGCCGGGGGGTGAGCCCTCCCCCCGCGATCGTGGCGTCCCAGTGGTTTCCGGGAGGGATGGGGCTACCCCGCCACAATGAAGAACAATGAAAACTATTTCAATCTCTGCCTAAATTGATAGCTGAGTGAATAACATTGTTTTCTTATTCTGTTATTGTTATGCAATGTAGTAATTAAGTTCAATAACATGTTTCAAAATGATGGTAACAATGAATATAAAAATGGGAATGAGTTAAATTTAAATCACAGTTCTCTTTTTAAAAATTCTAGCTTAATGAAGGATGGTTTATATATCCTTTCAAAAGCCATACTTTCAAAATGAACATTTCAGCTGATACTATAAATTGCGGTAGCCCTTTAATTTTTTTTCTGTCACCATAGTATGTTTCAGGTTCTTAAAAAATGTTAGTTGATTATACTCTGTTTAACCCTTGAAATCTCTCGCAGCTAGGTTTTTATGGACTATATCATGGGGTAGTACCTAGTTGCACTAGAGTTAAACACAAATTCTGCTGCAACCTTAAAGCCCAGTTTTTAATAATAAAATGTTGATACTCGTTCTGAAAAGGGCGGGGGGGAGGAGGGCATTTTCAAAGATACTACGGGGAATTGTAAATCCAGCTCCCACTGATATGCAATGTGCCTTTGAGCATCGCCTCCACAGGTCAGACTAACTGGCCTAACTTTTTGATTTTTTCAGAGGCATCCAAAATTAC
The DNA here is from genome assembly GCF_049634645.1 of Pelodiscus sinensis. NCBI lineage: Eukaryota > Metazoa > Chordata > Testudines > Trionychidae > Pelodiscus > Pelodiscus sinensis. The sequence goes on from NC_134713.1 coordinate 42,688,171, forward strand.
AGATACTATAAATACTAAGTGGGCTCATATAGAAAATATAGGCCATGGAGCTGACCTTTCTTCTCTTCTCAGGATACAGTGAAATACAAGGATCCTTATCTGTCACCAGTAGGGGATTATGGGTTGACACAGAAGAGGCCAATAATAGGGACAAATTGCCTGCTGCACTTTGAAGAAAAATGTGCTTCCACAACAACTCAAGATCCGTGTGCACTGGTAGTCATTTTGCAGTAGTATGCCATAACTATTCATGTCCTCAGCAGCATGCTATGCAATAATTTTGAAGGCAAATACTGTAGACGCTCTGATGTCAAGTCTTATAGAACCTATATACAGTTGGTTCTCAATTTACACTTAAGATCAAATAGAGACAGGATTACTTAATAGCACCACTAAGAAAGCAAGAGTGAAAAGAGTGTAGTGGTTTAATCAGTTACAATAAGATAAGCACACACCTGGGGTAATCTAATAGAGGAGTACTAGAATAATTTAGCCCCTTAGGGCTTTTGAAACCTGATATCTGAGGTCGCACCTCAGGCCTAACTGTTTACTTATCTCTACATCTTTTTATTTTCTGCAGTCTTGAAATCTCAGCACTTTCCCTCAGCCAGTTCATTTCTGCAGGAAAAATCTTTATTCACTGGCTTTCCTCATACTTTAGCATTCTGATCCATATTAGTATTAGGATGACAGTTGTCTCATATACAGTGACTGCAAGCTATTGCCAGATTTGTTCAACAGGATACTGGAAGGATAGTAGCTGTAGTACTGAGATGAAATGGGAGGAGTCAGATTTTGTGGTATAATCTTAGATTTACAGGTGATATTGACATTATTGACTGAGGATTTACAGAGAAGAACTGACAAGGTAGTCCAGGAAAGCAGGAGATTTAGACTGAAGTTCAGCATAGAAAAAAGACAAAAAGTATGGTGATTGGAAGAGGAAAGAAAGCTCAAACGCTAAGACAAAAAACTAAATAGAACAAATGAAAAAAATCCTACTCTGTGGAGGATGAGTATCAATGAATTATTAGGGTGGCAAAGTATCAGATTAACCCAGTACCACATTTGGAAAAGTCTGCAAGATCTGGAAGGCACAAGATATTTTGATTAAAAACAAAAATCAGTGTCTTTTAGAGACATTCTATTATTTTTACGGCTATTATATCTACATTGTTATTGCCATTAATTTGATTGTTATGATCCCTGTGAGTAGACGGGATCCTGAAGAGTCTAATTCCATCCCAGGGAAAGAGACAGATCCAGGCAGCTATTTAATCAGCAGCATGCAATGACTTCCAAGCGACAAGTAACCTTTCATAAAACAGTACATCATCTGCAGCTGCACAGCCCAGGAGGCCAACAGAAGCTTCACTTCAGCAGTCAGACAGTTGAATTTAGAGATGGAAATTGAAATTAGTGTGAAATTAGTTTTGTTTTCCTGTGATATGAAAGGATTTTGGGGGGGGGGAGGGAAATTTTAAGAACAAAGTCTACAAGCTATTAGCTGGGGAATAAAATGGCACATTTGTAAGAAGAAATATAAATATATTATAAAAGAGTAATTAATATGCTGCAGTTATCACCTCGCCTTTAAGAATATTTTTTCTATTCACAATTGATAATCTAACCCTACTATAGATACACCAGTGTTCTTCAGTAGAGGAAAACAAGAATGACATTTTAAGAAACACTCCATGCATGTATAATTAAGAGGCAGTGACCTGGGTCCATTGGTTTTACCCATGCATGCAAAGAAATTCTTTTGATTAGAAAGGATTGTGCAGTAGCATAAGTGTGGCTTTGCTAAAGAGATTATAGCATCATAATCCAATCCAAAGAAAACTGAAAAAGAACATGATGCAAGTGAGAACCACAGAAATGCATAAAGTCCTACAAGACGGGAAACAATGCAAAAATGAGGGCAAATCAAGAATGCTGAATATAACCCCCAAAACAAAATATAGGCTCCTCTGAAGCTGTTCTTAAAAACTGTTCTCAATGATGTATGTCTAATAAGTATCTTTGCACTTTCCATTACTCTCTTACATTAAAATTGCAAACTCTTTGCGATATGAACTGTCCCTTACTAAGGCTACATCAGCACTTGGAGCTAGAGCTATGATTCCAAGATCACTCAGACATACTAGCGCTAGCTTTCATTGAGTAACAGCACTAGAAATAGTAGCATGGCCCTGGTGTCCTGAGAACATACCTGTGGGATCCTAGTGGGTTGCATTTGGATGGTTAGCCCATGCTGCTGCTTGCCACTACCTGTGCTATCATGGCTACACTGCTATTTTTAGGTCTCTAGCTCAATGAGAGCTAGCATTAGTATGTCTACATAGGCTGGAAATTACATGCTTAGCTCAGTGGAGACAACCTAAATGTCTGCACAGCACCTTACACAATCGGGTTTCAACATGATTGGTGCTTCAAGGCATGGATGTAATACAAGCAATGTAATACAGGAAAGCATCCAATTTTCTTTTTAGTCCCCCATCCTCTTCACACTACCTCACTGACTTCCTGTCTCTTTGTAGTGTCTCTGGTTCAAAGCTTTTTTAACACTCCTCAGGTTGGACCTACATCTCTGCGGGGCAGTGAGTTGCATGGGCCTGTGATGCTACGGTTCTACCAGTGTTGGAGCCCTTGAAGCCCGGCTCTACCAACAGCAGCATCAGGGCTCTCCCCTGGCCAGTATGCCCTCCCCTGACCTTTCCTGATCTGCACCCTGGGCAACAAGTGGCTGCCTCCGGACGTCAGCACTTCCTCGCCAGTTGCGTCACTGCAGCCTGATTGTAAGGGAGCAGGGTTGGTGGCAGGTTGACTGCTGTGTCTGTGGAAGAAGGAGGAAAGGAGGCACATGGCAGTTCCCTCCTCTCCCACACACAGCAGGCCACTCAGGTTATATCTAAATAGCAGTTTTATTTTGGAATAACTGACACTATTCTCTGACTGCTTACTCTGACTCTTGTTACCCTCATTGTGTGAGGAGTAAGGGAAGTCGGAGGAAGAGTGCTCTATCTCACAATAATTGCTGAGTAGACAGCACAAAAGTTGAAATAAGCTATTTTGACTTAAGCTACGCAATTAGCCTACCTAAAGTGGCATAACTTATTTTTAGTTTAGCCCTACTGTGTAGACATGCCTTAGAGTGGACTCCTTTTGAGGCTTGGGTTAGTTCAGGGAGGAGGAGGATTGGGGAAAGTCCTCTTCTTTGGCACCAGCCCTGGGATAGTCTGATTGCTTCAGCCAAAATTTTGAGCTCCTTCTCCTTGACACCCCCAGGCTCTAAACCTCTGTCCAAGCCCTTCCCACACCCCAAACCTCTCATCTCCACCCCAGAGCCTGCACCCTCCACACCAAACCTCTGCCACAGCTCTGAGCTCCACCCATACTCAAAATCCCTCATCGCAATCGCAGAGCCTGCACCATACCCCAACCCTCTGTCCTAGCCCTGAGCCCCTCCTGTACCCCAAACCTCTCATCCCCACCCCAGAGTCCACATCCCAACCCTCTGCCCTAGCCCTTAATCTTTCACACATCCCAAACTCCTGATTCCCATCCCCACCCCAAAGCCAGAGCCTACATCCCCCAACCCTTACAAGACAAGTGGGGAATGAGGGGAACTTAGATTCATTCTGGACACCACCAGAACTTATACAAACCTGTACTCACTGCATGTCTGCTCTCATTTCCCTGTCACTGCTTCCAGAGCTCTTTGATTTCCTATACTCAGTTTCCCATTCTTTTCATGCCGCTCTCTGTACTTGGAGCAGCCTTCTGCTTGTCCATCACCTGTCCTCCTCCTCTTTTCCTTCAGATCCCAATACTCATTTCTTTTACCAAGCTTCCAAATGTTCTGATGTCCACAGAAACTGTTTGTTTCCATATCACTTCTTTCCTGTATTGTCTTCCCATGTATCATCTCTGTCTATCTGACTTGCTCAGGTTTTCATCAGTGTGAACCTTTGTGTATGGTCAGCCATATTGGCTTCAATAGAACTCTGGACCATACTGTGGATTTCTAATCCATTCTGTAAAATCTTCAGGAATATAATACAATTTGTTGTATGATTCATGGGAAAAAAACTACACTGGGAAGATGGTGAGAGACATCAATGTTAACATCAGATTTGGAGGGCTTGTCAAAATGTGGATTAAGGAGGGCTTTGGAGGAGATCACAAGAGCTCTTTGCAGTCAAGAATTAACAGCTTGCTCCAATAAAGAAATATAATCTTATTCAGTAGAACAAGCTGCAATGCAAATGAAACCATCTGCATTTTGATTCTATGCTTAGTTGTGTGAACAAGAGTGGTGGTAGGAGGAAACACTTTGCGTGAGTGCACTAGGAAATGTCTTTGCAATAGGAAATACAGCAAAATGAAATGAGCACCAACAATGACAACCTGTCAGACCTTAACCAACTGAATTTAAAAGAGGTCATGGGATGTTTGCAGGAGGGCACTTCTCTTCAAAATGCACTTGTTTTTAAATTACTCCAATACTACAAAGCACAGACTACCTTTTCAATGTGCCCAGGAATTATGTGCTTGATTTGTGTATTTCATTTTCAAAGTTTGTAAGTTGTCTAATAAATTAAATGAAGGCACATAATTAAATGTTAGGTAGGCCACTTCACTGCTATAGGAGTATAACAGCTGTCAATTTCTGTTAACCATGGATGAATCTATTAGTGATTAAAAGGCAACCTTTTCCTCTAAGGCACTTTAAGTAATGAGATCAATAGATCATTTCTGGTATCCACTATCTTTGTTCCTGGATGCTCTTCCAATTTAAATTTGAAGCACTGTGTGGTTTCTAGGTCAGGAGCACTGCAGAATGCATTGCAAACAATGACTGATGGAGACAGCAGCTATGAACTAACCTCATAGCAAAGAAACTGTCAGAGCTGCTGGATGCTCCATCAGGAGCTTTCAAATTTAAAGAGAGTGGAGCCAGAATTTAAGGTACTTCCAAAAAGCACCTTTTTGGAAAGTGCTTTCTTCCTTGGTGCCCCTCACGCTTTAATAGAATCTCCCCCAATCATCTTATTGTCCTCCTCTCCTCTCTCATCATGGCTCCAAATATTGGACAATACTTAGGCAATTGGTGCGCTGTGATCACAACTTTTCTTGCTGATCTGTATTGCCTGTTGTATCCATCTCTTGTCTTGTGGTTTATGTGTACTTTGTAGGCTCCTTGGGGCATGGACAGAGGTGAAAGTAAGTGGGTGTGCCCTGGTGTGCAGCTCCGGCAAGAACTGGCAGAGCAGTGGCAAAAGCCAGCAGGGTGCTATTTAAAAAGCTGTAGGGACCTGGGTTGCAATAGGACAGCACCTGTAAGAAATTTAAGTTGCTTTCACCCCTGATTATGGACCATCATTTTTGTTGTGCTCAGACCAGTACAACTACAGTGAGGCTCTAATCTACGACTGAGGTGCTTAGGTACTACCACAATAAAATACTAAATAATAGAAACAACAAAGAACTATTGGTGGCTAATCATGGGAGGTAGAAAGCAGGGAACAGAGGTCTAATGGAAAGCTACAGGAGGCAGGGACTACTGAGTAACAGAGACAGAGGGAGGAGAGGGCAGATGTACATTGACCTCACCTTAGAAATGCTTAGGTTCTATAGAAAAGAGCACAAGAGAAACTCTAGGAGGGTATGTCTACACTACAGCGCTAATTCAAACTAACTCAGTTCGAATTAGTTAATTCGAACTAAGTTAATTCGAACTAACGTGTCTAGAACTAAAAACTAGTTCGAATTAGCATTTTGCTAATTCAAACTAGCATGTCCACATTAAGTGGACCCTGAACAGGGCTTAAGGATGGCCAGAAGCAGTGCCGGCAGGGCATCAGAGGAGGACTTAGAGCGTGGAGATGCTGTCTCAGGCTAGCCGAGGGCTGTGCTTAAAGGGTCCCGACCCCCACCCCGGACAGACAGTTCTCAGGGGTGCCCCGCTTGAAAACCAGTCCTGGCTTGGATTGCCCGGAGTGTCCACACTGGGCACATCACACCACTCGGCTATCAGACCGGCTGCACTTGTCGCAGGCTGCCATCTGGGGAGAGGGGCAATTGGGGGGCTGCAGGAGAGGTTCCACCCCCAGAAGCCCACAGAGCCAGCCCAGTCCTCCCCATCGGGGGCTCGTGCCCCATTCCTCCCTCACCTCCTTCCACTTACCCTTCCCTAGCCCCTTTTCTTGATGTACAAAATAAAGGACAATTGTGTTCAAAAATGGAATCTGTCTTTATTGAACAAAACTGGGGGAGACTGGGAAAAGGAGGTGGGAGAGGGGAAGAGAGAGGCTGGGAGAGAGGAGGGCAACTACAATGATCAGGGGTTGGGAACAGGTCCCATATGAAGAGAGGCTAAAGAGACTGGGACTTCTCAGCTTAGAAAAGAGGAGATGGAGGGGGGACAGGATAGAGGTCTCTAAAAGCAGGAGTTGGGTAGAGAGGGTGCATACAGAAAAGTTCTTCATTAGTTCCCATAAAGAAGGACTAGAGGACACCAAAGGAAAGGAATGGGTAGCAGGCTTCAAACTAGTAACAGAAAGTTGTTCTTCACAAAGCAAAGAGTCAACCTGTGGAACTCCTTGCTGCAGGAGGCTGTGAAGGCTACAACTAGAACAGAGTTTAAAGGGAAGTGAGATCAAGTGAGGAGGTTGGGTCGTCCGTTAGTTCGAACTAACTCTGTAGTGTAGACATACCCGGAGAGACTTATAAAGGTTCTGAATTAGATTAACATCGTCTGCTTCATACTTATTACAAAGTTGGCTTGTCCATTCTTAAATGATGTGTCCACTTCACACAAAGGCTTGGAATGGAGTACTTCATTAAGTGCCTCTCTATCCTTGTCTGCTAGGTATGACCATGTATCCTTCCTTCCACACAAACTGCCTTGTAATTTAACTGGAAAATAGCAGATACTCATATTGTGCAATGATACCAATCTGTTCTCTTTTAAATTAGTTTTGCAGTAGGCAATTTCCTTCACTTGTTCAAGTAGATGTAAACACTACAAGGTCAGTTCATGTCTAACTGAAAGGTTATCCAATTTAATTTTGTACTCCACTCAGATGCTTTCTAAATACCACTCCCAAGCATCAGTCCTCAGCACAAGCTTACCTACGAACTTGTACTGAAGACCAACTGATTACTGTGTAATGTAACATTTATATAAAATAGCTTTTACTCTCTTATTTTTAACTAGCATAGAAACACCAGATTATTTTTACATTTATAAAAAGTGAAATACAGCATACTGCTGAGTATATTTTACCTGTACAAATACTTACTCTGACTTACTGTTTTACTGTCGTGATTTGCAAGGTAGAAAACTGAAACTTTGAAATAACAGTCCTTTTGCTTTTGCTTGAGCGTTTTAAACCAATTTTAATAGTTACTGTCCAACTCCTCTATTTTCTTGATAATCACACAATCATAGGACTGGAAGGAACTTCAAGAGGTCATCTAGTCCAGTACCCTACACTCATGGCAGGACTAAGCATTATCTTCTATACCATCTCTGACAGGTTTTTGTATAACCTATTTTTAAAAATTTCCAATGATGAAGATTCCACAACCTCCCTTAGCAATTTATTCTAATGCTTATCCACCCTGACAGGAAGTTTTTCCTAATGCCCAACATCCCTTTGCTGCAACTTAAGCCCATTGCTTCCTGTCCTACCCTCAGAGATTGAGAACAATTTTTCTCTTTACTCCTTGCAAAAGCCTTTTATGTACTTGAATATGGTTATCATGTCCCTTCTCAGTCTTCTCTTTTCCATACTCAACAAGCCCAGTTCTTTCAACCTTGTCTCATAGGTCTAGACCTTAAATCATTTTTGTTGCTCTTCTCTGGACTTATTCCAATATGTCCATATCTTTCCTGAAATTTGGGGCCCAGAACTAGACACAATACTCTATTTAAGGCCTAATCAGCACAGAGAAGAGCAGAAGAATTATTACCAGTGTCTTGCTTTATACAGTCCAAAATGATGTTTTCTTCTTTGGAAACAGTGATCCTCTGTTGACTCATATTTACCTTGTGGTCCAGATCCCTTTCTGCTGTGTTTCTTCCTAGTCAGTCATTTCCCATTTTGTATGCAGACAACTGATTTTTCCTTGCTAAATTGATTTGTCCTTATTGACTATTGCATTTGTCCTTATTGACTTTCTTCCTATCCTGCCACGCACCTGCAACCACTCTCAGCTTGGTATCATCTGCAAATTTTATAAGTGTATTGTCTATGCCATTACCTAAATTATGTCTAAAATGATTTATTTGCTTTTGTTGTGGAGCTTTTTGGTGGTTGAAGAGGCTTATTTTTAATATCTTTGACAGAGAATTGAATTCTATATGTATTTTTACAATGAAAGGTCATAGATAAACATGTCTTCCATGTCCTATAACTGTCTTGAATATGCAATCCAAAATGTAAAGGATATTTTGGTGCACAGACAATTAAATTACATATAAAACACTGTTTCCAAAATTTCAAATTAATTAGAATATTGTATGCATCCCAAGTTCCAAACAGTCAATAAGCAACCAGACTTTCTATCTGAATACTTACATACATATTAAACATGTGGGCCATGTATACTTAATCAGACTATACAAATAAACACTGCTTCAAGATTTTAATGTTCTATTGAAGACATGTCCCATTGTTTGGAATAAAGGTTTCAGTTGTATGTGAATGCATATTAAGCAAGTGGATAGCTTATATTGGTCAGAAGCTTACCGCAAGATTTATTTGCTATTGAGAACATTTATCTTATTCAAGATAAAGGTTTTAAATAGCCAATAGGTCACAACAAATATCTATTTATCAAAATGTACAAATAACTGCATAATCATACTGGGAACATCTTTCAAACAAATATTTCTACCTATTTAGGTAACTACTAGGGCAGGGTAGTAGCGGCTGGAGCCCTGAGCCCCTTGCTGCAGGAGTGCTGCTCCACAGGTATTTGCTTAAGTGATGGGCCATGCCTAGGTTGTCTTTAATCTCCACCCCCCATCTTCAGTGCTTAGTGGTGACACTTCTTTCCTTGTTTTCTTTTTATTTGTATATGACCACAAAACCTTTGTCGTGTTCTTTTCCAGGTTCAACTCTGCTTGAGTTTTATCCTTACGTTTCTGATCTCCAAGGGGCATTTTTCCTTGCTCATCCATCCCATCTTCCATTCACTGTAGGCTTTCTCTTAATCACCTATTTGAAGTGCTTACTCATCCAGCGTCGTCTGCAATCCTTACTTATGGATCCGTCCCCCCCACGGGATGCACACTTCGGGTAGTTTGTGCAACTCTGATGTAAAGTAATTCCAAGCCCTCTTCACCTTCAGATTCTTAAGTTCTTTGGTCCAGTCCACTTCCATAACTAATTCCTTTACATTAGGCAACTGGCATTCTTGATTTCAAAAGGGTGTAATGTTATCTGATTAAAATATGACCATATAGATGACTGTTGCATCCACTGTTATATATTTGCAACAAATCTTGCACAATGAGGTGTCTATGAAAAGCTTATGACTTACTGATTATGATTATGCTATTTCTAGCTATGCATGTATCACTTTTATATTTGAAGTTATGAGTATTGGCTATGTACTTATTTCAATGCTTGATGCTGAGTTGTAGCAGTGAAGTATTTGGCCAGTTATTGTGAAGGAACTATTCAGGTTGAATGGCCAGTTGAAGAGTAATTGACACATGGCAGGTGATGGAAGATAGCAAACCAATCTGACCCATCCTGAGAACTTTCAGACAAGCATGTGGGCAATGACTTCTACCTGCAAAGGACAAATGATTTATCCATGTGATGGCTCATGTGATTGGACACCATTTTCTTACTGTACTTTTCCACAGTAAGATCAATGGGAGTTCCTTTGCATAGTAGAAAGTATAATAGGTCTTGGAAACACCTCATTTTTGCCTTCAATCTTGCTTCTTACCTTTGGAGGAAATTTGCTACAAACTGAAGTTCTAAACAAAGGACTGAAGGGTCATCCAAAGTGTGGATGTATTCAAGAGACTTGACTCCAGAAAAATGTGGGCTCTACTATTGTTAGTAGTGCTTGCCCTGCAATCTGTATCTGGAAAGTTAGTCTTCCATGATTACACAATTTCCACTAGTATGCTGGGAAAACTTGCATTTTGGAGTTCCCCACCTCCTCCAACACCAGTGCTTAATTTGTATCGAAAGAGATGCCCCAAGGACTGCTCCAGCACAAATTAAGCACTGTCTGGGTGGTCTGTTAGCAGTAGCTACTGGCCAGGCACCCAGCTCTGAAGGTGATGCCACCACAAGTAGCAATGAAGAGGATGAGGGAACTCTAATTTCAAGAGCTATTTAAACACCTGAAAACTGCATGGTGTTTTGGTTTCGGTTTTTTCCCCAGATGATAACATAGGAATTAACTGATAAAAGCACTGTATCTTATTCCAATATAGAGACAAAATATACAAATACCAATTAAAACTATATTTTAAATGTATATGCACATTTTAAACAATCAGGAGATAATACAGGAAGATATTTCCAATCCCAAGACTTGAAGTATCAGTTCTGGAATTTAAACACATTATCAAACCCAAGTTTGATACTTTGTACACTCTCTTTAATAGAAAAATAAAATCTGCTTACTTTCTCTAACAGATATACTCTGTGTTACTGCCATTATCCCCCCTATTTTAGTCAATAGTTTTTCATTCTACTAAAAACGTATTTATCTAATTTTAACATATGTGAATAAGTTTTTGCCTCTTAAGAAGACAAACTTTTAATTATTTTGAGTTTTATGTTTACCAGTCACAATCTTGTTCATGACTCAGTAACATTTAGCTTTATTCTTGCTATTAGTATAATCTTTGGAACTGTATTTATTTGTATATGAATTTTAAGTTATTTTAGAGAGAGAGAAGTGAAAGTGCAATTTGAAAATAAGTGACTGTCATCCACAACATGTCTACAGTTGTAATTAGCTTTTTTCTGCAAAAAACTAGCACTGCTAGAATGAGTACAAGTTCAATTTACATTCTACATTAATTGTTCAAATTTAAATAAAGAACAACAGAGCTCAACATGTTAATAAAAGTAATAATGCTAATTACTCCAGCAAGGACAAATTAGACATTTTAGACCTCACTACTCAAGGAATTCAATTTAAAATTATGAAATGCACAGATCAGCGAAAAAAATAATAGTACTGTAATCCTTAGTGAATTGTGAAAGAATAAAAATACAGAGGCTATGTGTGCATTTTGACAGGAAGTACCATGAACAACAAGAATGGAAGTGTGTGTTGTGGGAAGTGTGTGTGTCAATGTGCTGTCCCTTTAAGCAAAGCCTTCAGTAGTCTAAAGGCTTGCTCAGACAGCAGCAGTTCCTACTCCTGACCCAGAGGCAGACTCCTGTCCCCCTCCCCTGCCCAGTGGAAATTAGATACATGAATGGGAGAGGATGGGGAAAACTGACATCAGCCTCCACTCCACTCTACAGAGTGTTCAGGCAGTACCCAGGAACAGCTTGACCAAAGGCAGCTCCAAGGTGGTAGTGGGGGAGGGTGCAGGCGCAGTGGTGGCTGCAGACAGCAGCAGAACAGCACCTGGAGAAGAAGGGGCACCTCTGTGACAGAGATGACCCTTGAGCACAATGCTCTTGCTGCTGCCAGCCCATCCATCCCTAAGGCCTGCCTTGAACTCAGGGGAACCTCTAGTAGCTTTCTTCCCCAAAGTGATTTTGGCCCAGACAGACAGAGCTGATTGGATTAGAGCAGTGTTTCCCAAATGGTGCTCCGCGGAACCCTGGGGTTCCACGAAGTGAACGTAAGGGTTCCGCGAGAACCTGAACGCTCCCCTCCCCCCGCCCATAAAGAGACAGAGAGGAGCCCGGCGTGCAAAGATGCTGGCTCCTTCCCCACTGCCCTTTCAGACATCTCCCGTCCACCGCTGCCGCTCTGCTTTTACCACCGGACTTAGCAGCAGCAACAGCTGCTTGTCCCGCTTCTGCCCGATCAACCCAAGATACCTCTCTCGCGTCCCCCGCTGCCACTCTGCTTTTACCACCGGACTTAGCAGCACTTACTACATCCCTTGGAAAAAGCAGAGCGGTAGCGGAGGACACAGGAGAAGAATCGGGTTGATGGGCAGAAGGAGGACAAGCAGCTGTTGCTGCTGCTAGGTCCGGTGGTTGCTGCTAGGGGGTTCCTTTAAATTTTTCTGAGTTTAAAAGGGTTCCATGGTCAAAAAAAATTGGGAAACACTAGATTAGAGAATCTTTTCTCTTGACCATTATCCTACCCACTGTTGTTCCTTTTCCCCACTACTATGTCTTTTCTGTCTCATTTAATTTCCCTCCCTTTCAATGTTAAAATCAGGCATGGAGATTATATGAGCATTATCCAGCTGTCTCCCATGAGTTCCTAGTTTAAAACTCTAATCAGTTGTGCCAACCTCCATCCCAGAAGTTTCTTTCCATCTTTACCTGGATGTAATGCATGAGAACTGTCTATGAATGTTTCCCAGTGGTCAAAAATTTCCAAACCCTCTTTATAGCATCACTGAGCCATGTGTTGATCATTACAGTCTTGCCATGCCTTTGATCTTTTTCCTCTAGAGACAGACAGAAGATAACCTGAACCTCCATTTCCTTAAACATCTTCCCCAGCAAGACAGTTTCACTTGATATGTTCCAGTGAGAATCTAGGTATATCATTGGTACCCATGTGAAAGATAAGTGGATATTTTCCTTCATTAGGATCCTCTGCAGGCTCAGGTCAACATTATGTATTTTAGCTGACAGCAGACAGCATATCTTCTGTTCTTGGGATCAGCTCTGGTGACAGGCTTGTCTGTTCCTCTAAGTAGGGAGTCACCAGTCATGTAAACCTGTCTTTTCCTGGTGTTGGTAAAATTCTCTGGCCTTCTTCCTGTTCTTTCTGGCTATGAATTGTGTGGTCTTTTATTCTCTCTTTCAATTTTCTGTGAATCAACCTATATGTTGATGGGGCTCTTAACTCTGGGGGTATGTCTAGACTACATGCCTCTGCCAACAGAGGTACGTAAAATAGGTTACCCAACATAGTCAATGAAGCGGGGATTTAAATATCCCCGGCTTCATTAAAATAAAAATGGCTGCTGGGCTGTGCCGGCTCAGCTGATTGTCGGCACAGCACAGCAGTCAAGATGCGGATCAGTCGACAGGGGAAGCCTTTGTTGACCACTCCTGTAAACCTCGTTTCACAAGGCATAAGGGAGCGGTCAACAAAAGCTTTCCCTGTCGACCAATCCACATCTTTATTGCCACGGTGTGCCGACAATCAGCTGAGCTGGCACAGCGTGGTGGCCATTTTTATTTTAATGAAGCTGGGGATATTTAAATCCCCACTTCATTGACCATGTCAGGTAGCCTATTTTACATACCTCTTTCAGCAGAGGCATGTAGTCTAGACATACCCTGGGGCTGTGTCTACACTGGCCACATAACCCGTAATAGCTATGGAAATGAGAGAAGTCAGAATAGGGAAATGCGCGGGGGATTTAAATATCCCCCGCGGGATTTAAATAAACATGGCCGCCACTATTTTCCGGCTTGGGGAAAAGCCGGAAAAGAGCATCCAGACTGGCGTGATCCTCCGGAATAAAGCCCTGTTCCGGAGGATCTCTTATTCTCATTTCCATAGCTATTACGGGTTATGTGGCCAGTGTAGCCTGGGTGTCTACATTAACTCTTCCCATCTTGTGGCACCTTATAGACCAACAGATGTATTGGAGCATAAGCTTTCGTGGGCAAAGACCAACTTTGTCAGATGCATGCAGGACTCCTTGTCACTTTTCTTCCTTGCCTTCCCACCATCAATTACAGCCTGCTGTACCCACCCTTCTAATTGTACAGCATGAAAGGGAGGTGACTAAAAATTAGGGTGGGCTGAGATACTGAACTCCTCTGAATCAACATTAAAATTTAGAAAATAAGTAAAAACTTGGAAAAAGACATTTTCCTCTTCATAAATTTACCTCTTCATAAATAAGCAGATATTCTATAATGGTCTCACTTGGGGATGTGTTGGGAAGGAAAGTTCCAAATTTGCATTTATAGTTAGATGTCACTGCAGTAGTTTCTAATTTGCACTAAATAATACAGGACATACTAAAACTACTTGCGTAACATGTTTAGCCTACCCAGGCAATCTAAGTTTTTAAGGGCAGCTATTGTATCATAAATTTGCACACCATATAAAACTGCTGGTCCTGATGATCAGCATCCGTTCCTAAGATGCAGACAGGGTTAGACATAAAACTTACAAAGAATTATTTCAGAAGAGTCAAAGGTACCTGCATACAAACCAAAACAACAGAGACAAGACTTTTTTTTTAAGGAAAGGATAGCTACCATGAGGGCCGTATTATTAATAAGTGACAAAAAGCGTCCTTTTGGGGGTGTTCTGTGGGAGCAGGGATGATCCACTGTGGAATGAGTTAAAAGGAGGGTCAAGAATTTTATAAAAATCTATCTATATGCATGTGAGAGAAGAATCATTGGATATTTGAAACAAATTTACATAGTTGGTTGAAATCTTCCAGAAATTTTAAATGTGTATTTTTATAGAAAATATTTAAAGTGAACCACATGCATGAGTGCACTCTTGACAAACCTTTCCCACTTGCAAGTATAAATCTTTCAGTAAACATTTTGTGACAAATACTAGGGACAGCTGCTCAGAAAGATACAATACCTCTGGAACTCTACCTCATCAGGAACCATTCTAAGGCCAAGGGAGGGCTCACAAATTATGAGGTGTTATTTGGTGGGTTCTGTGCTATTTTTGCAGCTAGACTATAAGCAAAATAGGATTATGTATGATCATCTGCAACAGGATACAGAATCATAGCTGTGGGCCAAGAGGAAATTGAGGCTTCCAATAACTAGCAGCCTAAGACTACACAACCCAAAGTACAAAAAAAAAAAGTATATGGACATTCTTTTCTTGACAGAAGCTGAGGTGAAACAGGAAAGGTTAGCTGGAGTCTGTAGATGGAACCATTAAGCAAATCAAGATGTTGTGGCAGTGGGGGAGGGGAAATGCTAAGACACTCCTACACAGAGCTCCCATATTGACAATAGTCAGAAAAGAAAGGACTGGAATGCTCTGGGAACTCTGAAGTACCCTGTAATGGGATTGAGATTCGGTGTCATAGTGCCTCCTGCTGGTTACTCTGGGAACTAGTTCAGTCCTCAGCAGAGTACCTCCTTCTGGCCAGTGTCTCATCCATCATTACTCTACGCTCTCTCCACCCTCTAGCTCTGGACCTGCATTGCTCCCAGGACCATGGTGTCCTCTTCAGCATGCTGCCCTTCAGGAGTGCCCAGCGCTCCAGTCTCTTGCTCCTTTCTGGGGGTATTAACAGTCCTCAGTCTCACTCTCTGCCACCATGGCCAACTTTACCTAGCCACTCATCTAAGGGGCAAGCCACAGCCTAAAAAGGCCACTAGCTAGGTGTGATGCAAGAGAGAAAAAGGAGGAACAGAGACCTGCCCACTACTCTGGGTCCCAGCCCAGGGAGCCTCTGGCAACATCCTTTTCCTGCCCTCCTTCATTCCCCTCTACTGCCTCTCACTCCCTGGGCTACTTCCCCATAGACCCATTGCACCTTCTTAGTCCTCCTTGTATTAAGGCCACAGCCTGGGACATATCAGACTAGAGCTTCCCTCTTTCCCTGGAGCCTACCCAGCACTCAAAGGTCCTTCACCCTTACTATTCAAGGCCCATCTGCCCACTCTTTTTCTGAGAAGCTTCTTATAACAGAGCTGCTCCAGCCAGCCACCCTCTAATTGGCTTCCTACAAGCCTCTTCCTGACTGGCTGGGGCTCTGCACGGGTTCCCTGCTACCTGCTTTAACCCCTTCCCTGCTGACATCATTACAGTGTATTGGTTTAGATGCAAACTGCCCTTAAATGAAGTAAACATGATTAACTATATCTAGAAACTATTTTTAATAACTTGAGATGGTATCTAGATTTTTGGGTAACTCCTTTCCCTTCTACCATCAACTTTGGTTAAACTAAGCTTTCCTTTTCTTTCTTCCACATCCTCTTTTTCTCATTCATCACAGGGGCAGATGACGCTTTTGGAGGCCCTGGGGCAGCATACTTCCGCGGGGCCCCCACTTTGCCACGGCACATGCGCAGTGACGCCATGCACATGCGCAGCGGCGCCACGGCGCATGTGCGGGGCTTTCTGAAGCACGGGGCTCACCATTCGCCCTGCCATATATCCGCCCCTGATTCATCATTCAGCTTACTATTTGTATTACAGTAGCCTTATGGGCTAACTTTGCTGTGTGGTTTAAAAGCAAAGTATTCTAGGTCTCTTCTCCTCTCTCCCCTCCCCCCCCCAAACACACTCTCTTCCTTATCTTTTCTGTTACTTCCTCCATTTCCTCTAAGAGCACATACATATCCAGCATAATTAAAATTATTGCAATTTTATGGATTTTAAACTTATGCAAAAGCAACGAGGAGTCCTGTGGCACCTTATAGACTAACTGAAGTGTAGGAGCATAAGCTTTCGTGGGCAAAGACCCACTTCGTCAGATGCATGTAGTGGAAATTTCCAGAGGCAGGAATAAATATGCAGGCCAGGATCAGGCTGGAGATGACCAGGTGGATCCAATCAAGGAGGATGAGGCCCACTTCTAGCAGCTGATCTGGAGGTGTGAATTCCAAGAGAATAGAAGCTGCTTTTGTAGTTAGCAAGCCATTCACAGTCTTTGTTTAATCCAGAGTTGATTGTGTCAAACTTAAAGATGAACTGTAGCTCAGCAGTTTCAGTTGCTGAGCTACAGTTCATCTTTAAGTTTGACACAATCAACTCTGGATTAAACAAAGACTGTGAATGGCTTGCTAACTACAAAAGCAGCTTCTATTCTCTTGGAATTCACACCTCCAGATCAGCTGCTAGAAGTGGGCCTCATCCTCCTTGATTGGATCCACCTGGTCATCTCCAGCCTGATCCTGGCCTGCATATTTATTCCTGCCTCTGGAAATTTCCACTACATGCATCTGACGAAGTGGGTCTTTGCCCACGAAAGCTTATGCTCCTACACTTCAGTTAGTCTATAAGGTGCCACAGGACTCCTCGTCGCTTTTGCAGATTCAGACTAACACGGCTACCCCTCTGATACTAAACTTATGCAGACCACTGTTTAAATGCATTTTAAAACCAGAACTGTATTTTGTGCCAT
This sequence comes from Pelodiscus sinensis, assembly GCF_049634645.1. Taxonomy (NCBI): domain Eukaryota; kingdom Metazoa; phylum Chordata; order Testudines; family Trionychidae; genus Pelodiscus; species Pelodiscus sinensis. The sequence continues at coordinate 42,705,437 of NC_134713.1, forward strand.
AAACTGTTAGGTTTACTATTTTTTTTAATCATACTTACTATATGTACATATATTGCAAGTTTTCCCTTTTTTTGTTCTTTAAGGATAATTGAAAGCAATGGATTCCAGAAACTGGGGTGCCAAAATTATTGAAGTTGAGTACTGACAAAGTTCCATTAAACTCTTTTGGATAAAACTTTAACTTTAAAAAGACTTCAGACATGCATAATAAAACTACTAGTCTGATTAAAATATAAAATACTTTTTGTAAATTTTATGTCTCAGATTTATGTTTGGTCTCATAAGGTGACTGTCTCATTTTCATAGATATAGCTGTATGTTATTGACATGAGATTTTTAAAAACATAAAATTGCAAAAACATGTACAGAGCCATTAGAGGAATGATACATTCTCAAACTCTATACAAGATAATTGTGTTTATTTCACTGGAAATAAAATAAGAGCTATTTTTCTGTCAGTGTAGTGAATGACTCACAGTAATCATATATCTAAAATGGTCTATTATACAACCCACTGCAGTGTGGCAAATTTAGTTTTTAAGACTTGTTCAACAAAAAAAAGCATATTTTCCATGACTATATAATGTAAATGGATGTGATAAATTAAACAGAACTGCAATGCGGTGCAAAATTTTAATTTAAAAGCCTGGTTAAGGAGACTGAACTGCTGTTTATTGAATTGGACACTGAAGTTTTATTTTGACCTGCAGTATGTTCAGTGTACTAGGATAATATAGGTTTGTACTTCTCTCGTAATATTCATCTCCACAACCTTAAATATTTTAAAATGGAACCTGTGTAAGGTTAGCAGTTTTACTATATTTTTCATACATAATATAGCTGTTATAGAACAAAATATGATTATAAAGGGAAATATATATTACAACACCTGAGTCATAGGCAACCTACTGGAAATCTCTCCCTTGAGTTAGTTGCCCAAACACCTGATACAACCCTTTATGAGTCAGGCATCTAAGAATGAGATCCTCAAAACCAGAACACTCTGCAGCAAACTGCTTAAGATGGGCAGTGTTTAAGGCCTGGATTTTCCAAGGTATTAGGTACTTAACTCCCATTGTTTTGGGACTTAGGTGCTTGACATGGCTGGATCTAGGTATCTATACCCTCACAGTATTCTCAGTTGTGTACTCTCCCCTAGAGTGATGGCTGACCATTCTTAGGCAACTTCATTGCAAGTGTGTGCATGCCCCCCCACACAAGACCCACCCCTATCTCCCCTAGAGTGAGTGGCAGACCCAGTTGAATCCATTCTTTCCCTAATTTGGAATACGGACTCATAGCTGGGTGTCCCAGCTGCATGCCATGTTGGGTTACAGAGTCGGTGTCCTTCTGGCTGAATGTGCATTATTTATACAAAGTGGAACAGGAGAGATCGAGACTCAGCCAAGAATGCTTCATAGTTAGGACACTCACCTGTGAGGTGGGAGTCTGGGATTTAAATTCCTGCTCCAAAGTAGGCAAAGCAGGGATTTTTAATCTGGGTCGGCCACATCCCAGGTGAGCACTCTACCCACTGAGTGCAGCTCCCATTGAGCAGCCACGCCTACTGACACTCAGGTAAATAATGCCTTTTGCAGCCTGCCATTGGCTTACCGTGATAAGCCAAACTCAATATTTGAAATCCCCTGACCTAGGAATTTGTCTTACGTGTTCTTAAAACCTCCAATGCCTGGGTGTGTCTAGACTACATGCCTCCTTCGACGGAGGCATGTAGATTAGCCAGATCGGAAGAGGGAAATGAAGCCGCGATTAAAATAATCGCGGCTTCATTTAAATTTAAATGGCTGCCCCGATCTGCCGATCAGCTGTTTGTCGGCAGATCGGGGGAGTCTGGACGCGATGCCCCGACAAAGAAGCCTTTCTTCATCGACACAGGTAAGCCTACCTGTGTCGATGAAGAAAGGCTTCTTTGTCGGGGCATCGCGTCCAGACTCCCCCGATCTGCCGACAAACAGCTGATCGGCAGATCGGGGCAGCCATTTAAATTTAAATGAAGCCGCGATTATTTTAATCGCGGCTTCATTTCCCTCTTCCGATCTGGCTAATCTACATGCCTCCGTCGAAGGAGGCATGTAGTCTAGACACACCCCCTGAGATTCCACAACCTCCCTAAATATTTAGTTGCCGTTCTTAACTATCCTTACAGTTAGGAAATTTTCCCTGATTTCTAACTTAAGTCTAAGCCCCTTCCTACTTGTGCTATCCTCTGTAGATGAGAATAATGTATCACCCTTCTCTCTATGGACTCAAAGAATGCCATCATCCACCTTCCTCTCCCTCCATCTTTTCCTCTCTAGACTAAACACAGTGTTTTCACTCTTTCCTCATACGTCATAATTTTTGTACATCTTTTCTGGCCTTCCAATTTGCTTGCATGTTTTCAAAGCATGGTGCCCAAAACTGTACAAAATAGTCCAGTTGAGGTCTTATCATTGCCAAGTGGAGCAGAAGAATTACAGGGAAGAACTAGTAGGGCAAGTAGATGTGGGTGGCAACCTGGGAAGCAGTGATCACGAGATGGTAGGTTTTGGGATCCTGATCAAAGGAAGAAAGGAGAGCAGCAGAATACACACCCAGGACTCCATAAAATCAGAATTTGACTCCGTCGGAGAACTGATGGGCAGGATCCCTCAGTCACTGGAAAAATCAGAGAGGGGATCCTCAGGGAATCCATTCTGAAACACTTAGAAGAGGTGTATGTGATCAGGAATAGTCAACATATGGATTCACCAAGGGCAAGTCATGCCTGACCAATCTGATTAGTTTCTATAATGAAGTAACTGGCTCTGTGGACATGGGGAAATCAGTGGATGTGATGTACCTTGACTTCAGTAAAGCTTTTCATACAGTCTCCCTCAATATTCTTGCCAGCAAGTTAAGGAAATATGGATTAGATAAATGGACTGTAAGGTGGATAGAAAGCTGGCTAGACTATTGGACCCAAAGGGTAGTGATCAATGGCTCAATGTCAGATTTGCGGTTGGTTTCAAGTGGAGTGCCCCAAGGATTGGTTCTGGGGCCTGTTTTGTTCAACTTTTTTATGAATGACCTGGATGAGGGGATGGATTGCACCCTCAGCAAATTTGTGGATGACACTAAACTAGGGGGAGAGGTAGATACATTGGAGGGCAGGGATAGGGTCCAGGGTCCAGAGTGACCTAGACAGATTAAGTGGCGAGGAGTCCTGTGGCACTTTATAGACTAACTGAAGTGTAGGAGCATAAGCTTTCGTGGGCAAAGACCCACTTTGTCAGATGCATGTAGGTCTTTGCCCACGAAAGCTTATGCTCCTACACTTCAGTTAGTCTATAAGGTGCCACAGGACTCCTCGCTGCTTTTTCAGATTCAGACTAACACGGCTACCCCTCTGATACTAGACAGATTAGAGGATTGGGCCAAAAGAAATCTGATGAGGTTCAACAAGGACAAGTGTAGAGGCCTGCACTTGGGATTGAAGATCCCAAGCATTGTTACAGGTTGGGGACCGACTGCAGAAAAGGACCTGGGGATTACAGTGGATGAGAAGCTGTTTATGCGTCAACAGTGTGCCCTTGTAGCCAAGAAGGTTAATGGCATATTAGGGTGGATTAGGAGAAGCAGATCTAGAGAAGTGATTATTCCCCTTTATTCGACACTATTGCATCCAATTCTGGGGCCCCCACTATAGAAAGGATGTGGACGCATTGGAGAGGGTCCAGCGGAAGGCAACCAGAATTATTAGGGGGCTGAAGCACATGACCTATGAGGAGAGGTTGAGGGATTTGGGCTTATTTAGTCTGCAGAAGAAAAGAGTGAGGGAGGATTTGATAGCCGCCTTCAACTTCCTGAACGGAGGTTCCAAAGAGGATGGAAAGAGGCTGTTCTCACTTAGGCTGTGTCTAGACTGCAGGTTTTTTTCGAAAAAAATAGACTTTTTTCGAAAAAAATTTACCTGAGACTAGACTATAGCCGCGTTCTTTCAAAATTAAATCGAAAGAATGCTGCTTTTCTTTCGACGGCGGTATTCCTCATTTCACGAGGAAGAACGCCTTTTTCGATGGAGATCCATCGAAAATAAGTGTGTGTGGACATGAGGAGCCCTTTTTTTTTTTTTTAAATAAGGGCCTCCAGGAAGAAGCCCTGGTGGACAATCTGGGGCATGCTTTGCATGTCTCTGGTTCCTGTCTGCAGCCATCTTTTAAAGGGACAGTCACCCTCACAGCAAGTTGTGGCAGCAAAGCAGCCAGAGCACACGGCTGTTCCAGTGCAGCCATGTCCCAGCCCCAAGACCCTCCTGGCCCTTCCGGACAGCCTTCTGGGGACCCAACCAGGGGCTCCAAACTCAGGGAACCAGTATGGTCTGGGCCAGAGCTCAAGACCCTTCTCGAGCTCTGGTAGGAGGAGGCCTTACAAGCCCTAAACACTGGGCGGCGAAATGCAGAAATTTTTGGCTGCATGGCAGAGGCCCTGGCCAAGAGAGGGCACCACCCCCGCACCCAGGACCAGGTGCGCTCTAAAGTAAAGGAGCTGCGCCCAAGGCTATGTAAAGGCCAGGGAGGAGAGCTCCAGTTCTGGGGCAGCCTCCCGCTCCTGCCCCTATTATTCAGAGCTGTCCCAGATCCTTGGTGGTGGGGAAGCACGCACGCCACTGCATCTCGTCCAGGCTGGCTTGGGGGACCCTGTGGTGGAAGCACCAGAGCAGGACCTAGAGCAGTCCAGGGAGTCTGGAGTCTGGAGACAGGGAGATGGTGCCAGAGGAGGAGGACAGCGAGGAGACGGTAACCGTCACTCTGGAGCCAGTCACCCAGACACCTCCCAGGTATCACCTGATGCCGGAAACGAAGCAGCAGGTGAGTGCAGTGAGGTCGTGTAGCACACAGTGAGGGGGAGGTGTGTGCACAATGGGTGATGCACAAGGGAAACCTGTAATGCTCACCCTGGACATCATGCAGCTAGCTGTGCATGTGCCAACATGTTCAGTGGTAGAGTGTGACACATGGGGGTGCGCCACGTGGTGGCATAAACCATGTCTGGAACACACCCAGGTGGGTTGTCAGTGTGAGATCTCATTGGCACTTCGGGACCCCTGTGATGCTCAGGCTGATGTCTAGGTCACCCATGGTGTTACCTTCAGAATGTCTGAGTCCCCTGTCTGAAGGAAAGGGCATGCCCTTTTGGACAGCTGTTGCACACATGACTGATTGTGTCTTCCTCTTTTCCTCCACAGCTGGACCAGCCATGCAAGAGGGCCACAGCACCCCAGCCCCACCTCCATCCCGGGGACATGGGAGCCGCAGACACAGGCGTGTCTATGCAGACATCCTGAGGCAGCATGTGGTGGCTGTGCAGAAGCTCATCACCATCCTGCGAGAGAGGATGGAGGCAGAGGCTCAGTGGCATGATCAGCTGATGGAGGAACTTGTCCAGCAGTGCACGTCCCTGTGTGCCACTCTCAGGGATGTCTGTGGCTTGCCTGCTCCTGTGCCTGGTCCTGCTCCTCCAGCACCCCATGACCCCACCCCACCAAACCCCCCTTCTACAGCACCATCCCTTCCCCCCTTGTACCTCCCTCTCCCCCAGCCTCACCGGTCCTCCAGACCCTCTCTCCCCCGGCCCTCCTCTCCCCCAGGTCTCCCAGACCCAAGTGCACCTATCTTCTGTTGTCCAGCCAACAGACAGTCGCCCCACCTGATCCCGAGGCCATTGTGGACCCCGAATATGAGGAACCAGCAGGAGACTGCGAGCAGGCAAGCACCGTGCAACCTGATCCTGTTCCCCCCTCCAGGTTTCAAGCACCCCCCCATCACCCCTCCAGGTTTAAAGCACCCCCATCACCCCAGTTAAATACCAAACATTGTGTTTAAGAAAATGTTTATTGTACATAGTTTGTCATGAATGTATACTTTCTCTAGCCAAAATAAACAAAGGCTTTTTTATGTTTGCAACAGTTTTACCTTCTCTCAGTTATTGACATTTACAACAATAAAACAGAAGTTACTCTTTTCAGACAAACCCTGGTGTTTATTATTTCTACAAATAGGGTCAGGATAAGGGTTGAGGAGGGAAGCTTGTATTGGGCCAGAGCCAAGCTCCCAGACAGGAGCCCCTCAGGAGAGTCAGTGGCCTCCAATAGAGAATCGCTCCCGTAGGGCCTCCCAGATCCGAATAGCAGACTGGTGAGCCTGTCGGATGGCAGCTGTCCGGGGCTGGGCCAAGTGCCTCTCCTGACCATCAGTACCTGTACCCCACACTGGTAGGAAGGCCTCCCCTTTCCTCTCCACCAGGTTATGGAGAACGCAACACGCAGCCACCACCTCAGGGATGTTGCCTTCCCCCATGTCTAGCCATGTGAGCAAGCACTGGAATCTCCCTTTTAAACGTCCGAATGCACATTCCACCTGGTTCTGAGCCCGGTTAAGATGAGCATTAAACTGCTCCTTGCTCGCATCCAGGTGGCAGGTGTAGGGCTTCATCAGCCACAGCATCAGGGGCATCAGCCACTATGCACACCGGCATGTGCACATCTCCAACCGCAAAGTCACGATGCGGGAAAAATTTTCTTGCCTGAAGCCTCCAGTAGAGGTACGAGTTCCTGAAGATGCGGGCAGCATGTGCCTGCCCTCACAACCCAACACAAATGTCAATAAACTGGCCACGATGGTCGACCAGGTCCTGGAGGACCATAGAAAAGTAGCCCTTTCTGTTAATGAATTGGGCTGCTCGATGGGGCAGTGCACGGATTGGAATGTGTGTCCCATCGAGTGCTCCTCCACAATTTGGGAACCCAAGGGCAGCAAAGCCGGCCATGACACTGTCCAGATCTGCTAGGCAGACGAGCCTGTTCAGCAGCTCAGAATTGATGACCCTCATCACCTGCAGAAAGAGACAGACAACAAAATGTTAGAAGGGGTGCCTTATCTCTTAGGAGGAGAACTCACCACCCACCTTCCCCCTCAAACACCCTGGGAAATCCCCTCCTCAGAACTCCCCCCCCCCCCGCAGCTCAGGGTGAGTGGAGGAGCTCCCACTTCCACTCGCCCTTTCCTGACAGTCTCCCTCCCCCCCAAAACTGTGACTGTCCCCCAACAATGACTTACCTCCATCAGGATGGGCCCAACAGTAGACCTGCCCACTCCAAATTGGTGCCTGATGGAGCAGTAGCTGTTAGGGGTGGCCAGCTTCTAGAGGGCAATAGCGACCCTCTTTTCCAGGGGTCGAGCTGCAGGTGGGTGTCCGGCCATTGCAGAGCCGGGGCGAGCCAGGTACACAGCTCCTGGAAAGTGGCCTTCCACATCCGGAAGTTGCGGACCCACTCCTGGTCATCCCAGAGCTCCACAATGAGCCGGTTCCACTAGACAGAGCTGGTGTCAAGCCTCCAAAAATGCCTGACCACAAAGAAGTTTGGAGGCAAGGGCAGTGGGGCTGCATGATGGGCGAACCCTTCGTACCTCTTGTCTGGGTTCAGATGGGGAAGTAGCCTCATGACTGTGTCATGCAGATGCAGCAAAACTTGCAGTATGATGGCGTGGGGCCATTGCCTGCCCAGGGGCAGCTCTGGCTCCATGCCAAAAAAGGGGTCTAAAACAGAAAAACTTCCAAACAAAAAACCTGCTGGGGTGTCCCAGGAAGCTGGGCACTCCCAACAAGCACTGCAATGCCTTGCTTACCTCCTAGAGGGACAGCAAAGGCAGCTGCAGGAGAAGAGCAACGGGTGTTCAGGGGCATCCCTTTAACCACGCATCTCTGCAAAGGGCAGGCAGCAGCACCCGGAAGGAAATGCTGCCACCATGCCCTGGCAGAAGCGGTTCTGGGTGGCTTTTTCTTTCGAAATAGCTTCCAGCAGCCAGGACGCTTTTTTTTCGAAAAAGCGGATTGATTTTCCAATCTGCATATTGTAGTCTAGACGCTCTTTTTCGAAAGACGCTTTGTCGAAAGTTTCTTTTGAAAAAGCGTCTTTCAAAACAGCCGCTCAGTGTAGAAATACCCTCTGTGATGGATGGCAGAACAAGGAGCAATGGTTTCAAGGTACAGTGGGGGAGGTCTAGGTTGAATATTAGGAAAAACTACTTCAGTAGGGGTATGTCTAAACAGCGGTTTAAAAAAAAGGGTATTTCAAAAGTGAAACCACCATTCAGATGTAGTTCTTTGTGGGAAAAAAATCCCTTTTTTTAAGGAGTACAGAATCTTTTGAAAAAAGGTTGTTTTTTTCTGAAAGAACCACATCTAGACAGCGGTTTCACTTTCAAAATACCCTTTTTTGAAAGACTGCTGTGATGTGATTATGCAAATGAAGCATGGGATATTTAAAGTCCCGCTTTATTTTTACTTTTGATCTGCCTAGTTTACATCCCTCTTTCAAAAGAGGGATGTAGTTTAGACTTACCCTAGGAGGGTGGTGAAGCACTGGAATGGGTTACCTAGGGAAGTGATGGAATCTCTATCCCTAGAGGTTTTTAAGTCTTGGCTTGACAAAGCCCTGGCTGGGATGCTTTAGTTGGGATTGGTCCTGCTTTGGGCAGGGGGCTGGACTTGATGACCTCCTGAGGTCTCTTCCAATGCTATGATTCAGACTATCCTATCATAAACAATGTGTATCTGTCCTTGTGAACTAGGGATTGTATTCATCCTTAACAGAGAAGGTTTACCAAGCTTCCTCCAGAAACTCAAATAATTTTTTGGGGGGTAGGAGAGAGGCAAATCCCTAGACAGGGAAACAAGCCTGGAGAAGTACCATCCCCAGTGGGGAACTACATATATTGGTTCAGGCTGGATTAAAGAGGCCCAGCAGACACAGAATGTTTTTGTTTTGTTTATTTTATATAAAGGGATGATTTGAACTGACTCAGGGTATGTCTACACTACCCCGCTAGTTCGAACTAGCGGGGTAATGTAGGCATACCGCACTTGCAAATGAAGCCCGGGATTTGAATTTCCCGGGCTTCATTTGCATAAGCGGGGAGCCGCCATTTTTAAATCCCCGCTGGTTCGAACCCTGTGCAGCGCGGCTACACGGGGCTCGAACTAGGTAGTTCGGACTAGGATTCCTATTCCGAACTACCGGTACACCTCGTGGAATGAGGTGTACCGGTAGTTCGGAATAGGAATCCTAGTCTGAACTACCTAGTTCGAGCCCCGTGTAGCCGCGCTGCACAGGGTTCGAACCAGCGGGGATTTAAAAATGGCGGCTCCCCGCTTATGCAAATGAAGCCCGGGAAATTCAAATCCCGGGCTTCATTTGCAAGTGCGGTATGCCTACATTACCCTCATAGTTCGAACTAGGAGGGTAGTGTAGACATACCCTACTATAGCAACTGACACATCTCAGTGTACTGTTGAAGTATCCACATTCCCAAGTTCTTAGATCTGCTTCATCCCTCTCAGAATGACCCGTATGAGCAGAAGTAATATTTACTACTATGCACGGTAGAAAAATGTACATTTCAGCATCTTTCTGGAATATCATGAAGGGTTAAAGCTAGAGAAAAGCAGCTAACACTTGAAAAGAATGATTCATTATTTTATTTTTTCACCCTTCAAATGTCTCTAGGTGCATAAATAGCAATTATCTATGCCCACTCAAAGACCATCACGAAACTGAATTGAATTAAAATTCCCATTCTTCCAGACCCAGTCTCCCAATACAGCCATCTTCCTTAGATAAATACTTGCGCACATACAGCCCTATGCAGTGTGCCTTAAAAACAACACAGAGATCAGTGGTGGAGAGAGTTCTACAGTTCAATTAATTAAGGCTAAATACTTATATCAGCTTTCCAGGTAATTATCAAAAACAGGTTAATACTATCAGTAAATCAGTTCATTTCAAATAGGAATGTATAAAGGGAGAAAAAAATTAACAGCTCATTTGAAAGCATCACAAACATGTAGCTTAAATGAAGCTGAATAAATATGATGACTTTGGAAAAGTTAGCTATTTTAAAAAGCTTTTAAGCCAAGGCATAAATTTGAATCAGTTTAATAAGAGCAGCTTAAATCATTCAAATGGAGTAATGATATGCAAAATCATCAGGTAGGTTTAATTGGAGAAAATCCAAGTGCATAAATAAATATACAAACCTTGATTCTGCAAACATTTTTGCATGTGCTTATAATTGTTTGCATGATTGTAGCCTAAAGGCAAAACTGAAAAAAAGCTGAACAATCACAAATAGCTATTTGGACACCCAGGCTGTGTCTAGACTGGCCAGTTTTTCCGGAAAATCAGCAGCTTTTCCGGAAAAACTTGCCAGCTGTCTACACTGGCTGCTTGAATTTCCACAAAAGCACTGACTTCCTACTATAAGAAATCAGTGCTTTTTGCGGAAATACTATGCTGCTCCCATTCGGGCAAAAGTCTTTTTCTGAAAGACTTTTGTGCAAAAGGGCCAGTGTAGACAGCAGAGATTTCTTTTCTGCAAAAAAGCCCCGATCGCGAAAATGGGGATCGGGACTTTTTTGCGGAAAAGCGCGTCTAGATTGGCCATGGACGCTTTTCCACAAAAAGTGCTTTTGCGGAAAAGCATCCTGCCAATCTAGATGCTCTTTTCCGAAAATGCTTTTAACGGAAAACTTTTCCGTTAAAAGCATTTCCGGAAAATCATGCTGGTGTAGACGTAGCCCCAAGGAATGATTCAATGAAAAGCTGGTAGGCAGCAGACTTTCCAAACAGTGGACATGCCTAAGACTGAGAAATCACTGCAAAGGGGAGGGTTTAGGTTGTAGTTTTGGGATGGACATAAAATATTGATAAATTATTGATAATAAACAAGTGAATCCTGCTGGTTTGACCTATGGCAGAGAGAGAGCCAAAGAGAGATTCCTTATCCCTCTGAGCAATAGCAGGAGTAGTTGGCTTGCTGCCTAAGTTTCTCTGACTATAATAATTTTCATGGTATGGAGTTGCTGATAGTAATATTCATGTAAACATTTATAAAAACATTCCACCATGCACATTGCTGTCACTGACTGTAATATCTGGTTTATGAGAAACAGTGTCTCAGTTCAACCCTCAGAACTGAATTATGAAGCCAGTTGAAGAGCAGGGTGTTTAAGGAATGCAAATTGAGCCACCTATGAGTTCCTGTCACTATCCAATTAGTATTTCATGATTGCCATAATAAGTAATATTGTGTGTGCTAGGGGATGTGAACTGGATAATGCCTCAAAATGGCTTCTTAGCCTAGTGTAGTACTCCTCTTTTTTTCCCTCCACCACTCTCCATTTATCAGGTGTGTAGCAGGTGGGGCTGGGGCCCTTACTCCCATCCCTATACCAGCTTAAGGAGAGCTAATATCAATACTAGCAAGATAGTTCTACTGACCTGTGCAAAGACCAAGACTGTCCTCTCCTGTTTAGAATAAAGTGCAGGGGAAATTCCTTAGATAATTTCATGGGTCAAACACTCAGCATACATTGTGATCCTTGTTTCTTTCTCTGCTTGTTCTTCCAGATGGCAGGGAAAGGTGCACAATTAAACAATTAAAGTATTTTAATGTTTTTATGAGAAAGCTGCTATAAAAGGATGAATCTTGCATTTTGTTATTGAGGCAGTGGGGTGTGTGGTCCATTCCAACTTCTTGTGGGAGAGATTTGAATCCATGCTCCTATTTCTGTTTACTGTTTTCACAAGTCTAAGCTTTGTAGTTACTTGTTTCTGAAGGAAAATAATGGAGAATGATGTCTGAGGTCACTTGACCTGAGTGTACATGGTGAATAGAATACTGAATATTATTCACTACTTACCAGGGAGTTTCTTTAGTATCTGTAGCATTGGCTTGATACTGTCTCTTGTTACTTATGTAGCAGGTGGGCAGCAACATTTTGAATGAGCTGGAGTTTCTTCAGCACAGTCCCTTTCATCTCCTTAGTCAAACCTGAAAGATGTGAATTTATGGGTTTTCCTGGTCAGTGTCCCATCTAGAAGTGTGGAATGAAAATTCCTAGCTTGGCAAAGATGGAAGAATTTATAACCTCTGTTGCTATTTGGGACTCTAGTAGCAGAGAAGAGTTCCCACTCACCCAGTCTATGAGCTACCCTTTCAGCCAAAGGACTTTTAATACTCTATTCATCTGATGAAGTGGGTTGTACCCACGAAAGCTCATGATACCATCTATATGTTTACTAGAGATACCTGAGGCCACTTAGGGGCTACTAGTCCTTAAGGTGCTGCTAGACTATTATTATTCCCTTGCAACAAACCCCGTTGCCAGCTTTGTCCACATATTCATTCTGCTGATACCATTATTGGACCTAACCAAGTGAGTTATAAGATCAAGAACACATATTCCTGCGCATCCAGAAATATAATCTATGCTATCATGTGCCGAAAGTGTCCGTCTGCTATGTACATTGGACAAACATCTCAGACACTTCGCCAAAGGATTAATGCCCACAAAACAGATATCAGACAAGATCACAAAGAGAAAACAGTTTCTTGCCACTTTAACCAGAAAGGACACTCTCTAAATGACTTAGCCACCTGCATTCTGCTACAAAGACCTTTTACATCTGCACTTGAAAGGGAATCCTCTGAACTGTCATTCATGTTAAAATTCGACACTTGCCAACAAGGACTTAACAAGAATTTGAACTATCTCACTCATTACCAAGACAGTTTCCCCAATTATCACCTGTAATACCATTAACTCACAAACATCCCACTCTCCCTACCTTTAATATCATCAATTCACAGACACTTACCTTCCTTCCTCCCCCTTCCCACCCCCCCCCCCCCCCGCATCCCCCTTCTGTTCTGCAATGTGATTTGTCCTTTTCATATTTGTTCATTTTTTTAATTGTATCCTTTGGTATATATGGTTGTGACTACTTTCTTCCACTATTTGATCTGAGGAAGTGGGTCTGGCCCACGAAAGCTCATCATCTAATAAACCATCTTGTTAGTCTTTAAAGTGCTACATTGTCCTGCATTTTGCCTAGACTATTAGTTATTTTTAAAGTTTTTCCAGTTACAGACTAACTCGGCTACCCCCTAACGCTTCTTTACAACCAAAGAGTGGAGATCCTTATGATTGTGATTTGGCTAGTTTTTCTCCTTGCTAATATTTCTCTCTTGGCTAGGTATGGCTTCATCCAATTATTTTACATTCTGACATTGATCTCGCATGTCCTGTGGGGCAGCTGGGACATAGTGCTATTTGAACACGATGTATAAGATAGCTATTTACTGTTGGCACTTGAGGCCACGGTGCGTCTCATTCTGGTTTTACATATAAGTTTAAAGAGCCTCTGAGAACCCTTGCAGAATGCCACAGATGAGGCATCTGAAATCAGAAATGCACTTGCCTGACACAAGTTACCTGTTAGGATGGTTTTGAATTAGGATTTGAAAATGCACTCTATGCTTCCATATTTCAGTCATACCATCTAAGTCCTGTATAATACAAATGTACATACAATGTTACACAAATACATTGATAGAACATCTTGCTCTGTGGGAAATTATATAACGTGAAAATAAGAAATGCAGTACAAATCTGTAATCTTCCTATTTGACAAGTCCCCTCACATATGTGTTTGAAACACAAGGGAGACTCTGCCAGTTTATAGACGTAGATGGCTTTGAGCATAAATCTTATTTGGATGACATTTTAAAAGTTTTCTGAAATTGAGTCTTACCAGTTTAACACATTTCTCCTTGAGGCCTGTTTTGCTCTAGTAGTACTGATATAATAGCTTGTATCCCTTGGCAAATTTCTGAATGAGAATGCTACTTGGAGTCAATTGCAGCAGGAGGGGCAATATAAAACAATTCTAGAAACTGAAGTTACTTTAGTGTGTGACAAAGTCAGACCTGATAGATTTAAGAGAGATGTGGAAGGTCAATATATTAGCCCCAGAATAGTGAAAGCCCTGTTCCCCAGGAGCTGAAAAGAGATTAACTCAGGTTTACTAGAGATACCTGAGGCCACTTAGGGACTACTAGTGACCTTTTAAAAAAAACCCTTTTCAGGCCAGATACAGGAAGGAGGGATAAGAAACAAGGTGCAGCAGGGAGAAATGATTTCTCTGGGATTGAAGGTGTCCTCTCCTTTGTTTAGTGAAAACACCCAAGTTCACTGCACCCTGTGGAAGGACTGGCAACCAAGAACCAGCACAGTAAGTCGATAGCCCAGTGAGGGGTGAGGATAAGTATTTCTGCTTGTGTTGTGAGTTTGGGACTTTTATTTTATTTTTCTTAATAGAACTACTTGGGACTACTCAAAGTGTAGAATAAAAACACCTTTGGAGTAAGACTGATTTACTCCAGGTCTTTCACAGCCTGGAGGAGCTATTCTGAGGCTGATGAAGTGAAGGAGGTACCTTGCCACAAGTTAGCAAGCAGTGGTAAAGAGAATGCTTGCATTGCAATTGGTGCTTTTCAACTGCATCATCTGATGTGTCATAGAACGTGCTAGATTGTTTATTATTCTTTCTTGGCAACTCAATTTTATCAATAAAAAGTAAGGGTATGTCTACACTACCCTCCTAGTTCGAACTAGGAGGGTAATGTAGGCATACCGCACTTGCAAATGAAGCCCGGGATTTGAATTTCCAGGGCTTCATTTGCATAAGCGGGGAGCCACCATTTTTAAAACCCCGCTGGTTCGAACTCCGTGCAGCGCGGCTACACGGGGCATGAACTAGGTAGTTCGAACTAGGCTTCCTAGTTCGAACTACCGTTACTCCTCATTTCACGAGGAGTAACGGTAGTTCGAACTAGGAAGCCTAGTTCGAACTACCTAGTTCGTGCCCCGTGTAGCCGCGCTGCACGGGGTTTGAACCAGCGGGGTTTTAAAAATGGCGGCTCCCCGCTTATGCAAATGAATCCCGGGAAATTCAAATCCTGGGCTTCATTTGCAAGTGCGATATACCTACATTACCCCGCTAGTTTGAACTAGCGGGGTAGTGTAGACATACCTTAAGACAGGTAGGAAAAATACTGCTTGGGTTGGCCAAAATACGGAGAAGAGGTCCTGTGACTCTTTTTCATAGAACCACTTCCTCCAACAAGCCCAAGTCCCCTTATATTCTGATGGCTGACAGACCATCCCTTGACATCTTCTCTGGAGAGGCTACTGCGAAAATAGGAACATGCAGTAATACTTGCTGCTTCTCTTTTACTACTGTGGGCAGCTGGGTGGCACAACTCCAAAACCAGCAGCACCTTAAACTCTGCCAACACTTGCAGTTTAAATCACTATAGGTATGTGTGATGTATCAGAGTACAATCTAGATAAATAAGTAGCTGTATCATCTCTGCCCTGCAGCCTAGAATGTCCTTTACTTTGCCTTGCTGCTGTAGCCTCCAACTTGGAAAGCTCACAAATGACTTCCAGCATATAAGTCATTCACAACTATGTCTCTGTGGGCTACAGCCAGCCACACATTGGCTCCTATTAGCTGTAAAGATTACCACAGGGTGACCCCAAAACACTACCAGTCCCAGATTTTCCTCCAGAAATTTGGTCAGCCCTCTCATAGATATTTAAAAAACATAAGAACATAAGAATGGCCATACTGGGTTAGGCCAAAGGTCCATCCAGCCCAGTATCTTGTATGATGACAGTGGCCAATACCAGATGCCCTAGAGCAGTGGTTCCCAAACTTTTCAGCATCACGCCCCCTTTTTGATTTTTGAGAAACCCTCAGTCCATCCCCCCCAATAACAGCAAATTTTGCTGAGCAAAAAAAAAAGGAACGGACCGTGACTGAAAAACAAAAATAGCAGCAAAACTAGGGGGAGGGGCTGGGTCACCTCACCCCCCCCGGAATTTCTTCATGTCTCCCCTGGGGGGGGCATGCCCCCCGATTTGGAAACCTATGCCCTAGAGGGAGGGATTACAACAGGTAATCCTCACTTCAATCCTCATTTCAAATATATTGAGTTCACTATCCTTTTAAGTGAATAATATGCCCAAATTTGTTACCCCAAATGAACTTGTTACCCCTGCACAGCATGGAGACAAGCTAAGCCCCCGAGAGGTAGAGAACTGGCATGGGCCACTGGGCCCCCTACTGAACAATGATCCGGCGACCACTGACCGGTCCAGACTTCCCAGAGACCGTGCAAACTGCTGAGAACTGGCTGCTGAATCTGGACCCCTTTTGACGTACCAAAAGGCCTACCAGACATCCAGGTATACACTACGGGCAAGAAGGGAAGTGGTCCAGGGTATAGCATGGACATGTAAACACCCAGGTCAGCGTGTTTTGGGCTGGAGCCCCCGCTGACCCGGCAGCAGTCTATACTGCTGCTCAAGGGCCCTGGGCTGGGGCATAGTGGAGTGGGCAGGCCAGCGCCTTTCCCCATCTCCCGCGCCACCCACAGCTCGGGTGGCAGTCTCCTCCTCTCTGCCACTGCAGGAGAGCTACCTGCACCCCTCCTGAGCAAGGACACCTCAATTGTGGAATTGTTATAAACTGTTTTCCTACTGCCCCACCTTGACCAAGGGCTAGGCTTATAAACTGTTGGCCTGCCGCCCCACCCTGAACTAAGGTGGGGTTTACAGACTGAATGCTTGCTGGCCTGCTCTGAACTAGGGCTGGGACTTTCTAGACTTTGGGCTTCCAAACTGTCGCTTACTGCCCTGCCCTGAACCAGGGCTGAGGCCTTCCAAGACTGCCTTGAGCCCAGGCAGGAGCTTTTTCAACTGTGGACTTGGCTGCTCTCCCTGAACTGAGGTTGGGCCCCTGAATGCCCTTTGCTGGCTGTCCTCTAACCCAGGCCGCCTTTATTGTTGTTTACTTTTGTTGCCCCTCCCTGAGGTAAGGGCGTGGGGCTCCAAACTAGTAGTTTGGACACTACTCATTCCCCCTCAGAGACTTATCCAGGTGTAGTGGGTTGGAGTGGCCACCCCTCTGACCCCTAGAGGCTATTTCCTAGAGCTCACGAGGGGTACATCTACACAGCAGTGTTATTTCAGAATAACATCCAAAATAACATAGTCCGCATCTACACTATAAGTAATTATTTCGACATAATGTCTAAATAATGTTGAGCTGGAGGATTTCTTACTCTGACTCCTGTAACCCCCGTTTTACGATGAGTAAGGGAAGTCAGAGGAAGAGTGCTCTTCCTCAGGCTTCCTGCTGTGTTGGCAGTGCTAAAAGACTAAATAAGCTATTTCAATGTAGACTATACAATTAATGTAGCTGAACTTGCATAGCTTATTTTGGCATTAGCCATGCTGTGTAGACATGCTCTAAGTTTTCTAGGAAAACCATGTGCTACCTGTATGGTTCACAGGTCTCAGGACTAGTTCTGAATGCTGCAGGCATGGGTAGTGCTATACTATATTGACCTTAAAGTAATAGGTTATTGTTTGTATGAAAGATGTTATATAATAATTCTCATACTAGTCACACAGAACTTTCCTTCTGTAGAACTCAAAACACTTCACAAAAATGGATAATTGGCTACGTCTACACTGGCATGATTTTCCGGAAATGCTTTTAATGGAAAAGTTTTCTGTTAAAAGCATTTTCCGAAAAGCGCGTCTAGATTGGCAGGACACTTTTCCGCAAAAGCACTTTTTGCGGAAAAGCATCCATGGCCAATCTAGATGTGCTTTTCCGTAAAAAAGCCCCGATTGCCATTTTCACGATCGGGGCTTTTTTGCGGAAAAGAAATCTCTGCTGTCTTCACTGGCCCTTTTGTGCAAAAGTCTTTCAGAAAAAGACTTTTGCCCGAACGGGAGCAGCATAGTATTTCCGCGAAAGCAGATGATTTTGCCAGTCTAGACACAGCCGATAAGTATAATTGGGCAAATTACTTCTCTGTTTCAGTTTTCCAAAATGTAAAATGGGGATAAAGTCTTGCAATAAATCTGGGGCAGAGGTAGGATCAGAATACAAAATAAAGTTGTATTAAACTACAAGAATATCTCCTAGCTGGAAGTTAAGACACAACGGGTATGTCTAGACTACATGGCTCCGTCGACGGAGCCATGTAGTCTAGACATACCCAATAAGTATTAAGGCTGAAATTCTGCCCCAAACGTCAATAGCAACATTTCCAGTTTCTCCAAAGGAGCTAGGATTTCAACCTACACTTATTTCTTACTAGAATATTTATTTGGCATTGTTCTGGTCTTTAACTCAATTAATTTTTGTTTTTGGAAAACAAAATGAAAATGTACATGCTACATTTAAATCATCACTCTGGGGTGTGACTGGGGAATCTGTGTTTATTATGTAGGCTGCCCCGGGGAGAGAGAACAACCCCAGACCTCTCATCACAGCAACTTGCAGCCAGGTGAAAAGTGCCTCAACATGGCTGTGGCAGCTCTAGCAGGCACAGGCCAGGGAGGGGGTGCATATCCTCCAGCTAAGCCAAGTCCAGTTTCATCTGTGATTGTACTCCCCCACCAGAGTAAAGAATGCAGAGAACTATGCACTTTCCCCACACTCCCTGATAAAAGGGAACAGCCAATAATGTCCTGGTATAAATTGGGGGGTAGGAAAGGGAGACAAGCTTCAGATCCCCCACCCACCCTACAATATGCCTGAGGGGAGGGAGACTCAGGGCTGAAGCAGTCCTAGACAGCAGGGAAGAGGTGTGCCCTCAGCCAGCTCCTTTCACCTGTCTGGCAATTCTGTCTCTTTTCTAAACGGTTTTCTGAGAAGCAATACTATTCGAGACGTATTCCATTTTCCTGGCACATCCAACCTCTTACTTTGTTTTAAACTATGATAAGAAGAAGCTGCATACCAAATCTGAAGATCATAGCTATTTCCATTTAAGAGTACTTCTTGAACAGACAGACAGACTCTCTCAAATATAAAGAAGATTTCAGGGCCAAAAAACATACTGTAGCAGATGCAGTAATTAAGACGTTATTGGGGGTTTTGTTTGTTTATTTGTTTTGCTTTCTTATTTCTTTCTTCAGAATCTTGTTTCAAACTTTGCAGTTGTTTCATGGGGTAGTAACATGCATTTATTTAATCCAGCAGTGCCCTCTTATTTTTTATAGATCAAGTTTGACCACAAGGCATACCTTTTCTTTCTTTAAAGTACTTGCCTTTGAACAGCCTAGGTGGCAGTGAGTCAGAGTTGTTTTTGAAAACATTGTTGATTTTAAAAGATGAACCTCCTGGGTTTGGGGTATTTTTTAAAAGATTTTTTTAAATTTCTTGAAGAAAAATTCAATTTTATCTGTTATCCTTAGAGTGCTTCTATACAATTAATAATCATATATCCCTTCTGAACTATTTTAAACTGTCTCTTTTGATAGATTAAAAATAGTTGCCTCTTAAAATTGACCAATTCAGTTAAAACCACTCTGTTTTATGAAACAAGGCTGTTTTATTTTTTTCTGTTTCATTTAAACAGAAAATTGCACAGAGATTTATTGCTAATCAAAATGGCTATTGAGCTGAAAGCAGTGGAACAATGGAAAAATACATTATTGTTTCTCATAAGATCAGCCTGCACTTGAGAGAGAACTGAAACCTCCAATATTTACTGTAATGTGAATCTGATTCACACTGGTAATATATATCTTTATTTTACTGAAGCTAATACATGTATTCTTGAAATAACCTTACACCACTATTGGTAAAACATGGGGGGAGGAGAAGAGGGCATCAATTCTGCAAATGATTAACCAGCATGTAAGTGGACAAGTTGGAAAATTGCTTTCTTAAGCAATTGTAAAATAGCCTAAAAAATAAATTCTTCATTCTGCACAGGCTTGGTCATCACTGAGATCACACAATCTCTTCACTTAGACTTGGCTCATCAGGAGCTTTTCAAAACCTTTGTCAGAAAACACGAGTTCATCAAAACTGAAACTTTATTGGGGAAAGAGATTTCTCAGGTCCACAATGTGTATGTCTATTAAACAGTGCTATCAATTGACCTGAGTTTTTGCCTGCGATTAATGCTCCGTCACTTCAAAGGGGCAGTGCAAGCAGAGCTGGGGATCAGATGGAGTGCCCAGCTGATCCTTGGCTCCACGTTGCACAGCCCCTTTGAAGTGCTACTCCAGCACTTCAAAAGGGCTTTACAACAGTGGAGCTGGGGATCAGCTGGATTCTCCAGCTGGTCCCAGGCTCCTAATGCCTGCCCTTTGGAAACGTTGCCACGGTGCTTCCAAGGGGCAGCGCTTCATGGAGCCCTGACACAGCATTTCAAAGAGGAGGCGCATGCGATAAATTGCGATTAAATTTTTTAATCGCTTGACAGCCCTAATATTAAATGTTATGAGAGAGAGAAAGGCATCCCTGTCACCCATAATAGCCAGTATTTCATTGAAAAGAGCACTTAACGGGGTATGTTACAGATGCAAGTTGGTATAAGTAACAGTATTTGACTTCTGAACCTAGGTCCTGTGCTCTAAACAGACTCTCACTTCTGGCTCTCTCTTACCCATAAAGATTCTTAAGGAGACTACTTGTTCAAGTCTCCCCATAGAAACTTGACCCTCAGCTCTCTCTTTTACTGTTTTTCAAATTTCACTGTGTGCATGCAACCATTTTTTTGTTTGGAGAGGAGGCAAAGAAAATTTTCCTGGCAAAAATCAAACATGCATCATTTGGAAAGATTATCATTAAAGCCAGTGAAAACTTTTTGTTTTCTTATTGCATGAAATTTGCTCCCAGATCAGGATGACACGCCAACATTTTTCACAAAATGAAATTCTAAAACAAAAAAATGCATTTCAGGTAATCAGAATATTGTAATTTTAACAATATTTTTGTTCTTAAAATAAAATTAAAAATGAAAAGTTTGGATTGAAAAAATATTGGAATATTTTGTTCCAAAAGCATCGTAATGAGATTTTGACATTTAGATGTTTCTTTTCTATTTTTCTAAATGAGATTTCTTCAATTGGTATGACTTAACAAAAATGTTGTTTGTCAAAACAGCATTTTCAAACAGAAAAAAATCAATACATTTCCATCTTTCTATCTCACGAAGTTAGATAATGCTGTTTTCCAGCTTTCTGGATATCTATCTTGAATTAAAGCTGATTTACAGGAGATGGCAGAAGTGGTGCATGGAAAACAAAGTAGTATTTCTGGCGCACTTTGAAACAATGGGTGTAACAAATAAATTATATTTTTCAAAGATACTCTAATTTTATGAGCACAGGTGCTGTCTTTTGGCAAGCACTTTGAAAACAGGAAAAGCAAGTGATCTTTTCATTCAAGAAATCTGTGCTCCATTGTGCAATTCTTACAAGTTAGCTGGGCCAAATTCCCTGTTTGAGACCAAATGTGAATGCTGATACCAATGACATATATAGAAATACTTTATTTATAATCTTGAAAACATTCAAACAGATAATCCCATTATGAGCTTTTAGCACAATAGTTTTTAAGTCATATCAATTCATGAAACTTCATTTAGAAAAAAATGTAAATGTCAGATTGGGATGTGCCTGTGAAAGACACAGAGTAGAAACAACAAAAAAAGAGAATTTCATTTGGAAGGGTAGAAGGAAAATAACCTTTAAGTATTTTTTAAAAACCCTCAAAAATATCTAGAATAGAAAAACAAACAAACAAACTTCAATTGTTTCTTTCAACGAAGTGGTCTATAAATATTGAAGAACTGAGCTGTGAAAGGTACTGTTGAGGCAGGCATATTTAGTGGAATTTTAAAGACTGTGAAATTGAGGCACAGAACAGTTAGTGAATTAATGAAGGTTTCACACCAAGTCTGTGGGCTAGTAAAGAATAGAATTTACAAGTAATAACCTCCAATCCTGTATTTACTACAGAATTCTCTGAGAATATTCTGCAGCAGCAGATGAATGAATGGATGGAACTTAAAAACAAACAAACTAACAATAAAAAACAAAACTCAGGTTGGTACCTTCTGGGATAATCCGAATATCTGGAGAAAATACACCAAATTAAGTGTTTGTAGCTTCACTAAGAAGGTTCTGGAAAAACTCTGATCCTACCTTCTTCTTCTCTAAGTATTGTCTCCAAGAAATCTCCAACTCTTGCTGCTATATCCCAACTTCTCACTTGGAAGTTTTCTTTGTCTCCTTCACTCATGCCCAAAATCATGCACCCTTTTTTGCTGCCTGCCATTTCTGACTAGGCAACAGCCTTCCTGTTAGTATAAGGGATGGTGACTTTTCAAACTAGGTTCAGAGGTCATTCTTGGATTAGATAGCAGCATAGAAAAGGTATGAAGAGTGGAATGCAAGAAGCTAATGGTTCACTAAGGCTGCTGGATATTGGATTAGAGTAGACAATGAAAGGATGTAATAAAATCCAAGGACTAAGAGGCCAACTGGGACAGAATTTTATGGTAATGAGGACAATTTTGTATTTGAATCTGTGTACAAGGTGATCATTGAAAGGTATTCAGAGATGGGGTGACATGGTCATATCTTGTTCATTCTGACTGAGGGGGATGTCATCTGTGTTTGGAGGAAAAACACATCACAGTAAGCAATATTTGGATACAGTAGATGGGAGAGATATAGAGAGAAATCAAAGATCATGCTTATCTGGGTGACAAGGTGATAGTGTCAATTTTTTTGTGGTTCATAGCATGGACAAAAATACATTACAGGCAGTCCCCGAATTACGCGGATCCGACTTATGTCGGATCCGCATTTACGAACGGAGCTTTCTCGCCCCGGAGCTCGCAGGCAGCAGGACCGCCCAGCGTGCAGCGGTCCCGCCACCTCAACCTTTGGGGCGAGAAAAGCTACTCCGGGTGACCCATGTCTGCTGGGGACCGTCTCCAGCAGACCAGGGACACCTGGAGCAAAGCCGGGGAGGCGGAGGGCTCCTGCACCTCTGAGGCTTTGCTCTGGCAAAGCCGGGGAGGCGCGGGACTCCGCCGCTGCTGCGGCTTTGCTCCCGGTGTCCCTGGTCTGCTGGGGACCGTCTCCAGCAGACCAGGGACACCGGGAGCAAAGCCGCAGCGGCGGCGGGGTCCCGCGCCTCTGAGGCTTTGCTAAAGCAAAGCCTCAGAGGAGCGGGACCCCTCCGCCGCCCCGGCTTTGCTCCGGGTGTCCCTGGACTGCTGGGGACTGTCTCCAGCAGACCAGGGACACCGGGAGCAAAGCCGCGGAGCACGCGGTCAGCGGACAGCCCAGATGCGCCGCTGCTGTCCCGCTGCCAGTGTGTTCCGCGGCTTTGCTCCCCGTCTCCCTGGTCTGCTGGTCTCCAGCAGACCAGCAGACCAGGGAGATGCAGAGCAAAGCCGTGGAGGACCCGGGCAGCAGGACCGCGGTGCGTCTCGGTCCCCTGCCCGCGTCTCCCTGGTCTGCTGGGGGGGGGGGGGCGCAGCTAGTACGCCCCCCCCCAGCAGTCCAGGCTTTTCTCCGGATGCCTGTGGTAGAGCAGCTGGGGTGCTTCCAGTTGGTCCCGCAGCGCCGCTCTGGGCGCTACTGGACCAACCTGGCAGCACCCCAGCTGCTCTGCCCCAGGTCCTGATTCAGCCGCTGCTGGTCAGTTTCAG
Organism: Pelodiscus sinensis; assembly: GCF_049634645.1. Taxonomy (NCBI): domain Eukaryota; kingdom Metazoa; phylum Chordata; order Testudines; family Trionychidae; genus Pelodiscus; species Pelodiscus sinensis. Next base: position 42,728,869 of record NC_134713.1, read on the forward strand.
CAGCGGCTGAATCAGGATGCCTGGAGCAGAGCAGCTGGGGTGCTGGTGGATTGATCCAGTAGCGCCGAGGAGCGGCGCTACTGGAGCAACCCAGCAGCACCCCAGCTGCTCTGCTCCAGGCGTCCCCAAGTCAGCCGCTGCTGAAACTGACCAGCGCTGACTACAGGAAGCCCGAGGCAGAGTTGCTCTGCCCCGGGCTTCCTGGAATCAGCCGCTGATCAGTTTCAGCAGCAGCTGATTTGGGGATACCTGGGGTTCTTAAGTTGATTCAGTATGTAAGTCGGAACTGGCGTCCAGATTCAACCTGTTGAAACTGATCAGAGGCTGATTCCAGGAAGCCCGGGGCAGAGCAACTCTGCCTCGGGCTTCCTATAGTCAGCAGCTGGTCAGTTTCAGCAGCGGCTGAATCTGGACGCCGGTTCCGACTTACATACAGATTCAACTTAAGAAAAAACCTACAGTCCCTATCTTGTACGTAACCCGGGGACTGCCTGTATATGCAATTTATCTATTTTCCTCCGCATCTTCCTGTTGGGGGGAGAGATGCAAAAGACTAAAGTTTTAACTTTTATATAATCAGGTGATAGGATCATTAGTCCTTTCCAACGTTATTTTTTCTCCAAGTGCCAAACTTGCCTGTTCATGGAGCAAGGGTAAACTGAGTAATGATTTTTGAGAAAATTAATATTACTTAGGAAACCATGGTGTTTTAGTAACAATAGGCTTTGACTAAAATGATACATGTGGGCATGATGGGGATTTGTTTGAGATAACGAAGATAAAGGATTTAATATGGGAGGAGTAATTTTCACAAAATTAAAAAAAAATTAGGGAACAACTTTATTTGCAGAAGGTGAAACTTGTATGGCAGTTTAGAAAAGACACAAAGAAGCAGTAAAAAGTAACCAGCACTGACATTTATGCTGCTAGTTATTAAACCAGGAGAGCCTTCGATGTTGGCCTGCTTCAGGGGATTAGAAGAGTGATTTCAGATTGTTGCTAGGAAACGAGGGTTATACAAAATAATGCAGTACCTCACCTGCTGTTAGAAGTGGCTGAACTAGATGTTAAATGTCACAAAGAAAAATAATCTTTTAGTTACTCCTTGTTGTGGCTTCTTTGATCATGCATTTCTGATAGGATCTCAGTTCTGTAAGTTTTCTTTTAAATATATGGAGCCTTTTCATTGCAGTTGGAAGCACTCCCCATTCTGAAAAATGTTTTACCCTTAAGACATGCCATGATCTGTCTCAAGAATTTTTGATCATGTCTTGACATGGTGCTCCTTTACCAGTTGTTCTGTGGAGTTTAAAGTTGTGGGACTAATTCCCCTTGCCTGGTTGCAATTTCAAAAATTGCTATTTGTGAGGAACTGATGGCAATCAGAGATGCCACTTCTGATTCCTGCCTTTCCCAGTGTTTAAATGAGTAGACCTGGGAGCCTTACTGTTAGAAGGTTTCTCCTGCACCCTCTCGCCTGCTTCTTATCTCTCAGACTGAAAGCAGAAGACCAGACATCTGAAGTGTAGTCAATGTGATGTTCAGTGGGATTTAGTTCCAAGCAAGCATATTCCCTTTTACTTCTAAAATGAAATAATTATTGGCAGTGAAATATCCTGCCCAACCAGAGATGATTAAGAGTTGTTTTCAGCCATTGCAATGTGGGAGCTCTGCATCAGCAAGGAATTCAAGAGTATTTCCAGACTATGAACTAACTGACCAAATGTGGATGTGTATCTTCTGTCAAACAAGACCACAGTATGGTTTCAGGCTCCTCAAAATACTTTCAACTTCCCAACAGCATCACCTCTGTTTTGCTCAGATTCAGGTTCAGACAGTTGTTCTTCATCCATGAACTGATCTCACCGAAGCATTATGCCATCTTGATGGGACTAGTGTGGTTGTATATGGTAAAGAACAGGAAGAACTGTGTATCATATACATATTGCTTTCACTTGTGTCCATGTTGTCTGACCAATTCACCTTGAAATTGCATGCAGAAGCTGAAAAAGACCAGAGAGAGAATTAAGCCTTGTAGAACCCCACAAATAAGTGGCCTCATGGTGGAGATGGGGGGGTGGAGATCCATTGTTTAGGTGTGTCCCTCCAGAGAGGACTCAAACCATTTTCCTACATTAACTTGGACTCCTACCACTTCTCTTAGGCAAAACAGCAGAATCTCATGGTTAATACTGTTGAATACTGTTGAGTGAGGTCCAGGAGGATGAAAATGGTTGCCTGTCTTCTGTCCACTGACAGGAGGAGATCATTCATCAAATGATTAAAGCAGTTTTGATTCTATGTCCTGGCCTAAAACCAAATTGTGCCTGGTCAAGGGTGTTGGCTTCAGTTAGATAAGCTTTTGAGTAGCTTCTCTAAGCTTACACTGGAATGACGGGTTTGATACTGGGTAGTAGTGGCTAAACACTGAAGTATCCAGGGTGGGGATATTCAGTATTGGTTGAACTATTGCACGCTTGAAGGAAGAAGGGAAGATTCCTTCTCTGAATGAGACACTGATTATTTTGGTCAGGAGATTCATCATGATTCTCTTTCGTGAGCTAGGAAGTGCATAGGCTAGATTCTCAGTTCTTATGTGGGGAGTCCTTTAGGAAGTCCAAAACTTTCTTGATGAGTACATATATTGAAATTTGGGGATGTAGGTGGGGATGCAGGTGGGCACAGGAGAAGCAAATCCATGTTCCTTGAGATAGCATCTTAAAAGTGCATATTTTCAGTGAAATAAGATAATTCTTTGCAACATTTGGTATTTGGCGCCAATGCAGGTTGTAGACACTAAGGATAGATTAAGCAATTTACCATCCTAGATAGCTCCTGGGCATAGGATTTGGCAACCTGAATGAAGGCTGGCAGGAAAATTCTCTTGGCTTGTAATACAACTTCAGAATAGAACTGGAAGAATTCTGTCTGAATCAGCCTTTTCCTGCCATAAGCACACAAGTCTCCAGCCATCTTTCTTCATCTAGTGCAGGATGTCAAAAAACAATTTATATTCTAGAATGTAGTTGAATATATGGTCAGTAATGTTTCATGGATCAAATAATGGGCTTTATTTTGCATTAAGTACCAAAGCTACAGAGAATAGAGCTTGTCACTGCAAAACAGAATGAGCAATAGAAACCCTCTAAGCCTGAAATAATACATTTTTCGTCCACATTACAGCTGTATCCTTCTCCTGCTCCCTTTGCTCTTTCATGTGCTTTCAGCTGTCTCTCTCATCTCTGCTTGTGAGACAAAGTATCTATCTTCAGTTTAAATTCCTCCTTAAAATAGTCTTTTGTTATATTATTCCTAGCTATCTTCACTACTTCAAATTGACCCCAGCACTTCATGGGGGGCTTCTTCATGTAGGAACTAAGATACAGTTGTAAAGTCTCAAGCAGGTCAATGATCAACAGAACATAAAAATAACTTGTGGGCCCTGCATATGAAGCCTCAGAAACAACAAGGAACTAATTCTAGTACCACATGCATCCTGAGTGTCTAGAAGTTCATACAGAAGGTCTCTGGAGGACCTGAATTAGAAAAAAAAAATACTTGTCATTCCCCAAGTACCCTCAGCACTCCATGCTATTCTGCACAGGTATGCATGCATTGTTTATTAGATTATTCCTGCCACTCCACATTTTCTGTAGCAGAACTGCATCCTAGCTGTTGGACCAGAGCTCTCTGAGCATGTACAGATGGGCAAAGGGTTTGGCCCAAAGTAAATATCATATGAAGCAACATACTGTGTAAACATCTGTTTGTTTGGAAATGGGTGACAGCAGAGGGATCATGTGTTCTATTGCGTTCTCTCCCTTTGGGGCATCTGGTATTGGCCACTGTCAGCAGACAGGTTATTGGTCTAGATGGACCTTTGGTCTGACCCAGTATGGCTATTTTTATGTTCTTAACCTCCACCATGGCTTGCCTAATGACTTCTCTTCCTGTCAAGTTATTTTTAGGAAACAAAGGCCCCAGACCTGCATTCTGTATGTGTGTAACTCTATGCCTGTGGTACTCCTGGTACTATTCACTTTGAGGGTCTAGACTGCATGTCCTGGGGACAGGAGGTCCTTAAGTTGTCCACCACTGGGCTAGATTGTGCAAAGTCCACGCATGGTAGGGAGTACTTATTCACATGAGAAATTCCACTGACATAAATGGTTTATGTGAGCAAGAGCTCGCACTGTTGCACAGTCTAGTTCTATGCAAATGTCCTAAGTCCCTCTTCCATGAATGAGAACAGTGGTTCTCAACTTTTCCACACTACTGTACCACTTTCAGGAATCTGATTTGTCTTGCGTATCCTCAAATTTCAGCTCACTTAAAAACTACTTGACACTTCTACAAACTCATACATAAAAATACAAAAGGGCACTAATTACTGAAACATTGCTTATTTTCTCCTTTTTACAACAGAAGTATAAAATAAATCAACTGGAATATAAATGTACTTACATTTCAGTGTATAGTATATAGAGCCGTATAAACAAGTCGTATGAAATTATAGTTTGTACTGACTTCACTATTGCTTTTTATGTAGTCTATTGTAAAACCACACCCATCTAGATGAGTTGATATAGCTCTGGAAGACCTCTGCACACCCCCAAGGATCTGTGCACCCCAGTTAAGAATAATTGAACTAGAGAACTTCCTATAAATTAACAAGCAGTTTACCTTCTAATATCAGTGTCTTTATAAGGGCCTGAGCTGTGCTTTCCTCTCCCTTCTTTTGGCTTATTATTGTGATCCATGTCTTCCATTCCTCATCTGCGCCTCAGTGTGTTTTGTATGGCCTTTCAGTGGGCCACGTAAAAAAGCTTGCAGGAAACAGGTGTACTGCAAGGTACCTGAGTCCTATAGATTCTGTCCTTGAACGTTAAGAACTGTGTCCATGTCTCCAGGCTCCATTTTAGGCCTCCATTTTTTCCCATTAGTCAATGGGATGGATGATGGGAGGATTCTTGTATGTACTATTCCAGTATCCCTAAAGTGTTCTTAAAGTAAAAGATTTACCCTCTTTCCCTCACTCATTGTTACATTTTGGGGGTCACCTAACTTGTGTCTGGGTGAATGAGCATCTCCTGCTCACAGCAAGAGGAAGCCCTGTCTGTGCCCACTGGGGAAATCCTCACCAGCCTCTGGTTGCTGGCAACAGAAGTGCTCTGCTACAGGTGTCACAAGTTCTACTTTTTTACTCCTGCACGATAGCAATTTACACACCCCACTTTTTACACATGAGTGTCCAGTCTCTTAACTTCTGGATACCACAATCTCCACTAATCCATTGTCTTTGTGTACCAGTGTACCCCAGTTCACTGGTTTTACCTCAGTTCATCAGTCTTCTTAGCACATGGCATATACACATGTGTACAGTAAAACTCAAATTAAAGCTATTCAACAGAAATTGAGACAGAGATTGAAACAAAAGCAAGTAAAAAGGATTGTTACTTTTCTGTCTAATAACGTATTTCTCGTGCAATGGTCAATCCTTGCAGCACTTGTCTGGCTCAGAAATCTGAGCTCCACCTTTCATGATACACTCCCACTGGTAGTTTCTCATCTGCAGTAGAGAGCAACTTGCATCATTTCTTCTCCTTTTAAGCCATTATCTCTTAGCCCAGGGGGACCTCTCTTCAGAGAACTTTCCGGAGGTTCATTTATCCTTATAAATACTCAGATTTCTATCTGGTCCAGACAATAAACAAAATGCTGGCTTCAGAGATGTCCATGTTCTCACTGTTGATCAAGTTACCCTTGAGACCCTTCTGCTTGCCTGAGTGATAAATGTCACTTCAATGGTTTTGAAACCTAATAGTCAACCTTTTATGTAATTCTTAAACTCCCTCCTCATTCATCTACCCCAATTAGGAAATAATGACATTCAATTGAGATCTTTACTTTTAATTTGTTCAGATATTTTCCTCCAAAAGCAAAAATGGGAAATTCTAGCAGATGCAATGATATTTTTACATTATTTATTTTGGCATCATATTTATCTTGGGATTTTAGGGTACTATCATAGTCTACAATAAGGATACACATTGATGGAAGCAAGAATCAGGCCTGATCTACACTAAAAAGTTAGGAGCCATGAAAGTGGATGAGCTCTATTTTTTTGCTAGACGAATAATAGTTTCAATCACTCAAATACTGCAGCTGAAGTATAGTAAAAGACATTACATTTCCTTGTCTTCTTGATAATTTGAGTAAGTTAGGGGTGGGGGTCATATATAAAACTGAAACAGTTGTCTTTGGTTTTGTACATAAATAGGAATCATCCTGATAAAAGCAAAAAGGAATCACAAAGGACACAGACGAGAGAACTGTCTGAAGCATAAATAACATGTTCCTTTCCTTTCTCACCAGAGTAAATGTCCTAATTAGAGAAGCTATTCACTCAAATTCGATTGAATAGCATAATGACTCAATGGCAATGGAAAGAGCAACTATTACCCTTAAACTAAGGTTACCTGTCTACAATGGCACACACAAATGAATACTAGGTCATGTTAATCCTGGCACATGCCACCCAAACCTACCCTGAGTCTATACTTGCTGTGCCAGACACACACAGACCACTGTGTACATATATCTAACTGCATCCACAATGCTGCTCTGACTACACAAAATAAGCACTACCACTTCACAAGTCATATCACAGGGTTCTATGTATCACACGGAAACATACTCAGAACCTCTTTGTGGTTTATTGTTGGCACAGTTCTCTGCCTTGACACATTTTCTGTTGTCATGTCTGGATCACATCACCTCTCACTTTTAACCAAGGAAAACTAGGTTGATATCATGGACCAGTTGGGTGAAGTTGTCCAGCTTCCACTCTTCTTGTTTATGCAGTGGACTAAGTACTTAGTAAAAAATTCTTTCAGCAGCATTTTCAGAGATGGCAAAGTTGTCATGCCTTAAGACACAATAAAAAATAAAAATGAAAAAGTGGGCAGACATGTTGAATGCTGCTAATGAAAAGGGATTCCCTTTTGCTTTACTGCAATTTCTGGTATATGACAACTAGCATGAACATGAAATAACACTTGGGCTGTGTCTACACTGGCATGAATTTCCGGAACTGCTTAAAACGGAATACTATTCCGTTTTCAGTTTTTCCGGAAAAGGAGCGTCTACCTTGGCAGGCTGCTTTTCCGGAAAAGCCCTTTTTCCGGAAAAACGTCTGTGGCCAATGTAGATGCGCTTTTCCGGAAAAGACTACTGGGCTGTCTACACTGGCCCTTTTCCGGAACAGTGTTCCGGAGTAAGGACTTATGCCCGAGCGGGAGCAGAATAGTTTTTCCGGAATAGCGGCTGATTTTGTACAGTAGAGCATCATTGCTTTTCCGGAAATTCAAGGGGCCAGTGTAGACAGCTCGCAGCTTATTCCGGAAAAGCGGCTGATTTTCCGGAATAAGTGGCCCAGTGTAGACACAGCCTTGGTTTTTAGAGGATGGTGTTTCCCAACTATACGGGTGCCATCAATAGCACTTATGTGCCCAGAGTTTGTCTAGCAAAAGGAGTGCAAGTGTGTGGTTACACATTCTGCAAGTGTCAATGGACCACACAATTAGATTAATGAATACTAACATGGGGAGCAAAGGAAAGGTTTATGCTGCATCTGTATGCTACTGTGACCAACTCTATTCATATGATCATCTTCTGTTGTGCACTGTATAATATTTGTGAGGGAAAATAAGAGTATTTATGTGTGGGCAAAGTCAAGTATTTCTAAGCCAAAAATTCTCAGGACACTTCCAGTTTGCAGACTCTGTACAGGAGGCTAGATCCTACACAAATTCATACTGGTGCAGGGTCCAGATGGACAAGTGAAATTAGAGATGCCCATATGTCAGTGGTCTCCAACCTTTTAAAGCAGGAGATCACTTTTTGAATTTAAATGCAATCGAGGATCCACCTCAAACCCAAATACCCATGCCCCACCTCCTTCCTGCCCCTTCTCTAAGGCCCCGTCCCTGCTCACTCCATCCTCCCTCTCTCCCTCATTCTCACTCACTTTTATCAGGCTGGAGGCAGGGAGCTGAGGTGTGGGGGTGGGAGTTGTGGACTCTGATCTTGGACTAAAAGATTTAGAGTGTGGGAGGGGTTCTGAGCTGAGCCTGGGGCAGGGAGTTGAGATGCAGGAGGGGATTCAGGTTGCTGGCTCTGGGAAGGAGTTTGGATGCAGGGGGACTCAGGGCTAGGGCAGTGGTTTGAGGTTCAGGAGGGGTTCAGGACTGGGGCCGGGGTTCAGAATGCGGGCTCCAGCTGGGCACGGCTTACCACAGGTGGCTTCGGGGTGGCAGTGCAGGGGGCTAAGGCAGGCTCACTCCTACTCTGACCCTGCACCACTCCCAAAAGCACTCAGCAAAGTCTTTCCATCCCTGTCAATATGTCTTGTGGAGTACTTCTGCTGATGACAACAATACAGTCATTGCTTCACTGCCTTGCTTCTCATTTTATATGTCTTTAATCTGATTTCCAACTGTATGGGGTGTCCCACTTACCTCAATTTACACAAGGGCTGTGTTTTGTTAAGTGGTTGTTGCTAGGGAGCACTGCAGTCTCTTGTGACCTATTGGGATTTGAATTACTTTACTGCACAACACACTTCAAACCTGTTTTGAAACCCCTGTTAACAGGTATCCTTGAAATTTTCTATGGTGTGGTGGGGAACTGATATGGGGGACAAATGCAACCATTATTTTACTCGTTTTGACTGTGTATAGTCATCAGCACCTTCTGCAATTCATGGTTATTTCAGATTCTCTTACTAGGTCTGTTGAAATGTGTTTAAGAAATGGGTGGGGATAGTGGGATTCCTAAAGTAGCCCCGTAGGGTTGCCAAGTGTCCAGTTTTCTATCGGACAGTCTGGTATTTGCACCCTCTGTCTGGTAGAAAAATTCAGAGACTACCAGACATGTGCAATGTCTGGTATTTTCTGAATTTCCAGCTGGGCGCCGGACGGAAGCCTGGCGGGGGGGCAACTGGAAAGCAGGGCCGCGATTGGCGCTGGGAGCCCTGTGGTCGCGTGCAAAAGCCGGGCGGGGTGGAAGCACTGGCCGGGAGGTGAGCCACGACTGGCACTGGGAACCTCAGGTTGCGTGCAGAAGCCGGGCGGGGGGAGTGGCTCCCAGCCACTCCCTCCTCCCCCTTCTGGCTTCTACTAGCAACTATAGGGGGTGCCTGGCGGGGACACAACCTGCTGGACTCCGGCTGCGGCCAGTGGCTGCACCACACCACCCCCCCAGCTCTGCTTTCTGCCCCCTCTTCCTCCCAGCCAGCCCCGTGGCCCCCGACCCCACCCCCCACCCCGCCAGCCCGCCTCCCAACCCCCTTCCTCCCGGCCAGACCCACCCCCCTCCCAGCTGGTCCCTCCTCCCCCCACCCACGATCAAGTGTGTCCGGTATTTTTTTTGGGGGGGGGGATCTACCTGGTAACCCTAAGCCCCCCTCGAACATTAACAAAGGTATAGACTCCATGGGGGCCCATAAGGTGTGTGACAGAGTCCTGATTTGTGGTGAGGGATCACAGGGCTCAAACTTGCCTGAGTAACTAGGGAAGGTCTTGGGAAGGGCTAGTTCACAGGGTGCCCTGCCCTCAAGCCTCTGATTAGCTAAGGATTACTATGTTAATGGGGAAGTAACAACTAGAGGAATCCTTGACTGATTCAGACTACAGACCCCTAATGCTTACCTGACATCTGAGCCCTGCATTCCTGCCTGCTTCTGGTTCTTGTCCTCTCATCTCAGACTCAGTCTATTCCCAGTTCCTGCTGTCCCACTTCACTCTAGTCTCCTGCCATCAGTCTTACTACTAATGTTGTCTCCAGCACTAATTCCTGGACTGGCACCTAACTCTGTCTTTGTCTTTGACCTTCAGCCTTTTACTTAGGCCTGTATTTGGTTTTGACCCTTTGCTTTGACTTCCCACGCCCTAGTCAGTGCACACTGACTTCCCCTGGGAGCAAGAGAGAAGGAGGAGAGGGGAAATAACAGGAGTTACCAGCAGTCAGTGAAGACAGAGAACAGCCAGGAGGCAGCATTTCAAGAGGTCTCTGACCCTGGGCAGAGCCCGGAGTGCCCAGGAAACAGAAAGGAAGGCTATGAGTAGCCTGGCTTTCCCACCACGTAGCAGAGACCAGTGGGAGAGAGGAAGGGAAGGTCTTCCTGAAACCTGTCAGCACAGCCCTTTAGGCCCAGCATCTGGCTTATCTTTATCCCCAGTGTGCAGAAAAGTCTCAGAAAAAGACAATCTGCTGTTCCTTGACGGTCTGCCAGCTACAGGAGGAGACAGTTTGTCTTTCTTTACACTGCCCACAGCCTGCTTGCCCTGCAACAGCCCTCAGAAGATCTGGGATTTTGGATCCAGAAATCCCAGCAACATGCAGTTGAAACTATGGATTCTAAAATTTAAAGACTGCCAGCACCATCTTAGAAGGGAGGAGATGGTTATCCCTCTTCATAAATCCCAGGGATAGGGCTGTCACCCATCCAGGTTTCACCTGGACAGCCTAGTTTGAGGCTTGGGTGTCCAAGTGCCATTTTCTGAGCCCCAATGTCCATTTTTTAATCTGGGGGAAGAAGTGGAGCAGGGGTGGGGTCTTTGGAGGAAGAGGTGGAGACAGGGATGAGACCATGGGGAAGAGATAGGAGGTATGGGACATAAAAAAGTGAAGTAGAGGCAAGATCTCAAGGGAAGAGGAGGAATGGAGGATGGGGCTTTGGTGATCTAGTTACCACTAGAAAGATGTGCCTAGGAAAGACCTGTTTACCTGCATCAATCTCCTGACTACACTCCCAGAAAATGAACCTGAGTGACTAACTAATGTTATAGTTAGATAGATAAACAGCCTAGTTACCTATTAAGCTCATTGCATCTTCAAAAGGACTTTTATCTACATGGATGATCAAGATCTGCACTGCCAGTTCCCACTACAGGCAGTCCCCGAGTTACGCGGATCCGACTTACGTCGGATCCGCAGTTACAAACGGGGCACTTCCTCTCCCTGGTCTCGAGCAGACCAGGGAGAGGAAGCAAAGCGGCGGCGGAGCGCGCGGCCAGCTGACAGCCCAGACGCGTCTGGGCTGTCAGCTGGCCGCGCGCTCCGCTCTGCTCCTCCCCCCCCCCCTGCAGACCAGGGAGAGGAAGCAAAGCGGCGGCGGAGCGCGCGGCCAGCTGACAGACCAGACGTGTCTGGGCTGTCAGCTGGCCGCGCGTTCTGCCGCTCTGCTCTGCTCCGCTGCGCTCTGCTCCCCCTCCCCCTGGTCTGCAGACCAGGGGGAGGGGGAGCAGAGCGGAGCACGCGGCCAGCTGACAGCCCAGACGCGTCTGGGCTGTCAGCTGGCCGCGCGTTCCGCCGCTCTGCTGTGCTCCGCTCTGCTCCCCCTCCCCCTGATCTGCAGGGGGGGGGAGCAGAGCGGAGCACGCGGCCAGCTGACAGCCCAGATGCGTCTGGGCTGTCAGCTGGCCGCGCGTTCTGCCGCTCTGCTCCGCTCTGCTTCCCCTCCCCCTGGTCTGCAAACCATGGGGGGGGGGGGGGGAAGCAGAGCGGAGCACGCGGCCAGCTGACAGCCCAGACGCTTCTGGGCTGTCAGCTGGCCGCGCGTTCCGCCACTCTGCTCTACTCAGCTCCCCCTCCCCCTGGTCTGCAGACCTGGGGGACGGGGAGCAGAGCAGAGCAAAGCCGCGGAGCCCGAGGGCAGCAGGATAGCCACGGCGCGTCTGGGCTGTCCCGCTGCCCCCGTGCTCCGCAGCTTTGCTCCGGACGCCTGTGGTACAGCAGCTGGGGCGCTGCCGGTTGGTCCCGTAGCGCCGCTCTGGGTGCAACTGGACCAACCCAGCAGCACCCCAGCTGCTCTGCCCCAGGTGTCCCCTAGTCAGCAGCTGCTGAAAATGACCAGTGGCTGACTACAGGAAGCCCCTGCCCCGGGCTTCCTGGAATCAGCCGCTGATCAGTTTCAGCAGCAGCTGACTTGGGGATGCCTGGGGTTCTTAAGTTGAATCTGTATGTAAGTCAGAACTGGCGTCCAGATTCAGCCACTGTTGAAACTGATCAGTTTCAGCAGCGGCTGAATCTGGACGCCAGTTCCGACTTACATACAGATTCAACTTAAGAACAAACCTACAGTCCCTATCTTGTACGTAACCCGGGGACTGCCTGTATAATAAAGTGTGCTTCTTCTGAATAAATATCCTTAAAGGTTTGCAGCAAGTCTCCATATGCATCACCTGGGTATCTGACACTTGGTGGACAGATGGAACTGAGAGGGGAGTAACTTTGTGATAGTAACAGCAAAGACTGAGTGGTTATGTGACTTATCATTTTTTTGTCCCTGTTTGTTCACTTTTAAACATTCAACATTTGCACTAAAAATAATTAAGTAAGATGATTTTCTGTTCTTTGCTGACAATGTGGAGGACATCAGCAGTGTTGGAAAAGTAACAAATGTATTCCAGCATGGAGATCATATACAACTTTCCCTATCAATATGTATCACTAAGACTTGTGATCTTTCTGACCTTTGGTTGAGATTTTAAAAGATTTCTGCAGCCACCCCAGCAAAATTTTGTAGAACATGCAGTGACATGTAATTAAAACACTTGTGTTTAATTACACAATCAAGAACTTAAAAGTCACATATGCAGTGAAATAATTTTAAATTAAAACTGGGAGGTAGATGAACAAAGGTTTGTATTTTCTTAAAAAAACACAACTGCACCAACTTCTCAATCTTAACAAGTTTATTACAATATCAAACAAATATACAGTACTACAGATCTGTGAGTGGCAGCAAATTATTTCTCAAGGCAGTACATAAAAAAACTTAAATAATTTTCCAAGTGCAATTTTCTATGAATTGCCAGAAGTAAAGAGTTTAGAAATAAAATAACATAACAGTTCTAGAATATGTAGGCCAAAGGGGTTAACCTAACCCAGTATAGACCTACATTGAACATTGTTCTATGAACTTCAGTGTATACAAAGACCTCAGCCTGCTTAATACCATAGAAAACACAGCTTTAAGAATATTTTAAACCTTTCATTAAAGATAAAAAAAATTGGTTAAAGCATTTGAAATAACTAACATTTTCTCTTTTATTTTAACAACATCCTTTGTTCCCTTTTGCATTAGCTAAAGAGTTTTTAGAAATAAAACCCCTTGTTTGCTTGTTTGGCAGTCTCTTAAAAGATATTGGAGATGGTAATAATTGTCCTTTTGGGAAAACTGAAGAAGTTGTTTGAGATGGACTGGAGCTGTTGTTAAAGTCCAGTCCCATATCATCCCAGAGCTGGCTGCGATTCAGCAGGATCCAATAGTAGTGGTTACATCAATTGAGTCCCTCTGTCTGGTCCAGTCTACTCAGAATCTCTCAGGATCTGCATGATGAAGGCCTGTGGTCCCATGAGATAGTGGGGCTAGCAACTATTATGGTAAAGCTTGGTCCAGCAGCCAATTTTTCACTCCAAAGTCTCTTTGAGGCTTCATAAAGGGAAAAGTGAGTGAAATGTTCCATTCCCCTATTATTTTGTCCACCAGGTAGGTTAAGCTTTTGGCACACCAGTTGTGAGACACTGACTTCTGATTCTACTCTTGTTTATTAGGCATAATCCTTAAGCTGTAGCAGTAGGCCTTTTTGTTTGAAATAATTTGGCCCTTTGTCTCCCTTTCATACATTTCCCATCTCAACATTTGTTATTATAGGGTATTGTGACATCTTGTTAACTTTCACATACTTATTGCAGTTTTAACTCATAAATAGAGTAAATCTATAGGTCTGATTATCACAACAATTCTCAAAACAGAAAATATCATCATAGATTTTTCCCCATAGTTTAATATATTTGAACATATCCTCTACTATTGTACTTATCTGAGGGCAATAGTGAGGTAAGTTATCTCTTGGAGCTACACTGGGAGCTCTCAACAAGAAGTTAAAGGGCCTGGTAATTGTGGGTATCTTTGCACCATCTGGCTCAATGTTTCCCTTCTGCCAAGGTGGGAGTGTTATTTAGACATAGAACTGAAGGCAGAGCAGCACCCTGGCCTGCTGATAGAGGAAGTGGCAGATGTGCCTGTCCTCAGGCCTCAGCAACAGGTATACACTACACTTTGTCAGACATCAGTCTAATTAGCTATTCCATAGGGGTGCCATTTCTCCCCCTGGAACTCTTTCAAAGCCTCGCCTTCTGCTGAAGGGCCCACTCCTCTTTTGCTCTCAAAAGCTCAGACTGCTCTGGGTTTCTTCACTTTATCCTAGTACATAGTTCCTCCATAGCCCTTTTTACATCTTCCCTGCTCTCTCTGGGGTGCTGACCTTGACCTCTTGTTAGGATGGTTTCAGTCTCAGGAGCCAAAAGCCCTACCAATTCAATGAGAGAGTGAGAAGCATTGTTGTTGTTGTTTTACATTGGAAGTGAAGTTAATTGTTGGGAAAGGTTGTCTTCCTGCATAACCACTGTAGGGTCAGGCATAGCAGGGGCTGGTTAAAGGAGAACAGTTAGAGGAGGTCTATATGAGCAAGGGATCTGACAATGACCTTCCATCCTCCACATAACACATACAAGACTCATTCAAGGATAACTCCTTGATAACTGCTTTGACATACCATCTTAGGTAATCACTGCCTCTGCCTTCTCCTGGCTAGGCTGATGCTTAGTCATCCAAAGAAGACTTGTTTAACAGGCTTCAGATAAAAATCATCAGAACTTTATAGGACCATTCAAAGGGTCAGCCAGGAAGAAAAGAATTGGGGATATACAGGGCAATTTCTTTCTCCTTTAAAAGCCATACAGTATTTATGAGAGGGAAGGTATGCATGGATTCCAGTAACTACAGGAGCACTCAGAACCACAGGAATGGATTTGAGAACATGCCCTATTAGCACAACGTTAGGGACCTTATCCTCTGACTTCATCTTAGCTTGGGGCTTATAGGGCCCACTTTACCACAACAACTGAATGCTAATGTGTAACCATAGTGAGATATTTATTATTCCTTGATTTTTAAGCCTGAGGGTTGCTAGGGAAAAATAACCCCAGCCCTATGGCTTCTCTGTTTATTGTTTTCCTTTTCCATACTGGAATAATGTAAGAATTGCAAAACTACATTGTCCTGTCACTGATATTAACTGTGCAAGAAACTTCAAAGGAAAGTACAAAAACCTGTAGTAGGCAATTTATAAAATAACAGAGCTAAGGGGAAGCTCTTCTACCCTAAGCAGTCATTAGTTAACTTATTATCAAGAGGCAGCTGGTCAGCTATCTCTTCTGCACTTTTATCTATGCTAGTAAAACTTCTACTGTTCTGATTATATATATAAATATTTGCTAGCGGCTACATTTTTCATCAGTGCTCTCAGACAGCATTTACACATCGCGAACAGCTCAGACTCAGCCCCTTCCTGGAGGTTGGTTTTATGGGCAATAATGAAACAAAGTTCAGCTCAAGCCTTCTCTCAGGGTTACTTAGAAGTCCTATCTCAGGACTGTTCAGCTCTCACACCAATTCTTATCTAGACAGTCCCTCCAGAGTTCATATCCAGATAGGGTAATTAGTAATTGTCTTCAGTAATTTAAACAGAGCTCACTTAACTGAATAAGTGTTGTCTAAGTAAGGTGTTTCAAGCAAATACTACCAGCCTATTAAAATGTCTGTCTAATCCTTTAAAAATCTTACTAAATCCTTTGCCACAATAATAATTTTAGGTATCCAAGATGATGTGCAGCCCCTATAGACAAAGGGAAGAATGAAAAAGATAGATAAATAGAAAATGGAGAATTGTGAATCTTCTACAAGATTGGGAATCATATTTATATGTGATCTTCTGTAGAGATGACTGGAAATCTTCTGATGCAACAGTTTCCCATTGGAAAATGCCAAATCATCAGAAGTGAAATATTTTGCAGAAAGATTTCAATTTTTTTAAAGTTTGTTTTAAAAAAAGTGTGTATGTGTGTGAGGGGAGTTTTGATAAGATTGAACCCTTTGCTTAACCCATAGACTGTGGATATGTTCTGCTGGGTTGGGTCTTCATGGCCATTTGCTAGACTAGAGGACTAATTGCTCTACTACAACCTGTTCTAAGAAGCAGCAAGGCAGGAGGAAAGGAGCAGCAAAGCTCTGTCATTTAGGCCTTTTACAGTGGCATCACTAAAGCAGCCATCTTAGACATTAGAGAGGCATGTTATTCCAAGGGGTAGCAACAATCAACCAGAGCCCAGCAGGCTCAGAGAAAAGGAGATGCAGGAGCGAAGTTGGTCAGTTCCTATCTGGACTGGGGGAAGTGAAGAGGGGTGAACTTTGCTGGCCTGGAGCTAGAGAAGAACTTGAGGACTTTGGCCTTGAGATAGGGCTAGAGATAAGGGCTCTGGTAGGAAGTGGCCCAGGGAAATAGCTGTGATAGACTGGAGTAAGCAGTATGTGGCTACTATCTATAGGGTCCTTTGGTTGAAGCCCTTTGTAGGGGGCAGGTTTGAGTTCCTCCCACAGGTAAAGTGCCATAAACCCCAAAAGCTGACAGGCATTCTGAGATGCTCAGGAAGTGAATGCCTCATTACATGCCCTTGTGGTTCTATTCAGGTCAGACTAACTGCAATCTGTATTTGAAACATTTACATTGAAAACACTTCCAGCTGATTCCTCAATCTACATATGGAAAATGTATATTGAGGACAGAATAAAGGATAAATTCCACATAATTTAAAGGAAATGCAGCCTTCCTTTTTTTAAGCACTAAAATAGTGAAAAAGAAAACATTGGTCTTGCTGTGTGTTTCTTCACAGCAAATATCTGGCTAGTGTTCATAATTCACCGGATGATGATGCTAACTATAACCAATATATGTTGCAGGAGTATGGATAGTAAATCCATTACTAAAACTATACTGAGATTTACTCTTATAGCGATAAACTAAAATATAGGACTAAATTATTACTGTTTGAATGTAATCATTAAAATATAAATCACCAAATCTGGTGCAATAACTTTAGCTTTTGTAGCCTGTTCCCTTTAAAAAAAATTGTTCTGTTTCCTCTCCCTTGTATTTCTTCGGGATTCTTTAGCTAGAAAACACAGTCCCTACAAGCACAAGCTTGAAACGGGACTTGCCCATACTCATGTAACTGACACTTCTGCCTCGGGTAATTTTGGAATATTCCATGTTAAACTATAAATTATCCTAAAGTAGCACTAATTAATTTATTTTTGCCACAAATAATTACTATAACTGTCAGGCTTCTTGGATGTTGTTCTAGGAATCTTTGTTCCTGACCACCCTCTGCCTCACTAGCTATGCCTAATGAAGCAGGAGGCAGATTGGGCAGCAGAGAGTGGAGATGTGGTTTGAGAGACAGGAAGTGTGACAGGAGCATTGAGACATGAAGTGTTGAGGTGGTGTATCCTTAAATTTCACCATAAATACAACACAAAAAATGCACTCATGTATGTAGGTTTCAATTTGCAATTGCTCAAAATCTGGTTAATGTTTGCACAAGTGTGATAGCATAGACTAACAATAAATAGAACTCCTAAACTGTACAGCAAAACATATCTGGTAGCTACCATATACAGTCTGATACCTAAATATGCAAAATGTAATTTATGAAAACCACACAATTTTATATTAATCAAAGCATATCAGCATAACCAAACACATGGTTTGTGTTCACAGGTGCATTGGTGGTTCTGTGAAAGGAAGGTGATGAAATTTGAGAATGGGAAATGGAATTATATGTTGATGAGGTGGAAAGAGGCTTAACTGCTTTTTTCCTTGCCTATTTGATTAGGGATAAGATGTCTAGAAATCTTATCAGAAAATTTGTTTTTGTCCATTCTTAAAATTTCTGCTGCTTTAACGAGGCTGGCAAAATGCCCTGGTGTTAACTCAGTTATGCCAGAACAATTTATTCCATTTTGGAAACCAATTTAAACTACACAAATATAACTTAAAAAACAACGAATAGTCTAGTTGCACCTAAAAGACTGACAGAACATGTAGATGCTATGATGAACTTTCGTGGGCACAATCCACTTCTTCATAACCCTTCTGAACCCTTCTGTAGAAGTGGTTTTGCCCATGAAAGCTCATGATACCATATACAAGTTTTGTTAGTCTTTAAGGTGCTACTAGACTATTTGTTGTTTACATTTTTCTAGTTAGACTAAGCTGGCTACCCCTCTAAAGCTTTATTCTAGTATAACTGGGCTTTTACTGGCAAATTTGTTGGTATAAATGTCACACTCCTAACTGACACAGTTGCTGATTATACACCAGCCCTTAATGATTTTTGGGTAAAGGATGTCACACAAACACTTTTATATGTGTATTCCATTAAAAACTGAATTAAAAGAAAATTGCCTTTGCGTGATTAAGCACTCAGAAGTCAGGAAATAATATTTAAGCTCACACATGCAATCTTGAGTATATGGACTATAATATTTTTCAAATGGACTGCTTTTTTGTTTTTTTACAAATGTAGATGCATACATATAATTTTGTATTAAACATTCCTTGAAAATCATCTAGATTTAAAACAAACAAAAGGAAGTTTTTCTTCACTGAGAGCACAGTCAACCTCAGGAACTCCTTGCCTGAGGATGTGGTGAACACTAGGGCTACGTCTACACTGGCCCCTTTTCCGGAAGGGGCATGTAAATTTCAGCAGTCGTCGTAGGGAAATCCGCGGGGGATTTAAATATCCCCCGCGGCATTTAAATAAAAATGTCCGCCGCTTTTTTCCGGCTTTTAAAAAAGCCGGAAAAGAGCGTCTAGACTGGCCCCGATCCTCTGGAAAAAGTGCCCTTTTCCGGAGGCTCTTATTCCTACTTCAAAGTAGGAATAAGAGCCTCCGGAAAAGGGCACTTTTTCCGGAGGATCGGGGCCAGTCTAGACGCTCTTTTCCGGCTTTTTTAAAAGCCGGAAAAAAGCGGCGGACATTTTTATTTAAATGCCGCGGGGGATATTTAAATCCCCCGCGGATTTCCCTACGACGACTAGTGAAATTTACATGCCCCTTCCGGAAAAGGGGCCAGTGTAGACGTAGCCTAGGACTTTAACAAGATTAAAAGAAAGAGCTAAATTCATTCATAGAGGTTAGGTCCATCAGTGGCTATTGGCCAGGATGAGTAGGAATGTTGTCTCTAGCCTGTTTCTCTGGAGATGGATAACAGGGGAGGCATCACATGAGGATTACTGTTGTTTTCCCTCCCTCTGGAGCATCTGGTGTTTGCCAGTATCAGCAGATAGGATGCTGGGCTGGATGGTCTGGTCTGACCCAGTGTGGCCATTCTTATGTTTGTTTGTCTTATGTTCTTATGTAGACACAAAATGAGTCAATTAAGCCTTAAACAGTTGAAAGAAAAATGTGTGTGGTATTGTATTAATGGAGAGTGTGTGATAATGTCCATTATTGGAGAGTGATCCATACGTATGAAGGGGAAGAGTCACACTGGCATGTGCAGCCTTAACTATGGTTTTGGATGCTTCACTGTGTGACCTTAAAGTTCTTCTAATGTGATTTGAATGGAATGTCCAAGGCGGCGGTTTTGAACGAAGGGATATCACTTTCCTGTGGTGTCTACCCATTTTTTCTGTCATTCACTTTGTATCATCTGTAGGAAGGAGTCCCTATTGTGCATGTTAAAAATGGCACCATTTAACCATGTAAGATTTAGAGGCTTTGTGTCAATGAATGAGATTTTAAGATCTCCTGAGGAATTCTGCCTTGTTCACTTTGTTCTTTACAGGGAAACACACAGAATGAGCTGAGAGCTCCTGTGAAGCCTTTCCTCATTAAAAGTACAAGGTGCACAGCAAGGCAAGGCCAGGGTGTTTGTAGATAGGGAAAATAATTATTTTCAGAGACTATGAATGAAACTGTTCAGATAGTTCTATTACTTGTATCTGCAGGGCTGAGGACAGAAATACTGAGCTCCTGGGAAAGGTGAGGGGCATGTCTCTGAGCCCTTCCAGAAGGGGCTGGGCCTTGCAGAAAGGGAATAGCTAGAGGACTGCACCTTCTGGGGCTCTGGTGATGATTTAAAGATCCCATAGCTCTGGCTGCTGCTGCATTCCCCAGTCCCTTTTAAATTGCTGGGTCCCAGGGAAGCTGCCTCCTTTGTCCCCCAGCCCTGCATAATCTGGTACATATTCATAAATAGAAAATTATGGGCTGGGTTCCACTGTACTGCTGGCAGATCCATTTGGCTTTCAGCAGCTTTATTCAGCCTTGCGTGATCTACTTATGCAACATAATAGCATTATGGCCACTTGTTTTCTTTGAATGCATCCACATTTTTTTACTACAATTATAGCTATTGTCTATATATATCTCTGTGTACAGTACAAGTCATTTGATAATCACTTTAAAT
The DNA here is from genome assembly GCF_049634645.1 of Pelodiscus sinensis. Classification (NCBI taxonomy): domain Eukaryota; kingdom Metazoa; phylum Chordata; order Testudines; family Trionychidae; genus Pelodiscus; species Pelodiscus sinensis. The sequence continues at coordinate 42,749,255 of NC_134713.1, forward strand.
TTGTAATCCTATCCAACCTTTTAACTTGGGTGGATGGAATAACTAGGCACCATGTGGCTTATCTCAGACTAAAGATTGTATTTTACAACTGTTTGGTTTATCTGTGGAAATATGTTACCTTGCAGACAGCTGTCATGCAAATTGCTGTTTATTAGTACAGCTATAGAAACTTGTTGGGAGGCACTTGGATGGCAAGTTTGTCTTTTTAATAGCCCAACTTGACATTATCATAACCAAATGCTGCACCCCAATGCTAACACTGACACTGATGCTAGAGTAGTTGAGGTCATTTAGCACCTCTGAGAAGCAGGCCTTAAATTAAGGGAGTGCTATAGCATTATTGAAATTAGAGTTTTTCAACTGTTTTCCAATGAAGCAGAAGCTAGCCCTGCCTATGATTTCTATTAAAATTAACTGAAAATAACCAGATAGAAAACAGTGCAAATGTTCATTTGTCTTTGAAGTTGCAAAATTTCCCTCCCCAGCTAACTTCACTGTCAGGTTGTGGCTTGCAGAGAAGTCAAGGATTGATTAAGCATGGAGTGCAGCTACTACCTCCCCTTTACAGGTGCTTCTAGCAGATCAGGGTTGAAATCCTGGTTCTTATTAAATCAATAGTTTTGTTATTGACTTCACTGGGTCCAGGATTGCAGTGGGAAAATTCATATTGCAGCTTCCAAACAAGTTATCTGTAGAAAGGGAAGGCTTTGGTCTCCAGAACTTCCAGGTTAACACCTTTAAGAAACAATAAATTGCATTTTCCCCTCTGTGTTCAGTCTCCCCTTCCCTCCTCAGTCAATATGGTAGCAGCTTTGCTGTGCTCATTACGAACTTAATACTAGCTGGAAATCTGCAAAAAAAATTATACAGAGTAGATCTACATTCCCCAGAATTCAATTTCTGTAAGCATCTCTTAAAGTCATTTATCTGTTAGTATCTGATGCATTGTAGTATTTTTCTATAACCAACACTTTCTTTGCTCCTTAGTTTCTCCTTGTGAATTCTCTTGTGTGACTAGCAAGTACTTAATTCCTACTGTTCAAGTTTTTCCAAGAGAACAGCTGTCAATATGATGACTTTCAAAGGATAAAATACACTCCTTGTGCCTGCAGCTGTTGGCTTTAATCAGCATTTAGACAAAGGGACCACACCCAAAAAACTGATTATTCACCTTGGAACCCAGAATCTGTTGCTGAACCAAAACACCCAAAACAAATAGAAAAGTTTGCATTGCTGTCTCAGCCTCAGACGTTGTCATTAGCAGCCCCCCCCCCAATGTTGTTCACTCTTGAACTGAGAGAGAAATAGTAGCGATACATCACATTTTGATAGAAATCTCAATCATACAAATACAAGTAAATCTTGGTTTTAGAGTATGGGCGTTGAAATTGAACAGAATTGAGTAGGGGATCAGGGCCAGATCTCATTGTGCTGATAGGAAGCCTGGGAAGCCCTGTTCCAGAAATGCACAATGCCTCCCAAAGCCCCTGGAGAGCATAGCTGCTGGGCCTGTCCTTCCAAGACTCAGCTTTTCTCTCTGTGCTAGCCAGTCAAGGGAGAAGGTAGGTTCATGCCTCTTGTGGGGTGGTTCTATGACCCAGCAGACTCTGACAGTGAGCAGTGCTTATTCTTAAGACATGGACATGCTCCCTCACCAGGAAGCTCTACTAGCTGGAACACGTGTGTGTATGTGTGTGTGTGGTTAGAAGAGCTCAGAAGCATGGTTACAACTACTCTCTATACCCTTATAAGATGGTTTATGCTCCAACAGAGGATAGCTGGCTCCCTGTGTCCACTATGCTCTTGTACTTATATAAGGACTTAATAGGGGATTTCTGATGTGCTACTGTGCTCCTTACAGCTCCTTAATGGTTGGCCCACCTGTCAACTGGCATGGATTTTTAAGAGCTGAAAGTCTGATTATAGACTCAAGGACCTGGGAGATGTTGGGGGAGAGGAAGAATTTGTAAGAGTAAGCAGGCTTCAATGGAAATTCCAGTGCTGTTTTGGTTTTTCAAAGACCTGAGCCAAGAGCTTTCCAGAGAGGATAGGGCAAGTATAACCTCACTTTTCTGTGTGCAATGAACAGAACAAGATGTCCTTAGTCAATGTGGCTGAGCAAGCTCATGTTCAAACATATTATGTATTCCCTCATGTGCATGTACTAACCTCTCCCAGATCTGCTAATGGATGAATAATAGATTAAAGAAAGCTACGAAGCCCATGACTACTAAAATTTATCACTAGTCTACCCATATATTTTGCCAAGGATAAAATTTAGCCCATGGTTTTACAGAAATTACACAGTGTTTTAGCTTACTTCAGGGTCACAACAATACCAGACGGTGCTCATGGTTGTTGTGTTTGATAGTCTCAATTTAGCATGCAACTATCAGCCTCTCCTTGGGCTTCCTCTTATAGCTTCAGATTCTGGCTGAAGAGGAAAAGTTATTTTAGTAATACAAAATTTAATGAAAAAATTCCATTAAGCTTCATAGAGAATAACCTCTACTATAGAATTCTAAATCATATTAAGTTCTGTGAGTTAGCCTAAAATGTTTTAGAAAGCATATCACTAAAATATTGTATAGGTTTTTCAGAGGAATTTCCCCAGAACCATGTTTTAGAATGCTTGTTATTGATAAAGGAATTGCATGTGAAACAATGTTTGACAACTTGAGCTCTTGAAAGCTGGAAGACTAGAGGCAATCATGGGCTAAAATGGCTTTCCCCCAAAGATAGAAGTTGCAGAGAGAATGAGAACCTTGTATAGTTGCACAACCTTCACTGTTAAGCTGTTGGGCTTACTTATATGAAATTTATATTTCAAAATGAACCTATCCTTCAGCAGACAATTCTGTGATCCACCATTAATGATTGTCTGGGGCTTGTGCACTTATAACAGAATGATCAGTAGATTACACCATTAATATATGAACTCATCTATGCTATTGTACATTATGCAACTCTTGTATATAATGTACTTTCTAGACAATGTTCCATTGAAATGCAAGCATGGTGAAATCTATAAACCCTATGAACTAATTTTATAACTGAGACTTTATGAAAGTTACAGAACAATGGCATTATTTAAGAAGATATGCAAGCAACATATGCAGACTACAAATCACTAAATAATTTCTTTTCCATGTCCATTTAATTTTTTCTACATAGTATTTTGAAAAAAACATAAAGCTATTGTAGAAATACCCAAAATATTGGGGGAGAAAAAAACCTGACTTTAAAACAACTTTGTTTTCAAATCAATTTATTTATGGACATCTTCAAAATACACAGTGGTAACCCTTAAAAAGATAACTAAATCTTTTAAATGACCAGTATAGGCACCAATACTGCCCCATTCCTTCCTTGTCATGGATAACCTGCAGAGCATTAGCTGTGGAATGGTTTTGATACAAAGGAATTTGGAGTAGAGGAAGGAATTCTCTTTAAAGGGTGTTTAAATCCTCGTCTTTGTGGGGGCTCTGGTTATGTGGATGGGGCTGGTAATCTACCAGTCAATTTCTTCCAGATAACAGGGTGGTGAAGGAGATGCTCAACTTTCCTTCTCCTCTGCTAGCAGGATGTGGGGAATATTCTACCTAAAAACCTCTGTGACAAATTGGTATTAAAGCTTGTTTAATGTAACAGCTGAACCTAGTAGACCTAAGCTATATATCAGAGGTTGCCAAACTTACTGACCCTCTGAGCCCCATATGACAATCTTCAGACATTCAAAAGCTGGGGCACTGGGTTTCAGCTTCTCTTTGTCTGAAGCCCCATGCTCTGACAGACAGGTCCCTCAGGTCTGAAGCGTTGAGACCCACCTCCCCACTGGGCAGAAGCCAGAGTTGACGTGTAAAGGGAAGCACGTGGAGGCACATGGCTCCCCAGATTTTGGCTATGGTTTGCTGGCCCTGCTTGGTCATGTGGTGCTGCCAGGGCCCCTCCCTGCATGACAAGCCATGTGGAGAAGCAGCGGCAAAAGTTGGGTGGAGCAGAGAGTCACTGCTTTTCCTCTGCCTTGCCATGTGAAGCTAAAACAGTGGCCCCTCCCTGCAGCTCCCAGTTGTCTGCCATTGCCTCTCCTTTGGGAGCTAACACCTAGGAACTGCAGGGAGGGGCCACAGTGGGTAAGAGGGTGGGCATGTCTGGTGGACAAATCTTTAAATTGTGTCCTTCCACTCTCAGGAGGTACCAACTGTCTCTGGCAAAAGCTTCTAATCCCACCCTCCCTGCCACAGTGCAGAAGCTCTGAGTTCCATCCCCTAGGCTGGTAGGCAGAATATGTACGGAGGCAGGGTCCACAAGCTGCACTTTAACTGTAAAAGCTCACATGGTATGGCCTCCCGCTATATAACAGATATATGATTACATCATTAAACTGTCTTCTTTACAGTTTGTTCACAGGTGAGGAAATGCATAAAAAAATCTTGACAGGTAATAAATCCCAAACAGTTAATGTAGTTCACACTTTGGGGGTGGAGGGCAAGGAACAAATAGGTTTGACCTGCATATAGCCATCTCATCCTCAAAAAGTGTAGACATAATAATGATTTTTTCTCTGCAGAAAACCTTGATCCACATAAGTGAATGAAAAAACTGGTATCATTTTTCTGTCTGATTTCATTCCAAAAGGCAGGAAAGGAACTTTGGAACAGCTTTATATCATGATTCCCATGGGCAGTTGCTCATTTTATATAAATGGAGTAAGAGACATTCCCTAGAGGCTTCCCTAGATGAATAAATGTGTGGGGAAGTGTTTGGTTCTCTCTCTTCCCTCAGTGGGAAAGCCAGTCTCTTTTGTAACTGCAATGAAACCAGAGCAAGGCAAGCCCAGTATTGTCCATGCTTACCTCAGCGATGTTGAGACAGTAGCAAAAGTTGCTAAACCTGTCTGCTTTCCCATACTGCTAAGGTTCACCTAGCCTTATTATACCAACCTCACAATTAAACACAGCCATTTGGATGCATTGTTTTCTATGGTATAATAGAGGCTTCACTAATAGCATTGGTGAGTGCTAACCCATGTCTCATTTTTTCCCTCACTCCGTTCACCATATCATTGACAATTAAGTGTTCTTAATTACTCTACTCTAATGTCACTCTAGGGCCAAATTGAACTTTAGGTGGACAATCCCTGGGAAAAGATTAGGAGAGTGAGGAAACTGAAGCTCACTTTGCAGAGATTCTGTCAAATTGCCACCTCTGAGAAAATAAGGAGAGCAACTTTCAAACTCTGCAGATTCCAGGGACCCATAGAAAAAGAATTCCACTATTCTAGTGGGTCCAATTGTCCATGTTGCCCCTCGAGCAGTATGTCTCCTGCAGGAGCTACACAGCATCCCACAAAGGTACATAACTCTTCCCTTCTCGTAAACTGAAATTGGTGGTGTTCAGTGACAGATTCATGAACACCTGCAGCCACTCAAATAGTTATAAATAATGATTAGAGATCAGAGACCTAAGCACACATTTTTATTTGCTGATGTCTGCTTGGAATACCTCCAAATAAGTTTCCTTTTTTGCTCTACATGCTGTTTTGAGTTTTCATAATTTCCCACATCTATTGATCCAAGATCAAAACTTGCTGTGCTTCTGCCAACAATGTTTCTTTTAACACACTTTCTGATATTTCCACTCATAACTTAACCAACTCATTCTCTTTGAGCTTCCCCATCACCTCCCCAAGAAAATGAGAGCTTACATTTACTGCAGACTCAGCAATCTTGTTCTTCATCCAAAAACAGGAACATTGTCTGATGGGGAATAGTTCATCCCATTCTATATTCCAGTTTTGCTGCTTATTTCAAGGGTATCTCCTAAATTGTTGGAGCCTAGTAGCATGAACATACTGTCTGCTCAATGAGCTTTCCCATTTATGGCTAGATGCCAGTCTTGATTGCTATATATTAACTCTTGTCTACACTGGCCATTGCCTGTCTCCTATCAGTTCAACACTGAATTCTCCTCAGATAAAACTTATTAGGACTCTCAATTTCTATCTTCCTGCTGCCAGCTTCTGAGTTTGAAAATGCTTTAAAATGCTGATTTCAGCACTCACTAGATCCTACTGATTCTGCATATAAATTCATGTATGTGCCTCCTGCACACAGAATTTGACTGAAGCGACAGTTTTAAATACACTGGGCCTCTGGCTCAAGTCCTACATGTGGGCACCAGGTTTGTATAAGTTTGGTAGTGCACAGAATCGATCCAAGCAGATCGAGGCAACTGCCCCAGGCCCTGTGCTTTGGGGGCTCCATGGATTCAGAGTGGCCTGGGAAGCTGGGTGGCCTGGGTGTGTGTGCGCCAGCAACCATGAACATCCTGTCCCCACCAGCTCCTGGTGTCACTTGGAGGAGGGGGCAGAAGCTGGAAAGAGATGGGGCAGAGGTTTGGGGGAAAGGATGGGAAGCAGCAGACAGGGGAAGGGTTTTGTGGGGAAATGGTGGAATGGAGACCTGGCAGGGGTGGAATGGGACAGGAACAGGTTGGGTGAGTTGGGGCCACATTGCTCACTGCTGCTGGTGCCAGCCTCTTCACCTTCTCCCTTGCTAACTCCACATGCTGCCCTGGACCTCTGCCCTCCTCCTGAAGCACAGAATGGATGGATCAGCTCTGAAAATACAAGCCAAAACATTGGTGGCACCAGTGCCACATTCCTGAATATAACTCATTACCTGTGCACTCCTACAAGGTCTGTAATGACTCTTCGTGGGGGTAAGAATAGGAAAAAGGGGACAAAATGTCTCAAAGTTACAGGGCCCTGCAAAGTATTTGTGTGTTTCCCCTTGGATGTATGTGGGTGAACAAATGTTAAATACCACACAAGTTAGTTTTTGTAACTATACTGACACATACTCCACCTCTGACTGGTTTTTCTCCTTATTTTCTCTCTTTGCCTTCCTACTTCCTTCTCCCACACTTAATTAACCTTTTTTACACTCTAGTAGAAAAATAGTAAAGCATTACTGATAGCATTCTTCTAGAACTCAGAGGTATCGATCAGACTCCCATAGTGCTAGAGCAGTGTAGGCAATCCATGGGCTGGATCCAATCCAGCAGGGTTAGCTCCTGGCAGGCCCCCACTGCTATATTTACCTGCCTGTCCACAGATAATGGCTGTCACAGCTGCTGTTGGCTGCAGATTGCCATTCCTGGTCAATGGGAGCTGCAGGTAAAAAAATGGGATCGTTAATATAAAACATGGCATGCCCGCATCTTGAATACTGCATACAGATATGGTCGCTTCATCCCCAAAAAGATATATTGGCAATGGAAAAGATTCAGAAAAGGGCAAGAAAAATGTTTAGGGGTTTAGAATGGGTACCATATGAAAAGAGATGAAAAAGACTTGGACTTTTCAACTTAGAAAAGAGGAGACTAAGGGGGAATATGATAGAGATCTTTAAAATCATGACTGATGCAGAAAAAGTGAATAAGGAAAAGTTATTTACTTATTCCCACAATATAAGAACTAGGGCTCACCATATGAAATTAATAGGCACCAGGTTTAAAACAAACAAAGGAAGTTTTTCTTCACTCAGCACAAAGTCAACCTGTGGAACTCCTTTCCAGAGGATGTTGTTGTAGCCAGACAGAAACTGTCCCCCCCAACTCCTCTCCTCCCTATGAAACTCTGTCTTCAAAAGCTCCAGGGCCTCCAGAGGTGCTAGAATAACTATGGCCCTGGATGCTAGACAGAAACCAGATAGCAGCAGCAGTTGGGCCAGCAGATGATCGGGGCCTTGGGCTGCCCTTGGCTGGTACCAGTAATTGATACGTCTACATGCCGTCCCAGAAGAGGAATCTGCCGCCCCATCAGAAAAGAATGTCTGGCCCTAATGATTTAGTTACCTCCACCTCACAGGTGCAAATTAAGCTTCCCTGTGGGAATGGGTGTCACAAAGACGTTCCAAATTAATTGGCATTTTAATGACAAGAGAAGTGTCTATGTGAGCACAGGAGTATAAAGTGGGGCCCTGTACCCCACTCTAATTGGAGATCCAATCATATACCTGCTGGTCAGGCGGTCTTGGACCCCTGAGACTTTAGGGAAGCCTTCGTCTCGTACCAACTGCTTCCCATTGGGATTGAGAGGAACACTGGCTTCTCCGGAGTAAAGATCGCAGGGGTAAGAATATACCTGCTAGGTGTCTATTTTGCACGCATTCAATAAGAGCTCAGAGAACCAAAAGGGTTCCACGGTACCTTTAAGTGACTTTTATTGTATTTTTCTGTCTTGTCTTTGTAGTAGCTGTGTTATCTGTTACACATCAGTAACATTTAACAGCTAAGCTTACCTTGTAACCATAAAATAGTAACTGTTTAAACTTTAACTTGACTCCTGTTGCTGTAACAGAACCAAACACAATAAAAAAGAACGATAGCTGGTTTGGCTATCTTGCCACAGTCAGGGGGTAAACGCAGTAAGAGCTGAGCGTTGAGTTGTGCCGCTTCCATGGGGCAGACTCTTGGGGCACCTGTCAACCTCCCTGGCTGCCCGCTGGGAAGGGACTTTGTACTAGCTGTTAAAGACTCGCGTGTGATAGGGCTCACAGACCACTCATTACCCCGGCCACCGGCTGACAGTTGTGAAGACTAGAACTTTAACAAGGTTAAAAAAAGAGCTAGATAGGTTTATGAAGGTTAGGTCCATCAATGGCTATTAGCCAGGATGGGTAGGAATGGTGCCCCTAGCCTCCATTTGTCTGGAAATGGATGACAGGAAAGGGATCACATGAGGATTATCTGTTGTGTTCTCTCCCTCTGGGGCATCTGGTATTGGCCACTGTCGGCAGGTTTAGATAGACCATTGGTCAGACCCAGTATGGCCATTCCTTTGTCTGCATCACTTCCTGCTGCTCCTATTGACTGAGAACTGTGATCCACGGCCAATTGGAGCTACAATCACCGGTACCTGTGGCCATTCAGGTAAATACAGCAGCAGTGGCCCACCAGGGGCTAACCCTGGCAAACTGCTTTTGAGTGATTGCCCACCACTGTGCTAGAGGATATGAAAACACATAGAAGAAAAGAAAGACAACATCTGTGCTCTGAAGAAATTAAAATCTAATATTAATAATTGACTGAGCCACCCATTATAGAGCATTGTATAGTTTCAGACCCTTACATTGTGTGTTATAACAACCTTTATTTTCAAAGGGTTAGCCAAGTTAGTTTGTAATTTTGAAAAACAACAAGCAGTCCTGCCCCTCTATTTTGGTGGTCCTGGTTATAAACCTCACAACTGAACAACAGAGGAGGGAGGAGAGAACCCACGATGACAAAAAAAAAAAAAAAAAAAAAAAAAGAAGAAGGCCAGCACTGCATCTACTGAAGCAAAAACAATCCAAACAAATCACAAAGTCTTTGTGATGCCCTATTGGATATAACCATGGTAAATGACTTTAACGGTATCAGTTTTGGACAGAGATACAAATATTTAACATTTGTATTATGTTTCATCCATAGAACTCAATGTGCTTTACATTCCAGGCAAGGAAACTATGGCTATAATCTGAAGCCAGAGAAACTCAGAGTAGCAATAAAGTGCAATGTTTTGACTTGATTTTTGCATGATTTTTTTGAGGGAGGGGGCTTTGTAGATTTTTTTTAACAACTTACCAGGGAAATGATCTTTTTACCTGAAGTATTTAAATCAAGATTGTCTTTCTAAAAGATATCATTTAGCTCAACCAAAAGTGATTGGTAAAGTCCTTTGACCTGAGTTGGGCAGAAGGCTAAACTAGACTGTCATAATAGCTCCTTTTGCCCTAGCATCTGATTCTGTAAAACTATGAATAAGTGATTGCCCAACATCACATGCTGAACCAATGGCAAGACCAAGAATAGAACTTCAGTCTCTCAACTTCCATTCCAATTCCCTGTCCACTGGATCATGTTATTTCAAGCAGAAGAAAAGAACTCTTTTGAAATGTATATAACAAATATGAATGTTAGAAATCTATTTTCTTACTGAGCCAATATTTCTGTTAATTGTTATCTACCATACTGGACATCTGGGATGGTAAAGATTTTGAATGGTGCATTAAGCTGTTCAGTTACCCAGTGTGAATTCTGTTTTGCACTCACAGTCCTGAAAACAACAGCTTTAAATGATGCACACTGGAGAAATGGAATTTTGTATTCTGTGTGGACACACACCCAAGTCATATATCCACTAGAGACATTGGAATACTGTAATGGAATGCTAAACTATATTACAGGCAGTCCCCAGGTTACGTACAAGATAGGGACTGTAGGTTTGTTCTTAAGTTGAATCTGTATGTAAGTCGGAACTGGCGTCCAGATTCAGCCGCTGCTGAAACTGACCGCCAGTTCTGACTTACATACAGATTCAACTTAAGAACCCCAAGCGTCCCCAAGTCAGCTGCTGCTGAAACTGATCAGCGGCTGATTCCAGGAAGCCTGGGGCAGAGCAACTCTGCCTCGGGCTTCCTGTAGTCAGCGCTGGTCAGTTTCAGCAGCGGCTGACTTGGGGACGCCTGGGGCAGAGCAGCTGGGGTGCTGCTGGGTTGCTCCAGTAGCACCGCTCCTCGCTCCTTGGCACTACTGGACCAACCCAGCAGCACCCCAGCTGCTCTGCCCCAGGCGTCCTGATTCAGCCACTGCTGAAACTGACCAGCAGCGGCTGAATCAGGACCTGGGGCAGAGCAGCTGGGGTGCTGCCGGGTTGGTCCAGTAGTGCCCAGAGCGGCGCTGCAGGACCAATCGGCGCCCCAGCTGCTCTGCCCCAGGGTCCACAACAAAAGCCTGGTCTGCTGGGGGGGGGGCATACTAGCTGCGCACCCCCCAGCAGACCAGGGACACGGGGAGCAGAGCCGCAGCGGCAGCGGGGTGCCGCGCCTCTGAGGATTTGCTCTGGCAAAGTCTCAGAGGCGCGGGACCCCGCCTCGGCTGCTGCTTCAGTCCCGGTGCCCCTGGTCTGCTGAGGACCGTCTCCAGCAGACCAGGGGCACTGGGACTGAAGCCGCAGCAGCGGCGGGAACCAGAGCAAAGCCTCAGAAGCGCGGGAACCCGCCGCTGCTGCGGCTTCAGTCCCGGTGCCCCTGGTCTGCTGGAGACGGTCTCCAGCAGACCAGGGGCACCGGGAGCAGCTTACGAATGGGGCTTTCTCGCCCCGGAGCTCGCAGGCAGCAATCCGCCACCTTGACCTCCGGGGCAAGAAAGCCCCGTTCGTAAGTGCGGATCCGACATAAGTTGGATCCGCGTAAGTCGGGGACTGCCTGTATAGTGGTCAGCTACAAGGTAGCAATGTGTATAAAACCCTATTTAAGCTAACTTCAGTCATACCCGAAAGAGCATGAAATGGAATGGTCTTTCAGTGAACACATTTCTTGCTGAGAAGCAAGCTCCGTAGCCAGTCCATATCTTGTACACTTGACATGGTATCAGAAGTAAACTATGGCCAAAGGAGTATAGAAATGAAAAGAAAACAGCTTCAAAGGTTGCAAGATCTCATCAACAAGTCATGTTTCAATGCCCTAGAGAACTTGAGCTTTTGACAAAACTTCAGAATGGACAGACTGGAAGCAGGATTGCATTGCAAACAGGTTCTATGAGGAAACTGGAGCTATATCAGTATCTTTAGTTTATGCTATGGGGAAGCTAGCAGAGCATATCTTCACATCCTTTAGCTTTATAGAAGAAACTCAGCACCTTTTCCTAATAGACTGTGTGATTTGTTTTTCATACTTTATAACTTACAGAAATGTGATTTATGAAAGATCCTGTTTTCACCAGAGTATTCAAGAAACAAAGGGAAACGTTGAATGTGTTATGAAAGCTCTGTTCTCATTGGCTCAGCACTGTTTGTGGGGAATGCAAAACATGAAACAATCAGATCAATTTATTAGGTTAATGGATGAAAAAAATTAAGAGTAGCTACAATTTTACCACTACTATGCAGAAATGAAAGCAGTCTGAATTAGTCAAACGGAACAAAATCAGAAGCAACTTGAAAAGTCTGTGCTTAGCCTGGAAGCTATAAACAGGCACGCATAAGAGTGTAAGTTACACCCTTTCTCCTTGGCTCAAAGATCTCCCAGCCTATGAAGCTCAAATTCAAACCTACTTGCAGAAGGAGCAGGAAAAAATCATATGCCAAGGGATGATGCATGTCCAGCAAAAGGGACACAATGTACTAATGCACCAAATATAGACATTTCACATCTGTTTGCTGTATCAGAGTAGCTGGGGACTTGACTTTTATAGGGGACACATTTCAGAAACAATGACTCTTGACTATCCCTTGTTATAACACAGAACTTGGCTGAAGAATGAAATTGAATTTTCATGGCAAGACTATTGACTTGAAAGTTGACTTGGGGGCTGTTGTCAGTGATCTCACAGGGGACTTGCTGTCATCTTCATCCCTTCCTAATAGTGAAGTCACTGGAAATGGCTCTAAGTAGCCTTGGAAATATTCCAAATTGCACAGGCCAGCGTACCATCAATACAACTCACAAAGACAAAAGATCATGCACACCAGTTCTTGCCTCTACCCACCGCCCTGATACAGAAGCAACAAAGCAGAGTGGGGGAATTGTGAGGGTTAACTGATGAACTCACTCTCATTAGTTAACCATGTAGACAGGTACATGTTCACATCCCTACATGATAGAGCATTAAAAAGCATTTACACACCAGATCTATTTACTATATCTTTTTCAGAAACAAGTTCTGTAGCCAGTCCATATCTGGTACAGAAACATTCGTGTGTAGTGTAGAAAATGCAGTTACAAAACCAGTCAGGTCTTTCTTGCTCAAGTGCACTGAAGTGGTATCCAGGGTTAGACATAGAGTGAGGCCTTGGTTTTGTTTAATATAACGTTTTGTTTAAAAACTTCTTCAGGTTTTGGTATTTTTAGAACTCTACTCAAGACCAGAACCTAGAGTCTCTCAGACTTCCTTCCTCTTGGCTCACAGTTAAAACTCTGTCAGAAGCTTTGTCAGAAAACTACTAAGCACTCTGCATGCTTTCTTGGCATGTAAGGACTCTCACTAGTTAGGAGCTGAGAAGTGCGAAAGCTGCCAATTCTTAGGCATTTATTAGTTTCACTTCTTTTGTCTAAGTGTGAGACTTGCAGGAAAAAGGAAGCTATGTGAGTCTCTGCAAAAAAATTAAAAAAAACTTTTAAAAACATGGGCACTTTTTAAAACAATTTACTCAACAGGTGTCTTGTTCAATCTCCAGTTACTGTGGCAACCTTGTGTTCCATCTGCTAGATGAATGCTGCAGTGGCATTTGAAAGATATATAGAAGAAAATGGACACGTGTACCAGAAAAGGCACTTTTCAGCCATCATCCTTTAAATGTTTCTAGAGACGGTCTTTAACACTCTTATATTTTTCTACATAAAATTGTAAACTATGCTCTATTAACAATGAGGGCATTTACATTGAAATAATTAACACTTCATTCCCTCCATATGGTGCTAAAGTTTTTGGTCAAATCTCCACAAGTCTTAACTTTAAACCTTCTTTATGTAACCAACAGGATGCTATGGAAAAGTCAAGTATTCTGCATTCCATCCCACTTCTCTTCCTCTACTCTCTTATACTTGGCCTTTGTAGTCTTCTGTATTTTTTCCTGATCTTCTTTCACCTACTAACATTAGGCTAAGTGAAAAAAATTCTCTGCTGTTCCTTTTGCAGCACCGCTGGTTCATTCCTTGGTTGCTGGTCTGACATCAGCTTGTAGAGGTTTTCCTCCAGCCATAATGAAGAGTGGCTGAAGCTCTAGTAGATGGTATCATGAGCTTTTGTGGGCACAGACCACTTCTTCAGATGACCGGAGATTTGAGTTTAGGATATGCAGACCCAACATTTTTTATTTTGGGTCTGCACATCCTAAACTCAAAACTCCGGTCATCTGAAGAAATGGGCTGTGCCCACGAAAGCTCATGATACCATCTACATGTTTTGTTAGTCTATAAAGTGCTACCCGACCATTTGTTGTTTTTTAAGTTTATCATGTACAGACTAACTTGGCTTCTGAAGCTTCGGTGTTCCTCAATATTTAATATGTTTGTCCTGTTGATATCTGAGGAGAGCTTCACCTCTGTTCCCTCTTGAGAACAAGCAAGGAGAAGAAAGGTATTGTTGCCCAAGCCCCAGTAGAGAAATATCACTGAGAGAGTATTAATGTGGCTTCCTCTCCAATTCCTGCAGCATTTCTAGGAGGTAAGTCTTCAGTATAACAGTCCTTATATCCATCTTTGGTTCTCAGTTAGCAAATTCTATGTGTTTTTCAGATTTTAGTACTGGTGTTTCAGAACTTTAGTCATACAACCAACTAAATGTTCATAAAACTTTAAATTGAACGTTACCAGTTTCCAAATTCGAAAAGGGTTATGTTGAGTTATTAAAAAAATAGTTCTATCTTTGCCAGAGAAAGAAAAATGCAGTTTCCACATGACTGCTCAGTTGAAGGGCAGGAGGAAAGGGAAGCTATTTTTCAATCAGATATAGTAGTTAGAGCACCTTTTTGATGTAACAAGAGCATATAGGATTACCTTTATAGGAACACAAAACCCTGAGCATTTATGCAAAATTCTTGGTAATGTTTCTGACAAAACAGAATGTTGGGGCTGTTATGTAGGCTTCATTAGAGTACAAATTTTCATTAACATTTTGTGCTCTTTCCCTCTGCTGTGGATTGTGCAGTGGATTCATGTAGTTGAAAAAGAACCTGAGGAGGAAAGTCTGGTAAATAACTTATAGTGACTGACTCACTAGCTGCATTTAGCCTATTTCCATTGGCAAATTATCTCTCCTAGCTTTCTGCCCTCTTTAGACTCCTGAAAAAGTCTATCTATGGCCACATCTTCCATGATCTATGTCAGATCCAACTTCTTTGTTTTCAACAATACTGTTGAAATTCTAGTGTTAATTAGATTGGTAAATGGGATCAATGACAAGAACCCCCTTTTTTTCTCTCTGTACGTTGCATAGAAAAATGGGCCTCTGATCCTGAAGTAATATAGGTAATTAATCTACAAACTGAGATTTTTTTATAAATTATTTGCATAAAATATTCATTGAGCAATTGCAAAACAAATGTTAGCCTTTAGTTCTTCTTGAAACTCTTGCTTTACCTACATTTTTGACTTGTGCTTTAGCTGCCGAAGTCATATGGTGGCATTTCTGCTTCCTGACTGGATAACAGAAAATGCAATTTATATAAGAGCCATGTAGGAGTCAACTATTTATAATGTGTGATCCCTCTGTATATGCATTCTTCTACAATATTGCAAAGTTTTGTTTAAATTACTGTTAGGTAGGAAAAGTCAGAAGTCTTTCTGCATTAGTTCAATCTAGGTTATTCTCACCCATCGAACATCTGCTTTTGAATTATTTCTTAGAAGTATCAGGCTGGACCTGATTAAATGAATCACTAATTTTGGACAATGTGTCTATTTTTCCTTTGCTCCTTGTTAATAGCATACCTGAATAATTTTGTTTCTTTTTGCTAGAAACCCCTTAACGAATACAATTAGGAGGAGACAACTTTTTGCTAATATAATTATAAAAAGACAATCTTCACAGCCTTTGGCTTCCCCAACTGCTGGGGGGGGGGGGGGAAGAATCAATGGGACGCATATCTCCTTCCGTGCCCCAGACCACCAGGCCTCCTTGTACAGAAACTGGAAGGGATACTTCTTGGTCATCCTGCAGGCTGTGTCTGGCCACCGGGGCTGCTTCCTGGACATTAACGTGGTCTGGTCCAGCAAAGTACAGGAAGAGTGGGTCTACTGCAAATCCTCTGTATGCCAGAGGCTGCATGCCTGGATTTTCTTCCCTGACCACCACATCAGGGTCAGGGATGTGGACATGCCTGTGTGCCTGGTGCGGGATGCAGCCTACCCACTACAGCCTGGCTCATGAAGCCCTACACGGGACATCTCAACCCCTCCCGGCAAGCCTTTAATGCCAGGCTCAGCAGGGCCCGCATTGTGGTCATGGATGCCTTTGGCCAGCTGAAGGCCCGATTTAGATGCCTCCTCACCTTCCTGGACCTCTGCAAGCGGAATATTCCACACATGGTTACGGCGTGCTATGTGCTGCATAATTTGTGCAAAAGGAAGGGGGATGCTTTCATGCCAGCCTGGATGGCAGAGGCCAACCACTTGGCTGGCCTGTATGTGCAGCCCCGCACGGATGCCAGCCGGCAGGGCCATCAGGGGGCTGTTGGTATCTGGGAGGCCCTGCGGGATAGCTTCCAGATGGAGGAGTGAAGTCTCCTTGGCGTGCCTCACTGGGGCCTTGTGCCTTATTCCACCCTCATGTCCTTCCACTTTCCCCTCCCTAACCCCCTTCCTGATGTAAAATAAAAACACGTGTATTGCCAAAAACAAATTCTGTTTATTGAACATAACCAGGGTGGTGCGGGAATGAGGGGAGGTGAGCAGGTGAGAGAGGGGAGGGGGTAAACATGGGAGGAAGGAGCTGGAAGGCAGAGGCGAGGGGAAGAAGGGGGAAGAGAAGCTCAGGATTAGGGGTCTTGCTGGTCCACCTCTCTCCTAACACTGTGGATGCAGGGGCCTCGGCGTCCCCAGGGGGGAATGGGTATGGAGGGTGGGGCGGGTAGAGGGGGGGAGGAAGAAAGTGGGAGGGGGAGCAGGAGTCGGAGGAGGAGCTGTAGCTGGGGCAGCAGCTAGGGCTGCAGTGGCAGGAGATAGCAATCTCTGCACCAGGGTCTGCAGGTGATTGGAGATGGGCAAGCCCTGGGCAAGCATCTCCCGCCACAGCTGCAGGTTTTCATGCACCCAGGTGCAGGATCCCCAGGTGATGCCGCTGGTATTTCTCCTGGTTCCGGGTCAGCCTGCTGGCCCAGGTGCGGGAGGCTGTCCTGGGCAGAGTGGTGCATCCTGCACTCACAGCTGCTGAGGTTGTGGAGAAAGAAGAGAAGTGGTCTGAGAGGTCCAGGAAGGTGAGAAGGCATCTAAATCGGGCCTTCAGCCGGCCAAAGACACCCATGACCACAATGCGGGCCCTGCTGAGCCTGGCATTAAAGGCCTGCTGGGAGAGATTGAGGTGTCCCGTGTAGGGCTTCATGAGCCAGGGCTGTTATTTTGAAATAACTTTGCTGTGTAGACATACCCTAAGCTGCAACAAGTATTTTTTACCCTAAATTCAGATATATACACTTCTTCCCTTTCAATTAAAATATTACATATCTGGCCAAACAAGAGCTTGATATATGCTTTCAGTAGTGATTTTCAGGTGAGTAGATAGTCATTCTGTGATCTACAGACAATGATTCCTTCACCAGCACTTCCCTGCACTATACAATGTCTAAGTTGCGTCAGGCTTTAAAAAATTACTTAACACTAGCATTGCAGCTAATGGAGCAATCCAAAACCACTGTTGTTATTCATGCAAACTGTGCATGCATACCCTCTGTAATGCTGATTTTCCTGAAAGATTTTTTTCCTGAAAAACCTATTTTTTTGGCTAAGCATCTGAGACTAGAACACAATTCTGGAATAAATTATCTATAGCAAAATGGCTTCAGGTTAGACTTTTAAATCTTTAGGAAAGCATGAGGCAAATAATTTGTGCCTGAAATAAGCTGGGGCAAATAATTTGATTTTGAGAGATGCTTTCACACGCAATAGGGCTGGACATCATATCTGTACTTAGATAGCATCTGATGGGCCTGATTTTCCTTTCACTTACAAGGCTATCAATCTAGATTAATTTTGGAAATCAATGGGATTACATCCAGCATGAAACTGGTGTGAAAAGAGAATCAGACAATGAGTTCTTAAAATCAGATACTCCAGATTTTCACTATGATTTCTGTGACCATAGTCCCAGAACATGAAGTAAATATATGATAGATAAAAATTATCAATAACTGCAAAAAGTAAAGTATTTTTTGTACATTATAGCATTTCTCTGAAAATAATTTTGAGAAACATACCTCCCATTATAAAAGAAACAAAACATAATTTATACTGGCATAAACATAATTTATATGGTATGAGTTCCACCATAACAGAAGGAATTCAAGAAAGATTCAAAAGCACAGAAGGATTGAAGAAACCACAGTTGACAAAGAAAGCAAAACTGTTTTAAAAGAATTGGGGCAAGTAGCATCTACCCAAGAAATAACAAAGAACGTAACGAAAGCAAAACAATATGCACACTCTGGAAGAAATGGTATTAAATTATGATGAAAATTAATCATTTAGTCTGTATCAGAGGCAGCAGCGTGAGGTTCCAGGCAGGAGCTGGTCCACGAGAGGAGCCAGTTTAAGAACCAGATCCCCTCATGGACCGGCTGCCTGAACCCTGTGCTGCTGCCTCTGTGCAGTGCAGGGTGTCTGCACCCCCTGTCTAGGGGAGGTCTGAGCTTCCGGACCCGGTGTGAGACAGAACTGAGCGAAGCTGCCTGCTCACCCGGCTCCTAATACACTTTAAGTGCAGAGCCACAGAGGGGGTAGGTCTGTCGTAAGCCAGGACTGAGCCAGGCTTGCTAAAAAATGTACTGGCGGGGGTGGGGAGGAAGGGAAATGTGTGTAGTCTATAGCATTAACCTATAAGCTTTTGCTTATTGGTTAATCAGTTAATCAACTGCACTATTACATCCCTAGTTCTTGGAACCCAGAATTACATCTGCTTTCAGCAGTACTTGGGTGGATTAATCCTTGGTTGCCAGTGAGCTTTTAGGACTCCTTTCTACAACTTTGGCCCTCTTACCCAGTAAAGATTTTGCTCTTTAGGTATATGTTTCTGCATGCCTCTCAGTCATTTTCCACAAGCATTCCAGTGGCTTGGATTTTCCGATATCATAATTCACGAAAAACCTATCGTGTTGTTTAAAGTCTCACACATCAATTGTTTTGGATGTGGCAGAAGTTGCATCACCACAGATACCTAATGACTTTTGTACTGCATTAGAAGAGTCTCATCATTGTTTTCCCTTATGGACGAGAATCACTATGGGCCCATTACTCCTTTTACCCCCTTGTTGGCCCACACTCAAGGCCTATGTGGACTCCAGACTCAAGCTTCTCTGAGTCAGTGAAAACAAATAAACCTCAAGGTTTTAGTAACACTAAGCTGGTAGAAGATGTTCTTCTGCTATAAATGTCAGTTATGAATACAATTCCATCAGAAGAGGCGCATGAAGCAAAACTCCCAGTTATGTGGTCCACCAAATCACTGTACTAACATTTTGAAGTACAGTTATGACAATCTTGATTCAAAGATAAGCAAACGGATACAATACAGCATCTGAAGTCACTGATCACAAGACAAGAGACCACCAGTGTGTTATGGTCTAATGGCATTTATCTTGTCTAAAGAAGAGCTCTGTGTAAGTTCAAAAACTTGTCTCTATCCAATACAAAATATTAACTCATGCTACCCAATGATTTCTACTTCTTTCCATCAGCAGATGTGTTCTCCGGGTATTTAGAGTCAGTTCTGCTTAGCTGGCTGATGCTGACAGAAAAAAAAAAGGTTACCGATATTAATTCCTCAGTGCTGGAGAGCAAATGCAGGAAGTTCTCTGGATTCTGTTCTGGCTTGTCCATCGTTAAAATAATTATTATTTTAATTGGAGTTGGATCACTTACATTTGTAACACTAGTGCAAATATGAGAAAAGCAAAAATAGGACTCGACTTCTGAATACTCATTTGAGAATTCAGACTGGAAGTTAGAAAAATACCTTAATATGTAAAGTAAGCAAATTTGATATAGGAGTTAGTCAGAAACAAAAGTGAAACCCCCTTATTTGTATGGAGTTACTTTTCAGAAAAGAAGCATGATTTGTATATACATTAGTTTTGGAAGAAAGCACTTTTCTCAAATAGCTGCTTTTAGTTTAGTGCTTTATTCAAATATATGATATTTTTTAATGAACATGAGCTCTCCATATTTCTGTCCTGCAGGACAATTTTTGGTTTTGCACATTGGTCAACCACATCTATGACTGGCTGGCCTGTTGTGCTGCTAGCATCTGAAATTCTTGGCCATGCCTTGTAAAACACAAATACCATTTTTTCAAGGATAGAATGATCAGTTCAGCCTCATGGGAGAATTTCCATGATCCTTTCCTTCATGACTTGGACACATGTATCCTTGAAAACATTAAGCAAAAATGGTGCTAAAAATAAAAACAAATATACTTTTAAATCCTTCCAGAAACTATCTAAGCATGTAAAATCAAAATGGCAAATTAAATATGAAGGTTTGATTACTTTAAAACTAATTATATAAGATGGTTAATGGAGCAGTTACTACAATTACTTGAATGCTGCATCTGGATAGAAAGTCTGATCAATCTGAAGTAAATTGAAACTTCAAAACAGTGAGTGAATTGTAACAAGGACAATTTAGTATGTTAGAAAACATATTTAAATAGAATTGTGTAAGGAATGAAATTGCCCCTAAACAGCCCTCTTCAGAAACCCTTTTTATGTAAGTGCTCATTTTGTGACATGGCAATCTCCATTTTTATTTTTACTCTACATTATTTTTAGTATGATATGCACGGTAATGTATTTTTGTTTGTTTTCCCGTGGGATCAAACAAATATCTGTGGGAGAAGCAAAGTAGTATAATCTCTCCACTTTCCAGTCTTCCTTTTTCAGTGCTGAACATGCCCAGTTTTGTTGCTTTCCTCTGGACTCTCTCCAGTTTGTCCATATCTCACTCAAATTGTGGTGTCCCATCTATGCCAAGTAAAATGAGACAATTATCTCCCAATTAGATGAACTGCATCAAATTGTTGTTCACTAATTTTGTGATCCATTATAAGTAGGGCCCTGCCAAATTTACAACCATGAAAAACACATCACAGACCATGAAATCTGGTATGTTGTGTGCTTTTATCCTACATGATATATATATTTCATAGGGAACACCAGTGTTTCTCAGATTGGGAGTCTTGACCAAAAGGGGAGTCATAGGGTATCATAAAGTAATTTTAGGGCCAGCATACTACAGCTATCCTTATTTTGTGCTGTCTTCAGAGCTGGGTGGTCAGAGAACAACCACTGTTGGCCTGGCATCTAGCTCTGAAGGCAATGGCCTGCCAGCAGCAGCGCAGAAGGATGGCATGGTATTACTTCCACACTGCTGCCTTCAGAGCTGAGTGACTAGAAAGTGGTAGCTGCTGACTGGAGGTTCAATACTGCAGGCAGCAGTACAGAAGGCGGGGAATACCATGCCATTCCATCCTTACTTCTGTGCTACTGCTGGCATTGGCTTTGCCTGAAGAGCTAGGCTCCCAGCCAGCAGCTGCTGATCTCCAGCTGCTTAGGTCTGAAGGTAGTGCTGCTACTAGCATAGTACAAAACTAATGTATCACAGCCCCCCTACAACATCCTAGCTAAACCCCTCCTCCTGCAACTCCTTTTTGAGTCAGGAGTCCAACAGTTACACCATGATGAAATTTCCGATTTAAATAGCTGGAATTATGAAATTTATTATTTTAAAAGTCTAACATCCATGACATTGACCAAAATGGACCATGAATTTGGTAGCGCCTGAATTATAACCACTGGATTCTTCTTTTGCTGTACAGCTGACTAGCTAGTTATTCCCCACTATGTAGTTGTCCATTTCTTTTTTTTTCCCCTTCTTAATTGTAATACTTTCTTTTTTGAATTTTCTACTGCTGATATCAGATACATTTTCCAATTTGTCAAAGTTGTTTTGAATTCTAATCTTGTTCTTCAAAGTGCTAGCAACCTCTCTTCTCCATTATCCAAGTTAATAATGAACATATTGAACAGTATTGGACCCAGGACAGACCTTACAAGACTCCACTAAATACATCCTCCCCTCACGTACTTACACAGGGAACCACTCATAACCTGTTGAATACCTACCTTTATAGACTACATTTTTCCAGTGTGATTATGAGAATGTCATGAGGAACTGTCAAAAGTCCTAATCACATCAAGATATAGCATATCTATAGCTTCTCCTGCACCTAATAGGTCAGTAACCCTGTCAAATATGGAAAAATTTCCATGGGTTGATCTGGCATGCTTTATATTCTTAGCTAATCCATGCTGGTTATAACTTAATTATGTTCTAGGTACTTACAAGCTGATTGTTTAATCATTTGTTCCACAGTCTTTTCATATATTGAAGTTAGTTTGGCTGGTCTATAGTTTCTGGGTGATCTTTGTTCCCTTTTTAAAAAATAGGTACTATAGGTGCCTTTCGGCAGTCCTCTTGGACCTCTCAGTCCATGTGTTCTCAAATAATTGTTGAAGGTTCTGAGATTGCTTCAGCTAATTGTACCTTAAAGTGCATTTTGCTGGACTCTGCATCTAGCTTGTCTAACTATTCTTTAACCTATTTTTCTCTGTTCTGGCTTGAGTCCCTTCTCCCTGGTTATTAACACTAATTGGGCTAAGCATCTGATCAGTTAAATGGGCTGTAGAACAACTGCTTGATCTGTGGAATCTCAAGAAAAAAATCTTGATTTGAAAACTGCTAGTGACTGACAAGCCACCACACCCCTTAGTAAATTATTCCCGTAATGAATTACCCTAACTAGAAACAACCCCTCAGAACTTCCTCATTTCCAGTCTGAATGTGGCTGCTCCCCCCCCCCCCCCCCACCAGGCCAATTAGAGCACCCGAAGCCTTCTCTACTCTGCCCCTGCCCTGCGAGCAATGCGCAACGCTTTGAAGTGCTGCGGGCTCCTCACAGGGCCAGGGCAGGGTGACGGATGTTTCACTCAGCTCCCCCGCCCCCAAGCTCTGAGAGCGGGGGAATGCACAAAGCCTCTTCCGCTTCCCCCACTCACCTTGCGAGCAGCACGTGGCACTTCGAAGAGCTGCATGCTGCTCGCAGGGTGGGGGCAGAGCGGGGAAGGCTTCATATGCTCCCCTATCCTCGGGTCTTAATTGGTCTGGGGGTGGGGGAACACACAAAGCTTCCTCCCACACTGCCAGCAGCACGTGGCACTTTGAAGTGCTGCGCACTGCTTGCAGGGTGGATGGGAGAATGGAAGAGGCTTGGCATGCTCCCTCACCCCCAGGCCAATCAGGACCTGGGGGTGAGGGAGCTGTGTGAAGCTTCCTTTGCCCTGCCGCAGAGCTGTGAAGAACCTGCAGCACTTCAAAGCACCACACACTGCTCGCAGGGCTGGGGGAGACCTCCTGCGCTCCCCACCCCCAGGCTCTGATTGGCCTAGGGGTGAGAGAGCATGCCAAGCCTCTTCCAGGGCATGGGTGCCTACTGGGAAGAATGGGCAAAGAGGCTCCTCCACCCCTAGACCAATCATCTGTAGACAGTGCCAAATAATACAATATTTTGAAATTAACTCAAAATAAGCTGTGCAATTTGCATAGCTCAAATTGTGTAGCTTTTTTTGAGCTAAGGGTGTGGTGTAGATGCACCCAGAGAGTGGTTAATCAAACCAGTTATACACCCACCTTATAGTAGCCCCATTTATATTGTATTTTCCTAGTTTATTGATAAGAAGGTCATGCAAAACTATACCATTTCTACTATTTCCCCCTTCCCACAAAACTTGTTATCCTATCAAAGAAAGCTATCAGGTCGGTTTGACATGTTTTGTTCTTTACAGGTCTATGCAGATTCCTAACTGTCAGGGTGGTTAAACACTGGAATAAATTGCCTTAGACGTCCCTTCCAGTTCTAGTATTCTGTGATTCTATGAATCCATGCTATGCTTCCTTTCCCAACAGCTATCTGGATAGTTGAAGTCTCTCATCACCACCAAGTTCAGTGCATGGGATAATTTTGTTATTTGTTTAAAAAAATGCCTTCACCTTTTCTTCCTGGTTAAGTTGTCTGCAATAGACTGCTACCATGACATCACTCTTGTGTTTTACCCCTTTTACATATATTACTGTGTGTTCTAAAATGTAAAACAATGCTTTGGTATTCTTACTCTAGAATTTCTTGACTTTTAAAATGATTGCACTGAAATAAATTGATATTTTTCCATTATCCATAGTGATAGCAGGATTAGATGCCTTTTTAGTATGCACTGTGTAATCCTGACATTGCATAGTCTTTTACTACGCCAACTGAACAAAACTTTAATATTAATGAAGTTCCATTTATCTCCTAATAAGTTTCACATTAAAATATAACTCTAAATAAAACATCTTGAACTGCCTAGTATGAAAATAGTTCTATTTTAAAATGCCTTTGTTGTATAAAATATCATGAGGGGAGGGAACAAAGTTAGTCCTACATTCAGATAGTTTTTTGTATGTTCAAAGGACACAGGCCTGTTTCTCTATGTGATTAAGGACATTTCTTTCTTTCTTTCTTTCTTTCTTTCTTTCTTTCTTTCTTTCTTTCTTTCTTTCTTTCTTTCTTTCTTTCTTTCTTTCTTTCTTTCTTTCTTTCTTTCTTTCTTTCTTTCTTTCTTCAATGGTTAGATAGCTATAATGGCATCACAACACACAGACATTAAAGATCTGTTCAGAATTATCTTGTGTTCAGCATTTATATGTGCATGCCTAAGTTAATATGCTCCGATAAAGCTCACTCTGGCAAGGTACTGAACACTCTAGCCTGAACATGAAAATCAAAACACAGAACTCTGAAGCACATACTGAACTTTAAGCATGTGCGTATTCCTAGGGAAAATAAGACAAATTGACTTCAAAACAGACTATTCTCCTGCTTATATTTAAGCTGTTGTATAATTGGCTTGCTGGATCGGGTCAGAGAGTGCACATCCTCAAAGTCATTGAGGAGCCTAATTCCCACTGAAATAACTTCACTATAGGCATGCACATTTGAGTACCTGGGCCTAAGTACGTCACAAGATTGAGCCCACTGGCACTTCAGTATCCAAATATCAATTTTGTGCCAGGTGATCACCTGCATATGTCATTGGACATTCTTTATCTAATAAAGTTAGCACAACTTTGTTTGCCAGATTTGCAAACTGAGTTATCCACTTTTATATAATAATGACTAGTGGGTTTTTTTTAGCATGGCTTCTTTTTTACCTGGGAAATATTTAGAATAAATGTTGTAGAATTCTAAACACTTCACAGTTTAAAAAGACAAGCTAAAAATCCCATTCACAATTTTATAAAAATGGAGAACCAAGTTTAGAAATCTTGCAAACAAAGCAATATGGTACTAAAGGAGATATACAGCCCTGCCCATTCTAATTCAAAAGTGCCTTAAACAGTTATTTGTTGCCATTGGACAAATTATGTCTATTAAACTAGAAAAACAAACAAAAAAACGAACCGATTTTTTCATCACTATAACAGCTCAGAAGAACATTTTTTAACTTATTGAGAGTGTTCACTTCTTTTTCAAAACCAAGCCTTCAGTTTTAAAGGTACATACTTTCAAAGAGGATCTGTAGAAACATGTTCACTGCAGGGCAAATCACACCATGGTGCATTGAGACTTGCAGCCTGCTTCAGTCACCAGGCAATAAAAAAAAGAAAAATACTGCTCCAAAGTTTAACCCCTACTGTAGCAGAATGATTTGGGCACAGATGTACCCAAATCTTTAGAAGAATTTTACTCAAGGGCAGCACCCGAGGCTATTTTCTTCCATGCCTTAATGCAGTCTTTCTCAAACTGTGGGTTCAAGCAACTTAGAGGGGGGTCGCGAACAGCTGAAAGAGTGGTTGCAGCAATGGAGAGGGGGGGTCACGAGCAACTGAGAGGGGGGGTCGCGGTATCACAAGTTTGAGAACCCCTGCCTTAACATGTTCCTCCAGAACTAGTTCTTCCCATCAGCTCTTATAGGGTAGAGACCTGTGATGTTCTCCCTCCACACTGGGGACTTAGTCACCATGAACTACTGGAGACTGCATCTATCTCAGCAGGTCTAATTTCAGCTCAGTATCTGCAGTCCTTTTCTTGCAGCGGCAATGACAGGGTTAACCGGTGACTAGAAGGCTTTCATAAAACAGTGCTCTTTATTCAGAGCAAAAGAATTACAGAGCAAAATGCAACTCAAACAATAAACAGCTTAAATTCCGGTCTAGTTTACCAACGGACTCACTCATCTTCCACCACCCAAATATTAATAACGAAATCAGGGGAAAGATTGTTTGGGAAATCGCACCCCTAAAGTAAAAATCAGGGCACAGGTTAATAAAAAGAAAAGAGAAAGAACTTTTATTATTACAACAATATTTCTGTTGCAAGCATAATAACTAGATGGAAGATTAACAAATAATATACTCATGGAGAAATTACACCGTGGGCTAGAACTTAGTTAAAAAGAAAAGCCAAGCATTTTAAAACAGTGCACAGACATCAGATTCCATACCTAAAACATAAAACAAGAAAGCCCAAAGAATTTATCTAAACTTGACCCTACTCTCAGAAAGTGAAGAAAGAGTCTTTTCTTGGAGGGAGAGCCAGACATGCTTGTCT
The DNA here is from genome assembly GCF_049634645.1 of Pelodiscus sinensis. NCBI lineage: Eukaryota > Metazoa > Chordata > Testudines > Trionychidae > Pelodiscus > Pelodiscus sinensis. Next base: position 42,775,655 of record NC_134713.1, read on the forward strand.
CTCTCTGTAGCTGCAGAGCAACTCTCCAGAGAGACAAAGGAGGGAAAAACCCAAATTCCTTTGTCCCAGTTTGAAATTCCTACCTACATTCCTATTGGCCAATCCACCTGGCTAGGCTAGTTAACTCCTTAATCCCCAGGCTGCTGGCTAACCCTCATAATCGTGACAGATGCTATTAAAGTTAATTCAAAATAATGGCTGTTATTTCAAATTAACTTTGCAGTGTAGACATACCCTAACATATCTTTTATTGAGCTTTTCAATGTTCTTTCTGCAGAAGCATGCATCTTCAACTCCACTTCCAGGGGATGGTAAATTTAGGGAACCTGAATACAAACGGGCTAAGATTTAAAATAATTTGATCGAATAATGATAATTCAGTTAAGACAGATTATGAATAAGTATAAAAGTTAAATCTCTTAATGAAATAATTAATAACACAGTTTTTTCCTTCCTTCCCTCTCTCCTCTGAATTTAAATATCTTTTAATAGATCTTGGAAATAATATTTAACAGGAATAGTCTTTCTCCATTTGGCAGTAGAGAGCAGCTGCCAACACAGTTTTTCATTTTCTTTTCTGGGAAAGCAGCATAATCAGTTATATAAAGTCAGCACATTTTCAGAACTGAAGACTTCTTATTTCTACTCTGTGAATCTCATGGCAAGCAGACTTTGACTCCCTCAGATAACTGATAGGCAGGATTCCCTGGGATGCTACATAAAGAGAAAGGAGTCCAGGAGAGTTACCTGTACAGGCAGTCCCCGACTTACGCGGATCCGACTTATGTCGGATCTGCACTTACGAACGGGGCTTTCTCGCCCCGGAGATCGAGGTGGCGGATTGCTACCTGCGAGCTCTGGGGCGAGAAAGCCCCGTTCGTAAGCTGCTCCGGTGCCCCTGGTCTGCTGGAGACCGTCTCCAGCAGACCAGGGGCACCGGGCGGGTTCCCGCGCTTTTGAGGCTTTGCCAGATCAAAGCCTCAGAAGCGCGGGAACCCGCCGCTGCTGCGGCTTCAGTCCCGGTGCCTGTGGTCTGCTGGGGACCATCCCCAGCAGACCACAGGCACCGGGACTGAAGCCGGGACTGAAGCCGCAGCAGTGGCGGGTTCCCGCACCTCTGAGGCTTTGCTCTGGTCCCCCCCCCCCCAGCAGACCAGGCTTTTGTTTTGGACCCTGGGGCAGAGCAGCTGGGGCGCTGCCGATTGGTCCTGCAGCGCCGCTCTGGGAACTACTGGACCAACCCGGCAGCACCCCAGCTGCTCTGACCAGCGCTGACTACAGGAAGCCCGAGGCAGAGTTGCTCTGCCCCAGGCTTCCTGGAATCAGCCGCTGATCAGTTTCAGCAGCAGCTGACTTGGGGACGCTTGGGGTTCTTAAGTTGAATCTGTATGTAAGTCAGAACTGGCGGTCAGTTTCAGCAGCGGCTGAATCTGGACGCCAGTTCCGACTTACATACAGATTCAACTTAAGAACAAACCTACAGTCCCTATCTTGTACGTAACCCGGGGACTGCCTGTATTTTAAAGAAGCCTTATTGAAGGCACAGGAACAAACCATCCCGATGTGCAGTACAAAAAGCAAATATGGTAGGCAACCAGATTTGCTTACTGGGGAAATATTTGGTGATCTTAAACACAAAAAGGAAGTTTATAAGAAGTGGAAACTTGGACAGATTACTAGGGAGGAGTATAAATATTTTGCTCGAGAATGCAGGGGAGTAATCGGGAAGGCAAAAACACAATTGGAATTGCAGCTAGCAAGGGATGTGAAAGGTAACAAGAAAGGTTTCTACAGGCATGTTAGCAAGAAGAGGGTGATCAGAGAGAGCGTGGGGCCCTTACTGGATGAGGGAGTTAACCTTGTGACAGATGATTTGGGAAAAGCTGAAGTACTCAATGCTTTTTTTGCCTCTGTCTTCAGGCAAGGTCAGCTCCCAGACTACTGCACCAGGCAACGCAATATGGGAAAGAGGTGGACAGCCCTCGTTGGAGAAAGAACAGGTTAAGAACTATTAGAAGAGCTAAACATACACAAATCCATGGGTCTGGATTTAATGCATCCATGGGTACTGAAGGAGTTGGCAAATGTCATTGCAGAGCCTTTGGCCATTATCTTTGAAAACTTGTGGAGATCGGGAGAGATCCCGGATGATTGGAAAAAGGCAAATGTGATCATCTTCAAAAAAGGGAAGGAGGACAATCCAGGGAACTACAGACCAGTCAGCCTTTCCTCAGTCCCTGGGAAAATCATGGGGAGGGCGGGATCCTCACGGAATTCATTTTGAAGCACTTGGAAGAAAGGAATTTGATCAGGAATAGTCAACATATGGGCCGTTTCCAGACTCAGGGGTTTTTTCGGGAAAAGTAGCCTTTTCCCAAAAAAACTTCCCCTGCGTCCAGACTCAAGCCGCGTTCTTTCGAAATTATTTCGAAAGAACGCAGCTTTTCTTTCGATGGCGGTAAACCTCGTTTCACGAGGAAGAACGCCTTCCTTCGAAAGTTCCTCTTTCGAAGGAAGGCGTTCTTCAATGTAAAGAGGCCGTCTTCGAAAGAGAGCATCCAGACTCGCTGGGTGCTCTCTTTCGAAAAAGCGGATTTTTCTTTTGAAAGATCCGCCTGCAGTCTAGACGCGATCTTTCGAAAGATGCTCTTTCGAAAGATGCTTTCGAAAGAGCATCTTTCGAAAGAAGCCTGCAGTCTAGACATAGCCATGGATTCACAAAGGGAAAGTCATGCCTGACCAATCTGATTAGCTTCTGTGGAGATGGGGAAGCAGTAGATGTGATATACCTTGACTTTAGCAAAGCTTTTGATACGATCTCCCACAATATTTTTGCCAGCGAGTTAAGGAAATCTGGATTGGATAAATGGACTGTAAGTTGGATAGAAAGCTGGCTAGATTGTCGGGCCCAATAGGTAGTGATTAATGGTTCAATGAGTGGAGGGTGGTTGGTTTCAAGTGGAGTGCCCCAAAGATCATTTCTAGAGCCAGTTTTATTCAACATCTTCATTAATAACCTGGATAAAGGGATGGATTGCACCCTCAGCAAGTTTGTGGATGACACTGAGCTAGGGTTTCAGAGGGGTAGCCGAGTTAGTCTGTAACAGGGAAAACTTAAAAAACAACAAATAGTCTAGTAGCACCTTAAAGACAGAGAAGCAGATATGTTGGAAGGCAAAGACAGGGTCCAAAGTGACCTAGACAGATTAGAGGATTGGGCCAAAAGAAATCTGATGAGGCTCAACAAGGACAAGTGCAGAGTCCTGCACTTGGGATGGAAGAATCCAAAGCATTGTTACAGGCTGGGGACCAACTGGCTAGATAGCAGTTGAGCAGAAAAGGACTTGGGGATTACAGTTTATGAGAAGCTGTATATGAGTCAACTGTGTGCCCTTGAAGCCAAGAAGGCTAATGGCATATAAGGGTGCATTAGGAGGAGCATTGCCAGCAGATCTAGAGAAGTGATTATTCCCCTTTATTTGGCACTAGTGAGGCCACATCTGGAATACTGTGTCCAATTCTGGGCCCCCCACTACAGAAAGGATGTGGATACATTGGAGGTCCAGCGGAGGGCAACCAAAAGTATCAGTAGACTGGAACACTTGACCTATGAGGATAAGTTGAAGGATTTGGGCTTATGTAGTCTGCAGAAGAGAAGAGTGAGAAGGTATTTGATAGCAACCTTCAACTTCCTGAAGGGAGGTTCCAAAGAGGATGGAGAGAGGCTGTTCTCAGTAGTGATCAATGGCAGAACAAGGAGCAATGGTCTCAAGTTACAGTGGGAGAAGTCTTGGTTGGACATTAGGAAAAACTATTTCACTAGGAGGGTGGTGAAGTACCAGAATGGAGTACCTAGGGAGGTGGTGGAATCTCCATCCCTAGAGATGTTTAAGTCTTGGCTTGCCAAAGCCCTAGTTGGGATGATTTAGCTGGTGTTGGTCCTGGTTTGGGCAGGGAGCTAGACCTGATGACCTGCTGAGGTCTTTTCCAGCCCTATGATTCTATGACTCTATGAATCTATACAAATAGTATTCTTCGGACTCTATAAGTAAGTAAACTGCTCCCAAAATGATATGCTGGAACCTTGCCCATGGCTTCTTCATGATGGAATCAAAGTATTGGAAGGTATATGTCTTTTCCCCCGCTTTGTAATCATAATTTCTACCATTATAGATGAAATACAAGCAATTATATATTCTACATACATAATGGCTGTTTTAAATGTTGGCAACTGATGTTCCATAACTGATGTTTTTCGAGATGTGTTGCTCATGTCCATTCAACATTAGTATGTGTGTGCCAGAAGATTTTCCTTAAGCTGTGTCCATGGGGATGCAGATCCAGGTCTCAGTGCCCCCTAGAGTGGTATGCATATGCTGCACTATATAGGGCACTCCCCACCACTTCCCTCCCCAATTCCTTCTTGTGAGAACACTGACAGAGGGGAGGAAGATGGAAAGTTGAATGGTCATGAGCAACACATCTCTAAGAACTCCAGTTACAGAAACAAGTAACTGTCTTGTCTTTGAGTGCTTGCTCATGTCTATTCAATATAAGTGATTGCAAGCAGTGTCCTCAGAGGCAGGTAAGTGTTAAGGGCATGTAGAGAGCAATGCCACTCTGCTGAACTCAGCACTGTCTCTAGCATGCTGCATGATGGTGTAATGGGACATGAAAGTATGGACTGGCAACCACATCACTGCTTGGTAGATGTCCTAGGTTAGGACATGAGTGAGGAAAGCATGTGGAGAGGCTTGAGCCCTTGTCAAATGGTCCCTGTCTAATGCAGGTGGCTGGGTCTCATCAACCTTTAACACTGGTGGATACAAGAGGTGATTCACTTGGAAAGCCTTTAGGAAGACATCAGTGAGCTCTGCATACACTCAGGCTGTGTCTACATTGGCCCTTATTCTGTAATAGGGATGCAAATGTAGCACTTTGGAACAGGCAAATCCGCGGGGGATTTAAATATTCCCCACGGCATTTGCATTAACATGGCTGCCGCTTTTTTCCGGCTTGTAGATAAGCCGGAGAAAAGCTCCAGTCTGGACGCGATCCTCCGGAAAATAAGCTCTTTTTCCTTGAAAGTAGGAATAAGAGATCCCTCCGGAAAAGAGCTTATTTTCCAGAGGATCGCATCCAGACTGGAGCTTTTCTCCGGCTTATCTACAAGCCGGAAAAAAGCGGCAGCCATGTTAATGCAAATGCCATGGGGAATATTTAAATCCCCCACGGATTTGCCTGTTCCAAAGTGCTACATTTGCATCCCTATTACGGAATAGGGGCCAATATAGACACAGCCTCAGTGTAACCGCCTGCAGGTGGATTTGAACCTGGGACCTCAGATGGTTAGTGCAGGCACCTGTACAGCTTGAGCTATAAAGCTAACTCACTCTCTGCTTACACTGTAGAGAGGTGCCACTACATGAGACAGTGAACCACACCCAGAGAGGGTATGTCTACACTGCATTCCTCTTTCGAGAGAAGAATGCAAATGCAGCTGAGCAAAATTGCCAATGAAGCGTGGATTTGAATTTCCCATGCTTCATTTGCATAATCATGTCTGGGCACTTTTTCAAAATACCCTATTTAGAAAGAAAAAAATGCAGTCTAGATGGGGTTATTTCGAGAAAAAAAAAACCTTCTTTCAAAATAACCCTTAAACCTCGTTTTTTTAAGGAGTAAGGGTTATTTCGAAAGAAGGGTTTTTTTTAAAAAAAATCCCGTCTAGACTGCATTTTTTCTTTCGAAATAGGGTATTTTGAAAAAGTGCCCAGACGCGATTATGCAAATGAAGTGCAGGAAATTCAAATCCACCCTTCATTTTCAATTTCACTCAGCTGTATTTGCATTCCTCTCTCAAAGGAATGCAATGTAGACATACCCTGAGGCTGTGTCTACATTGGCACCCTTTTCCGGAAAAGGGATGCTAATGAGACCAGTCGGAATTGCAAATGCCCCGGGGATTTAAATTTTCCCCGCAGCATTTGCATGAACATGGCTGCCGCTTTTTTCCAGCTCGGGGCTTTGCCGGAGAAAAGTGCCAGTCTAGACGGGTATCTTTCGGAAAATAAAGCCTTTTCCGGAGGATCCCTTATTCCTGATTTTAAGAGGAATAAGGGATCTTCCGGAAAAGGCTATATTTTCCGAAAGATCCTGTCTAGACTGGCGCTTTTCTACGGCAAAGCCCCGAGCTGGAAAAAAGTGGCAGCCATGTTCATGCAAATGCCGCGAGGGATATTTAAATCCCCCGCGGCATTTGCAATTCCGACTGGTCTCATTAGCATCCCTTTTCCGGAAAATGGTGCCAAGGCAGACACAGCCTAAGTGTGTGGGTTATATCAGCATATATATAACAAAGAGCTGCATGGATTTTCAGAAAGGCCTTGTTCTCTCCAGGTAAAAAGCCAATTGCCTTCTGATTTCTAGAGCATACAGACCGTCTCTCCTCGTTATTTGTGTGAGGCTTGGGACTGAGCACCAGCAAGAAGATGTGCTGCTCTAAGTAAAAAGCTGAGGCAATATTAGGAAGGCTGGATGAGGTCTAAGCTGGACCTTGTCCTTGAAAAAGCAGGTGGATGGAGGCTTGGAGGTTGGCACATGGAGCTTAGACAGTCTCCTAGACAATATGCTTGCCACCAGAAAGGCCACCTTGAATGAAAGGAGAAAAAGGGGCATATCCTATATTTTTGACTATGTGGCATGAAGTGAAAGGCTCAAAAGGAGGTCCTTTGAGTTGCACCAAGACCAGGTTTTGGTCCCACTGAGAGAGCAGAGCCTGGGTTTGTGGAAAAAGCCTTTCCAGACCATTCAGAAATTGGGATGTGATCTCCTGGGAAAAGTCAGAGTATCCCTAAACAGGCAGATGAAACACAAAAATAATGGTGAAGTGAACCCTGACTGAGGCTAAGGTTAGACCTTCCTGCTTCAGGTGGAGGAGATAGTGCAGAATTTCCTCAAGGGGTGCCTCTGTCGGAGTAAGCTGCCTCTGCAGCACCCAGGTTGAGAAACATTTCCACTTTATAAGTTGACTGAATTGAGGGTTTCCGATTCTCAAGGAGCACTCTCTGGACCTTGTTTGAATAGCTTGCTCCTGGAGGCTCAGCTGCTGAGGAACCAAGTAGTAAGGTGAAGCAGCCGAAGGTCCGGGTGCAGGAGACAACCACAGTCCTGACTGTGTATGTTCTGGCAGACAGGCAATGGATGAAGGGTGCACAACAGAAGATTCATGAGGATGCTGAACTAGTGGTGGCAGGGCCAGGCTGGCGCGATCAGGATCACCCTTGCCCTGTCCTGCAGGATTTTCTGGAGGACTTTTCTGAAGAAGGAAAATGGAGGGAAGGAGAAGAGGAGACCCTCCAATCATGAGAATAGAAAGGCGTCTGGCATGGAGCCCTCCTCACAACCGAGCCTGGAGCAGAACCTGGGACACTTTGTGTTCTCTTTCATCATGAAGAGGTCCGTTAGGGGAGAACCCCACTCTTGGAAGAGAGACAAGGCAAAGTCGGTGTGTAGAGCCCATTCACGGTGAACGGAGCACTCCCTGCTGAGGCAGGTCCACTAGGAGGGTGGGTGCCACTATTGCCTCATCCAGTGATGAGGTGGAGAAAGCCTGGCCCAACTGGCCCTTCTCAGCTGAGGTCTGCTGGTCACCTGCTGACTCCTCCACTTGAGGAGTAACTGGTCTGACCAATAAGGCTCCAGCAACTGACTTGGGGCTGAATGGGGAATCCCCACAGGATCCAAGGACACCACTGGGACTGCCATTGTGCTTGGGGCCATGTTATGCCCTGCAACAGCACTTGCAATATTGTCTGGGATGGTACCACTAAATTATAACTATTTTTAATATAGCTAAACTTGTGCTTGACAATATCTCTCTGTATATCACTTTTAAAGTTACATTCACTGGGAGAAATAGTTTGGCAAGGGCATGTAGATACCTGATGGGAAACCTGCTTGTAGGAAATTGAATGGCCTAGAAGTCTGTAGTCCTGATTTTAGTCCCTCTATCTGAATAACAGAGGGTCATTCTAGGGACTAGGATGTGTGGTCTGCAGTTTTTGGCACACAGCCTCTGAATTAGGAATGGAAAGTATATCTCATCCTCAGTTCCTCCATGCTGTCCCAGGAACAAGCTTTGGGGGACAGAGGTGTTACAGCTATAATAGTCTGTAGGGGGTGACTGCTGGAGGCCACCACACATCAAAATAAATATTCACATTTTTATAGCCCTGAATATATGTGATATTGAACCATTTAAACCAGATCTTGGCTGCTGGGATTAGAGGATTTTAAACTAGATTATTCCCCTGTCGAAGGTGCAGTATTTTGTGCAGGGTAATGTGTTTAACTGTTCTTGCCACATAGTCAAAAATATAGGATATAGGCTCCTATCAAAGTAATGAAATATAAATCAAAGGAAACTTTAATCTACAATGTCACAGAGGTCTACAATATCATTTTGATAAATGGGCAGAATTGTAAATTGCTGTTCTTATCTTTTAGGAAATGAACCTGGGGTAGGTGAAAGAAAGGTTATACAAGAGGGGGAGAATATTAAAGAGAAAAAATGCTTTTATTTTTAAGTTAACTCTTTTGGTTATGATTAATAGAACAATTTACTTATATCAACCACAGCCTCTAAAAAGAAAGCGTCTTTCACATGTAGGGAAAAATAAGCATCTAGAAAGGTTCTATGCTAATATAGAAAGTTTGTTCGTATTAGGTCTCAGAATATCACTGCATAGGCCAAATTTTTATTGTATGGGCATAATCATTTATGAGTGTAAATGACAGAACAGAGTAGTTCAGTTAAGTAGTCATAGAGAATCCTAGAACTAGAAGGGAACTTGAGAGGTCATCAAGCCCAGCCCCCTGTCCTCATGGCAGGACCAAGCACCATCTAGAGTTTCTAGACCAGTGTTTCCCAATTTTATTTGGCCGAGGAACCCTTTTCAGAATTTCAAGGAACCCCTAAGTTTGTCAAGCAAAAAAAAAGGGGGGGGGCGGGAGGAGAGCGGGACCCACCAATTCATTCAGTCAATTAGAACTAGTAAGTTCGAACTAGGCTTAGTCCTCGTAGAATGAGGTTTACCTAGTTCGAACTAAGCGCTCCGCTAGTTCGAATTAAGTTCGAACTAGCGGAGCGCTAGTGTAGCGCCTATCAAATTAATTCGAACTAACATCCGTTAGTTCGAATTAACTTTGTAGTGTAGACATACCCCTAGTGTGTATGTAACCTTGAGTGGGCCAGACATCACTGCCCTTCTCCAGTGTCTAAAGAAACCCCCACTTCCACTGCAGTACTGGAGACCCAGAGTTTAGTCTGTTAGGAATTTCAGCAAGGATTGCCCAGTGTTAGCCTCCCTACATTCAAGTTCCAAAAGAAACTAACAATGAATTTAAATTAAATAACTTTATAAAGTGTTATGAAGAAACAAATATTCTAATTCTTACAACAGAACACAACTATTTTACAATCCACAAATAATGTCTATAATTACACTAAACATAGTAAAGAGAAAACTAAAAGTGAACTGTGAACAGTTCAGTCCACACAAACATAGCAGGAAAAGACCAAGAGGTTCCAAGAGCTTAGATTTAGTTCACCAAAGTCTCAGTTTGTGCCTCTGATATCAACTCTGCACCATGTGCTGAGTCTGAAGTCTCTCTCTCTCTCTACTTGCTTGTAGGGAATCCTCGGCTGGAGTCCAGGCAGATTCTTCCTCTGCTATGGTCACTGCTAGGCAGGCAGCTCACTGATTTAACTAGTCAGTTAGCTCACAGATGAACAGACTTAAAGAAACCCTATTACAAAAAAATACAAAAAACCTGAGAACAACAAAATAGAAATGACTCCTTCCCCATTGCTACATTTACAGAGGAGCTGGAAAAATCACATGGACTGAGAAAGTGAACTAGAACAGTCTGACAAAAATCCAAACAGCATTTAAAGCAAACAATTGCCACAGAAGTTCTTTTCCCTCCAGGTTCTCCTAGCTCTAAGTAGCATTGCCCGTGATCCCCAGTAGAAGGTTACCACCACCACTACCTGCTGCTAAGTGCTGCAGAGTGAGGAGCAGCAGCCAGTTCTCTGCTCCTGGCTCAGCTTCCTCCAGCTCTCACAGGCCTTAGCAAAGGATCGGCCCTGCCTGCTTGCTCGTGACCCCAACTATTGGACCCACATCCAGAAGCTTCTGGGTGGAGGCTAAATCTGCCCTTCAACAGTAAGACTCAACTCACTCCTACCTCCCGCCACAGGGGTCTCTTAAAGGGATAGCTCCCTATTAAGTGCATGGGTTACATCTACACAGCCAAATCGCTATTTTGAAATTAAATCAAAATAGCGGAGCGCTTATTTCAAATGTGGTAAACCTCATTTCACAAGGAATAACGCCAAATTCGAAATAGCTAAATCGAAATAAGCGCTGTGTAGACGTTTATTTCGAAATAGGGGGCCTCCATCCCTTCCCAGGGTGTCCTGCTGGCCACTCTGGGCAAAACCAGGAAAGCTCTTCTGCTCTGCCCCTCTCCCCCCACCCAGCTCTGGAGCCCTTAAAGGGGTAGACTCTGGCCACAGTGCCTGTGCCAGCTGCAATTCTGCCAGCAAGGAGCCAGAAGTCTGAGCACCTGGCCCAGCATGAGCCAGCAACCCAGTGGCACTCAGCCCTCCACCTCTCCCCAGGAGCAGGCTGGCAGCTCCCAGGAGCCTACCAGTGGCCACAAAAGGCGGGTGCCTTCCTGGTCTAGTGCAGAGATCGTGGACCTCATTGAGGTTTGTGGGGAAGCCTCCAATGTCCACAATCTCTGCACTAGATGCAGGAACACGGCCGTCTGCAGGGGGATGGTTGACAGCCTGGCCACCAAAGGCCACATGTGCATCCAGGAGCAGGGACACATGAAAATAAAAGAGCTGTGGCAGGCCTATGCCAGGGCCTCAGGGGGCAGCTCCCAATCAGGGGCTGACCCAGACCTCTGCCCCTATTATGATGCCCTGAACCACATCCTGGGGGGTCAGACAGTCTGTGCCCCCCCAGGTGGTCATCGACCTTGGGGCACAGGGCCCTGACCATGACATGGAGGAGGAGGAGGAAGAGGAGGACAGCCAGGAGTCGCAGGAGCCTGGAGGGAGCATGCCATGCACCCAGGACCCCCCAGCCATCCCAGCAAGCCTGTCGCCAGTGTCATCCGATGCCGGGGAGGCCTCAACATGTGAGTGCCATCACTGTCCCCTTATGTGGGATCGAGGGGAGAAGGATGGAGGGAGACCAGAGACCACGCGTGTGGATCTTGCTGACCACGGAGCACCAGCAACCTGTGCATGTGCCGTGCCATCCCTGGGTATGTGGCCCCAGCTGGTTGCCACACAGGGGCCCCACCTGTTACCCACACACATGTATGTATGAAGGCACATGACATGCTCCTGACCCCAGGGAGGGACATTGAACGATGCCCTCCCTCCATGAGCCCCTCTATGCAGAGGCAGGTCACATCTCTCCTCCCTCCTCACCCCCACACTAGATACAGCACAGGGGAATAGATGCAGTCCAGGGCCAGCTCACATTCCCAGGGATAGCAGGACATGACAAACATGGCCTGTGTGCAAGCACATTGGCTCTGATGGTGCGGAGACCTGCCATCCTCGCCGTGCAGAGGGGGGCTGCGCTTCACCTAATGTGTCCCCAGAGAGAACTGACCACTTCTCTTGTTTCTCCACAGCTGTAGCAGCTGCGAGTGCAGGGTGCACCACCTTGCCCAGGACAGCCTCATGCACCCAGGCCAGCAGCCTGACCCATAACTAGGAGTACCAGTGGCAGCACCTGGGGATCCTGCGAGGCCAGCACCGCATCCTCAACCACTGGGTGCATGAAGACCTGCAGCTGCAGCAGGAGAGCTGGTGGGAGCTGCTTGCCCAGGGCCATGCCATCTCCAACCACCTGCAGACCATGGTGCAGAGATTGCTGCTTCCTGCCACTCCAGCCCCAGCTGCCACCCCAGCTACTAATCCTCCTCCCCCTCCTGCTTCTTCCTCCCCCCTCTCTACGGGTATGTCTACACTGCCACCCTAGTTCGAACTAGGGTGGCTAATGTAGGCAATCGAAGTTGCAATTGAAGCCCGGGATTTAAATATCCTGGGCTTCATTTTCATCTTGCCGGGAGCCGCCTTTTTTAAATCTCCGTTAGTGTGGACTCCGTGCCCGCGGCTACATGCGGCACAGAGTAGGTAGTTCGAATTAGGCTTTCTAATTCGAACTACCGTTACACCTCGTTCCACAAGGAGTAACGGTAGTTCGAATTAGAAAGCCTAATTCGAACTACCTACTCTGTGCCGCGTGCAGCCGTGGGCACGGAGTCCGCACTAACGGGGATTTAAAAATGGAGGCGCCCGGAAAGATGCAAATGAAGCCCGGGATATTTAAATCCCGGGCTTCATTTGCAACTTCGATTGCCTACATTAGCCACCCTAATTTGAACTAGGGTGGCAATGTAGACATACCCTACTTGCCCCACCCTCCATACCTGCTCCCCCCTGGGAATGCCGAGGCCCCCACGCCCGCAGTGCTGGGAGACAGATGGACCAGCAAGACCCCTAACCCTGAGCTTCTCCTCCCCCTTCCTCCCCTCACCTCCCCCTTCTGGCTCCCTCCTCCCAGGTTTCCCCCTCCCCTCTTCCACCGTCTCACCTCCCCTCTCACATCCCCCCCCCGCATCCCAGTTTTGTTCAATAAACAGAGTTTGATTTGTCAACACATGTGTCTTTATTTAATGGGAAGGGGGCTAGAGAGGGGTCAGTGAAAGGATGTGAGGATGAAATGAGGCACAAGCCCCCAGTGGGGCACACCAGGAAGACTTCACTCCTCTTCCAGGTAGAAGCTTTCCCCCAATGCCTCCCAAATACGGACAGCCCCCTGATAGGCCTCCCGGCTGGCAGCCGTGCAGGGCTATGCATACAGGCCAGCCAAGTGGTCGGCTTCTGCCATCCAACCCAGCAGGAAAGCCTTCCTCTTCCTCTCACACAAACTGCTGCACACAACACGCTGCCACCATATGCAGAATATTCCGCTCTGAGAGGTCCAGGTGGGTGAGGAGGCATCTAAATCAGGCCTTCAACCAGCCGAACGCCCCCTCCACCATGATGCAGGCCCTGCTGAGTTTTGTATTAAAGGTCTTTTGGGAGGGGTTGAGGTGTCCCATGTAGGGCTTCATCAGCCAGGGCTCTAGGGGATAGGCCGCATTCCCCACCAGGCACACAGGCATGTCCATGTCTCCGACCCTGATGTGGCAGTCGGGGAAGAAGTCCCAGAATGCAGCCTTTGTCACATGGAGGAGTTGCGGTAAACCTGCGCGTCATGTGCTTTGCCGGACCAGCCCATGTTGATGTCCACGAACTAGCCCCGGTGGCCAGACACAGCCTGCAGGATGACCAAGAAGTATCCCATCCAGTTGATGTAGCGGGAGGCCTGGTAGTCTAGGACACAGATGGGGATGTGTGTCCCATCGATTGCCCCCCCCCCGCAGTTAGGGAAGCCGAGAGCCAAACCCCTCGATCACTGCGTCCGCATCGGTGAGGAGGATGACTCTGCGGAGAAGCAGTCTGTTGATGGCCTTGACCACCTGCAGAGAGACACACAAAACCAACGAGAGTCATTGGAGTATCAGGGTGGCTGAGATTGCTCCTTGCTCGCCACTGCCCCGTGCCTCCACACCCCAGGAGCAATCCTCTCCCCCGCCCCCCTTAATCCTGGCCACTACAGGCAGCCCATAGTGTGGGTGGGACAGACCAAATCCTCCCATAGAGGGGACTTGCACCACCTCCCCCCCTTTTCCCAGGGGCGGCCCATCATCTCCTTTCCCCCGCCCCTCAGGCACAGTAGCTGGAGACTGACGTACCTGCATGAGCACTGCGCTGATGATGGATCTCCCCACGGCGAACTGGTTCGCCATGGATCGGTAGCTGTCCGGCGTGGAGAGCTTCCAGAGAGTGATGGCCACACGCTTGTGGAGGGGAATGGCGGGCTTCATGTGCACGTCCCGTCAGTGCAGAGCAGAGGCGAGCCACTAACAGAGCTCAAGGAAGGTGTCCTTCTTCATCCTAAAGTTCTGGGTCCATTGTTGTTCTCGCCAGCACTCCAGGACGATGTGTTCCCACCAGTCGCTGCTGGTGTCCAGACGCCAAATGCAGCGGGGCACGCGGTGTCTGGGAGCTGCAGCTGCTCCTCCCCATCCCCCAGAAGGGTCTGGAGGATGATGTGGGGGTCGGGCTGCAGCAGATGCTGCGAGGCAGCCTGCAGAAAGCACAGCTAGACTTGCAGAAACACATCCAAAATGAGCACCAGAGTGCTCAGGGGCAGTTCCAGCTCCATGGTGCTGAGTGCTGTGGTGTCCCGAGTCAGGGCAACCAAATCAGACTGAGAGAAAAATGCTTTCCTGTCCCTCAGCGAGGTAGGTAAGCAAGCAGGAAAAGCTGAGAACCAGCTGTCCAAGGGGGTCCCTTTAAGCACAAGCCTCAGATAGCCTCAGGCAGCAGCCATATAAAGTAACTCCTGACCAGATTCCCTGCTGGAACCGGTTTCAGCTGCACTTAAATACGATTCAGTGTCCAATCAGTGTGGACATGCTATTTAGAAATGCATTTTGTGTGTAGATGCTTATTTTGAAATAACTTATTTCGAATTAACTATTTCGAAATAAGATATTTTGAAATAACGCTGTAGTGTAGACATACCCTCAGAGAACACCAAAAATTGTAGGGAAACAGAGGGGTTACTTTACAAAGAAATATTAAAGCATAAGGCTGAAAAAGGGAGCATAATGGCCTTAATATATTCAAGGGGCATAGATAACAAGGAGACAGAAGAATTATACAGTATAATAAAAGGAGGTAGAAGTAGAATTAATGGGATGTAATGAAGAAAGTGGAAGTTTAGGCTGATTAATGCCTGAGTGCCTGAGCTTGAGATGCATTGTGCTGTGTAATAATCTCCCAAGGCAAGCTGCAGAAGAGTAATTTCTTGAAACATTTAAAACCAGACTTGTCAAGAGATTAAGAAATATACAGTAGGGTGAAGATCAGCTGGATAAGATGATCTAATAATTCCTCTCTCGCTAGAGAACCTTCAAGCCTGGTTCTGAACTTACACTAGTTTTAGAGCTGTGTAGAGTGAGATCAGAGCTGGCCTTATCCACTTTTTTAATATAGAGTTGTGCATATCTAATTGCTGATTTTTAAAATATATATATTTTGTTTAAGGATAAGTAACAGTGGGCTATTCACACCATGCTGTCTCAGATGTGGGTCTTTGCTCACAAAAAAAATTAAAAAAATCTTAATCCTTTATCAGATCACAACTGAGGAGAGCAGAATAGTAGGAGATAGCACAAATCCATTCCCCTGATCATAACTGACCAGGGTGCCATGATGTGCTCCTTGTGTCTGTTAGAGAGAATCCTAATCTGCCACCAAAGGGCACGTTTCCTGCTCTTTGTTCTACCAAAGCCAAGGCCAAGGCTTTGACCCTACATTTAACATGTTCATATTAAGTCTCAAAATATCACTGCCTACGTCAAATTTTTATTTTATGGGCACAATCAGTTATGAGTGTAAATGACAGAATAGGGTTGTTTAGTTGAGTAGTTATGCACACAGTTCAGTACAGATCATATTCAGTCATCCCTGGTCATGTACTTGCCTCCATGAATTCTCCCAACAGAATCAATAGGACCTTTTGGAGAGCAGAAGAGATGCAAGTATCAGAATCTGGCTCCTGATTAGATGCATTCTGGTAACTGTGTAAATGTGGCTGTAGTGGTAATACTATCAAATAAAAGTTATTTGAGCTTTGTTTCACCTACTGAACAGTTGAAGTAGATCTCAAGTCTTGTTTTTCACCATTTTGCAGTGTAGATATACCCTGTGGCTGTGTCTAGACTGGTCAGTTTTTCCAGAAAATCAGCCGCTTTTCCGGAAAAACTTGCCATCTGTCTACACTGGCCGCTTGAATTTCTGCAAAAGCACTGACTTCCTACTGTAAGAAATCAGTGCTTTTTGCGGAAATACTATGCTGCTCCCGTTCGGGTAAAAGTCTCTTTTGCGCAAAACTTTTGCGCAAAAGGGCCAGTGTAGACAGCTGAGATATGTTTTGCGCAAAAACCCCCTGATCGTGAAAATGGGCTAATCTAGTGCCAATTTTATCCACATAAATAACTTTGGAGGAGGATAACCTTGTATCATTTCTGCAAATGTATTATGGCAGACATATAAAAGTTAAAGTGAATTAACTTTATAGTCTATTAACATATTATTAAATATAACATCAACCCAACGTGATTTGACATTCATGTTTTGTATCAGAACCAGCCCCTTGTGCTACCATGTCTGATAACACGTGCTATGCCCTATCTCCTTATATCCCTATGCTCCTTCTTCCAATCATTGTCTGGTCCCCAATTCTGTTTTTTTACATAGACAATGGACCATGACTTTTTATACATTTTTATACATTTTATACAATGGGTAAGGACTCCTTACCCATTGATGAGGCTCTCTGATCGCTGATTCCCTATTTGATTTCGGGAGTGAAAAAGCAGACATGAAGTGCAACTTTCCAAGCTAGGAATGAGAGAAGGTTATAGGAGAGTTGATTTTTGTCATAGCCTTCTGGTGATAGAATCCAGAAAGGGATTCCGGGATGGTGCTTTGGCAAGTGGTTCAAATGTGGTCTGGGACTTTTGAATGAATGGGACCCCTTTGTAGATAAACAGGTTAAGATCCACCTAAGTGCTATGGTTAAGATCTACCACTGCTATGCATGAGTTTGTCATTTCAGTCCAGGCTTACAATGACAAAGGGGCTGATGAAACTGGCTTAGCTACAGAAAAAAAGGTAAGGATAAAGCATCTGGAAAGGTCTAAAGTTCATCACCACAATAATGCTAAGACGAGCTTGATGTTTTAAAAATATTATATATATTTGCCCAATAGTAGTACCAAACTACTATTGGCATGATGTAGGTCAAAATGGTCTCACTATGTCAAGTTGTGCTCCTCATTCCACGAGGAGTAACGGTAGTTCGAACTAGGAAGCCTAGTTCGAACTACCTAGTTCGTGCCCCGTGTAGCCGCGCTGCACGGGGTTCGAACGAGCGGGGTTTTAAAAATGACAGCGCCCCGCTTATGCAAATGAAGCCCGGGAAATTCAAATCCCGGGCTTCATTTGCAAGTGCGGTATGCCTACATTACCCCACTAGTTCGAACTAGCGGGGTAGTGTAGACATACCCTCATAGGTTTGCAAGTGAGCACCAACATGGCATGAAAGCTACTAATGCAGGGTAGGTAGAATATGCATCAGGAAATTGGAGGGTTCATGACTGCCTACAAAATGCATTCTGTATGGCATAGAAGCATTACAAGCTTTGATCCCACAGTGTTTCTCAGAAATGGGTACATCAGGTGGACAGGGGTTAGAGGAGCTTTCTGTCAAAAACTGTCAGTATTTTAAAAAACAGAATTGCTGTCTGGGATCTCTCACCCAGGTCACAAATTCCTCCCCCCAAACATTCTGAAACACAACTAGGAACACTATGCTACTATAACACAATTGTCCTTTTCTCCAGACACTGTATGCGAGTCAGGGTACAGGAGGGCAGAGGAAGTAATGGCACTAGAAATGTCGGGGAATGAAGACTTTAGGGAGATGAGTTCTGTGGATAGGTGTGGATCCATGTTAACAGAGGGCAGTTGGTGCAGCTGGAGATAGGGGAGGCAGGCCCCCAGACCCATCTACAGACCTGCCTCTCTGCTGAGGCCCCGCTTCCCATGGGGTGGGTACAGAGCCATGTGCTGAGCGTACCCCCTGGGAGGAGGTGGGCCAGCATGCCGAGCACACCCCACCCCCAGGGAGGGGAGAAGATTGGGCAACGCGCCCCAGCCTCCCCAGAGCACTGGGGAGGGGAAAAGAGGTGGGACAGCACATTCATGCGGCATGGTTCTCCTGCCTCCCTGGAATATAGAGGGAGGAGGAGGCCATGCAGTGTGGCTCTTAGAGCACTGGGGAGGGAGGAGGCATCAGAGTTTCAGCCTCCTCGGCTAGGAGCACAGGGAGAGTGGGCACTGGGAGCACTAACACTCCACCCCCAGAATGCCTATAAAAGGTGTTCTGGGGATGTGGAGTGTGGGAGTTGCAGTACCTGGCGGTTTGGGAAGGCAAAGCCTTCCCCTGCCTAGACTACCGGATGCCTATGGAGACATTGCATTGAATACGTCAGGGCCATAGCTGAGATGGTGTGCCAAAACATGGTTGATGGGGTGCTGTGGGCGGACTTGATCAGTATATTTGTTATGGGACACAATATGTACAACTGATTAAATGACCCTTAAGTACTGCTAACAATATATCTTTTTTTCTTTAAAAAAACCTAGGAAATATAATGGCAAAAATACATTAATGCAAACCTACGGTCGTGTGGAGGTAAGACCTCCCTTTGCAGAACACTGAATTGCGCACAACACAAACTTCTGAAAACCAGGAAATGCAGAGTCATGGTTTCCCATGCAACTTTAGCTCCGCCCTCATTCAGGAGTGCCCCAATACATCCCATGAATTGGGGATATTAAAAATGGTTTAATACAGTAATTATGTAACTGCTAAAAATCTTAGCAGTTACATGCGCTGTGGGCTCTGCCCTATAAAGCTTAGCTTTGTACTGCGGTGTCTGCAGCAAAGCCTCCTCCTCAGGAGCAGAGCCAGCAGCCATTGCCCACCAGGGCCCCGGGGAGGAGGCTCCACTGCCCTGCCACAGGAAAATCACTTTCCTGGGAGCCGTCTGAGTTTAAACTGATAAGCATCAGTTAAACTCTGACATCCCTCCCATGAACACACAAACCTTTACTCTGCCGTCTGGCACCTGGGCCTTAGGTTACCCACCCCTGCATGAGAGGATGCAAAACGCAGATGTCCTCATATCATAGTTAGAGCTCTGTCACACACCTCAAAGTAATCCACAGAGCTTGCAAACACACCTCTGCTAACCTGCCATTTATACAGGGAATCATTTCTGTGCAGAATTGTATACATGCTTAATCCTGGCAATATACATGCAGGCTTTCCCTGTACTCACATGCCTGACAGGATTCATAATCACAGCTCTGTTCTATATCTGTGTTCTCCTGTCACAAACATACCTTTACCCTAAACGAGACCAGTTACTGCCTCCACTATATAGTAAGTACCAGTGCTTTTTTCCATTGGGAGCCCAGTTGCCCAAGGAAAAGAAGTGCTGGTACGCTTGAAGGGAATGCAATTCATTTAAATTATGCAGGGAAAATAACTGGCAGTATGCTGGCTCGAGGCATAGTCACACACACACACACACACACACAAACCACTGGTAAGTACACCTAATATATTGACTGCATCTAAGTGTATGCAAATAATTCCCACAGGTTACTGCCACCACCAGGGAACAGAGTGCAGGTGACCTTCCCCTGTCCTTTTTGACCTTTTGATTAAGATGGAATTCTGGAAGGGGGGCATCTCAACTGGAGGCTTTCCATTCTGCTCCCATTGTCTTAGACTGCTCCTGCACCTAATCTCTCACCCACACCTCCACCCCCACCCATTTTGTCATCAAGGGTGATTGGCTGAAATTCCACAGAAAGATATGCATTGAGGGTACAACTACACTGCGGGCTAAAGTCAAGTTAATATTCACAACTTCAGCTATCTTAATTACGTAGTTGAAGTCCAAGTACCTTAACTCAGTTTTAGGTGCCGTCTACACAGAAGGAAGTCGAAGGAAGAACACTCTTCCATTGACTTCCCTTACTCTCATTAAATGAGGGTAACAGAAGTTGGAGTAAGAAGCCCATTATTTTAAATGATTTCAAAATAATGGGCTTGCTGTCTAGATGTGCACACTGTTATTTTGAAATAACGTAAGTTATTTTGAAATAAGTGTGCAGCGTAGACATAGCCTGAGTGGGTGGGCTGTACACCAAAAAGTTTGAGAACCACTGAGTTACATGGTTAACCATAATGGCATTTCCTGGTTTTTAGAAGTTTGAGTTTTGCTCAATTTAGCATTCTGCAAGGGTCAACATATCATCATAATTCTGAGTTAATGAACGTGAGACAAAGTTAAAATTGTCTTTATATAATAATTTATGATTTCCCCTATGCATTTAAGCTAATGATAGAAGTTTTGAAAAACCATGTCTGGTTCTCAAAGAGTTAAGACATACATCATGAAAACAGGTCCTTAATTTCAGAACTAACAATAGCATACAAGAAGTAATTTCTGACTAATATTTAAACCATGATAAGCCAAAAATATTTGAAAATGCAACTAAAATGTAACTGGCTCCCTTGTTATGTACTTGAGCAAATCTAAAAGACCAAAATATAAGCTTGAATGTTCATTTATTGTAATGTTTGGAGCTTGATTATTGCTTAGAGACTGCCAAATCAGCATGAAGAGAAGATGACTGTTTTCTAGTCTATTGTTTTGTGTCACTCTAGCTGTTATAGACAAGAGATGCTGTCACAATTAAATCACAAAAGTCTGGATCAACTGAGTATGATTACCTACTAGAAAGAAGACAGCGCTGTCTGTTCATGGACACATTGAACCATCTTTTATTTATGGACCATTTATGCAGTTATTTAGGGAAGAAACAACCAAGTCTGCAATTGTTCCTAAAAGATAAAAAAATTCTGCCAGATAGTTAAAAGGACATTTAGTTCATGAGCTAGTGTTTCTGAACAGCTTCATGTGTAACAGTTTTAGAAATAATTGCATGTTAGCAATAGAAAACAAGCCAGGCCATTATATATTATGGTAGGACTGAGTAAAATATTTTGCACAAAAGCAATGTATATATAATGGTGCTTAATATAATAAAGCATTAATAGAGTTCTGTGCCTAGTTCGAACTACCTAGTTCGTGCCCCGTGTAGTCGCGCGGCACGGGGTTCGAACGAGCGGGGATTTAAAAATGGCGGCGCCCCGCTTATGCAAATGAAGCCCGGGAAATTCAAATCTTGGGCTTCATTTGCAAGTGCGGTATGCCTACATTACCCTCCTAGTTCGAATTAGGAGGGTAGTGTAGACATACCCTGGGTGTTTTATTGCACTGTTGACATATCCTAAGTAGTTACAAGAAGGAGACCACGGCAGGCTCATAGAAATCTTTCTTTAACTGGTAGGCAATTTGTTGCCAGTTATAGTGGTTTTTCCTCAAAGGTAAGATTGTATTAAAGGTAAAATTTAAATTAAATTAAATTAAATTAATTAAATTAAAATTCACTGTTCCAAGTGTAATTCAACAACTAAAGATGTCATTATGTGAGGGTATGTCTACACTACAGCACTAATTTGAACTAACTTAATAGTTAATTCAAACTTAAGAGCTAATTTGAATTAATGCATCTAGACCCACACTGATTGGCCGCTGGGCCGCATTTAAGGGCAGCTGAAACTGGTTCCAGCAGGGCATCGGGTCAGTAGTTGTTCTGTGTGGCTGCTGTCTGAGGCTATCTGAGGCTCGTGCTTAAAGGGACCCCCCTGGACAGCTGGTTCTCAGCTTTTCCACTTGCTTGCCTACCTCGCCGAGGGACAGCAAAGCGTTTTTCTCTCCGCCTGCCTGTGTTGGTGCTTTCCATTGGGACCGCTGCCGCAGTTGGCACCATGGAACCAGAGCTCGCCCTGGGCATGCTGCTCCAGTTTTTGGACTTGCTGCTGCAAACCTGCCAGCAATGGGTGGAGGCTGCCTTGCACCATCTGGTGCACGTCAGCCCACTACCTCTCTCCCTGGCCTCCCCGGGGGTCGTGGAGGAGCGGCAGGAGTGCCTAGATGCCAGTGTGCCCCGCCGCATCTGGCATCTGGACACCAGCAGCGACTGGTGGGACCCCATCATCCTGGAGCGCTGGGGAGACCAACAGTGGACCCAGAACTTCAGGATGAAGAAGTACACCTTCCTGGAGCTCTGCGAGTGGCTCACCCCTGCTCTGTGGCAACGGGACACTCGCATGAGGCCCGCCATCCCTCTCCAGAAGTGTGTGTCCATCGCCCTGTGGAAGCTCTCCACACCAGACAGCTACCAATCTGTTGGGAACCAGTTCGGTGTGGGGAGATCCACCGTCGGAGCAGTGCTCATGCAGGTACGGCCACTGGGCCGGGGGGGGGGAGGGAGGCTGCAAGGAGGGTATGGGCCGCTCCAGGGAAAACGCGAGGGGAGAGGAGGCGAAAGTGCCCCGCATAGGAGGGTTCAATCTGTCCCGGATGTACTACACACCACCCACGGGGGTTGCTTCCGGGAGTGGGGCGCGAGGCACTGCCAGGGAACGAGCACTCCCAGCCACCCGGGCACCCCAGTGATTCATGGTTTGCTGTGTCTCTCTGCAGGTGGTCAAGGCCATCAACCGGGTGCTGCTCCGCAGGGTGGTCCGCCTCGCCAAGTCGGACGCGGTCATCCGGGGGTTTGGTGCCCTCAGCTTCCCCAACTGTGGAGGGGCCATTGACGGGACGCACATCCCCATCCATGCCCTGGAACACCAGGCCTCCCAGTACATCAACCACAAGGGGTACTTCTCCGTCCTCCTGCAGGCCATGTCTGACCACCGGGGCCAGTTCACAGACATTAATGTGGGTTGGTCCGGCAAGGCACACGACGCCAGGGTGTTCCGGAACTACTCCGTGTGCCACAGGTTGCAGGCCGGGACCTTCTTCCCCGACCACCATATCGGGGTCGGGGACGTGGACATGCCCGTCTGCCTGGTGGGGGATGTGGCTTACCCGCTACAGCCCTGGCTGATGAAGCTGTATGTGGGGCACCTCAACCCCTCCCAGCAGGCCTTCAATGCCAGGCTCACCAGGGCCTGCATTGTGGTCAAGGGGGCCTTCGGATGCCTGAAAACCTGATTTTGATGCCTCCTCACCCGCCTTGACCTCGCCGAGCACAATATCCCTCCCATAGTGGCAGCATATTGTGTGCTGCACAATTTGTGTGAGCGGAAGGGGGAGGCTTTCCTGCCAGCCTGGATGGCTGAGGCTGACTACATGGCTGGCCAGTATGTGCTGTCTGAGAGGCCCAGCGGGGGGCTGTCCGGATCCGGGAAGCCCTGCAGGAGAGCTTCCAGGTGGGGGAGGAGGACTGAATTCTCCCTGCATTCCCCACTGGGGTCTTCTTCCACCCTTCCCCTCCTTCCCCTTTTGCCTCCCTAACTCCCCTTCCTAATGTAAAATAAACACACCTGTTTTGCCAACAAAAATCTCGTTATTGTCCATAACTGGGGTGGGGAAGGGAGGAGTGAGGGTGGGAGAGGGGAGGGCAAAACCTGGGAGGAGGGTGCTGGAAGGAGGTGGAAGGGGAGGAAGGGAAGGGAAAGCTCAGGGTTGGGGGTCCTCCTGGCTCTCCCATCTTGCAGCACTGAGGGTGCATCGGGGGGGAGTGAGTGTGGAGGGTGGGGCAGGAGGGACGGGGGGTGTGGAGGAAGTGGGAAGGGGAGCAGGGGTGGGAGGAGGAGCGAGAGCTGGGGCGGCCGCAGGGGCTGGAGCAGAAGGAGGCAGGAACCTGTCCACTAGGGTCTGGAGGTGACCTCTGAGGCACGACTCTGCTCCTCCAGCACCTCCAAGATCCGCTGCCGCAGCCGCAGGTCCTCCCGGACCCAGTGCTCCTGGATGCAGAGCTGCTGCTCCAGTAGCCGCAACTGCCGCCGCTGGTAATCCTCCAGGTTTCTGGTGCGCCCTGCAGTCCCAGGTGCTGCGGCTGTGGTGAAACAAGAGCAGTGGTCAGTTCTCGCTAGGGACACGGTGGGTGAAACCCAGGCCCCCTCTGCAAGGCGAGGTTGGTGTGTGGGGAATGGGCCAGGGCCCCTGCATGACACCCAGCTGCTGCTCCATTGTGGGCAAGGCCCAGGCGCACAGTCCCTGGGCTCCCTCTCCCCCCATGTCCCCCATTCACATAAGGGGAGCATGATGGCACTCACATGTGGAGCCCTCCCCGGCCTCGGAAGACACAGCCGATGTGCTCTCTGGGGGTATGTCTACACTACCCTCCTAGTTCGAACTAGGAGGGTAATGTATGCATACCGCACTTGCTAATGAAGCCCGGGATTTGAATTTCCCGGGCTTCATTAGCATAAGCGGGGAGCCGCCATTTTTAAATCCCCGCTGCTTCGAACCCCGTGTAGCGCGGCTACACGGGGCTCGAACTAGGTAGTTCGGACTAGGGTGCCTATTCCGAACTACCGGTACACCTCGTTTCACGAGGAGTACCGGTAGTTCGGAATAGGACCCTAGTCCGAACTACCTAGTTCGAGCCCCGTGTAGCCGCGCTACACGGGGTTCGAAGCAGCGGGGATTTAAAAATGGCGGCTCCCCGCTTATGCTAATGAAGCCCGGGAAATTCAAATCCCGGGCTTCATTAGCAAGTGCGGTATGCATACATTACCCCGCTAGTTCGAACTAGCGGGGTAGTGTAGACATACCCTGGGGTGTCTCGGGGGTCCTGGGTCCTGGGCAGGCTCCCTGCAGGCTCCTGGCTCTCAGCGTCCTCCTCCTCCTCCTGTGTGTAAGGGACGGGTCCCTCTGCCCCGGTGTTGATCACCACCCAGGGGACATGGACTGCATGAACCCCCAGGATGCGGTCCAGAGCCTCAAAGTGAGGGCGTGCCTCCGGGTTGGCCCCTGGCTGGGAGGCCCTCGAGTAGGCCTATTGCAGGTCCTTAATTTTGCAGTGGACCTGCTCCCGGGTCCGCATGTGGCCTCTGGTGGCCAGGCTGTCAGCCATGAAGCTGTAGATGGCCGTGTTCCTGCGGCTAGTGTGGAGATCGTGGACATTGGAAGCCTCCCCCCAAACCTCGATGAGGTCCATGATCTCCGCACTAGACCAGATGGGCGCCCGCATCTTGTGGACCCGGGCAGGCTCCTGGGAGCCGCCAGCCTGGTCCTGGGAAGAGGCGGAGGGCTGGGTGGCAGCGGGTGGCTGGCTCATCTTGTGCCAGTTGCAGGGCCTGCTGGTTGGGTGCTGGCAGGCTTACAACTGGTATGAGCACCGTAGCCAGACCATGGCTCCAGGGCTGGGAGGGGGGCAGAAGAGTTTCCCTGGTTTGGCCCAGCGTGGCCACCAGGGCAAGCTGGGAAGGGCTAGCCTCTGAGGGGGAAATCTCGCTCCCCTGGGGTACAGAGCCCCCAGAAGGGTTCGAGGCCGGAGGTCATATCAGTGAGGCAGGAAAGAAACTTAGAAGAGAAAACTTTATGATGCATGCATGCAGGCTGTCACTTCCAAGAGTGAAGCAGCAGCCCTGACAGACAGATTCAGGTATCCTTTATACAGAATGCTTAGACAGCTCAGTTGTGGATTGTTCTTCTTTAACATATCAAAGTCTCAGCAGAAGTACTTTGAGACTTCTGTTCACCCCAGGAGTGCTAGAAGTAAGTTTTTACAGTACACAAAGCCACAGGAGAACTTGAGTGGAGGAGTCTACAAGGCAAACTGTGACAAAGATAAGGGTTTACATGACAAATTGTGACAGACTAGGAGTATCCATGAATTTGAGATAGTCATTTGTAAGGGTCTTTGATTAGAGCTAATTTGATTTCTCTCTGTTACAGGGAGAGAGGCCTGGAAAACTTTTTAACCCTTACAGCAGTTTTCTTTTAGAAAGTTATGATTTCTGCACAGTCTCCCCTTAGACACAATTGGAGTTATTTGATTTTTCTCCCACACCTCCAACTAGTTCAAATTAAGTGGCTACACAGCCCTTAATTCGAACTACTTAATTCGAACTAGGCATTAGTCCGCGTAGAATGAGGTTTACCTAGTTCGAATTAAGCGCTCCACTAGTTTGAATTAAATTCGAACTAGTGGTTTGTATGTATAGACGCTATTAAAGTTAATTCGAACTAACAGCTGTTAGTTCGAATTAACTTCGTAGTGTAGACATACCCTGAGAGATTGGGGGCATGATAAAATAAGCAACTTGAGGTAGCAGCCCTTGGGAGACCATTTTTTGTCTGTTCATTTAGGGGTGCATTTGTTTTTATAAAGTTACTGTTCAATGCTTCACCCCTCCCCCTTTAGTTTTATTTTACTTCGTTTTGTAATCAAATCATAGCTCAAGAATGGCAATGGGTAGCATCCAAATGTAGCATTGTGGTAAAATGCTAGTTGAAATATGGGAATATATAAAGCGACACTGTAGATGGGTGTTTACAGAGACGCTCACTCCCATATGCACATATGGGTGTGGGTATCTCTGTAGATATACAGAAATGCACACGTGTGTATAGAACAGATAGTGACTCCTATGGTACAGTTATCTATGCATTTCCATTGTAAAGAACATTTATCAGTTGCTCTTAATTTTGTAAATCTGTCATTTTTGCAAATAGTAGTTTCCAGGTTTGATCTCTGCACCAGGGTGAAATTTGCCATTGTAAATCAGTCATTCTTACCTCTGACCCAGTATATGTATTCATTATATTTCAGTCTTCAAATGCATATGCACACATTATCATTTTTTCAGGAATCTCTGCTCATTTAATGCGCAGCATGGAAATGCTTTAAATAATCACTCCTCAGTATCAGCTTATGAAAAACTTAGAGATCCACTTCTACAAGTTCTCTAGAAATCTATCTCTGTATCTCTGCAGTGAGGAAGAAGAGAATATTTGAGAGCTTTAAATCAGACTACAATAGTCATAACACAGAAAGATTCCATTGTGCCTCTATTACTGCCGTCAAGCAGCTAGCACACTGGAGCTATGTCTAGACTGCAGGCTTCTTTCAGAAGAAGCTTTTCTGGAAGAGATCTTCTGAAAAAGCTTCTTCCAAAAGAGGGCATCCACAGTGCCAAACTGCCTCTAAAAAGCAATTTGCTTTTTCGACAGATAGAGTCCACACTGAATGGGTAGTCCACACTGAATGCGATTACTATGGACGGTATTGCCACCAGGGCACCTGTGCTTTTTCCTCTTTGGTCTTCTTACGAAAGAACTCCCTCTTCCCTGTCCACACATGCCTTTTTCCGAAAGAGCTCTTCCTCGTAGATGTAGGAAATGTAGGAAAAAAAATGTACAATGTAGGAAAAAAACCCTCTGTTCTTTCAATTTTCTTTCAAAAGAACACGATTGCAGTGTAGATATAATTGAAGTTTTTTCGGAAAAACAGCCATTTTCCCCAAAAAACTCTGTAGTGTAGATATACCCTAGGGCTACATCTGCACTGGCAGCTTCTTGTGGAATAATGACTGTTCTTCCGTAAAAACTTGCTGGCTGTCTACACTGCACGAGCGTTCTTCCAGAAGTAAATTTACAGTGCAGCATTGTAAAACAGGGCTTCTTCTGGAAGAGTTATTCCTCTTCCCATGAGGAATAAGCTCTCTTGCACAAGAGCTCTTCCAGAAGAGGCCAGTGTAGACAATCAACATGAATTTCTTGTGCAAGAAGCCCCTATGGTTAAAATGGCCATCAGAACTTTCTTGCGGAAGAGAGCATCTACACTGTCATGGATGCTCTTGCGCAAAAGCACATGGCAGTGTAGACACTCTCTTGTGGAAAACTTCTTATGCACAAGAAGCTGCCAGTGTAGACGTAGCCTGGGTGAACCTGCTCTTTGTCTGCCAAAGCCCTGAGTTCAGCTGCCTTTGCTGTTTACTAGTTAGGCATGGATTTTCACAAGTGCCGTTGGACTGCCTATGGAGAGGGGAGCAGGGCAGAGTGAAGAGAGGTGGGACAGTGTTGGAGAAAGGTAGAGCCAGAAAGTCAGATGCTCATTCCCCAGTTCTCAAGATTTGTTTTCAAGATCAAAGATTTGCAGGTGCTCCTGGAAAAGAGCAACACTTTTATTTGCACAGCAGGTAAGGGAAGACAAATAGCATTTGCCATCCTTGCTGCCCTTAAATCCATCACTTGAGTAGATGGCTCTGCGTTGGCTTAATTAGTAACAACCAAGATGAATATCTGGGAGAGTGGAAATGAGCATACAGTGACTCTAGTGCTATGTACGTTTGCAGTAGTTTCTTCTGCAGTTTCAGGACTTGGATATTACAGGTCAATACTCAGGACTTTGAGAGGTAAAACAAAATAACCAACATTGTCACATGATACTTGTCTTCTTTGTCATTGGTGATGTGAACAACATAGTCAAAATGGTCAATGAAGGGAACTTTGTTCTTTCACTACCTATCCAGTCACCACATAACTAGGCTTTTTACAAATTATCCAATATAGGGAGCAGCATATTTGAGGTCTTTTGTCTGGGATGACCACATTAAGAAATTACAATGCAAATGTTCTGGGGATAACAGCACCGTGGTCTAGATGTGGTTCTGTCAAAATTGGCAGGCTTTTTTGAAAGATCCTGTACTCCTCAAATGACCTTGGTTTTACTTTCGAAATGGCACTTTTTCGAAAGAGCGCCATTACGTGATTATGCAAATGAAGCACCAGATATTTAAAACCCTGCTTCATTTGCAATTTTGAAGTGTCTAATTTACATCCCTCTGTCAAAAGAGGGATGTAGTTTAGACACAGCCTAAATGTTGAAGAGAGAGAGAAAAAAAGGGGGGTATTATGGTCCTCAAATCCTAACTTAGCACCACTCTCAATTCTGCTGGAAAGGAACAACCCATTGAAATATTGCATCATCTACTCCAGCAAGATTATGCAGGTGAGTAAGAAATACCTGGACTCAGCTATGTCAAATCTGCACAAAAGTCTAGTTGTATGAGCACAGCAGTATTGCCTGCAATCATAGCTATGTAAAGGTCTATCAGAATGCTCATTTTCCTATGTAACATCTGAAACCGAAGTGAAAGTTACCTGGGAAATCCAGGATTTGGCAGAGGTTTTGGGAGCCTGAAAGTCTTTGCTGTCTCTGTGTTCTTGTTTCTGAATAGAAGGTTGGAAAGGAGGAGATAGCTGATTATTATTTCTAAAATGGCTGTATATAGTTTAATTTGAGTGGGGTTGTAGAATATAGGTAGGAGAGGGAAAAATTGTGTATAAGGCATTGGTTTAAAATAAAAAATAAAATAAAAAAGAACTTTACAATAGCTACTGTGGGTTGCTATGCTACAGTTCATTCCCACTCACTCATGTGTCAGCTTCAGCAGACTAACAAGATTCTGAATCTCTTCTGAGTTCAGATAGTTTGAGACTGGCACAGGTCAACCAGGGAGATATTTAACATGTCGTTGTAAAATTCCAAATGGAACAGTTGGCATTAAAACTAAATCAACAAAACACAGTATTATCAACCGAAAAATACTTTATCAGCGTACTTTGCTCACCTAGCTATGAACGTAATGTTACTGCTTGCATGCAAAACATTACAAAAGAGAATTTTTTAATCTGTAGTATGCAAATGTCCTAACCTGGATTATATAGGCACTAAAATAGCCTAGCATTTTTATTTCTTTGAAGTCAAATTATTTCTTAAAATTTTAACATTTACTCTGATTATGTTCATTAGCTAAATATCTAAAATACAGAAACAACAAGAAGTCCTGTGGCACCTTACAGACTAACATATTTATTAGAGAGTAAGCTTTTGTGGGGAAAGATGTACTTCATCAGGTGCATGATGAAGTGGATCTTTGCCCACGAAAGCTTATGCTCTAATAAATCTGTTAGTTTATAAATTGTCACAGAACTTCTCGTTGTTTATGCAGATTCAGACTAACACGGCTACCCGTCTGATACTAAAATACAGAGTGTCTAATAAAGTTATTACAATAATGGCTTTGACATAGAGCACTAGTATGCATCTCATTGCTTAATGAATGAATTGACTGAGTATAATGGGCATCACTCACTTCACACAAGCTGCTCCCCTTGGCCATATGCATGTGCCTGCACTCTCTGTTATGACAGCCTTCCTACAACCCAGCTCTCCAGCTGATTCTGAGCCTCTTGAGTTCCAAAGAGGAACTGCCTCATTCTGGCTCAGCAGCTTCCTTTTAACTGGCATGCTGGTCCCTGATTGGTCACTTCCTTTGCACCACTCTATCTTTACTGAAAGACTTTTCTATGGTTTACTGAGCAGGGTGTGGTGGGCCACAGGCCTCCAGCAGGAGGCTTTGGGGCCTGGTCCACCCCATCACATTGAGGCAATTCATTTACTTAAAGGTGATTGTATAAGAGGTGTATACAGAAGGGTTAAAAGCAGGCTGGAGGGAACCTATGCAAACTAAGTGAATCAGGGTATAGCTAGAAAAAGTCAGTCAGGGCCAGGGTCGACCCTATAAAAAGACTGCAGGGGTAAGAGGAGCTCAGCTGAGCACTTAACCAGCAAAGGAGACGCACCTGGGACACACCAGTGTTTGGCAGGCTCTGGGAAGCAGAGTGAGAGAAGTTCTAGCCTGACACTTGCCAGTCTGGGCCTTGATACAAGGGCTGAGAAGGTGCACGGGCTAGGTGGAAGTGGCCCAGGAAACACAAGGGCTGTGTCTAGACTGGCAAGTTTTTCCACAAAAGCAGCTGCTTTTGCGGAAAAACTTGCCAGCTGTCTACACTGGCCGCTTGAATTTCCGCAAGAACACTGACGATCTCATGTAAGAAATCAGTGCTTCTTGCGGAAATACTATGCTGCTCCTGTTCGGGCAAAAGTCCTTTTGCGCAAAAGCGCCAGTGTAGACAGCTCAGATCTGTTTTGCGCAAAAAAGCCCCAATCGCAAAAATGGCGATCGGGGCTTTTTTGCTCAAAAGCGCATCTAGATTGGCACGGATGCTTTTCCACAAAAAGTGCTTTTGCAGAAAAGTGTCTGTGCCAATCTAGATGCTCTTTCCCCCAAATGCTTTTAACAGAAAACTTTTCTGTTAAAAGCATTTGCGGAAAATCATGCCAGTCTAGACGTAGCCAAGTAGTCAAGGGGAGTGAAGGAGGGCAAAATAAAGCTGCCACCCTGGGTTGGGATCCAGAGAAACGAACAGGACTGGGTTCTCCCATTCCTCCTTGCACTGCACCTTGTTGCACTGGAACATGGCCTGTACAGACTAGGGATGTAATAGTGTAGTCAACTAACAGATTAACCAATAAGCAAAAGCTTATAGGTTAATGCTATAGACTACATGAATTTCTCTTCCCCTCCCCCAACCAGTAAATTTTTTAGCAGGCTGCCCAGAAGTCTGGCTGAGTTCCAGCTCATGCCAGGTGTGGGACCTCCCCCCACTGTGACTCTGCACAGTGTATTAGGAGATGGGTGGGCAGGCAGCCCTGCTCAGTTCCAGTTTGTGCTGGGTCTAGGAGCTCAGACCCTTCCCCCCTGCAGACAGGGGCTGCTGCCACCTCACACTGCTGCCTCATTATCAGAGGCAGCAGCACAGGGCAACAAGCAGCTGGTCCACAAAAGGATCTGGTTTTTAAACTGGTTCCCCTTGTGGACTAACTCCCACCTGGCACCCTGTGCTGCTGCTCACCCTACCCCCAGGGACTATAGACTAGTCGACTAACAGATAAGAATTCATGAGGTTACTTGACTATTCAATTAACTGATATTTAACATCCCTAATACAGACTGCAGCTTGCCCCTGAGCTGAGGGGCTAGACTTTGGGGGTGCAGTTCACCACTGAGATAGGTTCATGGATTGAAGACTGCCTAGAAAGGAAGAGAACGGAACGGTGAACACTGCCGAAGGGCAGCTTTATGAAGTGGACCCTATGGTCACAGGGAGCTCCCAGCGACACTGTGGAGACAGCAGAATGGAGTGATGATAGACAAAGCACTACACACAGAAGGTGCCCTGATGATGAACAGAGTTAATTCCCGACCAGCAGGAGGTGCTGTGGTAGTGTGTCCAACTCATCTAAGGACATGTCTATACTAGGAATTTATTTCAAAATAATAAATACTAAAATAACTATTTTGAAATAAGCTTATTCCACCAGGAAAGCAGGAGTACAGATTTTGAAATAACCAGCCTGTTAACAGGTTTGGTAGTGAGGAGGCGCCACTTGTTATTTCAAAATAAGGGTGGGGTTATTTCAAAATAACTTCGTAGTGTAGATTAGGGCATAGTGCCCTACAAAGCTTTTATAAATTGTTCATTTTTACAGCATAAGAAATTCTTGGCACATAAAGATCCACTATTTTGTCAAAACTCCTGATTTCACTCTTTTTAAAATTAAAATTAGTGACTCTTCTGTAGCCTACCGCCAAGTTCTACTTCTCAGAAAAACCAACGTGAGTAGTAGTTATATTGGTGTTATTGGCATGCCAAAAGATAGAAAAACCTTTCCCCTTTTCTGCTTCACTCTTTATTTATGCAATTGCTACGTTATTTGTTAAAGCTGCTACTTTTATGTGTATGTGTGTGTCACGTTATTGGATTGTGAGGGGAGCAGCTGGGTCACTGCTGCACCCATGGAGGGGTGTTCACCCCAAAAGTGGTACAAAGGGGGCCATGTGAGGGGTCAAACAAAAGCTTACTTTCTTCTGATTTTATATCTGCTCTTCATATATCTATATAATGTCTGTGTGTATAGTTAGGAATCTGTAATCTGTATGGAGACTGGAAGTCTCTCTGAATGTGCTTGAGCATTGGGCAGAGACCGGCCTATGGACATGCTAAGCTAGCGAGGCCCTGTGGGACAATGGCACTCAATGGGCCAAGGACACACCTCGGGAATGGTGACTGACACCTAAGGGCTACCAGCAGGGAACACAGTGATAGGCCGCTGGCCAGGTGACCTGCTGCAGCCAGGAAGAGACCAGGAAGGAAGTATAAATATGCCATGTGGCTGCATCTTGGTGCTCCATCTTGGTGCTCAGCTCAGCACTTCATCCCAGAGGCAGCAGTGCAGGGATCGAAGAGCCAGAAAGAACTGTGGACCCCTCCTAACCTAGGATATGCAACTAAGGACTTCTAAGCCAGCAGCTATAACATCTCTTCTAGAGCCTGCATTGAGAACTGGGAGATTCGATGCATGTAAAGTATTATCCTTTAACAACCTTACTCTCATGCTTTTCTTTCTGGTAGCAATAAACCTTCAGATGTTAGATGCTAAAGGACTGGCTCAGCGTGATTAGTGGGTAAGATCTGGAGGGTAAATTGACTTGGGATCTGTGGCTGGTTTCTTAGAACTGGACAGAACTTTTTCAGAGTAGGTAGGATTGGGTTCTAAGACCCCCCACCTGTGTATGAGGCCCGGGGCCATCTGGGGCACAGATATTGTTGGGGTGTCAGAGGGGTTTTGCTCGTGAGGCTTCAGGCAGGCTGCCAAAGTGCTCTGTGGGACTGGTTTGTGGCCTGTTTGGAAAGGTCACCAGTCTGGGGGCTGTAAGAAGCCCCGAATTTGAGCAGTTCACCCTGAGCGGACACCCTCAGCTGTGCCCAGACTGGCCTGGTCCATCACAGTGTGTGATTGAACTTGGATCAGTTTCTGTCTCTCAGCCCAGAGAGTGTGGGGAATTAAAATCTCCTAGACCAAGATTAACTGACATTATAACTCAGGGCATGTCTTCACTAGGAAACTGTTTCAAAATAACTTATTTTGAACTAATAACTCCCAAAATAACTATTTTGCAATAGTGTATCCACTCTACAGGGAAGCCTCGAAATTAGTCCGATACAGGCTCCCTTAGGGTGTGTCTACATAGCACCCTTAGCTCGAAATAAGCTGCACAATTTGTGCTGTGCAAACCGCATAACTTATTTTGAGTGTATTTCAAATTAAATTATTTCGTAATTTAGCACTGTCTATACACTGCCAGATTTCAAAATAACTCTCTATTACGAAATTCCTCTTAACCCTCGTGGAATGAGGGTTACCAGGATGTCAGAATAAGCCACCTACTATTTCAAAATCTATTTGGAAATAATGGGCTGCTTCAATAGACATGGAATAGTTATTATGGGATACTTCTGGTGTCCCAAAATAGCTCCACAGTGTAGATGTGCCCCTAGTGTGAACGTGCTACCTTGACTTAGAGCCCCAGGAAGCACTGAGGAGTAATTACTTTGAATGATTCTGGGGAGTAGTTATTTTGAGGTAGCAGCAGCAGAATGTTCACACTCCCGCTATGTCAAAATAATTATTTTGAAATAAGCGTTATTACTCATGAAAAGCAGGAGTTATTATTTCCAAATAACCAGCCCCTTATTTCAAAATAACAGGCTCTGTAGTGTGGACGTTCTGCTTATTATTTCGAAATAAGGCATTATTTTGAAATATTTCCTAGTGTAGACGACGGCTCAGTGATTCATATGGCTATGAAGCTTGTGATGTTATCATTTCACAGTAAACAAAGTTAGATACACTTCTGAGGCCAACAAGATGAATATAAAAAAAATCACGGAGGAATTGACGACAAAAGGAATGGGGGGAAGCTGGGTTACAATAACCACTATATTCTGGTTACCTAATATTTTCACTTAGGCTGCACCTAGACTACATTCTACTTTCGAAAGAGAAATGTAAATGAAGGCAATCGAAAATGCAAATGAAGTGCAGATTTAATAATCTCGTGCTTCATTTGCATAATCATGTCCGATTATGATTATGTTGTTACATCTCTAAAGCTGGCATCAAAACTTTGTAATTTGGCAAGTGAAAGCTATCTGGTAATAGAAATGTCTTTTCTTTGTCACAATACAATTCTATTCATTTCTTGCAGAGAGAGAAAGATTTGAGAATCATTATTTCCCTTTTCTTTCTTGCATTCTCCAAGAACATTTTTGCAGTCTGTCAAAATAATAACTCAATGTGATGACTCTTTAGAGCTCTGCTCAGTCTGTCACAACTGAAGCAGCATACAACAAACTACAAAAACAGTAGTGTAAGGGAGAAGAGGATGAGAGATTTCTGGGCTCCTTCTAACCACCTCCCGAATTCAGCACAAGGGTGTTTCTGCACATTTAATCCTGTGTGCAGGAGCACTCAAGATCCTCTGGAAAGTGAAGAGAGAGCCTGATTTGGCTGCTCTGATCTACCATTCTTCCTAGAACCAGCTTTTTGCCTCAGCACCCCTACTTAGAGGGATAAAGCTTTGTGCTGCTACCAGCTAATATAGTTAGTCCTGTAGCTCAAGCAGTAAAATTTGGTGTTGTGGTGCTTAAGGTTTAGGTGCCAAGCCCTCCTGATTTCTAATTGGGGAGTTGTTACAGTAGCCCATAATAATAGTTGTTTCCATCTTTTACCTTGAAAAACAACCAAAAACCCAAATATGAAATTATCGTCTGCCCCCACTCTCTGTGCTACTGCCTCTGATACAGGCATCAGTGTGGAGGGTGTTGGGAGTAAAACTGCATGTACATTAACCAATGAGCCCAGGCTCATCAGTTAACCGTGTACACGGTTTCACTTTCAC
The DNA here is from genome assembly GCF_049634645.1 of Pelodiscus sinensis. Taxonomy (NCBI): domain Eukaryota; kingdom Metazoa; phylum Chordata; order Testudines; family Trionychidae; genus Pelodiscus; species Pelodiscus sinensis. The sequence goes on from NC_134713.1 coordinate 42,810,967, forward strand.
ATCCCTACTGTGAGTGACTGTTTACCTTTTAGGATATCAGTTAGCAATGCCCCATTTCAGACAGCTGACCGGTACAGTAAGAATCATAAACTGTTTGGAATTTAGAAACATGTCTGAACCAGGAAAAAGAATGGTTCAAGGTGTAGGCTGAATCTCTCTAATCTGGCACTCCCTTGTGTAGCCTTGTAATCTTCTAGGTAATAAGTTAGTTATAATGAATGTATGTTATAATATAAGGTTTTCATTACATTTTAAAAGACTTCAAGATGTAGACCTCAGACAAGCACAAAGCAGTTTTTGTTAACTTAGCTCCAGCTCTGTTTGATGCTAGCATGTTCTAATGTTAAAGTGAAGGGATGGAATATTATAATGCATAGTGATGTTAGTATTAGGCAAAGCCTTGTAACAGAAAAAATTGATGTTGATGTTAATGTGGAAAGACTCTGTAACTTTATAAAAGTGGCTAGAAGTACCCTTTGTTCTATGCTACTTTGCTACATTATGTGTTGTTTGTGTGAATGGGAAAGAGAATGTTTTAGGAGAAATAAGTGTGAAGGCCACTGTATACCCAGATGGTCAGAGGAGGGGCCGGAGACTAAGAAGCACCAAATAATTATCAACTAAGCCAAAGCACACTGAAGACGCAGAGTAGAGCGGCAGAATGACTTCACGAGTTTTGCTTACAACACACCTGTTGATACAACCTAGAATCATATTTGCTTTTTTTGCAACAGCATCACACTGTTGACTCATATTCAACTTGTGGTCCACTATGACCCCTAGATCCCTTTCCGCCATGCTCCTTCCTAGACAGACGCTTCCCATCTTGTATGTATGGAACTGATTGTTCCTTCCTAAGTGGAGCACTTTGCATTTCTCTTTATTAAACCTCATCCTGTTTACCTCTGACCATTTCTCTAACTTTCTATGGTCATTTTGAATTCTGTCCCTATCCTCCAAAGAAGTTGCAACCCCACCCAGTTTGGTATCATCTGCAAACTTAATAAGCGTACTCTCTATCCCAATATCTACATCATTGATGAAGATATTGAACAATACGGGTCCCAAAACAGACCCTTGCGGAACTCCACTTGTTATCCCTTTCCAGCAGGATTTAGCACCGTTAAAAACAACTCTCTGACTACGGTTATCCAGCCAATTATGCACCCACCTTATCGTGGCCCTATCTAAGTTATATTTGCCTAGTTTATCAATAAGAATATCATGCGAGACCGTATCAAATGCCTTACTAAAGTCTAGGTATATGATATCCACCGCTTCTCCCTTATCCACAAGGCTTGTTATCCTATCAAAGAAAGCTATCAGATTAGTTTAGCATGACTTGTTCTTCACAAACCCATGCTGGCTATTCCCTATCACTTTATTACCTTCCAAGTGTTTGCATATGATTTCCTTAATTACCTGCTCCATTATCTTCCCTGGGACAGACATTAAACTGACCGGTCTGTAGTTTCCTGGGTTGTTCTTATTCCCCTTTTTATAGATGGGCACAATATTTGCCCTTTTCCAGTCTTCTGGAATCTCCCCTGTCTGCCATGATTTTTCAAAGATCATAGCTAAAGGCTCAGATACCTCCTCTATCAGCTCCTTGAGTATCCTGGGATGCATTTCATCAGGACCTTGTGACTTGCTGACATCTAACTTTCCTAAGTGATTTTTAACTTTTTCTTTGTGTATCCTATCTTCTAAACTTACCGGCTACGTCTACACTGGCCCCTTTTCCGGAAGGGGCATGTAAATTTCACCAGTCGTCGTAGGGAAATCCGCGGTGGATTTAAATATCCCCCGCGGCATTTAAATAAAAATTTCCACCGCTTTTTTCCGGCTTTTAAAAAAGCCGGAAAAGAGCGTCTACACTGGCCCCGATCCTCCGGAAAAAGTGCCCTTTTCCGGAGGCTCTTATTCCTACTTCAAAGTACTGCTCAGTCTGGAAGATACCATCAGAGATGCTTAGTTTTGCAATTCCCAAACTGTGGATTTGTGTCTCCAGAACTAAAATGTTTGATAATAGCAAAAATATTTTAAAATAAATGAATCATATATAATTAATATAGAAGTGAGAGATAACAGACCTAAACCCTATTGTCCCGCTGCATATTTGTGTACTCGGAGTCAAACCCTTACCTCCTTCTAAAAATGCAAAGTTTCAAATAGTTCAGTGAATGGAAACCAATATTTTAAATTTCTCATGTTGACCTGGTTGACAGTAAATTTAATGTTTGTTTAAAAATATATTTCACTAACTATTTTAGTTAAAAACAATTTTAACAAAAACAAACTTGATTAAAAAAACTTGTTTAATTAAATTTAAAATTTCATATGCTTGTTTTGTTACAATATTATATGTTTGCTCCTCAAGAAAAAATGCAAACTATATAACGTTGTTTCGGTTAAAGAAAACAATTTATGTATCCGGTGATGTTCTCCTAATACAGCATGGCAAGAAAATCCTCCAAATATTAATGATTAACCTGTAGATTTGGAGATAATTCACCTTCCAATGACTTCATGAATATCTGCTTCAATTACCTTTTGTGAATGAATAATCAATCCATCATTCATTTTCAAAATAAATCACTGTTTAAAAATGTACAGTGTGTATTTCTAAAAGTGAAACCTACATCTATCTTTGAGTTATGAAGAATATGTATTAAGGTTATGACAATCAACAGGAATGCACTATTATGTAGAAAACCATTATTAAATCGAGTCTTCCTGACTAATTATTTAAATGATGATTTAAATCATGATTTCAATCAAATCGATCCTGCTGAAGTCTCAGTTAGACTCTAAAACAGGGCTAATAAGGAGTCATTAGGAGAAATCTTCAGCTCCTGTACATAAGAACATAAGAATGACCGTACTGAGTCAGACTAAAGGTCCATCTAGCCCAGTAGCCTGTCCGCCGACAGTGGCCAGCACCAGGTGTCCCAGAGGGGGTGGACCGAAGACAATGGTCAAGTGATTTGTCTCGTGCCATCCATCTCCAGCCTCTGACAAACAAAGGCCAGGTACACCATTCCTACCCTTGGCTAATAGCCTTTTATGGACCTAACCTCCATGAATTTATCTACCTTCTCTTTAAACTCTGTTATAGTTCTAGCCTTCACAGCCTCCTCTGGCAAGGAGTTCCACAGATTGACTATGCACTGTGTGAAGAAGAATTTTCGCTTATTAGTTTTAAACCTGCTACCCATTAATTTCATTTGGTGTCTTCTAGTCCTTATATTATGGGAACTAATGAATAACTTTTCTTTATTCACCCTCTCCACACCACTCATGATTTTATATACCTCTATCATATCTCCCCTCAGTCTCCTGTTTTCCAAACTGAAACGTCCCAGTCGCTTCAGCCTCTCCTCATATGGAACCTTTTCCAAACCCCTGATCATTTTAGTTGACCGTTTCTGAACCCTTTCCAAGGTCAAAATATCTTTTTTGAGGTGAATCAACATAGACATTGGATGATAACCTAGACTGCTTCCTTACCAGTTCTGTGAGTGGCTTCACCTACACACTGAACTGTGGCAATGGTAAAAGTAACCCCTGCAGGACTCCACAAAAGAGGATTCTGTAAGTCGATTGCTATCATTACCAAGGTTATATTAATTACTCCTAGAGATAGTAGTAAAAGAAGGAACTGAGCTACTGGGTGAATGAAGAGTACCACAGCTTCTTTAAATTATGCCAAATTCATGTATAGGGGCTGCCCCACCTTTAAACCAAAAGGGGGCATGCAGAAAGGTGGAGAAGAGCCTATACCTTGCTTCCTCCCTTGTCCCAGTCAGAAGAGGAAGCTAATTAGCAAAGGACAAATAATCTACACCTATTCACCCACTACTTCATCCCTTTCTGGGGTAAAAGTCTCAGAGGGGTGGCTGTGTTAGTCTGTAACTTTAAAAATGAGTAGTCCTGTGGTACCATAGGGTATATCTACACTACAGCGTATTTCAAAATAACACATCTAGACACAAAATGCATTTCAAAATATCATTTTGCTATTTTGAAATAGCGTGTCCACACTGATAGGATGCTGAATTGTATTTCAGGTTGGCAGGAACCGGTTCTGGCAGGGCATCAGGTCAGGAGTTACCTTGTGTGGCTGCTTCCTGAGGTTATCTGAGACCTGTGCTTAAGGGGCGCCCCCGGACAGCCAGTTCTGAGGTTTCCCTGCTTGCTTGCCTACTTCGCTGAGGGACAGCAAAGCATTTTTTTCTCTCCGTGCTCTGGTTGCCCTCACTCAGGACACCAGAGCATTCTGCAGCATGGACCTGGAGCCACCCCTGGGCACTCTGGTGCTTCTCCTGGATGTGTTGCTGTGAGCCTGGCAGCACGTTCTGCAGACAGTAACAGTCTCCCTGGTGTGCCCCTCTGGTGGCTTGTGCCTCATTCCTTCCTCACGTCCTCCCTAACACCCCTTCCTGCTGTACACTAAAAGACACGTGTTCATTACAACAAAGCCTCTTTATTGAACAAAATTGGGATGGGGGGGAATGAAACTGAGGTGAGACTGGGGAAAGAAGGTGTGAGAGGGGAAGGGAGGGGGAAACCTGGGAGGAGGTAGTTGGGAGGGAGAGGATGGGGAGGAGAAGCTCAGGGCTCAGGGTTGGGGGTCTCGTTGGCCCAACTGTCTCCCAGCACCACGGACGCTGGCATTCCTAGGGAAGTGGGGAAGGTGGGGAGGAAGAAGCGGGATGGGGAGAAGGAGTGGGAGGAGGAGCAGTAGCTGTGGAGGCAGCAGGGGCTGGAGTAGCAGGAAGCAGCAAGCTCTGCCCCAGGGTCAATGACCACCTGGAGGGCACGGACCATCCTGCCCCCCAGGTTGCGGTCCACAGCCTTAAAATAGGGTCAGGGGTTTGGGTCTACCCCTGGTTGGGAGCTACCCCCTGTGCCCCTAGCATACGCCTGCCGCAGCTCCTTTATTTTTATGTGAACCTGCTCCTGGGTTCGCATGTGGCCTTTGGTGGCCAGGCTGGCAGCCATTCGCCTGTAGATGGTTGTGTTCCCCCATTTAGTGTGGAGATCATGGATGTTGGAGGCATCCTCTCAAACCTGAATTAGGTCCCTGAACTCCGCACTGGACCAGGCTCTTGGGAGCTGGCAGAATGGTCCTGTGTTTAGGAAAAGTAGTTTTTAAATATTCAAATTCTTTTTTGTCTTCAAGCACATTCCTTTGATTTGAGTCTTTAGCCTGACACTGATAAGATTAAACATTTAAGTGCAACTAATAGAATTGATCATCAGATAAGTCAAAAGTGATTAAACTATTTCATGCATGGTGCTAGTGGAAACATTAAGATTAAAGGGGGGGGGCAGAAGAATAAATTCACTTTCAACTTTAGAACAGGATAGAAGAGAAATGGAATTTTTGCACTTAAATAACTTCAAGGCAATAAGAATCAATTTATGCAAATGGAGTTCTTAATTATTCTAATCAGATCCGCCTGGTGGCGGTTACAATCAGGTGTACAAATTAAAGATATGAAAGTCTAACTGGTAAGTATCACCCTAAAGTGGTGATGCTTACCAGTTCTTGTTAACTGGTAAGGGCTAAGGCCTTGTCTACATTACCAAATTTTGTTGACAAAACTTATGGCAACACCCCAAAACAATTAAACAAATTGTCAGAGGGTTTTCTCGCTTGCTCTGTCAACAGATCATGTCCATATTGGGGGCACAATCATGGACAGTGTGAGTAATGCATTGTGGATATCCTAACACACTCAGACCAGCTGTCTGCTGTACATTAATGAAGGGAAGATATGCTGGAACTTGCATGAACAGCTTTCTTTTTCCTGAGTTAAAAAAAAGGCCAAGCCTAAGGGAAACATAATCAGGCAGGCACCTGGGGTCAATTAGAGCTTGCTGAAGCCACAGGCTAATTAAACACCTGCAGCCAATTAAGGCTTGTGGTGTTGCTTTAACAGGTCTCCTCCCATGCAAGGAAGAGGGAAGGAAAACAGTGAAGGACAGGAAGTACTGTGTGAGTTGGGGACTGATGAGCAGCTACCAAAGGAAAGTTAGGGAGAGGGATCGTTTGGGAGAATGTCCCATGAAGCAAGATGGAGAGTGGCAGTAACCTAGTCTGTTGTTGCTGCCTTAGGGTCCCTGGGCTAGACCCTGGAGTAGTGGGTAGGCCTGTTTTCCCCCCAAGCCTCCCACAATGTCACAAAGAACCTGCTCCCAAGAAGGGAGATTAGGGAGGGGAGTTTACCCCGAACTTATGAACTAGCCTGTGATGAGTATGCATCAGTAGGCTGTGGCTCCTGCCTTGAGTAAAGAGAAAAATGGTGTATGGAGGCTTCAGTGAGCCTCTTAGGCTAGCACTATCTTCCCCAGTAGTGTGAGAGCTTTGCTACAGTATATATCCCACAGTGCAGTGTTATGGGAAGGTAGAGCTGATCACAATTTGGGATTCCTCAGAATTTTCCCACAGCCTCCTTACCTCCTAGGATTAGCATCAGGACTGGGGTGTGCCAAAGTACTATAGCAGTCTGTCCCCTTCCCCGAAGCAGCAGTCTGCCTGCCACTGTATTCCTAGAGCAGACCACTGAGCTGTCAAATACTTCTTAGAATGTTGAATGAGGAGAGGTTCACTAAGCAACTAAGGATGCTTCAGCTGTGTCTGGACTGGGAGCACCACCTACCTGGGAGTGAGCTCTGAGATGTTGGAGCAGCCCCAGGCAGGGAGTTGCTTGAGCCCCCCTGGTTAACTTTCACATCCCCTGTGCATACCTGCAGTGCAGCAGAGATCAAAACACTGATCAGGGAAGGCATTGTGAGGTTCTGGCAGAATCCAGTTCTGTTGACAGAAACAAAAGCAGTGTCTACACTGGCTTTTTATAGATAATAGAGAGGGAGAGACTCTTAGAGTGGTGGAAGTTTTTTGTCTCAAACTGGCTGTTTTTCCAGCACTGCAGAATATACGTGCTAATTGTTTTGTTGCCAAAAGGTAATTTCTTCCAACAAAACTTAGTAGTGAAGATAAGGCTTAGCACAGTGGTTATGAAACTGGGATCTGCGGCAGTTGGAGTACCAGCTTCTTGATGTAGTGGAGTGGAAAGAGAAAGTACTGTGTGATGCAGCTTTCAGGGAAGAAGCCAATGGGAGCAGTGGATGGCCGTGCTTGGGACATGGTGCAAGCAAGTAGAGGGGGTACAAAGCCAGGTAAGTGCCCCCTTTCCCCTCATACCCAGACCTTGCACCCCCACATCCCTTACACATACCCCCCACTGAGACCCTGCACCTCCACTCTGCTCCTACATCCTACCCCCGGCCAGTACTGTGTGATGCAGCTTTCAGGGAAGAAGCCAATGGGAGCAGTGGATGGCCGTGCTTGGGACATGGTGCAAGCAAGTAGAGGGGGTGCAAAGCCAGGTAAGTGCCCCCTTTCCCCTCATACCCAGACCTTGCACCCCCACATCCCTTACACATACCCCCCACTGAGACCCTGCACCTCCACTCTGCTCCTACATCCTACCCCCGGCCAGACACCCTACCCCCAGCCTGTCCCTGCACCCTCCCTTGTTCCTGTACCCTTGCTCTTGGTGCTATTTGAAAACATAGGAAGCTGGGCAGGCGAAGCCTGCTCCTGAACCCTACCTCCCACCCAGATCCTGAACTGCCATCCATATCCCACTCACTGGCAGCCCTTTCCCGCACACTGAACCCCTCATTTTTGGCCCCACCTGGGGGGTCCACAAAACCCACTAGGCCCAGGATGCCAGAAGAGTTAATCTGGCCTATGGAAAGCCCTGAACCTCAGTCTTCCATACTCCTCTCCCCTCCCCCATGGGCCTGGAGTGCCAAGGGAACGAGGTGTCTCCGTTGGGGGTCACATCAGTGAAGGTTGGTTGTTTTTGGAGGGGTATTTTTTGCTTCTCATTTGTGTGGTCCTCAACTAATTTTTCTATGGGTCAGTGGCCCTCAGGGTCAAAAGAGGTTTTCCACCCCTGTCATAAACAAAGACAATTGAAACCTTTTGTGTTGGACATAAAATAATATTTTACTTTATTTAAAATGAAGTTTGGTAAACTAACATGAAAAAGTTTAAGCGCTTATTTTCTTTAAAAATTTTGATTCATAGTTCCTTTCTTACTGGTTAAACTAAATAGTTCTCTCTGGCTACAGCACTAGGAAAATGGCTCAGGCATAATTATGTAACTAATGGCAAGTTTCCATTACCATCTGGTGGTCTGCAGACAGTCTGTATTGAGCTGGGCTGGATATGGGCCTAAAAGTTTGAGAACCACTGGCCTAGGACAACCTCTTCCAGCCAAGAAGGAAATAGCACAAAGGGCCATGGTTTCCCTCTACACAACCCACCTTGGCTGTCAGGAGTTTCGGCCATGACCACTAGGCAAAGCTCTCCAAAAGAGGACCATTACAGTAGAACATAGAATTTCTGCAGGGGTACTGGGCCAAAGCTTGAGGATGTACTGCTTGGATGTGCAAGGAAAAATCTGTACATGAAACTGCCATAGAATCCTAGGGCTGGAAGAGACATCAGGAGGTCATTGAGTCCAGCCCCCTGCCCAAAGCAGGACCAACCCCAACTAAATCATCCCAGCCAGGTCTTTGTCAAGCTGGGACTTAAAAACCTTTAGGGATGGATATTGCATCACCTCCCTAGGTAACCCATTCTAGTACTTCACCACCCTCCTAATGAAATAGTTTTTCCTAATATCCAACTTAGAGCTCCCACACTGTAACTTCAGACCATTGCTCCTTGTTCTGCCATCTGTCACTACTGAGAACAGCCTCTCTCCATCCTCTTTGGAACCTCCCTTCATGAAGTTGTAGTCATTCTGCTGTTTCTAGCAACTGCATTCAGGTCAAAAACACTTCTGATATCATTAGAGATTAAAATATTTTTGATGCTGCAGGTCTTTGTATAGGACTTGATCACTTAAAAAAACCTGTTTCATCTCATAGGTTCTGAAAGATGTTCTTTTTGCTTGTACTACTGCAAGTTAGTATTGACAGCCAGAGCACCTCAAAACCTTTGCTCCAGTCCCAAATTTAAATTACAAAATGAAAAATGTACATTTACTGACTAGAAAACTTGGGTTTGTATCACTGAAAGTGGTTGTGGGGAAGACCAGCCTATGCCCCACAAGACTCAGAAGAAGTCTTGCGGAATAGGGCATTAAGTTAGGGAAGTTTCCAGGTCTTTGTAACCAATGCTGCGAGCCAAACTGGCCCCAGGAAGTCCCAAGTTTGGAAGAGCATAATCCATCTCCTCCCCATCCCTTTGGTAGGCTGTGCACCAAGATAAGGATGAACTTTATGCCAAGAGTTGTTTCCTATAGACACCAAAGCTGCCTTATCATAGGGATGTAAAGGGACTAGTCGACCTTCTGATAAACAAATGCTTATTGGACAGTTAACAGAATAGTAAACTAGTTGCTCCCCACCCCTTGCTGCCTTTATCAGAGAGGCAGCAAAGGGATGGGGGAGAAGAGGGAAGTACTTAAAAGCAGCAGCACTGTACAAAGCCTGGGATCAGCTACTCCATTCAGTGCTGCTGCTTTGCATGCTGTGGGGAGCCCGGTGTCAGGCTCCTTTTGGCATTTCAAAGCAGCAGGACTGCATGAAGCCAGCGTCAGCTGGGCTCCACTCAGTGTGCCAGCTTTCAGAGAGGAAGCACCCGCATGGAGCCCAGAGTCAGTTGGACTTCCTACTGGCCCTGGGCTCTCCATGGCGTTCCAACTTTGAAATGCACAAGAGGCCCCACTGGGGCTCTTGCACATGTCAAAGACGGAACATGGAAGTGCTTATTGATTAGTCAAGCAGTCAATGGAAATTCCATCCACTACTCAACTAGCGCATTAATTTGCTAATTAACATCCCTACCCTACCAGATACACTGTTGTAATTTTGAAGATGAACCCCATGCATATCTGGAAGTGTAAGTTAGCAGCTGCCATTCTGGTCACATACGCCACTTTGGATAATAAAACAACAACTGGGAATCCATCTTGGTGTCTCTTCTGCCCCTTCCTTTCCCCCTGGTGGTGGGAAACCCTAGCAGTCATATGGATATAATCTGCCCAGTGACTGAAATCACATGGACAGGGGCTACACTGGTTACATCAAAATCTGCCCGACAACTGCAGATTTTATAGGGCTACCCATGCAAGTGACCCTATTCCATCCAGCTATCCTAGGCGTGAGACTGGTGTACCCACTCTAAGGGTGCGTCTAGACTACATGCCTCTGGTGACAGAGGCATGTAGATTAGGCTACTTGACATAGGAAAATGAAGCGGCAATTTAAATAATCGCCCCTTCATTTCAATTTAAATGGCTGCCATGCTGAGCCGATCAGCTGTTTGTCAGCTCAGCGTGGTAGTCTGGACGCTCTGAGGTCGACATCAGTTATTTGTCAACCTCCCAGGTAAACCTCATCCCAGGAGGGATACCTGGGAGGTCAACAAATGCCTTTGATGTCGACCGTGGAGCATCCAGACTACCGTGCTGAGCTGACAAACAGCTGATCAGCTCAGCACGGCAGCCATTTAAATGAAGCGGCAATTATTTAAATTGCCGCTTCATTTTCCTATGCTGGGTAGCCTAATCTACATGCCTCTGTCGCCACAGGCATGTAGTCTAGACATACCCTAAGAGACTGTGCCACTCAGTGTTGCTGTTGAGTGTTGCTGCTGTCTCTTAGAGTAGGTACAGCAGTCTCACGCCTAGGGTAGCTGGATGGAATAGGGTCACTTGCATGCAAGGAGTGGGTGGCTATCCACTGCTCCTTATCTGCTTACTTGCAGCCATGATGCAGGGGAGGGGAGGATAAATCAAGGCGTCATTGCCTGTGGTGGTTGGAAACTGCCACCATTCCAGCTGCTGCTGTTCCTGATTGCTGGTTCTGACCCCTCCTGACCATACAGAGCTGTGTTGCAAGAGCAAGAGAGAAAGCTGCAAGACATGGTACAGTGTTGGTGGCTTTCTATCTAGCCACCTTCCTGTCTTTTTGGGTCTATCTTGTGTCACAGTTCAGTTCAGTGTATTGTTTCCTATATTCCTTTGTAACAGTGGGGTCTAGATCTGTATGTCTATCAGTTGTACAGCTAATACTTACCTGTTGTATCTTGTTTATCTCCCTTTTCCTGTTAATAAAGTCCCTTTAGTTGACCACTCTTGGTCAGTCTATCTTACCTTTAGAGTAAGCTATTAACAACCCAATGATAGATGTGGATGTGGGGACGGGCCTGACAGTTGATTCTTTGTGGCCAAGGTTCCTCGACAAACAGTTGTAGTTTGTTTACTTTCCTCCCCAGATTTCATCTTTAATGCTGTTTTTGCCTACCAATAAAATGATTAACATTATTCATCTTTCTGCTAAATTATCAGCACTTCAGGAATGTAAGTAATATAGGTCCAAAGCTTTCAAAAAGATTGACTAGCCAGGATCGTGTTGCTTGTGAAGTATCCCAGTGAAGTCAATATGTGGGTGTAAGCATCTGTCTGCAGAGGGCAAAATACAGGATTTAGGATGATGACCTTAAATTCAAATTAACGAGCAATGAAGACCTACAGCCATTTTGCATCAGCTGCACAATAATTGAATTTTGAGGAGATGGAGGCTGTTTGGTCAACAGGAGCTGGGGAGACATTCTCAGTTATAATGGGTTGAACCAATTCCCCATATCAAACACACTTGTTCCTTGTGATATTCAAAATCTGGATCCAACTGTTGCTATTTGAGCTTAGGATAAATTGTTTCACAAACACATGATGCAGAATACTGTATCTTAGTAATTAATTTCTTTATTTGTACTCTACCCAGGACGCTGGTCCCTGTTACTAAAGTTTATTAGCTACAAACCTAAATCACAATGGTGAATCAGATTTCATCCCTCTGCATGCAGAATCACTTCCTTAGAGGTTATGGGAATGTGAGGTGAAGGAGGTGAAATTCACCAAGAAAGACACAGATAGTATAGGGAGGATAACACAAAAGATAAAAGGCAATGCCAATGAAGAGAAACTTTGTCATAAACTAGTGGTAACCAGATGCAAGATCATTAAGGCATGCATATTTCCTGACTGGGGTTCCTAATAATTATTATACTTTATTTTTATTATACCAAACAGTACAGTAGCTATACTGTCATTGTAATCATTTGGTGTGATGGATGGTGGGTACAATAGTGACTTTACTGGTGGTGTTACTGGTGATGACTGGCATCCAGTTTTAGACATTATTGGTAGATAGAAGCTGACAATCCAGGAATCCATTTGCTTGTACATACTGGGACAGATGCTTTGTTATAATTGTGTCATTTAAGCACAAAATCACTGATTTAATTCATTGATTTTTTTTTCTTTTTTGTTTCTTTCTTTATGTATACTGGTAAGAGAACTGAAAATAAGGGTGCCTAAGTGCTGGTTAAAAACCAAGTTCTAGGCATTCAACTTTGTATTATAGTGGTGACTCTTAATGACAGTCTTAACAAAAAGATCAACAGGACCACAAATATAATTGTTTGTACATTTGCTCCAAAAATGTTTCCATATTGGGTGTTTACTACTAATTCTATATGAAATCCTTCTTTAATGTTATCCTTGTCCAGATACATTTTAACGTGACTGGTATTCAGCAAGGTGCCCTGAGAAGGTAGTCTACAATAATTCTTTTCTGTAATAGCATGTATTGAAAACATGATTCTTGTTCTCCATATTGATTTTTATTCTTCTGCATCAACTTTTCTCCCTGCTTCTTCATAAAAGATACACTATTTGTATCAATACTATTCAAAGCTTTCCATATGAGAGATGGCCTTTTTCAACTGAAGAAGAGAAAGACAGTTTACTAAATACTCTTTACTCTTGACAAATTCTTTGTAATTTACAAATTTACAAGTCAATATTGAATTGCATGCTTTTTCTTAATGTTTGAAGATCAAGATAAATGAGGTATTGATACAGCTTATGATATTCATGATCTAATTTCAAAGATGCCTTTTACTAATCTGTGACTGAACTGTTCAGTACTAGACAGTGGAAGTGGAGATGGAAGCTGATTTTAGTTTCATTATTATGTACTACAATAGCACGTAAGAACCCCAGTATTGGCTCAGGGATCCCACTGTACTTGGAATTGTACAAATATATATGAAAAAGATACTCTAAATGTGGAAGCATTTAACTTCAACCTTATAATTGAAATATACAATGTGTCAATCTCATTTTATTAACACTTCATTCGTGGGTGACTCTGGGAGAGACAAAAATAATTTACTGAGACACACTGAGATGCAAAAGTTAAAGGTTTATAACAATTAAAAAAACCTGTCAGTCACCTGTTAAAATATATAAAATATTTTAAATCAAACTCTAACTTCCCAAACAGCATTTTTATTACTTTGCCTATCTGAAAACTGGAGTTATCAATACAGCCTCCCCGAGTTGCGAACAGTCGAGTTACGGCCATTTGCACTTACGACCAAAGCTCCCATGGAGCGGTCGTAAAGGCGGTCCCTGAGTTACAAACGCGACCCGCACTTACGAACAGCGCAGTCACATGTAACTCAGCGGGGTCCGAGTTACGAACAGTTCGAGTTACGGACCAAGTGTTGGTCTGAAACTTGTTCGTAACTCGGAGAGCAGCTGTAGAAGTAATTGCTGTATGTGTAGAGTAAAATCACCATTTTCTGATACAAATCTAATTATTCCAAACTTATTTTTAACTGATACTTTATTAATAAGCCTGTGGCATAAGGAACCTGGCCTCTTATTTTTCTTATGTAAATCACTTGATCAAGAAAAGTTAATGCCAGCCTCCTTCCTTCCCCAGAACTGCTGGTGGCTATGCTGTATGTTTGTTGGTGATAAACATCTCTTAAAGTGAAATCTCAGTAATATTCAGAAGTATAATGAAAGGGAAGTCCAAGCAATTTAGGTGTTACATAGGCAGGGGAAACAAGTAAATGTAGGAACTTTTTGAAACACCATCTCTTAATACTATATTTCTACTGAAAGACTGTCCATAGAAAATGTGAAGTGAAGAAGATAGAATGCTTGCTTATCATATGATAGAAAATGTTGTATAAGAAGGAAGATAATGTTGGTTCAAATGGGCCTATGGCTATTAGTAATAGTCCAAGATCTGATAAAAGAGCTGTGTGTAAAACAAAAATCTGTTGGCAAGAAGAGACAAGTCAGTCGCATACAGGCAAGTCAGTAATAAATGTATTACTTCACCCACCTTGTCTCTCTAATATCCCGGGACCAACGCAAGCAGCAACAAAACTGCATACTCAAAGCTTACTGGGTCTTAGTCACTTCTTTTGGGATCCTATCTTATGTTAATTTGGATAAAAATAAAGTTAGTATCGTTACCACTTCTCATATTTTTTTACAAATTTTAAGCTAAACCTTATTTAGCTTAGAAGATGTGGCAACGTTGTGGCTCAGCATATGTCCTGTATTTAATACAGGGCGTTACAAGCTTGGAAGAAAAACTTGCACTTCAAGGTAAGCAAGATTGCCAATAATATATTCTTGTTAAAATGATGTCAGCCTTAAAACCAAAGAAAGGCCTTCTTATAAGTTGTGCTACAAACACAATGAGGCCAAAGGCTTAGCAAAATAATGTAAAAGAAAAATTGAAGTCTTTTTTTCATAAATATGCATTCAACTTACTTGTAACCCAGCTGCCACCAGCTATGTATGTGTTAAACACATCTAGATTGTAAATCTACCTTTGTGTTTCACTAAGGAACTTAAATATTGTGATACTGAGTAGCACAGCACTTAAGTTCTAGATGCCTGGAAAATCACTAGAATAGCACTGTGATCCATAAGTCTGAGTTAGTGCCTGTCCTCTCTAAAAGATATGCACCTAGACTGCAAAAGCAAACATTTTAGGCAGGGAGCTAAGAAAGGCAGCAGCCTAAGCTTGCTAATGAGATAAGCCATGCCTGTTTCTTTGAGTTACATAGCAATCCCCAAATTGGAATGAGCAGCTTGGTTACTGGCTACTCAGCAATTATATAACCACAGTTGGCCCCTGGCAACAAACTTTGGCATGAGTTGTATCTGACCTCCTACATCCAATGCCCTCTAGAGAGCTACTCTCCCACACCTGGACCCCCCCGTCCACAATAGCCAGCCCTGATAGGAGGCGAGGGGCCAGACCCAGCTGTGTGGGTGGGCCTGGTGCCACAGTGCCATTGGCACCATTGTAAACCCGGTACTAATGCCAAACACCCTCCCTTCTGTCTCTAGTGCTACTTTACTGCTACAGGAGACTTGGCGCAGTGAAATAATTTACCTATATTCCCTCAAACTTTGTGTCTCACATTTTGAGAATTTAAGAGTCTCTTATCACTATATGTCTATGTGAAGTCACATAACGGTTTCCAATTTGGTTTTTATCTGCTGATGTGATTCCCTGAATTGCACTCGCTTCTTGTAAACCATTTTAATTATAGTTTTGCAACTTTAAAAATGTTATTTCTATTACTCTGAACACATTGTCATTTATCTGTATTATTTGCAATGCATGTGCTGTTTATTTTTATTTTAATAGCTAATGCTCATCCAAAAATTTTAAGTAGTTGTTGTTTGTTTTAGGAATTCCATCTGTGTTTCTATTTTAGCACTTGCTATGATTTTTGTACTTTAATTTGTAATTAGGAGTTTTTAATTCTACCTTTTTTCTTTTTCTTTTAATAGCACAAGTGTATTTTGTTGGGTCATGTGACTTCCAGTATAACTGATTTCCTGTCCTGTTTTCAACAGTTACTTTGCATTTGATCCAGCAATGAGGATTACCTTTTGCTGCATTTATCTTAGCTGTGAATCCAGCCCCTAGTGTCCGATGTTCACAGTCGTTGCTTGTGTGTAGAAGCCGACTAACAAATATTCACTATGTGTATTATATTGTGTCATCTTACATCCTGTTTAGGCAAAAATCTTTTGCAACAATGGAGTTTGGGCTGATGAGCAATGGCTGCAGAACTTCTGGATGCTCAAGTCCACATTCCTGTGTCTGTGTGAAAAACTCATCAAAATAAAAGCTATACTGACAATGGAGAAGCAAATATAGATTGCACTATGGGGGCCTGCAACACCAGATTCTTATTGGTCAATAGGCTTACCAGGTAGGTTTAGAAAAAATACCGGACACACTTGGGGGGGGAGGGGGGGGCAGGGCAGCGCAACTGTCCCGGGGTGGGGGCAGGAGCAGCACGGCTGGCTGGAGGAGATCAGGAGGAGGAGAACTGGTCAGTAGAAAGTAGAGGTGGCCGGGAGGTGGTTGGGGGGGGAGCGGAGCTGGTCAGGAAGGGTTGGGGAAAGTGTGTATGTGGGGGTGGGGAAATGACCCGGGAACATGCAGATCCTGGGGTGCTGTCAGTCCCGCACATAGTCCTGGCAAAGCGTGAGTGAGTCCGGCTGTGGCTCTACAACACGCTGAGGAGCAGGGACAGGGCTTCTCCCCCTCCCCAAAGCATCAGACTCAACCAGAGGCTCCCAGTGTCAATCGCACCCTGTCTCCCAGCCACTCCACTAACCCTTGCCAGGCTTCCGTCTGGTGCCCAGCCGGAGAACCAGAAAATATCGGACATTGCACACATCTGGTATTTTCTGGATTTTTTTTTTACTGGACAGAGGGCCCAAAAACCCAACTGTTCAGTAGAATACCGGACACCTGGCAACCCTATCAGAGTTCTCTCTATTAAACCAAGGTGGAATGGATTTCTTTAATATAATTAATGAGAACATATTGCTAAGATCATTTCATGTTCAATGCTCTGTTAATATCTCTGCAGCAGAGGCATAGCAAAGGGAGATTTGGTTGGGGTAGGGGGAGCTGGGTTGCTTAGCTCTGAAGGAGGGAGATTTAGTGGAGGGCTCGGGGGTTGCTTCTCTCTGAAGGAAGGGGATTTGGTTGGTGGGGACAGAGGACTCTGGGTTTGCCTGTCTCTGAGGGAGGGGGATTTGGTTGTGGGAGGTGCTGGGGGTGCCTGGCTCTGGCATCAGCTGGTAGAAAACCTGCCAGGCTTCAGTGGTAGCCCCTGGTCAGGCAGGCCAGGGCCAAGGGGCATGGTGCATGGAGCTAAGGGGGGGGGGGGCAGAGGCATGTAAGGGCAGGCACTGGCAGGGGGAGAGCACAAGTGGCGGATGGATCTTGGGAGGAAGAGGTAGCTCAGGAGCATTTTTTTGGGGGGGGACTGTGTGTGTGTGTGTGTGTGTGTGTGTGTGTGTGTGTGTGTGTGGAGGGGGCTTTGGGGAAAGAACAGCAGGGTGGGGAATGTTGAGTCTGGGTGGTTGAGCCCCCCAACCACACATTTTGGGCACTGCTGTGATTCTGGGCTAGGAGAGCTGGGTCCACCCCCGAGCAGTGCCCAGCCCAGGCAAGGGACATCATCTGTTAAAGACCCGGAGTAAAGTGAGGGCGTGGCTGGGGGGGGAAGAGCTTTGTCATTTGTGAATGCCTCCCAAAAGTGCTGGGAGCGGAGGTGTGGGGAGCCCTTTCCCCGTATGCTGAACTTGCCAGTGACCTGCCGCCTGGTTCCCTACCCACTGACTTTCAGCCACTCACCTGTCTGTCACTGGACCACCTCACTTGATTTATCTGGACACACAGGGTTATCAAGCAACTGATGGCACCATCCGCCCACTGGAATGGTGCCAAGCCTGTGTGACCAAGGCAAGGCTTGTCCTTGCCAGCCCTTGCTCCGCCCATTGGTAACACTCTGAGGGTATGTCTACACTACCACCCTAGTTCGAACTAGGGTGGTAATGTAGTCAACCGGAGTTGCAAATGAAGCCCGGGATTTGAATTTCCCGGGCTTCATTTGCAAGTTACCGGGCGCCGCCATTTTTAAATGTCTGCTAGTTTGGACTCCGTGCCCCACGGCTACACGCGGCACGAACTAGGGAGTTCGGACTAGGCTTCCTATTCCGAACTACCGTTACTCCTCGTTCCGAACTACCTAGTTCACGCCGCATGTAGCCGCGGGGCACGGAGTCCGAACTAGCGGACATTTAAAAATGGCGGCGCCCGGCAACATGCAAATGAAGCCCGGGAAATTCAAATCCCGGGCTTCATTTGCAACGCTGGTTGACTACATTACCACCCTAGTTCGAACTAGGGTGGTAGTGTAGACATTCCCAGAGGGCTTTAGCAAGGCCAACATTGTTCCCATTTTACAGCTGGGGAAACTGAGGCACAGGGGGGCTGTGACATGCTTGAGGTCACACACCAGGCTGGACGAGAAGCTCAGTTTCCAATGGTTCAGTGGCTGTCTTCATGGGTAGCAAAGATGTGACTGCAGCACAGACCAGCGTAACCTGACTCGCTGCAATCTGATTAATGTGAGGAACAACTGTGTGGGGCGGGGGCAATCATGACCAGTCTAGCTCGTGCTGCGATTAAGCCACCCCTGTTCAAAGGAGACAATCCTGGGAGCTGCCCGTCGGTCCGCAGTGCAGCCCAACTAACAGCAGCGAAGGGCAGAGACTGATACCCGGCAGCCACCCCCTGCCCCCACTTCTCCCCATCCACTCAGCCCTGCACCCAGGCGTGCTGAGGCCTGTGGAAGGAATGCTTTGGAACTAGCTGTCGGGGACTTCTAACCCAGCCGGCTTCAGTTCGTTGTCTGACCGCAAAGAGACAGGCAACACCAGCAAGGTCTAATCACAAAGCTCTTTATTGAAGAGTGCACACGACAATACAGAGCAGCCCGTCTCTACCAAGAACCAGCCCCCGATTTCTATAACAAGTGGGGTTATATAGACAGTTCCGTTGTGTCATAGACTATTTACTTAAGCAACCCACCCCCCTTTGTTAGTTAGAAACTTCTAGCATGGGTGCATACCTTGCCAACTATACAAGGTGGCCTTGATACATTAGCAACTTTCTTATTAAGACAGAAAGCAAGTACCAGGCAACGAGGAGACAGGGAGTTTTCTTATCAGTTTCTTAAGCAAGCTGTTCAGCTCAGCAAGTACAAAAAAGCAGCTGTTCGCTTATCTCATGCCCTTGCTCAACTCATGTCTCAAATTTTGTTCAGAGACTACCCAGAACCCTTTGCTGGACTCTTCTCGGTTTGTCTTAGCATAACCGCCCTAGGCCCAATCTTCTGTGGCCTAACATAGCCAATTCACTCCCCTCGTGCTGCAACACTGGCCTAGAGTCACCACCCCTGGCACTTCACAGTGTGGTAGTAAACAGGGCCTGACATGACTCCCAGTGCAAGGGATCCACTTGAGGGAGGGCCCTAGCACCAACATTTCATTGGTGCTCAGGAGACTACAGGGCCTCTCTAGGGAGCACTGGCTCCGGTTCAGTTCCAAGGCAGGCACAGGCTGGCTCACAGAGGTATGGAGCGGCTCGAGATCAGTTCCTTTTTGGGGGCACCAGCCCCCATCTAAGCCCACGCGGGCAGTATAGAATCATGAAACACTAGAGCTGGAAGGGACCTCAAGAGGTCATCAAGTCCAGTCCCCTGCCCTCACAGCAGGACCAAGCATCCAAGGCTGCGCAACACATGGCCCATGGGCCATATGCTGTCCATGGCCAGTTTGTTTGCACCCTGCGGTGTAGTTTGGGTTTCTGTGGGGATCAACACGTGGCCGTCAAGTGGGAGCCAAAACCAAAAATAGTCAGTGAAATGATCTTCTGCTGCGATGCATTTTAGTATTTAAGTTCTTGGACTGTCATTACTCATGAAAAGTGCTGTCACGTGGGTAGAAATCAGGGAAATGTTGCATTTTATTAATATCAGCAGAACTGACTTAAATGGGGTCTGTGTGTTATGAAGTCTTGCCTTAATCTTTGCATTCATGCCTGTCCATGTGAGAGAAGCTATTTGTATATATTTGCTTGCATATTCAACCACAAATTAGCTGAGGCTCTCAGCATGTTCTGTAAGTATCAGTGTGGCCCCTGGGACTTCCAAAGTTGAGTTGCCCTAATTCATCGCTGACAGGTGTCTGTCTAACCTGGTCTTAAATATCTCCAGTGATGGAGATTCCACAATCTCCCTAGGCAATTTATTCCAGTGTTTAATCACCCTGACAGGCAGGAAGTTTTTCCTAATGTCCAACCTACACTTCCCTTGCTGCAATTTAAGCCCATTGCTTCTCATCCTAACCTCAGAGGCCAAGCAGAACAATTTTTCTTCCTCTTCTTTTTGATACTCTTTTAGATACTTGAAAGCTGTTCTCATGTCCCTTTTCGGTCTTCTCTTTTCCAAGGTAAACAAGGTGAACTTCTTCATCCTTGCCTCATATTTCATATTCTCTGGACCTTTCAACATTTGTGTTGATCTTCTCTGGACTTTCTTCAGTTTCTCCACATTTCCTGAAATGTGACACCCAGAACGGGACATGATACCCCAGCTAGGGCCTAATGGAGATGGCTCATTCCCTGCCTAGGGGACATGAGACTGGGTGGGCTAATTTCCAATCCTCCTGTTTATTCTTTTCTTAAGCCGGGAGGGCACAGTGGATCTGATGGCCTGCTTTGGGAAGCCCCTTCTTTGGAGGTGAATGTGGCAGCATTGAGAGACCACCCAGAAGCAGGCACCACAGACACTAACTGCAGATGCATGGGATGGCTCTCATAGCTCTTGCACATGCATAAGATGATAGATCTGCTGGGGGGGGGGGGGGGTGGCAGTGGCGTAGCAAGGGGGCTGGAGGGGTCAGTTGCCCCTGGGCACCATGCTAGGGAGGTGCCAATGTAATCCCATTCTGCTCCCCTGGTCATCCCTCAGCTCACGTGCTCCAACTCTGCCTGCCACCAGCAGCTGGAGGCTCCTCGCTGCCTCTCTGCTCCAAGCCCAACCTTCCTTCCTCTCCACGGCAGATTAGTGCATGGGGGAGCCTGGCCTCAAACTGTAGGGGGTGGGGGAAGATGCAGTACAAGGAGTGAATGGTGAGTGTTTTTGACCATGGCATCCTATCCCTGGTAATTTGCAACCCCTGGACCACAAGACCCCATCCCACCCTAATGTTAGACCCAAAAGGCAAAACACAAAGAGCAGCTGTGGCCAGTAGCCAAGTGGGAGTGTTTTGGGCCACAGAACCCTGTCCCTCAGAATTAGCAACCCCTGGACCAGAATTTCGTGTATGCATGGCAGAAACCGCAACTAGGTGCAAAAAAAGGAGGGTTTCAGTTTTCGTCGTTACACCGGTGCCAGGCGCCCAGCCTAGTACTTTTGCCCTGGGCAGGGCAGGGCTGGGCTTGGCGGCTCCCACACCTGCTGAGGCTGCGAAGGGTTTGGTGTGACTCTACCGGCATGTCCTAACTTGGCTCCCCACCCAGCGCGCTCCTGCGAGCGCCGGGAAGTACCTGCTGCCGGCTGCACTTCGCCGCGCTCCGACGGGACTCCGGCTCGGCGGGCCGGGATAAAAATCCCCCCGGAGCGGTTGGGGCTATTTCCACTCGCGTGGGATCGGCACCGTAAGTGGGGTCTTTCCTCGCCCTTAGCACTGGCTGGGGGCAGCAGAGCGCGCTCCCTGCCCCGGCTCTCCGCTCGCCGCCCGGCCCCGGGGAGTCGAGCTCCGGCGCTGAGGGGAGGCGGGACCCTGGTTCATGGCCCGGCCCGGCCCGGCTCGGCTAGCCTCGCCCGGCGGCCCCCGACGCCGCTCGGCAGTGAAAGCGGCGTGGGTGTGGCGGCGGGCGCTGGGGAGCAAAGGAGCGGGACAGCGGCGCGAACCCTTGACGCTGAAGAGAGACCCCCCCCCCCCCCTGGCGTGCAGCGGCCAAGAAGCTGGGGCGGGGCGGGGCTGAGAGAAGGAGCAGCGCGGGGATGGGGGGGAGGCGTGAAGGGGGAACTCTGGGGCGGGGCAGTGAGGGCAGGCGGAGGAGGTCTGGGGGTTGTGGGCAGAGCTATGGCAGAGGCTGAGGAGCTGCGAGCCTTTTCCACTGGAAAAGTTCCTCTTTCGCTCTAGGCTGCAGACTGGTTGGGATAAATGTGCTTAGGAGCTGCCGGGCTTTGTCTCTGCTAAACAGAGGCCAGGCCTCCTGAGGTCTAAACTTGGTTGTGAGGGCCAAAGCTACCACCTGATGCTGGCCTGCTCTGAGCCTGTGACCTCACCCCACTGGCTAAGAGCTGGTTTACTATGTGAGCATTGTGATGTGGAGCCTGCTGGCCTGGCCCACTACTTCTAACCCTACACTAGTTTTGGTCCTCTCAAGGAAGCTCATCAAATCCACTTCCAGTGAGTTCACTCAGCAGGAAATGTGCCTGCAGCTGACTCAGGCCACTGAAGGCAATGTTCTTAAGGGCTGCATGGTCACATCTACTCTACTGACCTGAGTATTTGCCTCCCCCACAGGCTTACTGTGGGGGAAACTTCTTGGAGGCTAGGATGCAAATAGAACTCAGACTAGCTTTTACTATTTCTTTGCTTCCCATTTGACGTAAATAGTGGCTTATTCTTTGAACATAACGAGCACACACACAATTGCTTGTGATTGGGTCTTTCTCCTATTTATTTTATAGAAACTTTTCCAACTCTGTCCATACCTACCACAAGTTTAGTCTTCTAAAGATCAATTCACATTTGGTAGTTCTCATATTTGTGTCAACAAAATGTAATTTTTTGTCCCAAAAGACATGCTGTTAAACTCTTCTCTCTCTAAATTCTGCTTTTCCTCTGACTGTAATAGAGCACATTGGATCCTCCAGTAGGAAAGGTACTACATCCACAGGGAATGCAATGTGATAAAACATCTAGGCTGTGTCTAGACTGGCCAGTTTTTCCAGAAAATCAGCCACTTTTCTGGAAAAACTTGCCAGCTGTCTACACTGGCTGCTTGAATTTACACAAAAGCACTGACGATCTCATGTAAGATTGTCAGTGTTCTTGCAGAAATACTATGCTGCTCCCGTTCGGGCAAAAGTCCTTTTGCGCAAAACTTTTGTGCAAAAGGGCCAGTGTAGACAGCCCAGATTTGTTTTCTGCAAAAAAGCCCCGATCGCGAAAATGGCGATTTGGGCTTTTTTGTGGAAAAGCACGTCTAGATTGGCACGGACGCTTTTCTGCAAAAAGTGCTTGTGCAGAAAAGCGTCCATGCCAAACTAGACACTCTGTTCCGAAAATGCTTTTAACGGAAAACTTTTCTGTTAAAAGCATTTCTGGAAAATCATGCCAGTCTAGACGTAGCCCTATTCTTTTAAGAATGGGCCGAGTGAGGCTCTTGTGTATTGTAAATAATTTTGATAATAGGAATAATTAGTTTAAAAGTGTATTGTCATATATGATGGAGGTTAGAGATGCATGATGTTTGTGTATTATCTCATTGATCTATACCAGAGGTAGGTCATTACCTAGAGTTATGTCCAATGTGTAGGCTCCTGAATATGGAACAGGACTCCTTATTTATTTTGAATATTCTATGTCATCCATCATTCATCTTTGTGGAGGTGAAGATGTTGCAAGTCCATTTCCACAAAGACACCCACTTCTGCTTCCCTCCATTGGAGAGGGCGAGGAGATGTTGTTAGCGTAAGCAAAAATGAACAAGTCCATGCAGGATGCAGGCAGTTTACATACTGTATCACCTGGCTCAGCTGGAGAACATGCTCTGAAATGCAAATCTTCTCTTTATTCAGTGAAGCACATTTCAGCTCTTTATAGGAAAGTCTTGTTTGACCAACATTAATTATCCAATCCCTGTAGCTACACATATAAGATGGCTAATAGAGTGGATGTCATGTGCACTCAGTTAAACATAGGGAAAGCACTGGAATTGACAATTGAGGGTACACCTCAGAAAGCGATTGACAGTTTTCTCACAGCCAATTTTAGAAGCATGTACACACAACCTGATTAATCAAGTTGCATTTGACATATACAAAGTAAGGTAGGCTTAGGCAGATTACTGAAACCTGAGACTGTGGGCTTGATTCTGCAAATTCTTAGCCATGTCAGTAAGGGTATGTCTACACTACCACCCTAGTTCGAAGTAGGGTGGTTAATGTAGGCAACCGGAGTTGCAAATGAAGCCCGGGATTTGAATTTCCCGGGCTTCATTTGCATATTGCCGGGCGCTGCCATTTTTAAATGTCCACTAGTTTGGACTCCGTGCCCGCGGCTACACGCGGCACGAACTAGGTAGTTCGGATTAGGCTTCCTATTCCGAACTACTGGTACACCTCGTTCCATGAGACTAGCAAGCTGGTGATCCCTGAGAGCCAGGAGCTGTTCACGATGCTGGAGTCGATCCCCTCCTCCAAGGACGTCTCCTAGTCCAGCACCAACTTTGTGATTTAGCTGAAGGACTGAGCCTCTCAAAACCTGACAAGAAAGAAATGGTCAGCACGAGGCTCCACAAAACCTTCTAATATTCCATTATAATATTTATTACCTTGATTTGGTGACAAATGGGAATTTTTGTGCCTCCTTAAATTCTGTTACAATTTTTCATAAAGTAGATGTAGGACAGTGGCGGAAGGTGGAGGCGGGAGAATGGTGTAAGATCAAAAACTGACAGATTTCCTCTGCTTTTTTATTTATCTATTTGACATTTGCTGATTGTTCCGTATACATCCTTGTGGACTGCACCCTTTAAATTGCTGACTGTACCAGATATATCCTAAAATTGCGTTCATTTTAAGAGCTTGTTCAGTCTTTCACGTGGCATTCAGTTATATTTCCTTTTTGTGTTCTGAATGATATGCAAACAAATTTCACCATTCTCAATTTTTTTGTTCACAAATTGTCATGTATTTTATAAACAAATATGTTTCTATCATCAGATCACTGACAAATGCATAACAAACATTCAGTGTTCAAAACTTGCATTCTAGACTATTTTTATTCCCTGATCAGCCTTATGTATAAATGCCCATTAAACCATATTTTTTGTGTCGGACGATAAAATATTGAATACTGTATTGTTGAATATTGCTTTTGAGAACTTAACTGTAAAAGAACAAACTCCTGAAATCATGTTGTTTTTCTTGAGTTTGTAATGATTTGGAAGTCAGTTTGCTGTTTGGGGAAGTATGCAAAATATCTGTTGGATCTGAAAGGTTTTGAATAGAATCATTAGAGGAGTTCTATCAAAACAGCACCAGCTTCTGAAAAGGCAAGCCCTTGAAAAGGTAAATCAAAATTGTGAGTCTCTCACTCCTTTAATAGAACATAAACATTATCTTCAAGAAAACTTGACATCTCAAGAAAGTGACAGGCCACTGATATAGATATAATTGTATTTTTGGTATCCTGATACAATCAAGATAATCCCAATTCTTAATAAACTGGTTTCAAAAAAGTTATTCATTACAATGGGTCTAACAGGATGCAATTTCTTCAGAGACGTTATGATATAGGGGTGATTCAGACTTCAAATTACATGTGTAGACCAGCAAAACCATTGTCTCTAAAACTACAGGGATTAATCCACATTAAAGGCTAACATCTTGGAATTTGACAAAACAAAATAAAATGGTTTTTAAACTACAGAACTAAAGAAAAGGGTGTTAAAGTATCAAAATGAAGTTCATTTTTGTTCTCTCCAATTCCTAGATGGATATCTTTTTTTAAAATCTGTAATCTCTTATATAATTTGTTGTTTCCCAAGTTCCAGCTAAAGTGTTGCTATAATTCCGCTCTGTACATTCTAGAATGCTTCCCTTTCCTCCCTAAAAATCATCTTTTCTTTTTTTTTAAAAAGGACATGTTCTATTTTCCCTTTGTTTCAGCTTTACTGACATGTTACAAAGCTATTTTGTTAATAATTGAAAGCAGTTTTGTACTTGTATTTTGGGGGGGGGGTTAATAAAAATTCTTCTCTAAATGAATTTTGTGTTGAGGTTTTTTTAACTGACTTCTCACATCCCACATTTTAAGCTTTTACAAAGTGTTTCACGTGCTTGATTATCCATATCTGAGTCTGGAACTTCCATTGTCCCATTTCTAAATTATAGGGCTTTCTTGTATCACTTCAAAACAAGAAACCAGATTCATTCTTGATGAGACAGGCAAATTGTAACTCAGTGCTCCAGCTCCACTTCTTTTGTTATCATCACTG
Source organism: Pelodiscus sinensis (assembly GCF_049634645.1). Classification (NCBI taxonomy): domain Eukaryota; kingdom Metazoa; phylum Chordata; order Testudines; family Trionychidae; genus Pelodiscus; species Pelodiscus sinensis. The sequence continues at coordinate 42,836,998 of NC_134713.1, forward strand.
TTTGTCCTTGTTAAAGGTTTCTATTGGCAGAGGCATCTTAAATCAAAGCTGTGGACTGCATAGGAACTCCATCCACAGAAGTTGCCTTGGAGAATATGCTGCCTACTTTTGGGGCAGGATTAGATGGTTTCTCTACACAAGGACACTCTACAGAGAAGAGGTTGACATCTCAATTCCAGGGCAGAAATTCTGTTGTCTCAGATCCCGCATCAACATCTGGGTAAACTTGATATTAATTCATAGGGTCAGATTCTTTTTTTTTACAAGTTGCCATCTTTTTTACAAAGTGGAGCCCAGAAAGTAGCTGGTTTTTGGTCACCTGAGAAGTCCATTTCTATGGGGATGCTTTCAGATTTTGTAACTGTCTTTTTTGTCATACCCGTGTATGGCCTTGGTGTAAGAGCCGTATTCGAGGAATGAGAGAATAGACAAGAGGAGTGGATTGCACATGGGTTTGCAGTTTGCATTGATAATTATGTGGTACTAGCTGTTCTAATCTGTGCTGCAATGATACAGTTCGACCCAGATGATCAGAAAAACATAACTGGCTCCCTAACACTTTCCCCAGGAAAGAGCTTTAGGATTCCTTTTCTTATTCTTTATATGATCATCACATGGTCATTATTTTAAAATTAAGTGTGTCAAATAAAAGATAATGTGGCGGTTTACAATTTTTGAGCCAGGAGAATTAATGTTAATGACCCTCGGTGGCAACCGTCCACCCACCAACCTACTGCTCCAATCCTTGGTGACATAACCCCTTGGTCCCTGGTGGCGGCAGCTGCCTGCCATGCCCACCATTCAGCCTTAGCTTTGACCCGCAGCAGAAGCAGTTGTCCCCCAATGCAGCTTTGGCTACCAAAGCAACCACCCCCTAATGCAGCCCTGTCTCTGCACCACCAGTCACACAGCCCAGGCCCTGGGCGTAGCCATGCTACTCGCCTTCCAGATGCAGCAGGAAGGTGAGTGCTGCTGTGTGGTTCTGGGAAGAAGGTGGGCAGGGTTAGAATTTTTTGTGTGCAGCTGTGCAGGCACGCACCTTAGAGGGAATACTGCTCCACAGTCATGGTAGGTTTCAGGTGGGTATTTTGGTGCCTTAGGGCAAGGGAAAGCCAAGTAATGCACCATTAGGTGCACCATGGCACACATCACCATCACAAAGGCTTACTGCAAACCGGGCTCTATGCTTGCACTGCTATGGCATCTGTGCGGGTGACCAGTGCACCCAAAGGTGCAAGCACACTGACTCACTCCCCTTTTTCTCACGCAAGGAAGGAGGGACTAGATGACTGCTTTATGGGACGTTGGCAGCATGAGCTCCCCTAACCATGCTGCAGTGTTTTGGTCACAGTGATCACCGTGAGCATAGACCAGAATGCAAAGCTCTCTGAGTCAACAGTAGGCTCCCTAATTGGGATGTGCTGCTTTGGACTATATTCAGTTCTTTCCCACAGCAAGGATATGGACTTTTGACTTTGCAAAATCAGGTGGTAAGAAATTGACCATATTAGATTTGATCTTATTTTGCTGTGCCCCCACTCTAACACATCATAATTCTTGGTAGACATGAACTAAGTCTTCTTTACTAATAACTGAAATCCACCACTACAGTAGCAGCAAAAACCAACCTTTTCCCCCAAGCTTGAGAGTATAATATTTTTGGTGATCTCTGCTCATGCTGCCTCACAGACAGGTTTTAGATTAAATCCTTCATGTGTCTGGCTGAAGCCAGCCTTGGATTGGCCTTTTCCATTGATAAATCTGAAGCTTATTAAAAATCTCCTCATCAGCAGTCTTGGTTTAATTTTCACCCCTATTTCATCCTCATTTATCTAGCTGCTCTCTTAAAACGAATTCAATTGTAAAACTAGCCAATCTGCGGATGCAAATATTACTTGGATTACTATCCAGAAGTGAAACAAAATATCTGAACACCAAATTTTATTTTACAATCAAATTAGTACAATTTGCTATAGGAAGCTTTTAATTTAATTTTATTAGGCTTCATTCAAGTGGTATTTGGAAGCCATTTTCAATTGCATTTTCCTATTACTTAGGCTTGTTCCTGCATAGATTGCTTAAGTAAATGCATATCATACTTTTTGCAAAAACATTAGGAAGATCTTCATATAATATTATATGCTCAGTAACTAAATTCAGCATAATCTATGTTTATCATTTATATAAATAATATCTTACTGCAAAATGGGCTTCCAACTGGGGGTTTCATATTAATTATCTAGCAAAATGTTAGGTATTTGTCTTTGTCCTAAGTTACTTCATACTCAAGAACTGTTCTCTGAATTCCTCCTATCCTTAGGTTATCTTTCTCTGAGTCATATTGTGTGGTTCCCATTGGGATTAGGAAGGTTATGCCATGTTTCTGCTTTCTGTTCTATCTGAGCACTTGCTGTTTTTGTGGGTTTCCAAGCTATTGCTTACCTCCATAGGCCAAAGGTTGTAAGTGCATTGTAGACATTCAGTGCAGTTGTATGTCTGTAAATGAGAGGAAAACTTGGCTCTCTATTCTTTGTGTACTTATTCACTTTGGTTGCGAATATACAGCACCCTGAACTTGAAATAAGATATGCAATTTGCACTTCACAAATTGTGTAATTTATTTCAAATCTAATTCAAAATAGCACTATATAGCACCAAAATAGCACCAAATTTCAAAATAACATGCTATTTTGAGCCATTCCTTATTCCTCATGCAACAAGGCTTACCGGGATGGTGAAATAACGTGCCCATTATTTTGAAAAATATTTTGAAATAGTGGGTGGCTTGTGTAGACGTGGGGTAGCTATATCGGGATTCCTCTGGTATCCCGAAATAGTCATTCAGTGTAGACGTACCCTTTGAGTCTTCCTTGATGGCAGCAGCAAATCCCCTTACAGTTTAATTGAAAAAAGAACAGATGAAATATCCCAATTTATTAGGCTTTTTTTAATATAAACAGTAAGGATATGTCTTGACTACATGCTCTGCCGACAGAGGTATGTAAAATAGGCTACTAGACATAGTCAATGGAGCGGGGCTTTAAATATCCCCGGCTTCATTAAAATAAAAATGGCCACCATGCTGTGCCAGCTCAGCTGATCGTCAGCACAACGCGTGAGTCAAGACATGGATCAGTCGACAAAAGAAGCCTTGTTGACGGATCCGCGTCTTGACTCATGCGCTGTGCCGATGATCAGCTGAGCTGGCACAGTGCGGTGAGCATTTTTATTTTAATGAAGCCGGAGATATTTAAATCCCTGCTCCATTGACTATGTCGGGTAGCCTATTTTACATGCCTCTGTTGGCAGGGGGATGTAGTCTAGACATACCCTAAGATAAAAGCAGCCGCTCCAAGGGGTAAGCAGGGTAGAACTAGAAATCAGATGGCTGAATCATAGTCTGATCAAAATGAGAGAGGAGAAAACTCTTTTCTGGAATAGACCTTCTCATAACTCATGACAGTGAAGTTGGTTGACTTTGGTTTCATAAAGTAAGAGGATTAAATCAGCATGGGGAATACAAAGGTAGCTGAAGATAAGGACATCAGAGGCTGTGGTTTCAGAGACGCCCAAGAAGATGTGTGTAAAAGAGGAATAAGAGAGACTGGAGCATAAAAAAGTAGGAGAGAGGGCAGGAGTTTTAACACTGTTCTAACAATGGTTCAACAAATATAGAGTATTTAAACAATTGGGGAAATTTACAGATTCATTCTCTACATGCAGAACATGCTGGTTGTACTGCAAGACTAGGGATGAGGATATCTGGAATGTATTGCTAGCCCTGTCACATATGAACCTCAGCAAATAACTTACCTCACAGGCACCTCAGTTTCATCAAAGGTGCAAAAGAGGAGGACAACATCCACTTGGCTTGGGTTTGTGAAGCTTAATTAATGAAGGTTATTATTGTTAAAATTGCCAACATCAGTAACCATTTTCTTTCAATTTCCTCTCAGATACATCTCATCCCTGCATGAATGGAAATTTAAAAGGTTTGTCACTGAAAACTGGTGAAAATGGAAACCTCATCTATGCTTTCATCTTTACATGATGAATGCAGATCAGACAACTACATTGAACCTCATTACAAGGAATGGTATCGTGTAGCTATTGATGCTTTAATTGAAGGAGGTTTAGAAGCCTACCAAGAATTTCTTTCCAAAGAGAGATGCTCAGAATTTCTAGCAGAAGAAGAAGTTAATTATATTTTGAATACTGTTCAGAAACTTCCTCAAAACACAGTTTATTCCTCCGACAATGCTGTTGATGATACCTCTTCCTCTGGAACTTATTGGCCTATTGAATCTGATGTAGAAGCTCCAAACCTTGACTTGGGCTGGCCCTATCTGATGCCTGGAATTTCTGGGGGTACAAATATTGATCTACTTTTTCATCCTCCACGAGTACAGCCTTACACAATAAAGGAAACTATTAGGAAGATGATAAGAGAAGCAAGAAAGGTAAACAGTTTAAACATTATTTATATTCAAAGAATGAACAAAGAGGCTGAATAAAATATCAGATTATTGCTATATTCTGTTAGTGGGAAAAGTAATCTGACTGAAAAAGTGAAATAATCTGATTAAAAAGTGGATAAAAAGAAAACAGCAAAGAATTATTAAATTGAGGCCTTTGATAAGAACATAAGAAATGCATAGACCAAGGTTCTCAAACTGAATTGGCACTCCAAAGTGTGTTGCAACCCCATTTTAATGAGGTTGCCAAGACTGGTGTTGGCCCTGTGCCTAGTAAATTTTGAAGCCCAAGACTCATGACACAGTGCTAAATTTACACGCCCCCAAACCCACCGACCCAGGGCAGAATCCTTGGGCTTCAGCTTTGACCCCCTTACACCAAGTGGTAGTGTTCAGGCAGACTCAATCTTAGACCCCCGTCCTGAGGTTATGTAGTAATTTTTGTTGTCAGAAGGGACTCACAGTGCAATGAAGTTTGAGAACCGCTGGCATAGACTATTGACAGGTCCATTGCTTTGACTTTGGTTTTCCTTATGTTGAATATATACTGAATCTTTCATGTGAATGTTATAACAACAGATTTGGAACATTGGACTAGATCCCTACCTGGTATTATTCAATCTATCTCCAGAATTTATCCAATTTGTTGTTTTGATGGGATTTGGTGCTTGTGCATGCATGTGAAGTTGTCTGTCAGTCCTGTTCTTGTCAATTAGCAAATGTTCTACTAATTTTAGTCTGCGATGTTTGAGGAATGTGTCAGAGCTACTTGTAACAGAAAGCTGTATAAGCAAATACACATCTATCCAAGGAAAAGGCATGACATAAGACTCTATACTCACTAGGAATGTAAGAGTTTAACCAGTTAACTGATAAGCATCATTTTACCAGTTCTTGTTAACAGTAAAACTCCCCTGGGCTCATGGGGCGGTGAGTGTTTTACAGTGTAACTGATGGAATTTTAATCAGTTACACGGTTATTATTTTTTAACTTTTTTTTTTATTATTTTTTTTTACAACCCTAATGTTCATCTATGTGGCATGGAAGGACATTGGAAGATTGTCGTCTCAGATTCAGCAGTCCATCCCTGTTCAGTAAACCACTTACCAAAGAGAACTATTTACAGACATGATACGACTGCAGCTAGAATTCAAGCCATGGAAACACAAATTTTCTTTGTGCTGCTTCCTCCAACCCCTTCTCTCCCGCAACCTGTGCTCCTCCCTCTAAGTTCCATATGCAGTTTGTATAGCCATGGTTAGCCTACCAAGGGCACATGAGTGTGTGCTCAACTTTAAGCTCAACTTTAAGCTCTGCTGAACAGTTGCAGGTTGAATCACATGCTGAAATGCTTTGCTGAATTAGAACCATAAAGAGGAAGTGTGTTGATAAGGGAATGGTGAGAAAAGTCAGTGCTGCCCCCAGTAAGCATCGCTTCCTAGGAAGATCAATCAATACCACAATTAACCATGCTGCCAGTACTGACTTCTCCTTATGGAGTGGACTTGGATGACCAGACAGGCATACTGACTTCCCTGTTAAGGACTGGGGACATGTCTTTTCTATGTGTTTCTTTCCCACCTGCAGTTCATGCTTCTTGCATTGATTCTGACCTACGCAGAGGATGAATGCTCAAAATTTTGAGTGAATACTCCTGTGTGTATTGTGACATAGGAAAGATTGGATGTGGCTCTTACCTGCTTTTAAGGAAAGATCTGTGTGGTACTGTAGGTATCTAATACTTGATTTCAACGATTTCTATGTTAATACAATGATTTCTAGTTCGTGGCAATTGATTGATCAGTGTAGTTCCAAACAAGGGAAAAACAAAGTTTAATAGCAGCATTAAAACTGTCAAGCCTTTTGATCAGATGGGCTAGGTTTTTCAAGCAGTTAACATTCAGTCTTGAAGGGGGAAATGTTGTGAGTCTGGGTCTTATGAGAAAAATTGTATCTGCAGGTATATTATTTTAGCACAGTTATGCTTAAAGAAAGTTGGACTGTAGTGGAGATACTTAAAATCAGCTGCAATCAGGGGCGGATATAGGGCAGGGTGAACGCCCCACGCTTAAAAAAGCCCCGCGCAAGCGCCGTGGCGCCACCGCACATGTGCATGGCATCACGGCGCATGCGCCGTGGCAAAGGGGGGGCCCCGCGGAGTTATGCTGCCCGGGGCCCCGCAAAACAGTCATCTGCCCCGGCTGCAATCCATATGCTGCCCGGGGCCCCGCAAAACAGTCATCTGCCCCGGCTGCAATCCAAATGTTTTAAGTCCAGTTTGTAATATTAGAACTCCAGAAAGGACTAGGTACCTACCAAGCAAAGTAAACTGAGACTTTTTCATTAAAATGCGTTACTTGTTGTATAATGCGGTGTGGTCAAAAGAAACAGTCCTCGGGAAAAAGAACTTAATTTATAATTTGGTGATGAGGCCCCAAATGTTTCTCATCTTCTTTTACCCCCCTCTAAAGTCAATGAGAATTTTGTCTTCAGTTTAAGAGAAATAAAGCAGATCTTAGGTGTGTAAAATAAACTAGCTTGAGACTAGAGGCAGTGATTGATACAGCAAATAATCGAGATTCTATTAAAATGTTGGGAGATTTACAGGGAAATATTCTTTGTTTACCTCTTTTCTCAAGGTTAGTGATTATGTATATTAATTTTGTAAACTGCTTTCTTTACTGAGGCATGTTTTATAAATGTAATCACTGACTAATGATGAATCAGTCCTACCAGAGGAAGAATGTCAGACGTAAGTCTAAACTATGCTTGGGGAAAAACAATACCCATAAAAGGTGTGAGAAAATAATCTTTCCAATAATGTTTTACGTAATAACTTAGACCATTGTAGAAATGTAAAATCCCATTTAATCAGTTAACTGGTTAACTGTTAGGTTTAATTGATTAAGTGGGAATCTGTTGATGGGGATCCCAGCCCACAGGGCTGTTAGGTTCTGGCTGTGGGGCTGCCAGCCCTGCAGGGCTCCCGACTCTTCCAGCCCTGGCCCACGCTGCAGTGAGCCATGGCCTGGAGCAGCCCTTTGCCCATGGCAGGCCACAGGCGGGGGATTGCTCCCGGGCATTGATTAACTGATTTCCAGTAAGTATCACCCAGTAAGGATGATGCTTACTGTGTAATTAGTTAACCAGTTACCTGTTCACTTTCCTAGATCATTGTGAATAATAATAAAAAGATTAATACAGCAAAATGCATTACATGTAAAAATTAAGTTTAATTCAGGATGGTGAAATAGCCATGGTAAGAAAAAGTACAAAGCCACCTTGAAGTAACCCATGGTTTTGCACATCCTCTGAAAAGAAATAGAGGATGGAGTAGGACAGATATAGTTTTTGTAGAGATAGTGCTTATGAGTGACTATGACTGCCTGAAAAGCTTAAGTGAGGGTTAGATCATGTATAGGTGTCTGATTTTTCAGGCGCTTCGAGACAAGAACCACAAAACAGGAGAGCACTGTCTCCAATATAATCTTGTGGAGGCCACTGTTGGCCTGGCATCAGTATCACCTCAGTTGATTATAGGGAGTCCCTTGCTATGTAGGAGTGCTCTCCCGGCCTTGCCTGCAGACAGAGGAGTATATCCCCCTCACCAGAGCGCACTCACCCTCCAGAGAGCCAAAGAAGAGAATGGCTTCATTAAAGTCTTCAGTGCAGAATTCCACAGCTGCAGAAGATGCCAGCCAATTTGGCATAAAGGTAAAATGCTACTTTTAGGCCACCACTGCCTGGTGTGGCATCATAATGGCTCGACCAATCTAGAGGTAATGTCTCCAGTTCCCATACTGGGATTAGTGAGGATAGCTGCTTCTTTGAAGCATATGCAGGAGCTATTGCCTTTGCTCAGAGAAAGGCATTTTGGTACTACTCTCAGAGTCTTATGCCAGTATAAAGGATTTGCTGAACTTGACCAGTTGTTTGGTCTTGACAGTGCCTTGCTAGGCCTGTTGAGACAATGAAAACCCCACATTTGCCTGAATTGTGAGTTCAATTGTAAAAAAAATCATAATGGGTTACAATAACCTCTAACAACAAATGTTAATGGGAAAAGGGTATGAAAGGAAGAAAGAAAACCTGAATTAGTCTAAACAAAAAGGCCAAGTTAATATAAATCAAGGATTATGTTGAAATTATGCTAATTAAAAACAGTAAATGTGGAACTGGATGTTAATGAGCTAAAATTGGTGTGTTGAATATTAGGCCTAACTGGTGGAGGGGCTGTTCCATCCATCACTCCCTTTTAGGGTCCTTAAAAAGAGAGATTTTGTGGAGAAAGTTTAAAAGAACAGACAGAAGCTACTGGAATAAAATTCACAATCATTGCTGCCATCCTTACCTCCACCCCCACTACTTTCTGGAACTCTAGACCTTTATCATTGTGTTCCTGAGAGGTGTCCTGACCAGAACGGCTCAGAAACTGTGGGACCCAAATGACCTTGCCACCCCTGATGGTTCCAGCTGAATCTCAAACCCCATCTGGGATGACAGTTATCTTTAATACTGTGGAAGAAACTCTCAAACAAGGGGAATTTTCCATCTAAAGGAAAATGGAGCAAATATGAAATGGAAAGTATTAGCTGTTTATTTTCTTCTGTTCTTTATCTTTAATTAAATGGTTAAAAGCACTTTTAATGGTGTATTTGTCATGGCCAAAGATTTTTTAACACTGTTAAACTGGGTTAACAATGGATTATTTTAACACCTTTTAGCCTATATAGTCTATCTAAACTATTTTCTCAGGTCCATCACCTGTTGATTTCCATTCTATGTCCTGCTGCAGTAGCAATAACATCAGATCTGGTATTGCTTCCTGTAATCTTGATGCTGGCTCTAAAACCAATAGCAGTCACTCAATAGCAGTACACAGCACGGATTACTAGGAAGCCTCCCTATTGTTATCCAGAACTGACGTGTCCATAGGATAAATCAGGTCGGCCGTTCTAGGCCCAGCACTTTTGGGGACCCCACAGCAGCTTCCCCAGTTGTCCTATGAATGAGTGGAACATGGGTGATTATGGGGGCTTGGCGTGGCATGATAGCAGGGGCCACCCCCCTCCTTCCTCACCTGCCCTCAATATATGAGCAGTGTGAACTGGAGCTCCCACAGCCTGCTCTGTCCCACCACTCCGCCTTCCTGGCCCACTGCACTCGGCTTCACGTGGTGGCCCTGGGACCCGGGCACTCTGCTTCCCAATGCCATGCAGAAGCAGGGGGCAGCGAGCCAGGAGAGGTCAATACAGTGGGGCAAAGTGGGCTGCTCTGGCTCCTGCTACCCATGTGGTGAGTCGGGGGTGCAACACGTGCTGCTATACAAGGCCTTCCCATAATTCCCCTGGATCGTATTGCTTGGGGGAGGGGGTGAAGCAGGGACATGGCTTGGGAAAGGGATAGAGTAGGGATGGGGCCTGCAGAATGGGGATGTTCCAGACCCTCTTCCTAGGGCACTGTGGAGGTTATCCCAGATCCTGCTCCACCCTCGGAATGGCCCTGATGTTATCTCTGAAAATGCAGACCCATGATAGATCATGGTTCTGATTTCTTGCGATACCAGCTGCATTCCAGTTCTCTTGTTTCCAGTCAGTACCTCGGTCCAGTACTGTGAGAAGTTATTTTAAAACTCTGATCACATATACAAAATGTTTTTCTGATCCAAAAGGATCAGCCATGTTAACAGTTCAATATGAGTTCAGTTCTTACATGAAATATCATGCTGCCAGCCAATCCTTTGGCATCTAAAGCTAAAGATTTACTATGAAGAAAGAAAAGAAGAGAGTTGCACTAAATGGTAAAACAGAAAGACTTCAAAGTCTGTCTATCAGGTTCTTAGCAGCATTGGTGAATCTCCTGACTTGAAAGTCCCTCTGCAATACATACACAGGTTGAATGGGACTTTCAGTCATTTAAGTTAGTAGCAAAGTTCCCCCAGAATTAAGAAGCAGGAAAGAAGACTAAATGGAGAAGAGGTAATTGCCTTTTATAGGTTTTTTTTTTTTTTTTTTGCTATTCAGGCTTTATTTCCTTTGTTCCAAGTAAGCTGCCCAAAGCATAGCATAGAAGCCTTAGAATTCTATCAATAGGCATGCCCCTGCCTGTCTTACTGAGTCATAAGGTGTAGTCCTTGTTTCTTTCAGTGTGTTCATTGTTCAATTGATGTTTTTTGATGGTTCATCAAGCAGGCCTAATTCTGATGCGAATATTTCTGGGGGGTGTCACCGAGAAACATAGCACAGATTTGGAAATACAGATGTCCTATACATATCTATAACTTACCATACAAATTTATACAAACATATAAATAAGATCATCATATTTGGCAAATCATGACTTTTCTGTGGACGTCTTATGTGGCATATCCAGATTCCTTGCAATTTTACAATATTGGTATACATAATATCCTAAATCTTCCATACAGTGTCAGAGTCTGTGCTTCAAGCAGGACTCAGCATCAATAATGCAATGGCACTCTTAGTAGGGTTTTCTTCTGTTTCTTCTGAATATCTCATCCTCTTCAGCACATGAGACCCTGGTATAGAAGTAGTCTTCTATGGAGGAGCTTATGGAGAAAAATTCTCACAAACTTCAAGCACTTTACACCTGGCTACATGAAGGAAAGTTGCTCTCCCCACTAATGCTCCGTGATAATGCTGCTAGTAATTGAAAGACACCATCAAAGCAGAGTGAAAGTGACTCACAAAGGCACAAAAAATGCCCCTTTTGGTAGAAAGATGTATTCAAATATGAGGCTAGAGTCTCACATAGCAAATAATCAAGCTCTTTTGGCCCATTCTGATTATTCCCGTTGGAGTGAATTGGCCAAATTAGGGTCAAGTTGTCAGAGGACTCTCAAGTTGTCATAGGACACTCTTAGGATGTCTTCCAGTCTTTCACAGTGATTGCAAGGTCCACATTGCAGATTCAGCTGCCAGAATCATGGCAACAGCAGTAAGAAGCACTGGTCATTGTGGTTCTAGAGGTCTGAGGTACAATAGACCATTGAAAATCTTTGAGGGTTGTGGCTTATTTCCTTAAAGATGGATGAAGCATTGCGTTCATTAAAAGATTCTAAGGAAGCACTTAAATCCTTGTGTCTAGATATATGAATACTATTTTGTCAGTTTCTTTCGAAGCAGCTTTATTACATGCCTAAACAGGCACGCAGTACAGACAGAAGCATAAACTGAAAAGGAGGAGGCTTCGCCATCTGCCTAGGCAGCCTCTGCCAAACAGCTGCACACCTCCAAGCAGTCAGTTTCGTTCCCCTGTTGAGAAAAGGTATGGGCAGTATGCCATTCTCACTGAGAATCTAACTCACTGCCCTTTGGGAACAGATGATCATGTTTCCAAGTGTGTTTCAATCTATCACCTCAAACACATGGGTGCAGAGAGAAGTGGAATTGGGAATTTACCCTTTGGTTTCTACCTTCCACACCCCTTCCGAGGGGCCCATCTTGTCAATCTGCACTAACCTAAGAAGTGCAGCCTTTACGTTCTTTGGGAAACCTAGAAGAATTGGGGTTGAGGGATCTACTCTTCCTACTTTCCATTACCCTAAATGAGAGCTTCAGAGGGGTAGCCAAGTTAGTCTTTAACTGGAAAAACAAGGAATAGTCTTGCAGCACCTTAAAGACTAACAAAACACATAGATGATATCATGAGCTTTTATGGGTACAACCCACTTCTTCAGATGAAACTCTTCGGAAGTGGGTTGTACCCACAAAAGCTCATGATACCATCTACATGTTTTGTTAGTCTATAAAGTGCTGCTAGACTATTCGTTGTTTTTCCAAAATGAGAAGGCATCTCAGGTCCATTTTGGACTGTTGAAACTTAATAAGTCATCGAGAAGCTACAGTTCTGATGTTTCCCTTGCAACTGTTGTGTCTTTGCTGAATCTAGGAGATGAGTATGCTCTGCCCTCCGCCTGCAATCCACTCTGCCCAGAAGAAATTTCTAAGGTTCATAGGGGATGAAAACCATTTTCAGTTCACATTTCTACCCTTTGGCCTGTCATCTACCCCAAGCTTTTTCACGAGATGTATGACAGTGATAGCTGGACACACATGCAAGAGTATTCAGTTATACTCTTATTTAGGTGACTGGCTGGTGCCATATTTGTTCCTTCAGGAGGTAGAGAGAAGAATCCTTTGAATGTGCCTTCTATGTTCATGCTTAAACAGGAAATGTTCCTTATTCTGTTTAATGGTGGATCTCAGCCATGGGATCCATCTTGAATGTGTTTTTCATTACTTGTGATGAGAGGCTTCTCTATGCCTATCCTCCAGTACTGCCAGTTCTCAAGATCATTTTCAAGATGAAAACAAGATCATAGTAAAATGATATTCACTACTACACCAGCCTGGGAAATCAGCTGGAGTTCTTATACTTGTGCAAGTTGTACACTAGGAAACCCTTCTGTAATATCACAGAATCATGGATGCATGTTGCACCCAACACTCAGTCTCTATTTTACTTTTTCTTGTATCCACTTTTTCTTTTTCTCTTGTACATGAACTCTCATAAAATCTCTTTTGAGACTCATTTTTTATTAAATAAACTTGTTTTACTTTTAATTTAAACCAGTGCTGGGTTATGAGAGAAGTGATTGTTAAAAGCTTACATCTTGATTCCTGTGTCTAAACCCAAAGATGCACTGGCTGTGTCTACATTGGCACCCCTTTCCGGAAAAGGGATGCTAATGAGACACTTCGGAATTGCAAATGCCGCGGGGGATTTAAATATCCCCCGCGGCATTTGCATGAACATGGCTACCGCTTTTTTCCGGCTCGAGGTTTTGCCGGAGAAAAGCGCCAGTCTAGACGGGATCTTGCGGAAAATAAGCCCTTTTGCGGAAGATCCCTTATTCCTACTTGAAATAAGCCCTTTTCCCGAAAGTAGGAATAAGGGATCTTCCAGAAAAGGGTTTATTTTCCGCAAGATCCCGTCTAGACTGGCGCTTTTCTCCGGCAAAACCCCGAGCTGGAAAAAAGTGGCAGCCATGTTCATGCAAATGCCGCGGGGGATATTTAAATCCCCCATGGCATTTGCAATTCCGAAGTGTCTCATTAGCATCCCTTTTCCGGAAAGGGGTTCCAATGTAGACACAGCCACTGTGTTTGGAAGCAGTCCAGAAAGTTCTTAATGGTAGGAAACCATTCACAAGGGCTTCACAAGTCAGGTTTGGAGTTCAGCTCTAGAAAATTGCAGCTGGCTGCAGTTTTGGTGTTTCAGTCTTGGGTTCCTGCTAGCACTGTATTCTCTAACCATTTGATCTTCAAGTTCTCTAAAGTTTTAGAAAGATTTTCGGCCTACCAGAGACCTGACTTGATGCTAGGGTTTCAACTTAGAACTATCTGATCTTGTGAATCTTTAGTCACCTGTTTGTTGTTACACCTGTCAGCAAAAATGGCTTTTTTAACAGCCATCACCTCACTGAGAACAGTAGGGGAGCTCCGTGCCCTGATAATAGATCCTGCATGCAGAGTTCTTTTTAACAAGATCAAGGTGCTGTTTCTACCACCCTAAGTTTCTCTACAAAGTGGCATCTGATTTTCACTGCTACCATTCATATATTTTCTGATCTATTCCAAAGCCACATGCTCATAAAAATGAACAATAGCTCCATGCTTTCGATGTTTACCAAACACCATTTTAAAAATCTATAATAGAAGACTTTTGAGGTATGTTCTAGCTGCCCATTTCCTATCCACAGTGAATGAGACTACTTCCTGTAACACTGCAACAATTGTCCAGGGCTACGTCTACATTGGCCCCTTTTCTGAAAGGGGCATGCTAATTTTACAGGTCGTAATAGGGAACTCCGCAGGGGATTTAAATATCCCCCGCGGCGTTTAAATAAAAATGTCCGCCGCTTTTTTCCGGCTTTTAGGAAAGCCGGAAAAGAGCATCTACACTGGCCCCGATCCTCCAGAAAAAAGCCCTTTTCCGGAGGATCTCTTATTCCTACTTTGAAGTAGGAATAAAAGATCCTCCGGAAAAGGGCTTTTTTCCGGAGGATCTGGCCAGTGTAGACGCTCTTTTCCGGCTTTTCTAAAAGCCGGAAAAAAGCGGCGGACATTTTTATTTAAATGCCGCGGGGGATTTTTAAATCCCCCACGGATTTCCCTATTACGATCTCAAAAATTACCATGCCCCTTCCGAAAAAGGGGCCAGTGTAGACGTAGCCCAAGTGTATCATTGCTATAAGATCATGGACATGGCATGTTTGGAAAAGCTTTCTGTACTAGAGCACACCCAATCTCTATAGCTTTTGTGGGAAATGTTCTTTTCATGGACAGCTATAGAATAGCAATATGGTTTTCCATACACACTTTTGTTACATATTATGTAATTACTGATGAATCAAGGGAAGATAAAAATGTGGAGAAAACTGTTCTCCATTTCCCCTTCAGTGAGGCTCCTACCTCCTCTTCCGTTAGAAACTGCATGGGAGTTGAAAACCATTCTACCTAATGGAGTAGTTTTCAACCTGTGATGTGCAGACATCTAAGAGGGTCTTCAAACTGTGTTTAAAGCAGTGAGTAACAAACTAGGCTAGTCAGTAGACCACATGAGTGGTCCTCCATCTCAGTGAACCACAAGATTGTTATAATCAAGATGGTCTCCTGGGATAGGGTAGTTTTGATAACTGCTTGCATGCCTAGAATTTGCAGGGCCTGCTGATCAAACCATAGCAGCACTTTGATGTAGAGGGAGCATACAGATTTCATGATGTTGTGTGTGATCAGTGCTCACCTCACTTCATGTGCCCTTGCTTTTCATGAATATCGTTTTTGTAATACCGGTAGGAAAAAACCCTACAGGGATGAAAACTAGCAGAATCTGGTAACCCTATGCATGGGCAACAGTAAACAAAATGTCTGGGACACACACACAACCCATTGGGCCACAGGTTGCCCACCACTGATCTAAGGGGTGTGCAAAAAGTAACTATTATTTTGACCAGTCATTTGTTTTTCTGATCAGTCAAAAGTATGTCAATATCCCTACTTACATGTCAAATGCTGTATGTTATCTTAGAGGCCCACATTTTAGCACACTTACACTGCATCAAATGTTGTGCCAAGCATATACAACATTTACAGTAGACTTTTGTTCAGTCAGTTTTAGGTTGAAGACTTCTGTGGTAGGATTCTGTGGACCACAGGTTGACTTTTGAAAAAGTCCACACCTACATTTGAATTTTCTTAGGGTATGTTATGGGGCAAGATGGCTTCCCTCTGAGCAGGAGAATGAAGCACCACTACACTCCCCCTGGTGGGCAGAACTAAATGTACATTGCCATCTCACCAGAAGGTCCAGGGTGGGACAAGAAGTATAGTACCAGAGGAACTGTGGGGACTGCCATCAGATGAAAGCCTCGGTGCTCATTTGGGGCTGAAACATTGGAGGGAACAGACTCATTTCTTCCAGGGAGTTGAGTTCTTAACAGGAGCCCAAACTAGGCCTTGAGTGGAGCTGCACCCTGTGGCTGAAGGAGATAGACCAATTCCTAGAGAAACTGTGGGAACTGCCATCAGATGAATGCACTGAGGAGCTGTAATGACTGCTAGTGGCTGAGTATCCTGAGAAGATAGAGTACCTTTGGGCTGTAGGACCTTACATTTCAGACTAGGGTAGGAAGTAGCCCAGGAGAACCAGACTCTGGTCTGGTTCTGCTGCCGGTGTGTGAGTAAGCTTGTTGTGGTAGGATTGCCCACAGACTCAGTAGCAGAACACTCCACCACTGTTAGGGCCCTGGGCAGGAACTTGATGGAACTGTGTGAGCCCATATCCTGTCCTCCCTTAAAACTGCTACTGACATCCAGTGCAATTGAAGGGGTGTAAGTGAAGGCAGAATTCAGCCCTGTGAAAATGTTTCAGCAAGTATTAATTTTCTCCAAGTGCTCTGTGGAGTCAGCTGTTTTGAAACAAGTGTATTGCAAGTTACATCCATCATTCCAGCGATCACTTGTTCTCCTGTAAAATGATTTATGGATATTTAAAATCTTACCAGTCATGCCTGTAGCTTTCAGGCAAAATTTTGTATTACTACCTTTTGAGAGGTTGTGTCACCACCTGCCCTGTAACCCTAGGAGCTGTACATGCTTTGCTTCTGTGGCTCACTGCACTAACAACCAGCAGACAAAGATACAGTTTCCTGAGTGTCAGTGTGCTGTTCAGCCTTGATTCAACATCATGACCCTGGTAGCCTTCCTGCAAAATAATGGCCCTGCTGTGAGCTCCATATGCCTGGGTTATTATTTGCAGAATGACCCTAGTCCAGATTTAAAAAAAAAAAACCCAAACCCTAAACTCACAAACATCTGCCCTGAAGTGTCCACCTTTCTCCTGGAACACTCTGAGTATTAATAAAGAGTTGTGGCTCCCTTATTAAGTGCCCAGAGACATCAGCCTCCTCTTTTGAAGGACCCATCTTTGTCACATTGCAAGAACTCTTGCTCCTTTTGTCTGTCCGGTAGATGCCAAGATGGTTTAATTCCACTGGAAACTGACAAATAGCATGTCTGGGAGAGAACCTTCTTCTCCTTTTTTGGTAACAGACTTTTAAAGAAGACTGTGAAGAACTTCAAAAAGATCTCACCAAGCTAAGTGATTGGACAACAAAATGGCAAATGAAATTTAACATTGATAAATGTAAAATAATGCACATTGGAAAAAATAATCCCAACCAAACATACAATATGATGGGGACTAATTTGGCTACAGCTACTCAAGAGAAAGATCTTGGAGTCATTGTGTATAATTCTCTGAAAATATCCACTCAGTGTGCAGCAGCAGTCAAATAAGCCAGTAGAATTTTAGGAGTAATTAAAAAAGGGATTGAGAATATGACCAAAAATATCATATTGCCTCTGTATAAAACCATGGTACGCCCACATATTGAATTCTGCATACAGATGTGGTTGCCTCATATATTGGCATGAGAGAAGGTTCAGAAAAGGGCAACAAAAATGATTAGGGGGTTGGAATGGGTCCCATATGAAGAAAGGTTAAAAAGACTTGGACTTTTTAGCTTAGAAAAGAGGAGATTAAGGGGGGGTCATGATTGAGGTCTATAAAATCATGACTGGTATAGAAAAAGTGAATAAGGAAAAGTTATTTACTTATTCCCATAATATAAGAAGTAGGAGTCACCAAATGAAATTAATAGGCAGCAGGTTTAAAACAAAAAAAGGAAAGTTTTTCTTCACTCAGCGCACAGTCAGCCTGTGGAACTCCTTGCCAGAGGATGTTGTGAAGGCCGTAACTTTAACAAGGTTCAAAAAAGAGCTAGATAGTTTCATACAGGTTAGCTCCATCAATGGTTATTAGCCAGGATGGGTAGGAATGATATTTGTTCCCCATATAGGTTTTTATAGACTGCAATCAAATCACCCTTTAACATTTATTTATTTATTTAGCCATCCTCAATTTATTTGATATCTTGGTGCTGCAACACCATCAATCTGAAATGTCAAATGATTTATTGAAATGATTGTTCAACTTTTTATCTAATGGCATCAATAGCTATTATGTATCTCTTGCAAATTGAAAGAGTCTGCAGCTCAACTGCATTTATACATACACAATAATAGCTAGTGGGATATTACTAGTTGGCTTAAACATAAAAATAATAATTCTGCCCACAAAATACATTCTGAAGATAAACTAAGGCCCTATGCTTCCAGGAGTTACACATATACTTAACTGTATGCATATGAAAAATCCCATTGACTTCTCATGCCTAAGTCTTGGCAGGATCGGTACCTGAGAGTGTAAGCATGTATCATTAGGGAGCTGAGTTTAAATATCATTGAAATAATCTTTCTCTTAAATTATGCTGCTGTATATATGTATTGCTTGATGGGAAAATGAGGGAGTATCTTGAGTTGATTACATCCAAATGTGGAGAGAGAAGTGGAAAAATTGCAAACTTTTCTGCAGACAAATTGTTCCATATTCTTTGTGCCTACATGAGATGGATAAGTTAAATCTTTGAAACTAGGCTGAATATTTTTTCTCTCATTTTGCAATTCACTACACATTTACTTATACACACATGCCCTCTCATACCAATGCTAACAGTATAAATATAAACACAAAAATGTTGTAAAAATATAGTTTCATTTTAGAAACCTCAATCCCAATCTCAAAATGACAGTTTCTTATTTTAATAGCCTTGAGAAAAGGAAGGTCACATTAAGGGAGACGAGAAAATATTCTGATTCCAAAAAAATGTTAAAAACATACAAACAATAAATGACCTGAACCAAAGCCATGGATTTGGATTCTATTTCAGTCTAAATTTGCACTTTGAACAAATCAGTATGTAACAAATCAAGGCCCATCTGTTTCCTCAGAATCCTAGTGAGGATTGATTTGTCCATGTAGATAGGAATTTGGGAGTGGAGTTATTTGGGGGACAGTGAAATGTCTTAATTTTTTATTAGTTTAGTGTTCTCTATTGTAAAAGGATGTAGATGAACTTCTGGAGTTACTAATATTGATTCTTCTCTCACGTTGCTGTAAATTAGACATAATTATCAAAGTTGATGAAGCTAAAAGTGTGTACATGCAAAAAGCCATAATTTTTGTTATATTAATTTTATTACTGAAAATGTTTTGAGCACCAGAGCCTTACTTGTATTTTGACTTTTATTTGCAAAAAATCTGCTGTCTTCATTGCAGCTATGTTCAATTACATGGTCTTAAGGAACTGACCCAGCACACTTAAATAAATAAATTGGGCTGTCCTGGAATGTTTGATGACCAAAAAGGTGGCCTTATTTGAATAGTTCATTTTATTAATAGTAATATAATTTTATTTTAAGGATAGCAAATTGTTTTAGTAATTGTCACTCACAATACAAGGAAGTGGATAGAATTTACAAAATGGTTACAAAAAGATTGGATTCTTGACACTCCTTATGAAATGACCTTAATCAAGTATAGGCATATAATATAATTGATATGAAAGCTAGTAATGCTGTTCTGTGACATAAAAATATCTGAGGTCGTTGCTTTATAGTTAGGATGTGATTCGTTTTTAAAACAAAAGGTAAAAAGTAAAAACTTTCAAAAATCATCAGTATTTCTAGCAAAGTGTCCGATTCAGAACAACAACAATGGCTGCCCATCGCAGGAGAGCCATAGCCTGTCATACATCTAAGGCTGGTATAGGGGGCTCTGTCTGTGAGGCGGAGCGCTTCCCATATAAGGGCATGTAAATTACTGATCTTCCCCTGCTCGCTCCACCCACTGCAATGAAAGATCAGCCAATGAGCTGACTTGTGGTCAGGCCTGCTCACTCCACCCATTGCGGCAAAAACCAACCTATGGGGTGATACGTCCACAGGCAATAAAACAGGCAGCCGAACCCTCTCATACTGGGGATCGCATCGTGTCAACGCCTGGCCTGATCACCCAGTCGCCTTGTACCCCCCGCTCTCGAGTCTGTTTGAGCGTACCTCGAGTTGGTCGACCTGAGTGGAGACAGTTTGTGAGCATGTGACTGGTACTCGTGTTCCTGCTGTCTTCAGAATCGATATAACCCCTCTCCCCCGCGATTATCCCTATCCCAATTGATTTTTGAGTTCCCCTCATTGCCTATCAAGTAACAGTAGTTTAAGAGTTATTGTGTTAGTTATTTTAATAGTGGTTGTTAAAGTTCTTAAGTGTTCTTTGTGTAATATAGTGTAAATAGTTAGACTTATGAACAATACCAGTGTGAATTCAAGTGTTTCTAATCCCTGGGCAGTTATTGGGAATTATTATGATTTAGAAAAGCCTCAGGAAATTGTTTTATATTGTTTGATGGTTTGTTTGTTTTTCATTCTGATGATTATCTGGCGACCACGCGTGTGATTAGGTGCCAGAGTCATCATTAAAATAAAATCAGTCCCATTCTTTCCAGCATCCCTTCGAACCTCGTGTATTGTGGGGACTGACACAAAGCAGTTTAAGTGCCAGAGCATCTTTGTTATGTAACAGGTAACTGCATGTATATGATACCCAAATAGGAATATAATATGCCAAATGCGAAATGCAGAGTTTAGAAATAACATAGTGTAAAAATGCATTTTTCTAAAAGTTATGATGACAAAGTATAAGTAACAACCTAGCCCTGGTTTAAAGACATTTCAGCGGTGATAGTCTGCTTCAAATCATATGCGTTCAACCTGATTTTTCACTTTGAGTTTCACATTTGAAAAATCAAAGTAAAAATTAGTCACAGTTCCATGTTTTCATGTGGTTTGTATGAGAAGCCAGAAGAGAAGAATGGGATTTGCCAAGAACTTGGCCTAGTTATATTTCAAAATTCAGCTTGAGTTAGCTCAAAAGATCTGAAAACTTCCTCAAACTTTTTGATGGAATTGTGCTGAATTTAGGTTTGTAGGAAAAACTGAAACTAGTCAGAAAATGTTTGGTTTGCGGTTATTGGGATTTTTACAAAATATTGAAGGGTGCCTTCAGTGGATTACATTAGGAATTAATTTCTTCTAATAATATTTATATTATCGGTGGTTGCAAAAGACAAATTAAAAATATATCATGCCAGGCAAACCCATCTAGCATGGTAAACTTTAGTTATTTCAGTATTCTAAGCAGTTGGCCCTCCCAATGCAGTCTTAGATTTAGAAGCTGAGCATATCACAATGTTTTCATGTGGTTTGTATGAGAAGCCAGAAGAGAAGAATGGGATTTGCCAAGAACTTGGCCTAGTTATATTTCAAAATTCAGCTTGAGTTAGCTCAAAAGATCTGAAAACTTCCTCAAACTTTTTGATGGAATTGTGCTGAATTTAGGTTTGTAGGAAAAACTGAAACTAGTCAGAAAATGTTTGGTTTGCGGTTATTGGGATTTTTACAAAATATTTTGTAATGCCTTTCTGCCAAATTGTATTGAAAAGTGCTTAGAACCATTGTGCCATATACCGTACATTTATCTGTCAGTGTTTCTCAACCTTTTTTTATAAAGTACCCCTTTTTTAAAAAAAAAAGAAGTACCCCCTTCTTTTAAAAAAAATAAGTACCTCTAGTACTTACAGTTTTCAGACACACAATTTGTTTTCTACCATTGCAACACATTTTTTTAAACAACTTAATCGTAGCTGGGCAGGTGATGACATTTTTGGGTGTAAAAAGTACAAAAATAATAAAGCACTGTAAAACTTAAAACAAAATTCAGTTTTCTTCAAATATCAGTTGTGTTGATGTATCCCCCAGAATTCTCTCGAGTGATACTCATACCACTAGTTGAGAACCACTGATCTAAGGAAGTCTGGAAATTGTCCATACTCACTTCTGTGCTTGCATTAAGAGGGATGCCAGAACAGTGAAAAGGTTAGTGTAACTGATACATACAAAATTGCCTGCAGCTGCAGCCCTTTATGCAGTGGAAACTCCCATTGACTCTAAATGTTGTAGTACTGTACTGTTGTCGGATGGTAGGAGTCTATACATTGTAATACAGATTTAGTCTTGTTTTCCCACCAGAATGTATGATCTACATGGTCACTGGTTTGAAGGAAAAAGTGTGAAGTTGGTAGAAATTGCAGCATAGGGAAAATAGTTTTGATTGTTCTAATTGTGTACAAATTGTTTACTTATGAATGAAGCCAAGATCGCTGGTCTTCAGCAATGAAAGAAAACACAATCTGTTTATTTAATCATATGAAGATGAACCATCCCAACAGACAAAATCTTCTCAGTGAAAATAGTGCTATTAAATAATTAAATTCTATTGGTGTAAACAAGTTATTTAAGATTTATGTATGTGCATCCTCTGGGATTTAATTATAAAAGGCTACCATAAGCAGCTGCCACATTGCATATGCTTAGTTGCAACATGTAAAGATGTAGAAGGTCTATTAATGTGACGTGGAATAATCATTTTAAGGTAATATAATTACTACATATTAAGTTTTACACACTATAAAATACATGTTAGGTTAGGTGTTTTTGTTTTGCATAAGCTATTTCCTGTTTTCAAAAATGTTAAATTTTGAACACAAGCACACAATCCTGCTGGATTATTGTGTGTAATTCCTACTGACGTCAGTAGTGCATTGACTGCATATAAACAGCAATATCAGACTGTTGGACAAGAAAGATGTCATTATTAGATAACAGGTGAAGTCTTTTTTTTTGCTCTGTTTCAAAAGCAAAATAGTCCCATCTTTAATATTTATATCCCTAAATTATTGATAGATAGTTATAGCTGTCCAATGCCCTCCTTATTTGTCTTTACTTAGTCATTTCCAAAGGGTGAAATTAGGTCAGATTAAGATTAATAAAAGGACCAATATGATAATCTATTCTGATTTCCTACATAAGACTTTTTTTAAGGTTTTAGGGATACAGTAGTGTAGTTGGTTAACCAATTAACTGATAAGCAAAAGCTTATAGGTTAATACTACAGAGTATACATATTTATCTGCCTCCCTCCCCCCCCCCAGTCAGTAAATTTTTTAGCAGGCTGGCCAGCAGCCTGGGTCAGTCCCAGTTTGTGTGGGGTCCGAGACCTACTCCTGAAGCGACTCTGCATTTAAAGTATATTAGGAGCCGGATGGGCAGGCAGTTGGGCTCAGTTCTGGTTCGCGCTGGGTCCAGGAGCTCAGATCCCCCACGTGATCAGGGACTGCTGCCAGCCCTCGCTGTTGCCTTTGTATCAGAGGTAGCAGCATGGGGCAACAGGCAGTTGGTCCGTGAGGGAAGCTGTTTTTTCAACTGGCTCCCCTCGCAGAACAACCCCTTCCTGAATGGTTGAATAACAGATAAGAATTCACAACTATTCAATTAATTGATATTTAACATCCCTAGTCTTAGAAGTAGGGTGCTTTCAGTGGATTACATTAGGAATTAATTTCTTCTAATAATATTTATATTATCGGTGGTTGCAAAAGACAAATTAAAAATATATCATGCCAGGCAAACCCATCTAGCATGGTAAACTTTAGTTATTTCAGTATTCTAAGCAGTTGGCCCTCCCAATGCAGTCTTAGATTTAGAAGCTGAGCATATCACAATGTTTTAAGGTATTTATGCTCACAACATCCTGTGAGATACGGAAGCGTTGTCTTCCCTGTTTTATAGATGGGGTACTGAAGCACAGTATGACCTTTGGCTTTTATGTTAACTGATACCATGTATGTACCTAAAGTTAATGATCATTTCCATTTATAAAGCACATCAGCACCAAGAAAAGTGTTATAGCACATCTAGAAACAATTTCTCATTACCTTAAAAATACCCCACCCTTATCAAAATTATAAGTAGGGTGGTTAAACAAACAAAAACAAGCTATACAACAAAACAACAATGGTAGTAATTAAAAAAATCTTTGAAAAAGTAAGTTTGTGTGTGTTTTTAAAAAGTGGACTGAGGTTAAATAAGCCAATTTCAGGAGGGAGCAATTTCCACACCTTCAGAGTTGGCACAGTAAAAGCTTGGTTATCTGTTGATTTCAGGTGCGATGGCAGAACCTATCAGTATCAAGTATAGGAAGTGTATGGGAGAGCAAAAAACCCTCAAGAGGAGGCTCAAGAAGTAGGTTTTCTATATAACTAGTGCCAGTCCCATTCAGAGCTGTATAAATTGATAAGGCTAATTTTAATCTGCTACTTCTTATGCAGCTAATATAAAGGATGCAAAGTAAGCTGAATACAATCACAGTAGCTGAAACCTATGAACAGTCAGGGTCTGGTGTTCTGAGTAAGATGAATTCAGTGGCTTAGGCTCACTAATAACCTAACTTAGAACATATGAATGAGTCTCTTCAATCAAAGGAGACAGGAAGTAGGAGTTAATCATCTTGTAAAAACAATCCCTTTCCAACAATAATATTTTGTCTTCCTATGGCTGAGGACAATACTTACCTTAATAGGTACCAGAAATGAATACTATTTGTCTTGAAACTTTAGCCTGAATAATTGGGATGGGCGGGGGTGGGGGGGGGTGGGGGGGGGGGAGACAGTGGAAAAGGAGAAACTATTTATTTGTGAAGTTAAATTTTTTTAACACAGTTCAGGGTTTTATTCTGTAGCTGAACCAGGAGTAGAATCTAAACCTCTGTAGATTCACTTAAAAATCTGGCCTCATTTTCCTATAGTCTAGGGCATGGATGGGCAAAAAGTTACAATGTATACATATTGCCAGTCCCATATGGCTATGTCTACACTGGCGCGTTCTCACGCAAAAACTCTTCCAGAAGAGAGTGTCTACACTGGCATGTGCTTTTGCGCAAGAGCATCCATGCCAGTGTAGACGCTCTCTTTCGCAAGAAAGCTCTGATGGCCTTTTTACCATAGGGCTTTCTTGCGCAAGAAATTCATGTTGCCTGTCTACACTGGCCTCTTGCAGAAGAACAGTTGCGCAAAAGGGCTTATTCCTGAGCGGGCGCGTCAGAGTTCTGGCGCAAGAAGCCCTGATTACATTACATTAGAACATCAGTTTACTTGTGCAAGAACACGTGGCCAGTATAGACAGGCAGCAAGTTTTTGCGTAAGAGCGGCCACTTTTGCATGAGATCGTGCCAGTGTAGTAACAGCCTATGTATTTATTTTTAGACCACATAGATTCATAGTTTTTAAAGGTGGGACCATTACGAAAATATAGGCAGGCTAAGGAACATTACTAGTTTGCATAACTGAAGAAGCAAGCAGAAAATGATGAAACAATCTTGTGCACCTTACTCTTGTGAGTTGCTGAAAGACATCAATGAAATTCCATGCCTAGTGCACATAAAAAACACAGTAGTGTTATAAGGATCATTGTCATGCTGTGCTACTTTCTGTGTGATAGGCATGAATGCTCAAAATTCAGCTCACACTAAGACCAAAAGGCCCAGTAAGATCAGAAGATGGAAAAAACCTGATAAAATAAGAAATGCATTCATAAGTTTCTTAAGCTGATTCGCATTGTTCTTTTTTTTTTTTTTTTTTTAACTTTTCCTCCTTCGACCTCCCATCCCAAGCAACACAGAGCAAACTAGAGAAGCTGAGTCTTTGGAAAGAAATGACCATCTTTTCCCACAAAGTCCTTCAATAGGCTTTAAAATTGATTTTTTTTGTTAATCTTTCTGTTAAAATTTATTTACAAAAGGTTATTTACAAAATCTGAATTCTATAAATTAAATGAAATTTTAGCTATTACCTTTTAAAATACCCTTCTCTTCCTTTCACCTTTGATGCCTTTTTGAATTCCATTTGCTATCTCTTAAAATGCTGCTTATTGACCTGATAGCTAGATGGTTTTTCTTTTTCTCATTTGGTGCTGAACAATTGTGGGATTAAACTTTATTTTAGCTCCAGTCTTAAAGAAAAAAATATACTTAAAGACTTATGAAGACTCTTGAATCATTTGTGCATGACATCTCAGTTATACATATGTATTTCAGACAGGATGGATTGATTTAATTCACCAATTTTAATCATGATTTAAATTAGCCAGTACAAAACTTGTGTTGCATCTTTAATTGTTACTTATTTTCCTAAAGGCAGGTTAATTCTCATTGGTTGGCATCACCATTAAAACCTCTTGATTTGCAACTAAATATACTAATATGTGTATCTAATTTACATATTAGGATTTTTTTATTAACCCTGCGGGTACACTTTATCTAGGCCTTATCTATATTGGCAGCAGTTTGTAGGGTACAGACAAATGTAGCAGCTGTAGTCACACTGGTATGTTGTAAGGATGTAAAGGACTAGTTTGACTATCCGATAAGCAAATGCTTATCAGATAGATAGTCAAACTAGTCCTTTACATCCCCACAACAAGGACTACAAACTAGTCCTTTACATCCCTACAACAAGGACTACAAACTAGTCCTTTACATCCCTACAACAAGGACTACAAACTAGTCCTTTACATCCCGACAAGCAAATGCTTATAGGATAATTCACAGGATAGTCGACTAGTCGCTCCCCCCTGCCTTGCTGCCTCTATGAGAAGAAGGGAATACTTCAAAGCGGCACAACCTGTCTGTGAGGGGAAGTTAAGAATAAAGATAGCACACAGTGGCGGTGCCACAAAACTTTTATTTAGCAGTGTACAGCTACACTATACAGTAACATCTTACTAAGTGGAAAGTCTGAGTGAGTAGCCTTTGCTGTCAATGAGAGTTTTAGGATTGAAAAAATAGTTTGTTGGAGCAAAGAAAACTGAAGGGGTACATTGTAACAACTTTTACTTACTTGACAATTTATCCAGAGGAGGGCAGCAAATTGCTCTCCTTATTCAGTAAGGGTGGGATAAGAAGTAGTGGGCTTAAATTGCAGCAAGGGAAATTTAGGTTGAGGAACCTACAGTCTGGATGCAGTTCATCTGGGTTGGCTGCTGGTGAGCCACCAGATGGTTTGTTTACCTTAGTGTCCACAGGCATGGTCGCTCACAGCTCTTAGTGGCTACAGTTCGCCATTCATAGCTGATGGGAGCTTCCAATCCTACATTTCTGTGATTACCATGATGACACCAGTAATTGGCTGCCCTGATCAGTCACATTGATTTCTTAACTGAACTGGAAAACTGTAAATTGTAATTTTTTTAGGTATATATGAAGCCAGTTGGAATTTTGCCTGAATAAAGTTTGAACAAAAATTGAGGAAACCAGCAGCACATCAGATTGTTTATGCTGCAAAATAGTTTTAAAGTCCATTGACTTGTAACTAACACACAGTTACAGTGCAATAATTTCAAACCCTGTAAATGAAAGTGCTTTTGATTTAAACTGATATTCAAGCTGCAAGTCAGTTCAATGGAACAGAACTATAGGTGTATCCACAAGGGTTGAACTTAGTGACATCATAGTTGGTTAGGGTCCACAATAGTAAGTAAAAGATCAGCTACTAAGTATAAGAAGGATTGTGCCTTAATGCATAATATAAAGGGAGGCTATTTTTAAAAAGCAGTTGTAGCTTTTGTTAAGTGAACTAGGTAGTTTTAATACTAACTATAAGTAGTAGTGATAACTACTAACTCTTTTGCTTATGACCCTTAATGTCAGCATGGGAGAATTCATTTTTCTATTTTTAAACCCACTTAAGCATCAAACTCAAATGTAATCGGATTGCCATTCTGTTTAGGAGAGATGTTATAAGAGGTAACAAAGGAGATGGAAAGAAAAAAAACTGATCAATAAAAGGGAAGACTGAAAACCAAATACACAAATATTCTGCAAGGAGAAAGGTGGGGGTTTTTTTGCGGGGGGAGGAGGGGTTAGGGAGAGATGGAGAAAAATATCTAATAAAATAAATACAGTATATCATATGAAAGCAAATGACTTTTGGGGTTGTTCTTTTATCTCTGCTATAAGCACAAGCATTTCTTTAACTAGAAGAACGTTATATAAAAATATCAATTTTCCTTAAAGATAAAACATGGATTTATACTGGAGAAAAGAAGTTTCCCAACTGCAGTGGTGTTACAAATTCTTTGAATTGTAAACTTTAAAGTACTGCTGTATTTAAGTGCTTAAATTTTGTTGTAAAATGTGCAAAGCAGATATAAAAAGAGGTAAAACAGCTAATCCATTAAAAAGAGTTGAGTGCTTTACCGCTGTCTTCTGTACATTAAAGCATGCAGAAAGTAAGATCTACATTTAGCTTAAAAATCAACAGTTGGGAAATTTAATGGACTGTGTATAAGCAAGAGCTGCTACAGGTGTCATATTGCACTCATTTTCTAAAAGCCACATGGAGAGGGTCAAAACTGGCCACTTTAGCACAGGATGAGCATTGATGCAATATGGAAAAGGGAAAATATGAATTTTAAAAGATGCAGAGGACTTCATGCCATAAAATCAGGTTGCTCTTAGCATAGGCATAGACTCTGTTGGAGCTTAGGGGCTGGAGCGCTCACAGGGAAAAATTAGTGGGTATGGTGCACCCACAGGCACCAACCTCCCATCCCTCCCCTACCGCCTATGCCTCTTACAGGACAGAGGCTCCACACTTACCATCCCTTCCTAGTGTTTTCGGACTGCCACAAATCAGATGATTCAAACTGAGGATGGAGTAGGAGGGCTGGGGAATGGGAGATATCTGGGGGAGGAGATGGGGAAGAGGGAGGGCTTTGGTGGAGAAAGGGCAGAGGTTGGGGAGAAGGTGTAGAGTGGGGGCAAGACCTGGAGGGGGTGATGGAGATTCCACATTCTCCTTTGGAACCTTATACCAGAGTTTAATTACTCTTACAATTAGACATTTTTTTCATAATATCCAACCCAAATATCCTTTGTATCTTTCAGTTGACATGGGAAAACAATTGATCACCATCCCCATTATAACAGCCCTTAATGTATTTGAAGACTGACTAGGTCTCCCCATATTTTTTTTAAAGACTAAATAGCCAATTTTGTGCAACATTTACTCATAGGTCAGGTTTTCCAATATTTTATTACTTTATTGCTCTCCTTTGAGCTCTCTCTGCAATTTGTCCACATCTTTCATAAAGACTGGTGACCAGATTGGTCCACTTGAGACCTCCCCATTGTTAAGTTGAATAGGACAGTTGCCTCCTATGTCTTAAGTAAGGTCCTCCTGTTAATGCATACCAGATAGCATTATTTTCTGCAAATGCATCACTTTATTGACTTAGATTCAATTTATGATCAACTATAACCACCGGATCAATTTCAGCAATTCCACCACATAGCCCATTTATTAGTTGTGCATTTGATTTTTCCTCCCTAATACTTTGCATTTGCCTTTATGGAATTTCAGTGTCTTGATTTCTGACCAATTCTTCAATTTGTGAGGATTATTTTGAATTCTAATCCTGCCCTCCAAAGTGTTGAAAAAATTTAGAACTATGATATTAGTTCAGCAAGGTACATAAGCACATGAATATCTTCAAGTACAAGAGCTAAAAGCCATGTTGACTTCAGTGTTCCTATTAATATGCTGAAAGTTAGACATTCCATTTCAAGTTGAAATAACCCCACTCTGAGAACACATACGTGCTTAACTTCCCAGTTTGAAATCAATAGGGACAACTCACAGGAGTAAAGTTGAACAGATGCATAAAT
This sequence comes from Pelodiscus sinensis, assembly GCF_049634645.1. Taxonomy (NCBI): domain Eukaryota; kingdom Metazoa; phylum Chordata; order Testudines; family Trionychidae; genus Pelodiscus; species Pelodiscus sinensis. Next base: position 42,866,515 of record NC_134713.1, read on the forward strand.
ATTTCCAGGACTGGGACCTATATTATAGTAATACAGTAAAATTCTTTTTTTATTTTAATAATATATCTTTCACTGAAATCAGTTTTTGAAAAATAACATTAACAGGGAATATGTAATTTTAACTAAAATACCAAACTGAAATCTGAAAGGTTAATGACAAGTTGTTCAAAAAGAGAATTGTAAGAGAGAAACACTTGCTAATTTTAATCTAATGGCTAACTGATCAACAAGAGGTGTGTACTGAAGAGAAGAAGGAACAAATGCCAAGAAGTTCAATCTTTTTAGCCAAAAAGCATATAATGGACTAAAAATCCAATCCCTATGAACTTTTGTTTCAGCTTTTAGGATTGCTTGTTTGTTAGTTTCTCTAATACCATAGCAGCTTCAAAATTGAAATTTGGTAAGAGATTGGTGCATAGCATGCTGTAATTGTTGTTAATTCTTTGAAGAAATTATCAAAAAGTATAGTGTGTATATACTTAAATATTCACTTGAACAGCTTGTAAATTAAAATACAATTTTTTATGTATAAAAATACAAATTTAAAATAAAATGTAAGGTTCTCAAAACATTGACTTGGGCACCCTATATATTTTGGTATACTTTTAACAACATTAATATATTTTAGTGGGAGCTGGTAACAATCTGCTACTCAGTTTCTGTTGTTTGTAGGAAAACTTTTGCAACCTGAACCTAGTGTCAGTGGGGGAATGGTCCCGCTATTGTGGGAAACTTTCCTGGCTTCTACGCTACCCCGGTGAAATGGACCAGCAAAAGGATCTGAGTCCCCGCTCCCACTTCCTTTACCCGATGGCTTCCCTGATCCTGAGGGCTCCCCTTCCATTCTCCTGAGTATCAGAGTCCTCGAAACCCCAACAAGGCCCAGGTTTCCTGGGGCTTAATCCCCAATCTTGTAGTCACTTGGGGCAGGGAATAGGGTCTCCCCACTCTGGAGTGCTCTCTTCACACTGCATGCTTTCTTGGCCCAGTGATCATTTCATAAAGTTCAAAGCAAATACAATCTATTAAACTTCAACTGGTTAAAGAGAAAAGAATAAGAAAAAAATGAGAATGGTTAAATGAGAACACACAGCCCTGCTCTGTAGCATGGGGACATCAGAACAGCAGTCTGCAGAGTGTAAGGACAGTTCACAGTGTTCCTTATAGGTCCCTTATAGTTCCTGGCTGTGCTGCAGGGGGGCTGCAGGCTGGACACGCTTGCTCTGGCAGTGACCACATGGCCTCAGGCTCTAGGTGGCAGGACCCCTCTCCCAGTCTGGCCTGCAGGGCCTCTTGGCTGGTGGTGTGTCTCTGCCCAGAGCCTCTCCCCCCACTTTGCTGGTCCCAGCTGCTCACCACACCCAGCTGCAGGCTGTGCTGCTTTGCCAGTCTCCAGCTCCTTGCGTTGTTTCTCTGTCCCCTTTGGCTCTCTGATCACTGCCAGTCTGCTCCTCAACACAGGGACTATGCTCCTTGGGCTGTGTGTGCCTGGCTCTGTTGCTGCAGGACTGCCTCTCCACACAGCTTGCACTCCTTGGGCTGTGTGTGCCTTGCTCTGTTGCTGCAGGACTGCCTCTCCACACAGCTTGCACTCCTTGGGCTCTCTCTTCTCCCAGAGACCCAGAAAAATCCCAGCTCACAGGGAGGACGGGACCTGGCCTCTTACTTTCCTCACTGGCCTGTCCAACCTGTCAATCAGGCCAAGCTGGAGTGTTGGCTGCTTTCCATTGTCTCTGGTGTCTGTCAGTCTCATGGACCCTTCCTCTTTTGATAATGGGAGCTGGCGAACCAAAAACTCCCACAGAGTTTTAGTAAGGGGCTAACAGTCCCCTTACACTAGCATAGGACCTCAGCATCCCATCTACCCTTCTGAAACTGCCACGTGGGATAGGAGTTTCCTTGACTCCTGGGGGCAAAGATACTCGTGCCAGACTTTTCTTGACCATCCTCCAGACTGAGCACATGGTCCCAGTGGCCCATGTTCCCTCTGGAATAGCAGCCTATCTGTGCTGTACATTTGTGTGGGTAGTCCTGTACCTCCAACAGCAGCATTTTGCTGTGGTGCCAAAGGCTAAGGTTCAGACCTTGCTGAGGATTCAGAATGGAGGGGGGTGGGCAGGGGAGGCTGTTATAATTGGACATAATACATTTGTTTTTTATGTTTTCCTAAAAAAAATACATAAACATCCTACTACATTGAGATAATTTTATTTAGCTTGCACAGTCAAGAACTCAAAATTTAGGAAATATCATATTTACTATTGCCTATGCAACCTTAATTTGGCCCTCTTGCCACTTGTGCATTAGGATATTCTTTAATTGCATGATCACATTCTTTCTGTAAGACCTGTGCCTCATCAGTGCATAGGAAGGACATTGCCCTAGATCCAGGAGCATGGATCAGAGCCCCTTCCCCTTGCCCACGGGCAATTTCTAGCAATAAGGCACTCCAGGCTTGGCATTAATAGGCATTACCTCAAAATGCACAGTCTAATAGGCACCCATGCAGTACCCGATAGCGCGCATATACACACTGGCATGGGTTATTGCTATAATATATTGCACACAGTATTTGGTGACCTACTTCCACCCTGACTTGATTAGCTTCATTAACATAAGCTACTTCTTTATATATTCCCCTACTTCTGTAACTTCCATTCCAATTTATTCCAAAGTGGGTTTTTCTCACAAGTTTGATCCTTTAATGAATCTGTTAGTCCTTACGGTGACACAGGATTCCTCATTTTTAAATGGAAGTGTATATTATTTTTATTATTTCCCATATTCAAATCATTACCAAAGAAATACATTTTGGTTTTTAATGGAGAGTGCTGTGTATCATTTATTAATATATTCTGGTACTTTTATCATACTGAGAGTTTCTGTCCAGTGGTGCAGGCGGACTCCAACAGTTAGCCCCATGTGGGAATGACAGCTTGCGCTGTCAACCCTGGAGGGGAGGGGGGGCGGGGACACTGCATTGTCCTAACTATATCAATGTTTGCACTACACTTCTTGTGGAGGTGCAGTACAGAGATGGGCAAGATATGGCTCTTGGGCCAAATCTGGTCCACCCAAGCCATTTGATACTGTCTGCAGCCCACCCTACTGCTTCCCCACCCCCAGAGTAATCGAGACCTGGGTCCGGGGGATTGCACAAAGTCAATCGCTGTTCAAAGCGTCTGGTAGTTTCCTCCCCTCTCTAGGGGCATGTGGGCCTAGAGTAAACCTCATCTTTCTACCTGATGCCTGCCTCTTCTGCCTGAGGCCCCACACCTTCCGGGTATGGAGCTGGCTTACAGCCATCTATCAGAATTTGTAATGTGGACCCCCTGCAAAAATTAATGCCCCCCCCCACGTTAGTAGGTTGGTGTAGTGGGTGACGTACATAAGCAGAAGCAACATTATAGTGTAGACACTTATGAAGTTAGGTTGATGTGTTGTGTAGAACAGGCCTCGGTTTTAAATGTATTCATTGACCAGAAGTTTGCATTACAATGATGTATTTCATTTCCTAAAACCAAAGCACTATTCAGTGAAAATGTTTTTCATTATCATTCCAAACTTGTTTCAACGTATGTAATTTTTTAAAGTAATGTGACATTTAACTCATGTACTGTGAGCCTAATTCCGCTTTGTTTCTTTCACTTGTGTAAATATAGATTATAATACATGAGTCTGATAATACCTTCTGTAAAGTCAATGATAGTATTAATTTAAATGGGAACAATTATGAGACTATTGACTTCAGTGGAATTATAAGTCGATAATGATTTAACTGAGAGTCATTTTGACCTTACCTATTGAAAACCAATACACCAATTAAAAATACAGAAGACAGTAGCAAATGTGTGGGAGTGGGTAAATTTGTATACCTAATCTATAACAATTACAAGCTTCTTAATTTGAGTACTAACTGAGGAAATACATAAATGATAGCAATAAATGTCTGAGTCTATGAGAGCAGTTACATTATCTTATTTAAGCAATTTTGCTTACCCAGCCAACTGCCTTCCTCCCCTGACAGTGAAAAATGCTTAGTTGTTTCACTTCAAGGTCACCTTTTATTGTTGTGTGATAACAATTTTGAAAAGTGTGTAAAGATTTCAGGCGGAGTAATAAGCTTCTGGCAGTGTTTGGCTGGAAAGTACCATTTAAATCATTCAGTATCAGTTGTTAAATTTGAATAACCTTTGAACATCTTACAAAATGAATATAACTCTTTGTTTTAGAAGAGACTTCTCTTTTCAAGGATTATAAAGTTTATCAGAAGTTACAATGACCATTTATAGGTAAACACTGCAGTATACTTTTAAGTACTACTCAGATTATGGAGAATTTCTTTACAACAGTATATGTATCAGTTAACACAAAATAACATTATTCTGTACAGCATTTGTGCAACAGAAAATGTCATGATTTGCTAGAGCTCACTGTTTTGTGACTTCTTGCCACTTGCTTCACTACTATTAGCACAGATTCTGCAGACGAGATTTGTGGCAGGGCTCCTGCCTTGCCTCGGGGTTCTTCATTTCTATACAAATATTTGCCTTATTGGCTCTCTATGGCCACTCACCGTTTACTGCAGGCGAGGTCACAGCCTGCTGAGCCATCTGCATCATAGGTCAAACAAGTTTTGGGTGAATCCTCTGTAGTCCCAAACTCCCCCTTCAAGGGTGGCCTCTGTAGTGGTACAAGGAGGGTTGGTGGGAACCCAGGCCCACCCTCTGCTTTAGGTTCCAGCCCAGGGACCCCTAATGGCAGCAGGTTTTCCCTGAGCCACTTCCCCAACCAACTCTTCCCAGTACCTGACCATGTTCTTTCACTTTTCCACAACACAGTTCTTCAGTTTCAGTCCCAGTCCTTGGCCCTCCCTGAGAGGGTTGCCAGATACTTTCACAAAAAATCCCAAACATTGCGGGGGAAAAAATGGGTTGAGCAAAAATAAAATGGGGGATAGGGCCAAAGTTGTTGAGCAAAAGAAAGGGGGGGGGATCACTCTGCCTTTAAATCCCCTCTAGGGTTGCCAGGTGGTTTCAGAAAAAATACTGAACAAAAAAAAATAAGTACCCCGAGAGTATTAAGCAAAAAAACAAACAAACAAACAAAACCCAAACAAAACCAAAAAAACCCACAGTGTGGCCCCTTTAAGAAATGCATGATGAGGCTTTTTGTCCCTAACAGGCTGCCAACAGCCACACGCCATCTTGCTTCCCTGCGCCAGGCTGCACAGCTCCCCTGCAGAACCCAGTAAGCACTAGGGTTGCCAGGCTTCCTCCGTAATGAGCTGGACAGCCCAAGATTTTCACCTCCTGGACAGGAAAAAATCAGAAAGTACCAGACATTTTAGGTGTCCGGTATTTTCTGAATTTTTTTACCAGACAGAAGGCGAAAATAACAAACTGTCCAATTCAATACCGGACACCTGGCAACCCTATCCCACACGCTCCTCGCATTTTACATATTTATTATTTTCTGGGTTTTTTTTACCAGACAGAGCCACAAATACCAGACTGTCCAGGCGAAAACCGGACACCTGGCAACCCTACTCCCTGAATGGAAGCCTCTCAAATTAGCCCCAGCAGGTTCTTAATGGGCTGCTGCTTCTGGCAAGCTCTTAATAGGCCCCAGGATCTTCCTTATCCTGCTGTAGCAGCCCTTGCCCTGGTTACTCAAAGAACGGAAAACTGTTTACCCAGAGGCCAGCATATCTACCTTCTATATTAATTGTTGCACACTCCATATGTGGCCCCACAAGTTGCAGAACCTCTTTGTCAATCTCCTCCAGGCTATGACCAAAGCATCCATTTATAAGACCATGGAGTAGAGGTTGGCTGAGGGAGAGACCTGCCGTACTTCTGTTCCTGCGTCCGTTCATGTACCTGGGCAGAGTTCCACTGGACGGCATCCGCTGGCTCTCTTAATGCCTTTGAGGGGCAATGAGACGCTTTCCCATCCAGTTACCTTGTGTTAGCCCTTTGACCTTCACACCCATCCCTGTTTTTTCTTTCTTTGTCCCCCTGGAGTTAGTTGGTGTTTAGAGCTCCGTGGATACTCCCTATAGGTTAGGAGAGGGTCCTTTAAATGTGGGTAGGCTCATGCCCACCCACCTCATGGACCCCAATGGGATCTGACTATGGTCGCCAACTAGTCTGTGTGGGTATGTCTACACTACCACCCTAGTTCGAACTAGGGTGGTTAATGTAAGCAACCGGAGTTGCAAATGAAGCCCAGGATTTGAATTTCACGGGCTTCCTTTGCATATTGCCGGGTGCTGCCATTTTTAAATGTCTGCTAGTTCAGACTCCGTGCCTGCGGCTACACACGGCATGAACTAGGTAGTTCGGATTAGGCTTCCTATTCCGAATTACCGTTACTCCTCGTGGAATGAGGTGTACCGGTAGTTGGGAATAGGAAGCCTAATCTGAACTACCTAGTTCGTGCTGCGTGTAGCCTTGGGCACAGAGTCCGAACTAGCAGACATTTAAAAATGGCGGCGCCCGGCAATATGCAAATGAAGCCCGGGAAATTCAAATCGCGGGCTTCAATTGCAACTCCGGTTGCCTACATTAACCACCCTAGTTCGAACTAGGGTGGTAGTGTAGACATACCCTGTCTGTCACAGCTTTTATAAACAATTTTAAACACAACATAAATGCAATATTTTGAAGCTGATGCAGAATATAAGTACAGCTGCTAATGCTATCAACTAGAGCTTTAAACAAATTAACATATGTAATTAAATGTTAATCCTCTGTGTTTATGTCAAGACTTGACCTCTAATTAAATAACAAAACTGCACCTCTTTTCTCCACTTTCTCAAATCAGTGCTGTCTTCCACTGTGCAGTGCAAACAGGACACATGCGTGCAAAGAACCAAAAGTGCAAGGGATGTTAATAGATTTGAAACCAGAAAAAAAATTATGTAATGATCTCAGAATACAATTGTAAGCAGGGAATCATCATCAAGCAGGTGTGTTTCTTGTGGAGTGGCTCAGGGATTGATTCCTGATCCTATTGTAGCTAACATTTTTATCAGTGACCTGCAAAAAGAAAAAAATCCAAAATCGTCTCTGATAGTTTGCAGATAACACAAAAACTGGAGGAGTGGTAAATCACTAAGAGGTGAGATCACTGGGATAAAGAAATGTAGTTTACTTGGTAAGCAAACAATATGCATTTTAATGTATTCAAATTTAACAACCAAATGTAAATGTATACATATAGGACCAAAGAAAATAGGCCATACTTAGAGGATGGAATACTCTGTCCAGAATAGCAGTGATTCTGAAAAAAATTTAGGGGTTGTGGCAGATAATTAATCAAACATCAGCTCCCAGTCAACCTGTGGTCAAAAAGGCTAATATGGTCCTAGGTGGATTTTGATAAACCAAAGAGGCATGAAAATGATTAAAGGATTAGAAAGATGATTTATAGTGACAGATTCAAGGAATTCAATCAGTTTATCTTAGGAAGGAGTCTTGATCACCGTCTATAATAGGGATGTAAGCAACTAGACGATTATCTGATAAGCAAAAGCTTATTGCATAGTGGACTAATGCCTCAACTAGTCACTTCCTCCTCACCCGCTTGCTGCTTCTGTCAGAGGCAGCAAGTGGGGGTGGGGGAAGCAGGAGCCGGTGCTGGGAGGAGCTGGGTTAAAAGCCGGTTCCCCTCAGTACTATCTCTGTGGGGGACAGGGGAGGCAGGGGATTAGCTGATTCCTGGCTCACGCCCAATCCCAATTGCTATGCCTCTACTTTTAAAAAGTATTAGGAGCTTGCCTCCCAGGGGAGAGGTCTGGGGTGCAGGAGTTTGGGTTGTGACCTAGAGTAGGAGGGCATTGTGATCTGGGGCAGGGGATTGGGGTTCTATATCTGGGAGGATGTATGGGTGCAGGAAGCGGGCAGAGGGTATGATGAGTGGGGGGCAGAGGTTTGGGAAAGGGAAGAGCTGGGGTGCCAGAGGCAGATTCTGGCCAGGAGACTTACCAGCCAGCTTCCCACCCGGACTATTTGTTGTTTTTTAAGTTTCTTTCAAAAAGATCATAGAATCATAGAATACTAGGACTGGAAGAGACCTCGAGAGGTCATCGAGTCCAGTCCCCTGCCCTCATGGCAGGACCAAATACTGTCTAGACCATCCCTGATAGACATTTATCTAACCTACTCTTAAATAACTCCAGAGATGGAGATTCCACAACAGCCTTGAGCAATTTATTCCAGTGTTTGACTACCCTGACAGTTAGGAACTTTTTCCTAATGTCCAACCTAAAACTTCCTTGCTGCAGTTTAAGCCCATTGCTTCTTGTTCTATCCCCAGAGGCCAAGATAAACAAGTTTTCTCCCTCCTCCTTATGACACCCGTTTAGATATCTGTAAACTGCTATCATGTCTCCCGTCAATCTCCTCTTTTCTAAACTAAACAAACCCAATTCCTTCAATCTTCCCTTATAGGTCATGTTCTCTAGACCTTTAATCATTCTTGTTGCTCTTCTCTGGACCCTCTCCAATTTTTCCACATCTTTCTTGAAATGCGGTGCCCAGAACTGGTCACAATACTCCAACTGAGGCCTAACCAGCGCAAAGTAGAGCAAAGATAGGTATTTTATTTTCTTATTCAGATGTATCTGTTTGTTTTTGGTAAGCTAAGCCTAACAAGGGTCTCTATTCAGCATTTCTTTCTCAATTCTTACTGAACCAAACCCTGACTGACTTATGTGGATGTTTCATCTGCTAAAAGTGCTGGATAGGCCCATCTGATGAAAGCTGGAATTGTTCTTTTTGCCTCCCACACTTCTGGGTGGGGGCATATGTCCTATATCAGGTGGTCAAAAATGAAAACAGTATTTCAAATGAAGACTGAGAGCCTTGTACAGTAACAATGCCTACTTCTCTCTTTCTATAGCCAAACTACAGTAATGGTTTCACTGTTCTTTGTTTTGGTATGTTTTTCTGGACAACCATTGGATCAGATTTTGGCAAACTTTGATATATGTAAACGTGTCATACAAGTGGTACTCGGCTAATAAAACATAAGCATGTAAACCACTAGTGTACTTTCTTAAAATATAAGATCAAATTGTCTTAAAACGATTCCATGTTAACTATCTTAGATGGGGAAAAATGTACACCTTTTTGCCATTTAAAGAATACTGATTCATTATATACTGTACACTATGCAAAATATTATGTATTTTGAGCTTAGAAATACATGCATTTTGATCTTATACACTTACAAAATTACTATAGTAGTTTCTCCTTTTTATTTTAAACAGGTCATTGCCATAGTTATGGATATGTTTACAGATGTTGATATCTTCAGAGAAATTGTAGAGGCATCTACCAGAGGGATTGCTGTGTATATTCTGCTTGATGAGTTCAACTTCAGTCACTTTCTTAAAATGACAGAAAAACAGGGAGTTCAAGTTCAGAGATTAAGGGTAAGGCTCATGTTTTACAGTAAAATTCATATTTTCTACAATACCTAACTCTTATGTAGTACTCTTCAACGATAGTTTTTTTTTTTTTTTAGAAAGGAAAGGAAACAGCTAATAATGATTTATTTTATGTAATAAAATATGTAATTTATTTTATGAATAATGCTATTCTTTTTTGAATATTATAGGTTGGGAGGACTTAATCAGTTTTTTTGTGTTTGTTTGTAAATTAGCCTGCAAAATATAAGCATAAAGAAAATACAAATTGCTGACAAAACCAAAATATTGGCCTTCCTTTTTTTAAAGAAACAAACAGTTATTTCCTTTCATTGGATTTTATTTTAAAATTATGCCAAAAGACACTGGATTCCGTTTTGTCAGTGTTTTCCTATAAACTGCTTTACCGTATATTTGTCCTTGTGAATATTCAGTATGATTATATTCACTTTTATTTATGAAATATTTGTCTTTCTACATTAAGAAACATATGTAGAGGGATAGAATCTAAATATTTTAGCTGCCATATGAGGAGATATTAATAAGATTCAGACTTTTCAGCTTGGAAAAGAGATGACTGAGGAGGGGTACGATAGGGTCTATAAAATTATGACTGGTGTGGAGAAAGTAAATAAGGAAGTGTTATTTACTCCTTCTCATAAAATAAGAACTAGGGGTCACCAAATGAAATTAATAGGCAGCAAAACAAACAAATGAAAGGAAATATTTTTTTACACAGTGGACAGTCAACCTGTGGAACTCCTCGCTAGAGGATTCTATGAAGACCAAGACTTTTAAACAGAATTTTAAAAAGATTTAGATAGATTTATGCAGAATAGGTCCATCAATGGCTATCGAGGAACAGAGATAAGGTATCTCTAGTCCCTGTCTGCCAGAAGCTGGGAATGGACAACAGGGGATGGATGTGTTCTGTTCACACTAGTGTGGACCCTTCAGCTGATGAGGGCTATCTATCTAATGAAAACTGTCGAGGCAAATTATTTAAAAAACTTACTAGAATCAAGTGTAGCCTTCTTTTTTTCCTGAGTGATTGACAGGTAATAAGTAAGTAATAAGATGAATAATAAAAATTGAACCAGAATATCCAAGAATAAAGCACCTAATATTACTGTACTGCATCTCTGGAATCTGTCTCCTTTTAAATTTAAGTACATAGTTCTTATTATAAAATAATAAATAAATTAAACAGCTTGAACATGTTTTATAATTCCTGAGAAGTGATTCAACTTGTTCAGCTGATGTCAGACCATCATGCTTTATTAGATAAAAGGTGGGGTATGTGATAGACTTCGTAGTTTGCAAACACTTGTATTTACTTCTCATGTAAGAAATAAGAAACAGACTTGCTGCTGCTTGTTGAGAAAACAAATTTGCCAGGGAATATTTATCTCCTGATACACCCTTTATGTTTTCACTGAAATGGAAGGATGAGAAAATGATGACATTTCTGTTATACTGCATGATAAAGAATTATGTTTATTTCCTTTAAGCAAAATCTGTCCTCAGATGCCCACAATGAAAGTTGCATATGTGAACTTGAGAGCTGAATCTGATCCACTATATTTTGTCAATGCTATATTTCAATAGATGCTTTGCTGTGCTTGTAAAATATAGTATTACTTTTGCCATCAGATAGGAGCACACAGATCTCCTTAATTTCACTGGGGATTACATCTGTTTACAAACTAAGAAGTAAGGATCTGATCTATTGTCCCATGAAGTCATTAAGAATCTCTCCATTCATTTTAAAGGACATTAGACCAGGCCATAATAGCAGAACAGAAACTAATTCAAAAGCCATTGCACAGATCACATACCTTGATATTACAGAAGGTCCACAATAATATGATTAATAATAAAAAATGTTTGAAATGCAGATTTTTTCTTTTAAAAAAATTATTTAGGTAAAATATTAAACATACATTTTATAATTTGTAAACACCTTGGGAGCAAATAAAGTATGATGAAAATAGACCCCACAAATATAATCTACTGAAATGAAACATTTTTTGGAAAAATTCTTTTCATTATATTTTTCTATCACCTTGGAGACTTGCTGCTGATAAAAATAGGATGTCAAACTATTCACTTAGATAGGTGAGCACACATTCCATTGAATTTAGAGTTATTCAGTCATATTTAAGAACTGAAGTTATAATTTATTTTCTTATTTATTAGCATTTATAATATAGTATTATTCAAAATGCCTTCAGGTCCTAGAGAAATATAAGAAGACAATTTTTGGCCAGAAAAATCATAGTCTAATAAAGATTAAAATTACCAGGTGATGTTTGGGAAAGGATACACTGAATAGTCGAACTGGTCAGGGTAATGACTGGCATTAATCTTTACAGTTCCATTATTTCATTAATTTTGTTTTTTCAGTAAGGAGGAAACAATCAGTACAAAGTAATGAATGGAGGGGATGAGATAATAGAACTAAGGGTATAAGGAAAATACACTGTCAATTCACTGTTACTAAATAAACTCACTTAGAGTGTTTTCCTGCCTGACAGAAAAAAAAAGTTCAAGTTCCCAAACCTTTGCTTCTTTTCTACAGGTCCAAGTCTTCTTTTTAGCCCCACTAAGTTGTCTTGAGTGAAAAAGCATGATAGTATGACAATATTATTTAGTACTTCAAGCTCTTTGTAGCTTCAAAACTTCTCCCATTGACAAGTAGAAGTTGATACCATAAAAGATATTACTTCACCAACCTTGTCTGTCTAATGTCCTCACACCAACATGGTTATAATAACTCTGCTGACAGTAAACATTTAATACAGTAAAAGAAAAAAACACCGTGAGAAGGAAAAAGCACTTTTGAAAGTGTCCTATACCTTAGCTCAGTGCTGCTTGTTATGAAACAATTAGTGTACAGGTTGAACCTCCGAAATCTCAGATTCTTTGTTGTCCAGCAAAATCTGTGGTCCAGTGGCATGGGTGAGCACCATCCCCAGGGATCCCTGGCCAGATGGGGCAGCAGCAGGGCAGCCAGCAGCAGAAGCGGGGCTTAATTAATGTTAAGGATTGTGAGGATTAATTAATGTTAATAAAGATCTTTGAAGATGAAAGTGCTATGCAGGTGCTCATTACAGAATGACAATTACTATACTAGATTTCTAGCCGTTCTTTCAGTGGGCAGATAAATGCACATACACAGCAAGCTGTCACCATGCCTTAGTAGGTCATAGCTAAGAGTAATAGTTTCAAGACAAATCGCTGGGAAATGAGGCAGATCCACCCCACACCAGTTGTTATTCTTCCATAAATATACCAAATCAATAACAAAAAGTAAACTTTTGTCTCAGCACACTGATTAACAATAAGTCCGAAATGTGGTCTCCTTAGACATCACAACAATTGTTTGAGCCCCCAACCACTAGACTTAATGATGAGTTGTTTTTAAAGCCAATTTAATCAAAGGGTTCTTTTAATCCAAAGAGATCATCTATTTAACCAGTTCAATATATAATTCAGATCCTGCCAGTCCTTTCGTTTTCAGGTTTTTTGAAGGGAAGAGAAGAAGCAGAGAGTTATAATGGTCAAGGAAAACAATTAAATACACTCATTGCAAAGTTATTGAATCATGTTTGTACCTGGGATGGAATAAACCATTATCTTGCTAAGTCTTGGGTAACTTCCAGGCGATTAGAAGGTCCTCAGACCATTGGTTGAAATGTTTCTGTTAGTGTAAGTCCATAGTCCAAAAATCAGAGCAGGAAAGTGACAAAATGGAGATGGTTTCAGGGTTTTTATACCTTCTTCCATGTAGAGAAGGTATAAACACTGTTCTCAGTGTTTGTGAGAAACTATAGGCATAAAATGGAGTACAGGGTCACATGCCCATGCATTATTTGATGGTTCATTGGAGCAACTATTACCCATTCTTTGACTAAAATATTGCTATGAAGGCTCTTTGTGCAGAAACAGGCTTCTTCCATCATGTATTGTGCAAGCTAAGTGACTTTTTTATGGACCATCAACTTGATTAGTCCATTCACAATGTGCTGCCTAGACCAGATGCAAACTACCATGTGGATGTATTCCCATGAGCACATACATTTGAAATACAGGTATATAGTCAGTATTCATAACTTCAGACACAAAAATGCTATATGCATATAAAACGGAATACTCATATTTGATAGATTGTAACTTCTTATATCTTACCTGACATACTTTGTATAAGATTTGTTGCAATTGTGCATAGCTATATTTTAATAATGCAGTATCACACAAGCTAATGAGCCACAGTGTGGAATAACTTGCCAGCAGCAGCAATTGGTAATTTAGCATACCTTTGTCCATTAGCAGTTGTCTCTAATTTTGATTGTGGGTAGCAGTTGCCTCTAGTTTTGATTGTAGAGTCTCTATCTCTGGAGATATTTAAGAGCAGGTTAGATAGACATCTACCAGGGATGGTCTAGACGGTACTGGGTCCTGCCATGAGGGCAGGGGACTGGACTCAATGACCTCTCAAGGTCTCTTCCAGTTCTAGTGTTCTATGATTCTATGATTTCAGATGCTATTAGGTCAGGGGTATGCAATAAGCCGGTAACTGGTCGATGGTGCTTTACTTACCTGTGCATCTACAGGTATGTCCACTTGCAGCTCCCATTGGCTGCATATTGCCATTCCTGGCCAATGGTAGCTGCAACAAGTGGTGCGGCAATGGCAATCTACGACCAATAGGAGCTGCAAGAAGCCATAACTGCAGACATGCAGGTCAATAAAGCACCAGCGGCCCACCAGAGACTAACCCTGGCGAACTGTGTCTGGCCTGTGGGCCACTTATTGTACACCCCTGCATTAGGCTCCTTGAACTGTCTGATTTCTTGAGATAGTTTAAAAGAATAAAGAGTAAAAATACTCTAGGGTATTTTTCTAAAATTTTTAGTGAACTTCTGTTTTCCCAGAAATGTTCTTCAATGTATTAAAATAATCACACTTTACTGTAATTTGTATGATTTGGTAAATATATATTACCTAAAGGAACTCTTACAAGATACAAGATTTTGGCAAGTTTAAGATGTAGGAAATTGTAAATGTAGTGGCAGCTTAGGAGATGAATCCTGTAGTGTTTGTTTTTAAAGTGAAATGTTCTTCTCACTCTAGAATGTACAGGTAGTCCCCGAGTTACGAACGGGGATTTTCTCGCCCCGGAGGACTCATTTGCATAAGCCGGCCGGCACCATTTTTAAATGGAACGTGGAACGAGGTGTACAGATAGTGCGGAATGGCTTGCTAGTTCGAACTATCTAGCCCGTGCCGCGTGTAGCCGCGCGGCACGGGGTTCAAACAAGCCGGCATTTAAAAATGGCGCCGGCCGGCTTATGCAAATGAAGCCCGGGAAATTCAAATCCCGGGCTTCATTTGCAAGTGCGGTATGCCTACATTACCACCCTAGTTCGAACTAGGGTGGTAGTGTAGACAAACCCTCAGAGACATAAAAGTACAGTTAACCCTTTTAAAGTCTAGAAAGGGCTCCCAGGTGAGAAGTTAGGTCAGGACTTACTATCCATGATGCATGGGGTTTCCCTGTGCAGTAATCATCTTTTCTTCCTCCCCCCACCACTTTCCAGATACTTAAAATTGTAGTACCAGGCCTTAGAATCTTAAATATAGATTTCAAAAGTCATTTTGCTCATTTTAAAGTTCTTCTGTAATCTTTTTCAGAATATGAGGGTGCGGACAGTAAAAGGACAAGATTATTATTCCAAGACAGGGGCAAAATTCTATGGAAAAATGGAACAGAAATTTCTTCTGGTTGACTGTAAAAAAGTCATGTATGGTACTTACAGGTAAGTTCAATATACAAGGCTGCGAACAGAATGTTTTCTTGATGGTAATCAGAATATGTCTCTAAGTAATTTTGCTATTTCTGAACATTGTCAGTTTACTGTATGTTAACTTTGGTATTATTTATATTGCATATCATTTAATAAGTCTGACATAGAAGTTTTGTGGATAATTAACATAGTATAGGACCAAATTTTGACTCAATTTGGCTTTTGTTCAAAGAGATAAGTAAAAACGGAATGAGAAACTCAGTATTTTGCCATACCATTAAATTAATCTTAATATTCATGTTAGAAAATGCCACAAAGGTATATTTCATAAGCTCTGCTGTTAAACTTCTATCTGTAATAGTTCTCCAGATACATGCATCGTTAATTTATTCTTTCCTGTTTTGTGTTCTACACTGTGGTCCAAATTCAGAAATGATGATGTATAAGGTAAGGTAAATTGGACTCTGTTATACTTGGTTAGATTCCCTTAGACCAACTTATACCTACTTAACAATATAAAAATAAGTGAATATGTGCAAAGGAGCATAAATTGGCATAACTTACATAACGAGGAACTGGAAAAGGACTGTAAAAATAAGGTAAGATAAAAAGAGGATGGCTAACTTTGTCTTACATCTTATTGGACATTTTTATTTGCTTTTCTTGCAACATTTCTCTCTCTGAGCCTCTCAAATACAGTATGGGGCTAGAGCCTCAGCTGGTGACTGATAGAGTTCTACCTGTGTACACCAGCTGACAATCTGGTTTTCTATGCTTTGTAATACTCAGCTAATCAAATTCAAATGTGATGAGTAAAAGGTGGTGAGAGAAGTGACAGGTTCATAAGTGAATGGATATAAGAAGGTGCAGGGGGAATCTGACTGATCTGACATCTTTCGCAGATAATACCTTTCAGATGATAGTGTCTGTGTGTATGTGACTTTGAAAATTACTATGTTTCAAAGAAAAGCATTTTGGAAAATAGCAGTCTTCAAGACCTGGCACTTTGGGGCCTAAATCATCCATTTCTGCTGAAATTAAGCTTCCATTAAAAAAAATGTTGGTAACTATTGTGGCAACAAAGATTATTATGTTTGAATTTGTCTTCTAAAAATTAGTTAAAATTAAAGACTTTTTAAACCAAAAGTACAAAGTGCTCATTTATTAACTTCATTGAAAATGAATGAGAAATAGAACCTGTTTTATGTGGCTCACTAAGTTAACCTTTTAATGTAATTATATTATATTTTCATTTTCTTGTATCTTTCCTGAAAAATACAAAACTAATTGAACAAATAAGAGACTTTCAAATTAACTGAACAATCATGACAAACAGACACTAACATATTGCTTAATACCTTTATTTTAAGTTTTTGTTTATTATTTTAACACAAGGAAGACCAAACGTGGGATCATAAGATAAACATATATCTGTTACAAATGTAATCTACATAATATTGGTTTTAATAAAGACATCATGGTGTCACATTTTACTCCTGGGGAAATTCTGTGCCAAAAACGTAACAATTCTGCACTCAATATTTTAAAATTTAACAAGATTCTGTGTATTTTATTTGTCAAAATAACATATAATTACTCTGGCTTCAATTATTTCAATAGTGTATTTAAGTTACAATACAGGGAATAGACATTGGGAGTGGGGAGCATTGAAGGAAATCATTGAAGGAAATAATATGGCTAGGTTTGACCCTTTATTTATGGTTATTAGTCAAGAAATATACGCAGCCATATGCTCAATGTTACACAGGCAACTGAAGAGCAAGTGACAGCCAGGGAATCAAACTCATATATTGTATTGGCTACTTACCATCTCCAAAAAGGGTCAGTAGCAATCAGTTCAGGGAGCACATTTTGATAGGAATTTCTTTTTCAGTTCAAAAATGTACACTGGTTCTATTCATTAAAACTCCATAAGCATTTAAAAGGCCAATGCTGTTCTTTATACTACTCTGGTAGTGTAAAGGAGACTTAAAACTTTTGCACTTGGGAATTCCACAAAGACAGTGAGAACATTTCACTGAGCAGGCTAGCTACTCCATTGTCCTCTGTCTGACAGGACAGAGCCTGCCCACTCCTACCTCCTCAGAAACACACCAAAGCCCAGCCCCTCCATAATGAGCATGTTGCAAAGGTGAACAAGAAGGACAGTGTCTCTCATTCTCTCACACAATTCTCTCTCACATACGTAAAACTGCTCTATGCATCTTTCTAGCAGTGATTCATATCTCTACCAGCTGCTCCGGGAGCCTGCACCAACCTGTCTGCACTGTGGCTTCCCTTTGCTTCCTGTTAAAAGTTATATTAGTGTGGGGAAGTAAAGAAATCTGCCGGGTAATGAATTTTGCAGTGACATAGGATTCCATCTGGAGTAGCACTTTTTAATTCCATTGGCATTAATACAGCCACATGACACAATAGTTATAGTGGGAGGGAGTTGCATTTTTTGCAGATGCTGTTTGGCACATCCTTCTGTCATTTTGAACACACTACAGGAGAGCTAGATTTCCAATATCAAAATATTATGTGTGTTATGAAAAGATTTCATGACCCAAATCTTAGGGTTCACTGAAAGAGTTTACTTAACAATTACAGTGTTCATATTTTTGAGGATTAATTAGAGCTTCTCATCAGCAATAATTAGTTATTGGCAAGCTGGGGTGTGATTTACCTGATGCTAACTGTCTGCCTGTGTCCTGCTAAATCACATTCAAAGTTTAACTTGCTTTGATCTAGTCGTCTTTTAAAGTGGGCTACACTGATATGCATTAAAAAACTTCTAATGTGTAGCAGCAGGGATAACAGTCCACAGCAGACTAGTTCAGAATATATTCACATCTGAGCTTGCAGCAAGCTAAATGTTTCTTTAAACAATCTCTTAGTTTATTCAAAACTATGGAAAGGCTTTTGCATATATACTCCTAATTTACTATTTTCATATCACAGCACAAATTACTTTTCTTGATTAAAAAGTGCATACAATTGTCTTAATTTTTGTATGTGACCAATGAATTTCAGGGCTAATTTTGCATCCCAAAATAATTGTACCTACAGTTTTACCTACGCTATTAATTGCTAGCGAAATTATTTGCACGCATACTCCTAACTATCCAACTCTTGCAATGAAACAATTTGAAATGCATAGTATTTGTAAGTACAATTAGATAGTTAGGTGCTTCATGCAGTTCCCGCTGAAATCAATGGTAAGTCTCTCACTGAAGTCAAATGGACTTGAGTCAGACTCTCCATACCTAAGTGCCATAAATTGTGCCCTCAGTTAATTGCAAGAATAAGTATTTATGCATGAGAAAATGTGCCTCCTAAATCAGAAATTGGGTGGAGACCTTCATAATAAGAGTGGGGGGGGGGGGGTATGAAGCATTTGTACAAAAGTTTTAGAGTATTGCTAATTGTGATTTGTTCTGCTTTCAGCTTTATGTGGTCATTTGAAAAAAACAATCTCAGCATGGTTCAAATTATCACAGGACAACTGGTTGAATCCTTTGATGAAGAGTTTAGGACACTGTATGCCCGTTCCTCTGTTCCTAGTTCATTTGCCCCAGAATTAATTAGGGTAAATAGTCACAGGAGCCTCTGGGAGAATGGTACATATCAGCATTCACAGTCTTCTTTGGCGTCAGTTTCTAGCCAACGAAATCTTTTTGGTAGACAAGACAAGATTCACAAACTAGATCCCATTTACTTGAAAAATAGAGGAAGATATGCAGTAAATGAAATAGATAAATATGGTTTGAGAAATCAAACCTACAACAAACTACCTTTTCATCCAGGTTTTAACAGGCAAAATAAAATTCAGCAGTATCAACCCAGTGACAAAAATGAGCACTGGAAAAGACATAGTTATGCTGGCGAAAACCCAGAAAGGACTCCTTACTTTTTGCTAAACAGAGCTGTTAATCGGGCTAATAATCCATCAAATACTTGGAAGATGCCATCGGATAGCATTAGTATTGTATCTTCATTAAAGGGAGGCTATACAAACAACTGCAATACACCCCAGCAAAGTTTTGCTGATCGGTTTACACAGCCAAAGATAAATATTGCAGAAAGAAATTCAATTGTGAGGAGGTCTTTTAATGGAACAGATAGTCATATCCGTCATCTCCAACAGAGGATGCCGACCCTTGAACACACTACAAAATCCTTTCTACGTAACTGGCGGATTGAGTCATACTTAAATGATCAATCGGATGCTGCTACAAATTGCAATGGATCAGCAATCAGTGACAGGTTTGAGGGCTATGACACCACTGAAAATATTAAAGCTCATGCCCTTTATTCTCATTCTCGCCTGAGGTCATCATTAGTGTTTAAGCCAACTTTGCCAGAACAGCAGGAAGTAAGCAGCTGTGCAAGTTCTTCAAATTCAACTATTGTTGGTTCAGAGGGAAGTGAAACACCTAAAGGAACACCCAATCACATCCCAGTGGTGAAAATTGTTATTGACAAAGAATCAACAGAGGTCAGCAATAATGTCCCACCAGACTCAGAGAAACTGGAAAAGCCTGGAATGCAGGTTGCAGAAAACAAAAAATCTAATTTATATCCAGTTGCCACAAGAGACTCATCTATCTACATAAACACAGCCTTCTTTGTAAAACGACAGGCAGAAAATGTTAAGAACCAGCAAAATGAAAATATACTAAAAAGGCGAAGTTTCCCTATATTTGACAACTCCAAGTCCACTTTGAATCATGATGTCAACAAAGAGACATCCAGCTATGTGTACAGCACATTGACTAGACATAGAATTAAGCGGCCAGAAAACCTAAAGCCCCCAGAGGATACAATAAAAATCCCTAAAAGCTTTCATAGTGTTACCAACCACTTAGAACATGAGGATACAAATCTCACAGGAGAATCAAATGGGCCCATTGCCACAAAGGAAAGCTCTGTAGCTGCTCTAGCTGAAGATAGCAGAGAGGAACCTAGCAAAGAATGTACTTCAAAAAAAGAAAATAAGAATTCTCCAAGTTTTCTGAAAAAAGGATCCCAGAAACTGAGGTCACTTCTGAATCTCATGCCAGAGAAGAAGGAAAACTTGTCAAAAAACAAAGCTCCTGCATTTTATAGACTGTGTAGCAGTTCTGACACCTTGATTTCGGAAGGGGAAGAGAACCAAAAGCCTAAAATATCTGAAACTAAGGATGATACTTCTCCAAGAAGAAAGAGGAACACATCGTCCAATTCACAAGGCAGCTTGCATAAAAGTAAAGAGGATGTCACTCTGAGCCCCCCAAAGTCTCCCAAGCCACCAAAGTCTCCCAAGCCACCAAAGTCTCCCAAGCCACCTAAGTCTCCCAAGCCACCTAAGTCTCCAAAACCAGCATTTGATGAAAGCAGTAATAAGTGTCAAACTTTATGCCCCAGAGAAACATTCTTAGAAACTATAGGAGATGCATCCACTCCAAGATTTAATACTGAACAGATCCAGTATCAAGAAGTGAAAGAAGCTATAATTAATGCTACTCATGAAACTGCACCTGTTTCTAGTTGTCCACAAAGAGCAAGCACAATGACATCCCAACCTGGAAACTCAAAGCACAAAGAGGAGTTCTTAAGATCTCATTTGAATGAAAGACGTGTTTATAGTCGCTTTGAACCATTCTTAAAAGTGGAAAGCTCTGGTGGTGAATCATCAAAAAATGCACTAAAGAACAGTATGCCTCTCCCAGAAACAAAAAGCAAAACCTTAGGGAATAACTATGCAAGGGGCAATCAGATGGTTCATTACAACTCAACCATATACCATCCATTACAGCCAAATGACAACAAGCTTCGAGGATTTATGCAAAAGTTTGGAAATTTACTATATAAAAATAAATAAAACCTATATTGTCTGAGGACTGTGTAAAAAAAAAAAATAGCAAAGAGAGCAAGGCTTAAATATTTAACTTGTTGGGCAGGCCTGTAAAATTTAGAAGGGTTTTTGCAGGGATTAAAACTTTGGAATTTATGTATATGCTTTTATGTAATAAACATAGAGTAGTTATACTTCAGTCATTACACGAGTTCTGTATCTAAAAGATGTATTATGTGAGATGTTTATAATGTTTATATGGTAAGATTAATTTGAGATACTTCCGTCATGCAGAAAGTATGTTATAAGTAAAAAGAGGGAGGATGCTTTTCAAAATAAAATTAATAATGTTTTAAAAATCTGTTTAAAAATAGACTAATACTGGGATAAGTGGTCTGCTTTGTGTTTTCAGCATTCATATACTCTTGAAAGTGATAAAAGCAAATGGTAATTTTTATATGTTATTTAGTCGTGTAAACTAATTTTTGAAAGTCTCTTACAGACTTTGAGGCTATGTCTACACTGCAGAAAAAAGTCAGAAAAAGTTACGCAAATTGCAAATCACAATTTGAGTATCTTTTTCTGCTTTTCTTCTGACGGGCTTTTCTGAAATTCGGCTCATCTACAAGGAGCCAAATTTTGGAAAAAACTCCTCTTTCAGAACATGCCTTATTCCTCTCACCGAGAGGAATACAGGGATGCCAAAAGACCATGTCCACTTTTTTGGAAACTGTTTCAAAAAAGCTGACACATTCCTTGGATGCAGCAGAGCTTTTCCGGGATACCTTTGGAAAAGCTCTGCAGTCTAGACATAGCTTAATATATTATGGATTGTCCCTGTAGACTAGATTGAACTCTGAGGGTAACAAATAGAGACTCTCACTTACAGTATTGAATATTGTATATAAATACATATCTTTGTAAAGTATTTGACACAACAATCCTCAAAGTAACCCTCAAACCAGGGTGTGGTGTACTTGTTTACAATGTGAAATGATTGTAACTGTGTAGGGTAACATTTAAAAACTATTGCTGCATCAAGATTTATTGAAAGTAGGCTGCAATTGCAGTTAAACCTGCAGTATACAGTTAACTTGTTATCATACAGGCCAATATTCCATAATGTATCCTTAAAAACATGTGTTTTCACAAATTTTTAAATTTGGAGCAGCAAGGAACAAAATTAGTGTGGATTGTCGTTTCCCAGGTAAGTTTGTAAGCTCCCCATACAGTACTTAGTTTTAAATGTTAGCAGATATATTTACAATTTTAATGCAAATATCCAGTTAAGAAAACTTGTAGACACTTATTTCACTAAAAACGTCAGGTATATCCAAAGACTAAAGTAATGCAAACAACAAGAGAGTTCCTTTTAGCTATTCTGCAGGAAATCTTGCTTCAATTGGAGTTAGTGGCAACATACCAATTGACATTAATGGAATGTGATTTTACCTAATTTGTTTATAAACTCCAGTTTCTAATTTCTTCTTTGTTACATATGGGCCAAAGGGCCATGCTTTAACAGCTTGCATTCAAATATATTTTTTTAAGTATGGAAACATTCTTGAACTGTTTTCATTTGAATCAGTCATAATTTAAGTATTTGTCTAATCAGGATAATCTCTTTGCAAAATTAGAGTGTTCTGCCAGAGACTTCAATGGACATTGGATCAGGGCACAGCCATTTTATTTAACTAAGACGAGTAATTTCCACTGAAGATAATAAGAGTTACTTGTATCAAGCAGTAAGATAATCAGGACCTCACTAGTGTGCATAGCAAATATAAGAAAAGTATGAGAGAAACAACAGTTGATGAAGAAAATCTTTTATTGCACCAACTTCTGTTGGTGATAGAGACAAGATTTTGAGCTTATATAAAATTGAACCTATTCAGAAGATTTAAGCTCTTCTTTGGGTCTGGGAAACCTCATCTCTCTAGTATCCTATGCCAATGTGGTTACAGCACTATTTCAGTATGTCACTGACAATTAATTTAATATTAATTTGTTCACAAACATTTATTTTTAAAGTCAGTACCCAAATTGATTGTTGAAATGAGAATGGCAGTTGTTATCGGCTAATCAAATAGTCGGTGCAAATTGCACCAACTATTCAATTAGCCAATGAATCGAAATTTAACATCCCTACTTCCATGGCAGGTGTTAAAAATGGCATGTAGGTTTGTGTGTACATTTTTGTAGTAAAGCTTATGATACATAGTTTGTAACATTTCATGGAAAATTACTATTTCTTCTGACAAAGATAGATTGCTAAATCAAGAGGGAAAAGTACAATCCTCAGTAGAAAGGTGACTTGATTTAGCAGGCCTAAGATGTTTATAATTTTCCTGTACATTGGTTTTACATCTCAAATGTGAGATTTCCATCAACATGAGAGCTTGTTGGTAGTCCTCAATTAGCTTCAAAAAGGCTTCACAGTAGAATTGGATTTGGCCTAGAGAGCCTCAGTCCCATTTTAAAGTAAGATTTAGATTTGTAAATTGGTTAGATGTTCCAACACAATCAGAATAATGCCTAAATACATTTAAAACAAGCCTTAACTCAATCTTATTGAAAATCAAATGTATGTAAGCCACTTCTGAAAATGGGACCTACTCTCCCAAAGTATTAAAGCACCTAATTTCCATTTGTTGCCTAAAAATGTTTGAGATTCTGGGCCTAAGGCACCTTTGAAAATTTTACCCAAGTGTATCAAGGGATGGAATCTAGCCTAAAATAATTGCTTGAAAATCCCTTGGGAAGAAACCTCTGAACTCTCTATGAACACTTACTGTCTCTCCCCGCTTCCTACGGGAATGCAGGGGCAAGATTAGAAAGGCAAAGGCACAAAATGAGATCAAACTAGCTACAAGCATAAAGGGAAACAAGAAGACCTTTTATAAATACATTAAAAGCAAGAGGAAGACCAAGGACAGGGTAGGCCCACTGCTTAGTGAGGAGGGAGAAGCAGTAACAGGAAACTTGGAAATGGCAGAGATGCTCAATGACTTCTTTGTTTCGGCCTTCACCGAGAAGTCTGGAGGTGTGCCTAACGTAGTGAATACAAGCAGAGAGAGGGTAAGTTTAGAAGATAGGATACACAAAGAACAAGTTAAAAATCACTTAGGAAAGTTAGATGTCAGCAAGTCACCAGGTCCTGATGAAATGCATCCCAGGATACTCAAGGAGCTGATAGAGGAAGTATCTGAGCCTTTAGCTATGATTTTTGAAAAATCATGGCAGACAGGGGAGATTCCAGAAGACTGGAAAAGGGCAAATATTGTGCCCATCTATAAAAAGGGGAATAAGAACAACCCAGGAAACTACAGACTGGTCAGTTTAACGTCTGTCCCAGGGAAGATAATGGAGCAGGTAATTAAGGAAATCATATGCAAACACTTGGAAGGTAATAAAGTGATAGGGAATAGCCAGCATGGGTTTGTGAAGAACAAGTCATGCCAAACTAATCTGATAGCTTTCTTTGATAGGGTAACGAGCCTTGTGGATAAGGGAGAAGCGGTGGATGTCATATACCTAGACTTTAGTAAGGCATTTGATACGATCTCGCATGATATTCTTATTGATAAACTAGGCAAATATAACTTAGGTAGGGCCACGATAAGGTGGGTGCATAATTGGCTGGATAACCGTAGTCAGAGAGTTGTTGTTAACGGTTCTAAATCCTGCTGGAAAGGGATAACAAGTGGAGTTCCTCAAGGGTCTGTTTTGGGACCCATACTGTTCAATATCTTCATCAATGATGTAGATATTGGGATAGAGAGTACACTTATTAAGTTTGCAGATGATACGAAACTGGGTGGGGTTGCGACTTCTTTGGAGGATAGGGACATAATTCAAAATGACCTTAGCAAGTTAGAGAAATGGTCAGAGGTAAACAGGATGGCTACATCTACACTGGCCCCTTTTCCGGAAGGGGCATGTTAATTTCAGCTATCGTAATAGGGAAATGCGCGGGGGATTTAAATATCCCCCGCAGCATTTAAATAAAAATGTCCTACTTCAAAGTAGGAATAAGAACCTCCGGAAAAGGGCTTTTTTTCCGGAGGATCGGGGCCAGTGTAGACGCTCTTTTCCGGCTTTTCTAAAAGCCGGAAAAAAGCAGCGGACATTTTTATTTAAATGCCACGGGGGATATTTAAATCCCCCGTGCATTTCCCTATTACGATAGCTGAAATTAACATGCCCCTTCCGGAATAGGGGCCAGTGTAGACGTAGCCGATGAGGTTTAATAAAGAGAAATGCAAAGTGCTCCACTTAGGAAGGAACAATCAGTTCCATACATACAAGATGGGAAGCGACTGTCTAGGAAGGAGCATGGCGGAAAAGGATCTAGGGGTCATAGTGGACCACAAGTTGAATATGAGTCAACAGTGTGATGCTGTTGCAAAAAAAGCAAATATGATTCTAGGTTATATCAACAGGTGTGTTGTAAGCAAAACTCGTGAAGTCATTCTGCCGCTCTACTCTGCACTAGTTAGGCCTCAGCTGGAGTAATGTGTCCAGTTCTGGGCGCCATATTTCAAGAAAGATGTGGAGAAATTGGAAAGGGTACAGAGAAGAGCGACAAGAATGATTAAAGGTTTAGAGAACATGACCTATGAAGCCAGGCTTCATGAACTGGGCTTGTTTAGTTTTGAAAAAAGAAGATTAAGGGGGACATGATAGCGGTTTTCAAATATCTAAAAGGGTGTCACAAGGAGGAAGGAGAAAATTTGTTCTTCTTGGTTTCTGAGGACAGGACAAGGAGTAATGGGCTTAAAGTGCAGCAGGGGAGTTTTAGATTGGACATTAGGAAGAAATTCCTAACTGTCAGGGTGGTCAAATATTGGAATAAATTGCCAAGGGAGGTGGTGAAATCTCCCTCTCTGGAGATATTTAAGAACAGGTTAGATAGACATCTGTCAAGGATGGTGTAGACGGAGCTTGGTCCTGCCTTGAGGGTGGGGGGCTGGACTCGATGACCTCTCGAGGTCCCTTCCAGTCCTATTATTCTATGATTCTATGATATTACACTCAGGCTATATCTAGACTACAGGCTTTTTTTGGAAGAAGCTTTTTTTAGAAGATATCTTCCGAAAGAGAGTGTCCAGACTGCAAAAATGCATCAAAAAAGCAATCTGCTTTTTCGAAAGAGAGCATCCAGACTGAATGGACGCTCTCTCACATATAAGCTGTTCTTGCTATGGACGGAATGGCCACAGGACACCTGTGCTTTTTCCTCTTTCTTCTTCTTCCAAAAGAATTCCCTCTTCTCCATCCATACACACCTTTTTTCAAAAGAGCTCTTTCGCAAAAAGGCTTCTTCCTTGTAGAATGAGGATTACCAATGCTGGAAAAACCCCACTCTTCTTTCGAAATTCGTGCAGAAGAACACAATTACAGTGTGGACATACCCTCACTGAATGCAATCATATTCTATGGGTAATGTCAGTATATTTTTCAAGAAGAACATATAAAAATTTCCAGTAAAATACACGTAATAAAAATTTATTGTCATTTGGTGTTGCCTCTCTACATGAGCATGGTTGAGAAAATGGAGGTGGGGGGGACTGCTCACCTGACAATCTTTCTTTAAAGTAGAGTATGCAGGGTGTAACAGGCCAAGGATGATATTTCCTGTGGGAGTCTCTTATTACAGTAGTGGTAGGACACCACTAGCAACATTTTCTTCCTTTACTGATGTTATTGTGGATGCAAAACACTGGATATTTGTCTATGAACATAGTGCATTTATGTATCTGTTTCACAATGCCTGTTCTTGCCTGTTCTACCAAAGAGCTCAAAAAACGAATTGTTTTCCACTTATTTTAACGGTATTTGTAACCAGCTCTTAGGACCCAGTTTAAAAATTCATTTAACCAGGTGCTTATCTTTAAACCCTGAGTAATCCTAGCATAAAGTTAAAATATAAAGTTAAGCATATGCTTAAGTGCTTGCCTTTGTCATAGTCTAAGACTCATCATACTACTTGGGCATCAAATAACATATTCCAAAAAAACGCTGATCTAAATATATGGTATTTTTGTTTTCATGGAACAATGTCTAGCTATCACACACCCAGGGGATAGCCAGATCTGGATTTTATTGTCACTTAATCCCATGTAAATCTCATGTAAATGGTAGCTATTGCTTCTGATGTTTGTACATTACATGATGCAATGAAAATAGATAGGATATTATATACATGCATAAGCCTCAGAATTGGTATGCTTGACTGCAAAGGAGTAAACAGAAATTACTAAGGTTTTGAAAGCACCAGAAATTCCATTAAGCTTGGTTTTGGACATGCCAGATTAGTATGCCTGTTCCTATTCTGGATTCAATTTTACACTGTGTTACTCATTATGTAAACTCTGGTTTCTCAGTGGAAATTATTAAATGAAACGGTAGTTATGCCATGCATATACTATATATGTACAATGCAAAGCAAAATTTGTCATGAATAATTTATTACTTTTATTATTTTTTACCAAATAAAATGTTTCTTTTAAAGCTTTGTTTTTTCTAACATCTTTATTTACATTGATTTCATGGCAATATTAGTATTTCTAGTTTTAAATACTTTCATTAATATTTTTTAATTTTAAAAAGTGTACTGATAAAAAAAGCAACAAATGTTGATAATTTTATCTCCAGCCCTGCAATTTAATGCATATTTTGCCCTCATATAGCTACACTGATTTCCATGATGCCTCCCACAGGATCAGCAGTCTATCCCTTGACTGGGTTGAAAACTTAAATAATTTTCTTGTATCAATAGTAAAATATATGGACCAATAAAGGAAATAATAAGGTAACCAGCATCTGATCAATTGTGTCAGTTTTCTGTGCTTAATTTCAAGGTCTTTTGTCACTGTTTCTATAAACATCTTCAGATTTGTTTTCTTTCATGTTAACTCTGCTTCATTAATGCTAATTAATATCTTCTTTGCTTCCTTCTAACACAGTCACCACTGGGCCTATTTCAGGATGACAATATGTGTGGAATAGGCCCTTTAAAAATCTGTTTGCCCAGCATCTAACCTCTCACCATGTAAATGCTTCCTAAAAACTCACTTCTATCAGATTGCTTAAAAGACAAAGGGGTCTTCACACACCCCTCTCTGAATAAGCGTAGACTTCCAATTTAATATCTCATGAAAACTGATTCTGAATATCCCACTAAATGCTTGGTACTTTGAAGAAATGAGTACAGGAAAGAAGTCTTAACATACAGTCTACATTTAGACCTAATAAGGAAATGAACAAAAGGCGAGGAAAGGAAAAGAGAGGACAAAAATTATTGGAATAAGATTGGACGGTTATTTGGTTACAAAATGTGTGTTTTGTGTATGTACATGCACATGTGCTATGCACATGCTTAGATAAATATATATACATAAAATAACACACATAGAGAAATATAAATAAATTAGCATAAAGGTTTAACTTGCTCAGTAAGGTGTTCTCATGCTGTAACTAAGGACTTTTCTCCAAGACTAGGAGATGGCTGCTGCAGTGATCAATCCACCACAGAATTTAACGCAGATCACTCTCCTGTCGACTCCAGTACTCCACCAGAACAAGAGGCACAGAGGAAGTCAACAGGAGAGTTTTTTTCCATTGACTCAGCATGGTGTAAACACTGCAATAAGTTGACCAAAGTTATGTTGACTGCAGCTACATTACTTGCATACCTGGAATTGCATAATATCAGTTAAATGATTCTCATAGGGTACATCTACACTGTATGGCTATTTCGGGATACCAGAGGTACCCTGCATCTACACAAGCCTCTCGTTATTTCAAAATATTTTTTGAAATAACAGGCGCACTTTTTCAGCATCCTGGTAACGCTCGTGAAACAAGGGCTAAGGGATGTCTCGAAATGGCACATTATTTCAAATTTGGTGCTGTATAGACGCACCAAATTTCAAAATAAGCTATTTCAAAATAGATTCAAAATATCTTATTTTGAGTTTAAGGTGCTTTGTAGTTGCACCCATAGGCTGTGTGTACATTGGCCTGATTTTGCGCAAAAGCGACTGCTTTTGTGCTAAAACATGCTGCCTGTCTACACTGTCTGCAAGTTCTTGCGTAAGAACACTGACGTTCTAATGTGTGAAATCAGTGCTTATTGTGCAAGAATTGTGATGCTCCCGCTCAGGAATAAGCCCTCTTGCACAACTGTTCTTGCGCAAGAGGCCAGTGTAGATAGGCAACATGAATTTCTTGCGCAAGAAAGCCTGATGGCTAAAATGGCCATCAGAGCTTTCTTGCGCAAGAGAGCATATACACTGGCAGGGATGCTCTTGCGCAAAAGCACATCTCTTGCGCAAAGGCACATGCCAGTGTAGACGCTCTCTTGTGCAAATACTTTAATGCAAGAACTCTTGCGTTAAAGAGTATTTGCGCAAGATCATGCCAATGTAGATGTAGCCATAGCTTAGTCCTGCCCTGAAAAACTACCTGATGTGAGGATTATATTCCATGGACCCAGTTCTTCTCCCCCCCCCCTTTTGTACATTTCTCTCACTTAACAATCTAAATTTAGACTTGACATAAGTACTTTAGGGCAGGGACCATTTTTAACTTTTCTCTAAAATGCCTAACATGTATTTAGGCTCTCGAAAATTAGTGTAAATTATAATTAATCCTATTAAAGTCTCAACTGACTTAAAGAACAAGACTTGCCTATATAACTAAACAAATATTGAGATTTAATTCATGATCAAAATGATGGTTTTGTTTGAGACTAAGCATCAAGATATTATTTATCAGCAAAAAGTGTAATGTGCCAATATGCACTGTTAAAATAATAATACATAGGATAAAATCTGCTGGATCTCTGGGAACTCTGCATAGATGAATATGCATCTTTACTTCCATTTGGCAAATGTGGGAATTGAAGATAAGAAGTTTTACATCACTCACCCAGGATCTCATCGTGAGCTAATAGTAAAGCTGAGGATCTAACTAAGGTCTCCTGACTCCCATCCTTAAGTCTTCTGTCAGTGAAAGATTACCAGTGAAAGGGGTTGCCTACATTTTTGACTGCCCAAACTGGAACCAGATTTTCAGAAATTGCTGAAATCTGTCCCTCTGAAAATCAGGCCCTTTTAAGGAGAATCAAAATGGACCCTCCAAAATCACAAGTCCATTTTGAAAATGTGGACTTCTGTACATGTATATAACAATGTTTCCATAAAAGACTCAAAAAATCATTGACACTTACCATACTCTGTATTTGAAATACCCAATTATTTTCCTTTCAAGAGTAGTGCAGTCAGAGGTACCACACTGTGGCAGCTGCCTTTACATGTTGAATATTCAGTAACAATATTGGGTAATCTTTGCAATTTTTATACAACAACCTGTTTTAAGCGTATCAGAAACAGGCCCTGTTTTCATTAATCATTCTTCATTGTCCTTTCCCAAGGTCAATACATGCACCTGACAAGGGCTAGTTTTCAGCTAGTGTAATTCAAGGTGGCTTCACTAATGCTAATAAAACTAGAGTGATTTATAAGAGCTAAGGATCCAGCCCATTAATGCTAATTTTGGTATATATGAATATGGATAAACTAGAATTTTTCATGCAACAACAATTGAATGCAGTCACTGAACAATATATTAAACAAAAATACAAATTCTATTTTTTCCTATTCTGTTTCAGTGAGTTAAAATTACTGGACACTTTGCACTGATGTCTCCAGTTCTCATCAGAAAATTAAGCATGATTTTTCTAGGGACAGAAAATTCTGAGTAAAATTCAGTCAAGTGATTTGGAATGGAGCAATTTTAACCCACACACCTACTGGGGGCAGTGTTCTATCTGATCTAGTGACATTGTGACGACTTACAGAGAGAATAATGACTCCCTAGCTGACAGCCAGCTGGCTTTTAGCTCATGCAGTAGACAGAGGCTCATGTTGTAGGCTGCAGAGGTCCCAGGTTCCATACCACCTGTCCACAGTATCTCTGTCATTGTCCTTTGAAAACATGAGGTCACCAGGCAGGACCAAAGTAACAAATCTTGGATCCAGAGAAATATTCTGTTCAGTTTGTTGGGACAGATTAAACTTTATATGACAGAAGTATGGATGCTAAATGAAGTGCTATGGATACTACAGCGTGACCTATTTTTTTAACTCCATGATGGTAAAGTATTTTCACCCACAATGTACAGATTCAGAGCAATAACACCACTTCAAGCAATGAAATATAAAGTCTGTGTGGGATTACTGACAGACTTTCTGCTTTGCCTAGGCCCTTCTTTCCCTGTATGTAATTTCACAGACGAGAAGAGAGCAGAAGGTGATACTGTAACAGAAAAAGCAATAAACAGCAGAGTAAAAGATAAGGTAAAAGGGAGTGCTGTATCTTACACATTCCTGTCATTGCTTTCCCTGCTACCCTCTCTCCTGTTTCACACACTTCTTTTACCCACCCTTGGAAAGCCACATATTGTAAATTACTTTACTATACCAAAAGCTTCAGAGGGATAGCCGAGTTAGTCTATAACAGGAAAAACTTAAAAAACAACCAATAGTCTGGTAGCACTTTAAAGACTAACAAAACATGTAGCAGGTATCATGAGCTTTTGTGGGCAAAGCCCACTTCGTCAGATGACCGAAGTGTTGGATGTCCAGAAGCAAATAAATGAAGGAAGAAGGGAGGGAAGAGGGAAAAGAGGAAAAAAATGGGAGCGGGGGGAATTATAGGCTGATTATAAGCTATACCACTTATAGACTGCTTACAGCCATCTTCTAACTCATTTAAAACAAACAAAGTTTGTACCACTACACACAATTGTTTTAACAATTTAGATCTAATGATCTTGAGAGATTAGTAGTAAATTAAGTTGGTCTTTAGTAGTATAATCCAGTCTAGTCAGCTGATTTACATTTTCCAGGTCACACAATCACAAGAAAGATTAGAGCCAAAATCAAAAATGTATGGAGCTTACTTTATATTTTGCTTCTCTCTAGAAGCTAGTTACATGTAATATTTTGGTCATAAAGACAACTCTTGGCCCACATTATTTTCTGATGTAAATACAGAGTTGCATCATTGATGTGTTTGATTTTAGTTAAAAGTATGAGTAATAAATATTTAACAAATAGCTTAATTAGGATAGGAGACAAAGATTACACTTTCTCAAAATAGATCTCCAGTCTCACTATGATTTCTTCCCCAAGATTGAACTGCCATCTATTAATTAATAAAATCTATTCTTTTGAATTTTAAATGGTAATGCCATTCATTACCTCTACTACCACACTTAGATTCAAAAATTATATGATGCACAAAAGATACAACAAACCTCATCTACTTTAGAGCTTCAGGGGTTTAAGTGGCCTGTAAAACATATGTCACTCTTTTCCTGAATAATTAAATACTTTTCCCTTCTCAATAGAGTGCTGAAAACCACAAATCCCTTTGAAATATTGAGAGTATAATTTGAGGAAAATATATGGGTCAGAGTGTCTAATTTAACAGTCTTCTGTAGATCTCTTAATTAAAGGGGAAAAATCAGAGGAGAAAAATATTAGTTTCTACAGTTGCCTATGGCAACCAAAGTATCATTTTTAATTTGCTTTGAGCAAGAGACCAAATTTGTAGCAGTTTGATACAGCTAAATAAGATTACAGATGACATTATTTCAAAGTATAGATATTTTGTCATGAATGTTGGTTTGTTTATTTTTATTTTAAAGGAAACACCCTCTAAGCTTAGATGTTTACAAAAGAGATTATTCTGAGAAAACAGAAACTCCCAATTCTTTAAAATATAAGGTGCTTGTGAGTTAACTTCACTGATGCAGAGCACCAATCTGTATAAACCTTAAGTACAGTTACACCCAGAAAGCTTTGTAAGTATGTTAGCCCCTTAACAGTTCAATCTGCTCCTGGCCTGCATGGAAGACCAAATGGAGCTTTGATTGAGATGAACCTTCTTCAGTCTGATGAATACTCAAGCAAAATAGTTGGACAATTCCAGTTCCAAAATCTTAGCTATCATGAGCCCGAAAGAACACAGCTTGATTTTCAGAGTCAAAGGACAATATCTCTTATAGCAGATAAACAGCTTCTTGTAAATGCAGTTTGTTACTGAAAGTCACGGAAAGAAATACAAATTACTACCTTGATGAGTTACTTTTTAGAGTAACTGCACATTTTCAGGAAGAAGAGAGATTAATATCCTTGTGAAACTGGAGTAGAGTTTTTCGTGGCTAGAATGTAATTTCTGAAAACTTTGGTCTTGACAGCTAGGTTAATTAATAGCCTTATACTTGCTTAGAGCTCTGTGGATTCTTTAACAATTTTTATCTATGACGTTTCCCTGTCCAGTGGAAGGTCTGCACACACAACCAGGGTAGATTATGACCAAGAGTTTAGTTTTGCAGTTCCTAAAGAAATGCTCTACAACAACACATTTCTATGCTCGGGCACTACTTCAGTTGTAACTCAGACAAGATAACTCTATTGACTCTGGCTACATCTACACTGCATCCCTCTTGCACAAAAGCCTATGCAAATGAAGCGTGGATAACATATTGCCGTGCTTCATCTGCACAATTAATTAGGGGCCGTTTTTGGACTACAGGCTTTTGCGCAAAAAGGAGCCATCTACACAGCTTCTTTTTTCTCAAAACCCCCTCTTGCACAAGAGCCATTCTACCTGAAAAAATGAGGAAGAACGGCTCTTGCACAAGAGGAGGGTTTTGCGCAAAAAGGAGCTGTGTAGATGGCTCCTTTTTGCGCAAAAGCCTCTTGTGCAAAAACAGTCCCTAATTAATTATGCAAATTAAGTCTGGCAATATGCTAATCCATGCTTCATTTCCATTGGCTTTTGTGCAAGAGGGATGGAGTATAGACATAGCCACTATGACCAGCACCACTTTTTGCATACTCATATTGGTATTTTAACATAATGGCAGTTTTCAGGAAACTACAACAAACAACTCTATGCAGTGATTAGCAATGAGATGTAAATGTTTGAGATTTACAGGCTGTTACTGATCCTTAAGCTGTTACAAGATACAAACATAATTTACAATATGTACGAGACCTTCTGCTTATGAAAGACCTAGCAATGTCCTGGGATTAAACACCCATGATTAAACAGTTCAGGGTTTTCATATATCCCTTTTTCAGCTAACTTCAGTGTGTGAAGTTTGCTTTGAAGTTTAATCCCTCAAGCAATCAATTGTATAAAATGTAACATTAAAAGCAAATTAATTATATGTTTTTGATGTGATTATGATACAGGCAATTATCATAGACATAGCTATAGAAAATAGGAACCTGATTATGTTGTCTTTCAAGTCACTGTGTTTTTTCATGATGCTGATGCACATTGCCTTTCACGATGGAGATAATTATGGCTGAATACTGAAGTAAAAGCAATATTCTCTGAAGGACCTTGATTCTACTTCCCATGAAGTGCAATTAACAACATATTCACTGGTTTCAGCTAATATTAGAGCTGCCAGCTGCTGCACTGATGCGAATTGAAATAGTTTAGAGATAAATTTCATCCTGAGTTACACACAGCAAAGCCTAACTCTGCTCCTCAGGAGGAATAATATTTTCATTAAGGACTGGCACTCAGGAGATTTGGGTTCAGTTCCCAGTTCTGCCACAGACTTCCTGTGAAACAAGAAGGTATTTTATTTCCTAAAGCTACAAATAGGTGCTTAGGGAGGTTTTCAAATGCCTCTTGCCTAGCCCATTGATTCAATAAGAGTTAGGTGCCTAGGTGCTATTGAAAATACCACTAGAACCCTATCTGCAGGTTCTGGCAGTCAAATATTATTTTTAAATCTGATCCATGAATCCTCTTTGTGCCCCACCATCTATTCAGACTGTAAACTGTTTGGGGCAGAGACCTTTGTCTGTATTTGTACAGTACATCATGGAGTCCCAATCTTTGTTGAGTTCTCTTGGTACTATTGTGATATAAAACATAATAATGATAATTAATCATTAATAAATACTTTCATTGAGGTCAGTGGAAAAACTCTCATTGGTCCACTACATATGAGAACATCTAAGGATATGATTAATGAGAGAATCTGGCTCAGTTACTTAGCTTTTTCATGTCCCTGTGCACTACAGAAATAACCTTGCTCTTGTTTGTTCCATGAAGGTTTTGCTTGTAGTATACAGAAAAATTGATAAACCTTATGTCAAAGACCACGATGCAGCTCAGAAACTCTTCAGCTACTGTGTAATGTGAGATCAATATATGTCACTTATGCTATTCTTACAAATCTTGTCTTTCCTTTGCTGCCCCCTGAGAAAGGAGATCATGTCAGGGTATTTCAAGTTTTATTAATCTTCCATTTCAAATGAGCAGGTTCAGCTGAAGGAAATCCCCATCGTGCAATAAATGTACTCACGGAAGTGCTTCTTCTAGTGTATTTTTTAGGCCAACTCATGGTTTAATCCACAAATATTGCTCAGATTGCCTCAATGTTATGTGCCATAACTGTGGATACATCTACACTACACAGGAAGATCGAAGCTGCCACTGTCAATCTTCCAGGGTTCAATCTAGATAAGACAGATAAGTTGAAGTGAGAAGGGCACTCTGGTCGGTGCCGGTAACCCTGCTTTCACAAGGAGTAAGGGAAGTCAAAGGAAGAGTGTTCTTCTTCAACTTCCTGCAGTGCAGACAGAGCCAAAAATTGGGTTAAGGTACTTCGACTTCAGCAATGCAAGTAATGTAGCTGAAGTTGCGTATCTTAACTCAACTTTGTCCTGTTGTGTAGACATACTCTAAGTTCCTGAACATGTTCAAATGGCAGTTGAGGGCAGTACCTCTTGACATTAAACTCTAAGGCTATGTCTAGACATGATCTAGACATGGAATGATTTTCCATTAAAAGCATTTTCAGAAAAGAGCGTCTAGATTGGCACAGACACTTTTCCACAATAGCACTTTTTGCGGAAAAGCGTCCGGGCCAATCTAGATGCGCTTTTCCGCAAAAAAGCCCTGATCGCCATTTTCGCGATCGGGGCTTTTTTGCAGAAAACAAATCTCAGCTGTCTACACTGGCCCTTTTGTGCAAAAGTTTTGTGCAAAAGGGACTTTTGCCCGAATGGGAGCAGCATAGTATTTCCGCAAAAAGCACTGATTTCTCACAGTAGGAAGTCAGTGCTTTTGCAGAAATTCAAGCGGCCAGTGTAGACAGCTGGCAAGTTTTTCCGGAAAAGCAGCTGATTTTCCGGAAAAACTGGCCATTCTAGACACAGCCTAAGAGTACATCTCCACAGCAGCATTATTTTAGAATAACTGGTGTTATTCCGAAATAACATAGTGTGCAGAATTTTGAAATAATGTTGATCTGGAGGACTTGTTACTCTGACTCATGGTAACCCTCATTTCACAAGGAATAAGGGAAGTCAAAGGAAGCGTGTTCTTCCTTCCACTTCCTGCTGTGTAGATAGCACCAAAAGCCGAATTAAGCTACTACACAATTGTCGTAGCTGAAGTTGCACAGCTTAATTCAACTTTGGCTGAGCTGTCTAGATGTACCCTACTCTTTTGTTTATTGCCTACAGTGGAAAAATGCAAAACACAGCACCTTCTTTTGTAACTACCTAGCCCCATCTAACTCTCCCCAGTAGATGGTAACCATCTTATAGGGACTTCTTTCTCTCTCCCGCACATGCCTTTCTGCAGCTTGGCCCTTTAAATTTTGCAGAGCCAAGCAGCAGCAGGTAAAGGTGGCCATTTTGCACATAGTTTATGCAAGCTGAATTCTCTTCCCTGATAGCTGGTAAGCACTCTTGTATTTTTCTTCTCATTTTCCATATCTTTATCTACAGAAATGGCACCTTCTCATGTCTGTGCAGGAGATAGAAAAATAAAAACAAAGAACAGCTTCCAGTTAAAGTGAAAATAAATTTAATTATCCTACTTAGACACTTGATTGAACTGCTTATGAAACTTTCACCAGGACTTACTTGAATAGGTTGGGCCTATCTTCAAAGGCTCACCAGTCAGAAGTAAGCATGTGTGCTATACAGATCTCTTCCAAAATGAGTAATGATAATATATAGTGGTAGCATTAGGACATGCATTTTAAGAGTCTAAGCTGAGGAGGCGAGTGTATGATTAGGTGAATGGAATAGAAGTGTGACAGCATTTGAGTTTGCCCTTCAGTTAGATCATTTAATTATGTTGTATTGCTATAAAAAACTGCTATAGAAATGCATTTTTAAAAAGTTACCTTGACGAACTTGACTTTTGATGGTTTAGCTCTGATTCAATGAGTTATTTGATATTTGTCTTCAATTTCCTTTATTTTATTTTAAAATGAATAGAAAAATGTTTAGCGAGCATAAGGATGTGCCCACCAAGCATCACTGAGGTAGCATGGCACCTCAAAGAGCACAGTCAGAAAATAGAGCCCTGGTCCCCCCA
Source organism: Pelodiscus sinensis (assembly GCF_049634645.1). Lineage (NCBI taxonomy): Eukaryota > Metazoa > Chordata > Testudines > Trionychidae > Pelodiscus > Pelodiscus sinensis. The sequence continues at coordinate 42,904,037 of NC_134713.1, forward strand.
AGCCTTCACATGAGGCTCAGCCAACGGAGCTGATTTAGGAGTGGTGGAGGGCAGCAGGCTGTACCATCTGGAGGGATGGTATAGCATATAAACTCCTCTGCACAGCTGGGAATGGATTGAGTCTCATCCATTTCAGCCAGCCAGATGGTAAATTACACAATATATAATTGCTGTTGGTCCATTTTCCAACATTGAGGCTTCCAAATAACAAGTAGCAATATAATGGGCCCTAGTGCAAGACATCCTCATTGGCTATCTTAGTTGAGAGGCCAATAAGTAAATGGTTATCGACTCTGAATTATCCCCAGAGAGAGTGTTACTCCCCAAGAGAAGCTATTTGAGTCAGACTTGTGAATTGGCATAGGATTCCCCATGCTGTATCCACAATGTAGATGAAGGATTTGCTCTCCAGGGCTGTGCACCTGGCAGGTGTGCAAACATTATGTTTGCACAAAAATGCCTCCCTTATAAAACAAATGAACATTTCCCCTCCCTGCACATTAGAAGCAGCCTTCTGTTTTACTCCACTCAGGGAGTGGCTGCTGAACAGGCAGTTGAAATACTTATTCTAGGTCAAAGGCAAAACTTGACAGCATAATGCATATTACACATGCTAACTAAGGAGGTGTGCACAGAGATATAGCAAATGTGCAGCTGGTTCCAAGTAAAGAAATAAGAACACTTGTTTCGATAACATAAACTCCTCCCCTCCTTCACCCCTCCTCCTTTTCTTTCTTCAGTGAAACATTTCTTTCTTGTTGTAGTTTTGCTTACTGTAACCAATGCTTTCAAAACTGACTAGTGATTTGGGGTATGTCAATATTTGGGAACTCAATGAAAAACACCACAAGAGGAAATGATTTTCAGAAGGGGCGGAAGAGTAAATGGTGCAAATAAAGCTCTTTAAAGCAGTAATGGGCAGAAATGTGTTCAGCCCATCTGAGCTTTAAATTCAGTCCTCGAGCTCATTGCCCTGCTCATATGCTCTGACTGGGGATTGGGGACAGGCATTTGCCTCACTCTGCCCACCCGGCATTCTGTCTGGGGTTTGGGATCAGGGGCTTGCCCCATATTGGTTGGGGTATGAGGTCGAGGGCTTGTTCCATTCTACCAGTCCAGTGCTCTAGCCAGAAAGCAGAATCGAGGGACTGCTGTAAGCATTCATGTCCCACCATAAATCTTTCATACCCAGATGTGACTCTCAGGCCGAAAGTTTGCCCAGCTCTGGTTTAAAGTATTCTAGGCTGAGTGCCTAAATAGTGAGGAACCCCCAAATCACCAGTTTTTGTAGACATCTTGAATTGCACTTATTACACTTTGCTATTTGATTCTATTCTGCTGCTCACTGTATCAGACCCATATTCCAGCACAGCCTGTTCTCATGGAGTTTTAGCAGCTGTATATTTGATGGTGCAGCACTGAATAGCTAAAGCTTTTAATATGCATAGCACTGCGGTAACCATTTTTAGAAAAGTTTTCAGCCTATTTAAAAAACCAAAAAAGCATCCAAAGACCAATTGGAAGTCACACTGCCCATCTGCAGTAGTTTTTATTTTGATTCTGTATGCAGGTGCAAAATGAAGTCCAGCTATTCTATCACTGTCATTGATAGAAGACATTATAGCCTATTTATTAATTAGCACATCTAGCAAAGTGCTTTCTATTAGTTTAATATTCTTCTTACATGGAGATCTCTCTTCTCTAAGGCTATGTCTAGACTATGACTTTTGGCAGAAGAGGCAATACAAATAAAGTGTGGATTAGCATTTTCTCGCACTTCATTTGCATAATCTCTTCCAGTCCATTTTTGCACAAGGGATTTTTGCACAAAAACAAGCAGTGTGGCCATGTCCTTTTTGCGCAAGATCCTATAAGGATTCTTATAAGATCTTGTGCAAAAAGGGTTTTTTGTGCAAAACGGACATGGCCACACTGCTTGTTTTTTCACAAAAACCCCTTGTGCAAAAAAGGACCGGAAGAGATCATGCAAATGAAGCGTGAGAACATACTAATCTGTACTTCATTTGCATTGCCTCTTCCTCCAAAAGCCATAGACATAGCCCAAGACATAGCCCAAGAGACATAGCCATAGACATAGCCGTAGACATAGCCCAAGAGAGCACGCTAGGTTTGCCTTGGTACTTCTTGTCATTTATGCTGATTTGTCTTCACCTACAAATTCAATATAGCAAACCTAAGAGAAAAACAATATTTATTTATGGTAACTTGAGTTTAAGGTGCAATGTATAAAATGCCATTTATTACTTGGTTTTATTTCTTTATTAATGTAAGAATGCATGTCTGCAGGTGCTTAGTTTGAGATGGTGTCTTATTTTGCTAGATTTAAGCTGCCTTTGCTTAGATGGTATGAGAAGTTTTTTAATACTTTGCTGATTTACTAGCCACAACTGGACTATCAATTTAGGGGCTTGACATTTCTAACCATTTCATGTTTCAAAGATATATTTTGCTAATGCTAACCATTCCATTCGCCAGCATTTCCATGAACATGTGGAGTACAGATACACACAAATCAATCCACCCATGTAGAGTCCCTAATAAATGCCAGTTGTCCAGCTGTGATGTTGTAGCTGTATAAAATGTTCATCTAAAATAAAGAGGAGATTGTAGAGCTGTTTAGTACTCTGAATTAAAGGTACCCTATGGGAATGGCTTATTGAATAAAATCACAGCAATATCATGCATCCATTTTCAGAGATAAGCAACATACCAGCTACATACATGTAATTGTCAAAATGAGCAAGGCATTCGGATGCTAAAAACACTGTATCATATTAGCCGTTAAAATATCTAGTTATGACAGAAATGATCTTGCGGGGATGTAGAATTAATCCATAATTAAAATACTGCCTGGCAAATATTTTCCATGACTATTTGTCAGATGGACAGGGATGAGGGTTTTATATGAATAGAAACCAAATTGAAGCCTGAAAGATTCTGGTAAAATTAACTAGTAGCTTCAAGGATTAGGAGAGACAATGGAGCAGATTTTCAACTCCAGTCCCATCCAGGTAATTAGGCTACAAGTGGTCAAGTGAGAATTCCCTCAGTAGATGCAATGTCATCACAGAACTTAGCCACATAAGCCACCACATAAGATGCTCATACAACTGCACATCCACTAATGTGATCTATGCCATCAAGTGCCAGCAATGCTCCTCTGCCATGTATATTGGTCCACCTGGACAGTCTCTACAACAAAGGATTAATGGACACAAATCAGATATTCAAAATGGTAATGCACATAAATCTGTTGGAGAACATTTCAGTTTGTCTGGGCACTCATTAATGGATTTAAAGGTGGCTATTCTCTTAAGGTATGTCTACGCTACCGTGTTATTTCAAAATATCTAATTTTGAAATAGTTATTTCAAAATATCTTATTTCGAAATAATGCATCTACACACAAAATGCATTTTGAAATAGCTTTTTGCTATTTCGAAATAGCATGTCCACACTGATTGGATACTGAATTGCATTTAAGGCCAACCAGAACTGACTCTGGCAGGGCCTCAGGTCAGAAGTTACCTTATGGCCAGGGCAGCCAGCAGGACATCCTGGGAAGGGCTGGAGGCCCCCTATTTTGAAATAAGCATCTACATAGGGCTTATTTTGAAATAGCAATTTCGAAATTGGCACTATTTTTCGTGGAATGAGATTTACCAATTTCAAAATAAGCCCTCCGCTATTTCAAATTAATTTTGAAATAGCAGTTGGCTTGTGTAGATGCTAGGAAAGTTATTTTGAAATAACAACTGTTATTTCAAAATAACTTTGCTGTGTGGTCATATCCTTACAAAGTAATTTCAGGAATCAACTAAAAAGAGTCTGTGGAATTGTCCTTCATATGCAAAATTGACACTATCTTTCATGGCTTGAACAAAGAGATGCCATATTGAAATGACTTATAAAGCTAAGTATCAGGCACTTACAGCCCATTCTATTAGCCTCATTTGGCATGGACACTTTAATTGAAAGGTTTTTTTCCTTCATCCTCTCCCCTCTTTTTCTACTTTTTATTTGTAGCTCTGTGCCTCTTTCTCCATATTTATCATCTGAAGAAGTGGGTTCTGCCCACAAAAGCTCATGATACTATCTACCATGTATTCTCGTTCATAAGCCAACTTTTTTTTGGGAAAAAAACACTGTGAAGAGGAGGGGTCAATTTATGAATGAGTTCTAAAAAGGCAGAGCAGCACTGGAGGACCTGGTACAAGCCAGGACACTGTAGTTCCAGCTCACATTGGGTCCCAGACACTGAGGCTCTGCCTTTTAAATGTAGTAAGAGCTGCTCCACTGTGCCCCTTTTCAGCTGACGTGATCCTCAAGGAGTCAACCTGCTGTGGTAAATTACAGTAGATATCTCCTCTGCTCCATCTCCATTTTGGCACATAAAAGTATAAGGCCCCCTATATATTAGAATGTATCACGATCTGTTCATTGGTTCACTTGAGGCCTGGAAAGTTTTACCATCATTATATAGTGCCATATTAAGGTTTCTAGATACAGCTCCTTTTATATAAGTGAGATAGAGGTTCATGTAAAGTCAACCAATTGTTCTTTTTCAGGGACCATGAGCAGATCTCCTTTCAGAAGATGGTTTAGCTTTGAAAGAGATTTTTCCTGTTATACGTCAGCACAAATTACACTTATTTAATATTTGAGGAAAGGCCCATTGAAACATTAAAAATGTGCAGGATAAAATATTAAATAAGTGTAAATTGTGCTGAAGTATAACAGGAAAACTCTCTTGCAAAGCTAAACTATCTTTTATCTCCCCCATAAAGAACCAAGCAAAATGTTTATGAAGATGTCAAATGAAAAGTAGGACCTTAGGCCTTTTCAGTATAAAACTACTTGACTCTGAGAGGGGGAAAAAACCAAGAATAATGAGTTCATATTGTTGACACAGTTGACTAAAGCCTTCAGACAGAAAATAAACATCTGAGAATAGCTTTTCATAGAATTATACACTCACCAGTATGTTCTAGTCTTTAGAATTACTTTAGTGATACCACACCCAGTCTGGCTAGGATATGTGGAAATCAGACCTCTTGTTTATAGGTATTACTGTACAATTTAAGGATACTCCCTGCTGACTCATTTGAAGCTATAGCTTACAAAATATCATGAAATGCTTGTATTAATTGGAACAATGTCAATGTGCAAAACTTCTCTGAGCTTGTTAGCCTTCATGTCTCATGCCTGCATGAAGACAAATCAGTGAAAACATGTATCTCCATGGAGATAGAAGATTAGAACAGAACAAAGAACAGACCTTCCATTAAGATATTAGGCATGAACCCTGACCTCAGTTATACTTGTGCGACATTCTTAGGTCTTACTCATCCTTGAAGGTGTATGCACATACCCATGACAACAAGGTAAATGTGCTGAAGAAACAACAAGGAGTCCTGTGGCACCTTAGAGACTAAGGGTATGTCTGCACTAGCTCCCAAGTTCTAGATTTAAAAATCCCAGGCTTTATTTGCATGTTCCCTTTGGGTCACCATTTTTAAATGCCACTAGTTTGGACTAACTGCCCGCGGCTACACGCGGCAGTTAAACGGTAATTCCAGGAGGAGTAACAGGTAATTCGAACTAAGGACTTAGTTTGAATTACTGTTTTACTGCTGCGTGTAGCAGTTAGTCCGGACTAGTGGCATTTAAAAATGGCGACCAGACGGGAACATGCAAATAAAGCCCGGGATATTTAAATCCCGGGCTTCATTTGCAAGTTCGAATGCCTACATTAGCCTTCCTAGTTTGAACTAGGGGGCTAGTGTAGACATATCCTAACAGATTTGTTAGGGCATATGCTTTCATGGGTAAAACCCACTTCATCAGATGAAATAGACTGGAAGTTACAGAAGCAGGAGTATATTCTTACCTGCTTCAGAGGATACAGCTGTATACCATCATAGGCTTTACTAGAGGAGAAAAGCTTTAAGTTATCTTCAAGTTTCTCTTCCCACCCTTTATCTGTCTGGTTTATTTAGCATGTAAACTCTTTGGGAGTAGAGATTACCTCTGCCCTCCAGGAGTTCACAAAGATAAGCATTAATGGTTCAAGATCTCAGACGGGGAGCTGTGTTAGTCTGTAAGAACAATGAGTAATCCTGTGGCACCTTAGAGACTAATAAATATATAATCATGAGCTGAATCTCTAAGGTGCCATAGGACTACATGTTTTTAATAATGGTTCAAGATTTTCAACTAGGCATGGAGGATGTATTTTATCAAGCCATGCTTATTTTATCAAGCCATGCTATGACTATATCTAGCCTATGTAAATGTTCTTTAATCTGTTCTTTCCCTATTATTGCTTGTGTTCCTCCCCACTTGTTCTTAATATTAACTGGAATAAGTATCTGGTCACAATTTACCATTTTAGTGAAGGGGGAAACAGAATAAGAAGTAAACACCTCAGGATGTCACCCTTTGTTAGCTTTCCTTTCTTCCACAGTAGTGGACCTACATATTCTATTCTTTTATCTTTCTCTTGCTCCTAATGTACTTATAAAACCTCTTCTTATTGTCTTTATGTCTCTTGCCTTTTATGATGCTGATTAATTTAAACAAAGGAGTGCAGTCCTGCAGTTGTGGCTACATCATTCAGTTGCTCCTACAATGCACTATATATATCTGAGTACATGATTATCCATGTCTGACGTGATAATGTACAGACTGGTTCTCCTTAGAGCACATCAATGTATGAAACATTCAGTACGTTCCAAGCATCTACGTTATTGTATCATGTCTAGATAGAATGTTAGTAGATCCTATTCTAGAGGTCACAATCGCCTGTACACATGGCTCTAAATGACCAAGGAACACCATAAAAGGATAACTATTGGATATTTGTATATGTGAGCACTCATTAAGGCGCAGATCCACTGACATACCAATATGAGTGTGAAACCACTACACTTTGGCAAAGTGGTGTTGTGGATGTTGCTCTCTGCTGTTGAAATACTTATTATTTAGATTGTGGTGGAACAAATCTGTCATTAAATGTTTGACTACATGACATCTCTTGAGAGAGAATGTCACATTCATTTTTCTTCATGAAATTTTCAGGGCACTGTGTTATGTACATGATGCCAAGCTGTGCTGTCCTGTAAACTCCTCAATATGGCTCATAATAAAATACTTTTATGTGTGTAATTCTCACTTACTTCAAAAATTCTGGTCAGTTAGTTTCATGCTGAAGTTGTATTTCCTTAGCCTTAGGATTTGAGTCAGTTTGCAAGTGCCTCTCCAGTCTGCAATCACTTATCATTTTAGGCTTCTCTCACCCTTCTCCAATAAAAATATTCCAAAGCTGATAAGGATGTTGTGCAATATGCTGAAAGTCAGGCATATCTCCCAGACAGTTCTGTGGCAATATAATAAGAGGCCACTGCCTCTTTCTAATCTCAACATGGGAATTGCATTTTTATTGGTGGATCTCATAGCTGTGTGAGCAGCATTTAAGTTCTTCCTTTTGGAGTTTAGTGACAAGAAAATAGGAGTCACTGTCACCTGTAAGAAAGGGCAATTACAACTGGTATGTAGGTTTTGCATTAATATGGTAATCAGTATTTGTAGTACAAAATGAGAACATCCATGATTATGTCAGATAGAATTTATTTTAAACCCTGAATTAGGATGGGACATTAAGATTAGTTTAGGGACTGACTGGCTAAGCAGCAGTTTGGCAGAAAAAGATTGTGGATTACAGTGGATGTGAAGTTGGACATGAGTCAACAGTGTGCCCTGGTCGCCAAGAAGGCTAATGGCATATTGAGGTGCATTAGGAGGAGCATTGCCAGCAATGCTCTAGGGAAGTAGTTATTCCCCTTTATTTGGCACTAGTGAGGCCACATCTGGAGTATTGTGTCCAATTCTGGGCCTCCCATTACAGAAAGGGTGTGGATGCACTGGAGAGAAAATGATTAGGGAGCTGAAGCACATGACTTAAGAGAAGTGGTTGAGGGATTTGGGCTTATTTAGCCTACAGAAAGGAAGAGTGGAGGGGGGGGGGGGGATTTGAAAGCATCCTTTACCTTCCTGAAGGGACGTTCCAAAGAAAATGGAGAGAGGCTGTTCTTAGTGGTGACAGAGGACAGAACAAAGAGCAATAGTCTCAAGTTGCAGTGGGGGAGGTCTAGATTGGATATTAGGAAAAACTATTTAACTAGGAGGGTGATGAAGCACTGGAATGGGTTACAGGGAGGTGGTGGAATCTCCATCCCTAGAGGTTTTTAAGTCCCAGCTTGACAAAGTTCTGGCTGGGATGATTTCTTTGGGATTGGTCCTACTTTTGGAGTGGGATGGATTTGGCGACTTTCTGAGATCTCTTCCAACCCAATGATTCTATTATTCTAAATCCTTAAGTGGAAGGGCATAAGCCAACTTCTGAGGGTGCCGAGAAGAAACTTTCTCTGCGAGCAAGTTATTCCACAACTGTTCACTGTACAAGGTCTTTGCACTTTCTTCTGAAGCATCTGCCCACTGGGACAGGACAGGATATTGGGCTAGAACGCTATTGATTTGATCAATATTTTTCTATGTAAGTTTTCTATGTAAGGTCTTAGAGTTGCCCACTTTCTAATTCCAGAAAGCCAAGTACCCTTGCTCTACCCACTGCCTGTCCTTTCCCTAAGGCCCTTCCCAAACCCCTTCTCCACTCACTCCATTCCCCATCTTTTGCCCTTCTTCACCCTCTCTCACATGCTCATCACAGGCATATGTATTGTTTTGACAGCTATATTATGATAAAGATTTTATCTGTTAAAGACTCTAATGCTGGCAGCAAAACAGTCAACATGGGTAATTTTTAAAAAACAAAACTTCTCAGAGATTTTGATGATTTTTCCCACCCTCATCCCATTTTTTGTAACCAGCTCCTTGTTTATGTTCACTATATATTTATATGGCCCAAATATCTCAAGAGACAGTGGTAATCAGAGGCAGTGACAATCTGAGTTGTGTCTGGATCGGCAATTTTTTTCATGGCTTATGCATCCAATATTGGATTTGCATACTCAATTGCAATAGCTACATGCCAGTCTACTTCCGTTTACATGAATCTCAGAATTTTTCCTTCTGAGGCAGAGTTCTTTTGCATGTCTTGCACTGGTCCTATCGAAAAATGATGTGCCCTGTTGTAATTATTGTCTCCAGGTGTTGCGATCTGATGACTTAGATTCCCAAGAGCTTGGATTGATGTTAAACCTTTTCATAGTGTTTTCACATATATCCTTGAATCTTAACTTTGGCCTTCCTCTTGCCCTTGCTCCACTTTTTAGTTCACCAAAGAGGATTTCTTTGGAAAGGCGTTTATCACTCATTCTCCTCACATGGCCAAGCCACCAGAGTCTTCTGTTGTTAAGGATCGCTATAAGACTGGGTATGCCGGTTTTTGATAGGTCATCTACATTTGAAACTTTGTCTTGCCACTTAATATTCAAGATTCTGTGAAGGCAGCGAAGGTGGAAACTGCTCAATTTTTTTTTTTTGGCATGGGTAGGTAGTCCAGGTAGAGCCATAAAGCAAGACACTTAATACGCATGCTTGGTATATCAGTATCTTTGTTTTCAATGTCAGTTTGGTATTATTCCATGCTCATTTTGTAAGTCTGCCAAATGTTGTGGCTGCCTTCCTAATTCTGATGTTCAGTTCTTCGTCCATGGAGAGATTTGAGGTGACAGTAGACCCAAGGTAACAGAATTGTTGAACCACCTCTAATAGACTGTCATTCAGAATGACCTTGGGTGATTGAGATACATCTTGAGCAAACACAACAGTTTTTTTCACACTTATGTCGAGAGAGAACAGTTTACTAACTCTGGACAGAGAATCCATCAGTACCCGTAGCATGTCTTCATTATGTGTGACAAGTGCAACATCATCTGTGATTAGGAGTTCTCTAATGAGGACTTTCTTGACCTTAGTTTTAGCTTTGAGTCATGTTAGGTTGTAAAGAGAACCATCTAACCTTGTGTGGAGAAATACATCACTGTGTGAGTTTAGAAATGCACAATTTAATAGGACTGAGAAGAATATACCAAAGAGGGTAGGAGCAAGGACACATCCCTGTTTGACTCCACTCTTCACCACAAAGGGTTCAGATGTAGATCCATCATAGTACACTGATGCTTTCATATCTTCATGAAAAGATATTATGAACTTAAGTAGAGTTGATGGACGTCCAGTCTTAGTTAATATTTTGTACAGTCCTGATCTACTGACTGTATAGAATACCTTTGCTAAGTCCAGAAATGCTATAAACAGTGGCTTTCCTTGCTCTCTGCATTTTTCTTGTAGTTGTCGAAGAGAAAAAATCATGTCCATTGTTGATCTGCCAGCCCTGAAGCCACACTGTGTTTCTGAATAGACTCAATCTATGAGTTTTTGCAGGCGATTAAAAATGACACGGGCAAATACTTTACCCGTAATGTTTAGCAAAATGATGCCTCTGTAGTTGTTACAGTCCCCCTTATTGCCTTTGTTTTTATAGAGAGTAATGATGTTTGGGACCTCTCCCACTCGCCAACACTTTGTAAGTAAGCCATAGAGGAAGGGGATGAGAACAGCCTTGTTAGCCTTCAGGACTTCAGCTGGAATCCCATTGTTACCTGGTGCTTTTCCACTGGAGAGAGCATCAAGTATTCGGGAAAACTCTTCCACCATAGGCTCTACATCTAGCTCTAACATTTCTGGAAGAGTTGGAATGAGGTTATCAAGTTCAGGATGTATTGTATGCTGATGGGAGTAAAGACTTGAGTAGTGTTCCACCCATCAGGACATCTGTTGGTTTTTATCTGTGATCACCTGTCTATTTAGATGTTTCAATGGAGCAACTTTGGTAATGTTTGGTCCAAGTGCTTTCTTTAGTCCAATATATAGGTTTTCAGGTCGTCCATATCAAAAATGCTTTTTGAATTCCACTGTGATACGCACGTGTAAATTTAACGGCGTTGAGATGTTTTCTGCAGACCAGTACAAGGTTAAGTTAATGCCAGTGACCAGATCTGGGGTGGTGCCATGAGACCTTGTGGCAGTCTTTTAAGTTGAAAAAAGTATTCGTGATGGAGAGATGTTTCTGAGAACTGAATTCAAGAAGCCTTTGACCATTTTCATTCATTTTCCCAATCCCGTGATGACCTAGGCAAATGGGCCAGGACTGGTGATTGCTTCCCACTCTTGCATTAAAATCACCAATGATGTACAGTTGTTCACCGGATGAACAGGAATCGACAACTTTCTGAAGATTACCATAGAAGCGGTCCTTGTCTTCAGTGCACGATGTTAGTGTGGGTGCATAAGTACTTATGATGTTAACATATCCTGACTTGGTGCTGAGCTTTAGGGATATAACGCGTTCTGATTCAGCTATGGGTGTATTGATAAAGTTAATCAGATTGTTCTGAACAGCAAAGCAAACTCCGTAAAGATGGCGTTTCTCTGAACTCAAACCCTTCCAGAAGAAGGTGTAGATGGTTTCTTTTACTAATCTAGCATCTTCCAGTCTGGTCTCCTGGAGAGCAACAATGTCAACATTCAATTTATGTACCTGTTGATCTATGACTGCTGTATTACGTATTGAATCCGTGTTTGTAAGTTCATGAACAGGTTCAAGTCCAGGACATATTGTCCACACATTCCAGCTACCAAAGCTGGAGGCAAGTTTGTTTATTGTATCATCTGTAGTAGCTGTGTACAGCTGTGTGTGGGTAAGTGTATCCTCCTGCATGCTACATTTCCTGGGCTAGTGTTTGAGGAAAGTGCATTGCCCAAGTGGCACTATCCCCCTCTTGGTCGCCCCAGTTAGATCCAAAGGAAAGACAAGAGCCAGTACGTTAGGAACTGAGATGACTGCAGGAGATGTTGGAAAAGCAGATTAGCCTTTGGCTCTCCCGACAGGTGCGCATTTCTGGGGTTGTTTCTCTGTGAATTTGCATCTGGGCTTCAGGAGTGGCCCTTCAATAGACTCTTTGCAGCTATGATATTTTTGTCCTGATACCTATATAAATAAATCTGTAGAAAGTGACTCCCACGCCTACATGCAGATTCACACGCGTTTTCATGAGCACTTACCTAACATGTACTAATGTAACCTACACACCTAGTGTGGTTACCATGCAGTGGCACCTAGACCACAGCAACATTTAAGACCAAGAGACCACTTCATAGAACCTGTATCTATTTATATTACCCTGTTTCACTACCATACTGTTCGAGCCCCTCTAATATCTCTCAATATGCACCAATCTCCTTCCTTTCTCTTCTTCATGCAATCTTTCTATTGTCCTTCTAGAACTTTCTCTTCAGCTGCTTCTGCTGTCTAGAACAGACTTGGGGCATGTCTACACTAGGAAATTATTTTGAAATTACTAAAACTGAAATAACTCCCAAAAAACAAAATTGAAATAGCACACAATTGAGGAGCATCAAAAATAATCAGAATTATTTTTAAATAGGATGTCCACACTGATCGGAGCCTGCCTCGTACTTAGATCCCCCAGAAGCACTCCAGGGAGGGTACCAGGAGTGTAGACACTTCCTGTGGCTGCTTGGTCAGGCAAGCTGTGATGAGCACTTTTTGGGGCTCCTCTTTACAGCCACATCTCACATGCCACTCCTTCACTGCCTCCCCACCGCTTGTGGGACACAAAACAGTGTGCTCTGGTTGCCCTTGTGGGATGCCAGAGCACTCACAACAGGGACCCAGAGCTGCTGCAAAGCAGCGCCAAGCTCATGGGCCTCATGCTGCACATCATGGCATAGTTCATCCAGACTGCCTGCAATCTGCTTCAGCAGGATGATAACCAGTCAGGAGTTCAGGCTCACCAGCCTGGTGTGAGAGGCATGCATGGAAAGCAATCACTTTCCCCTCACCCCCTTTCTCTTAGCATCTGAGGAACAGGATGGAAAGCAAGCCTCATCCTGGAGTGCACAGCTGCTACCCCCCAACCTTCCTAAAATGTGCCTTTGTTGATGAGTTTGCCACCCTGGGCTTCCCCAACTGCGGGTTGATGGGAGACAGGGGGCATAGATGGCACTCACATTTCCATCCTGGTCCCCTGCCATCGTGCCTCTGACTACATCAATAGGAAGGGGTAGTTCTCCATAGTGCTGCAGGCCCTCATGGATCACAAGAGATGCTTCACGGATATCAATGTCAGCTGGTCAGAAAGGCAGGGATGTGGGCATACCCATCTGCATCCTGGGCGATGCAGCCTACCCCTTGCTCACCTGGCTAATGAAGCCCTACAGGAGCAGTCTGGCCCCACCAAGGAGCACTTCAACAACAGGCTGAGCAGTGCCTTATGGTGGTGGAGTGTGCCTTCGGCCACTGCAAAAGGAGTTTCAGGAATTTCCAGCTTGCCTAGACCTCAGCAAGTGCAACATCCCCTTCATAGTGTCCTGCTGTGTGCTCCACAACCTCTGAGAGCGCAAGGGAGCAACTTTCCTGCTAGGTTGGGGGGCAGAGGCTGAATATCTGGCTAGGGCATTTGAGCAGATGGGCACTAGTGACATTCTATGCGCAGATCAAGGCCTCTCCACGAGGGGCCCCTGCATTCCCTCTATGTGCATTCCCTCCCCCACCCCCCCTTCATATGCCTTCCCTTTCCACCTTCTCCCCCTCTCCTGTACAGTAAATAAAAAAGTCTTTTTTGTTGAAAAAACAGGACTCTTCATTTGGGAGATACACAACGGGGAGGGACTGGGGGAAGAACCTGGAATGGGGAAAGAGGAAAGAAGAGGCCTCAGGGATGGAGCTGGGACTGGTGCCTGTCTCAGGTAGCTCAGAAGGGTTCCTGAGAGGGTCTACTGCCACATGTTCTGGGACCCCAGTGCCCCTGGGGGGGGTTAGGCTAGGAAGCCATGGGGGGGGCGAAGGTGGCTGGTGGCTCGTGCCATGCACAGGCCATGTGCTCCACCACCAAGGTGAGGGAGGAGCACATAATCTCATGCTGACATTCCAGCTTAAGGCTGTTAAGGACTAGTTGACTATCCAATAAGCAAATGCTTATCGGACAGTCGAGTCAACTACTCAATTCATCCCACCTCTTGCTACCTTTGTCAGATAGAGGCAGCAAAGGGCGGGGGAAGATAGGGTAGTTCAAAGTGGCAGCACCACACAGAACCCATACCGAGCTCCGTGTGGCACTGTCCCTTTGAAATGCCACCACGACATTTCAAAGTAGCAGTGCCGCGTGGAGCCCAGGGTCAGCTGGGGATTTCCCAGCTGATCTCTGGTTCCAGCATGGCATTTCAAACCTTAGTGGTGTCTTGTCATGGGAAGGTGTCCCACCACAGAATCCGGAGTCAGGTGGGCCTCTCCAGGAGCCTTGTGAGAAGGACTGAGGGGTTCCTGTGTGAAAGCATCTTGGGTCTTAGTGCTCTGGACTGGTGCTCCATGTGCAACCATGGGCACAGGCTGTTGTGCATCCCAGGATGAGTAGGCTGAGAGAGGACTGTGCAGCCCCTCACAGTCCACCGACTTCCTCCACATGTAGAGAGGCGGTTCTAGAACTCATCTGAAGTGCCTTCCCTAGGTTCTTCTGAAGCCTGGGAGATATCCTGAGAAGGGAGACTGGCTCCAGGGTGAAGAGCAGGTCCTGAATTGTGGGCGTGGTCACCTGGCTATCCGCCTCCTCATCCTCGTCTGCAACCCTGGTCTTGTAGAGGCTGAGTCTGGGAGTGTCCTGGCCCGACTCGATGATGGGGGTGGAGGGTGGTGACCGGCCCCCTTCCCAGGATGTCATTGAACTGTTTGTATTAGCAACACATGTGTGGTGCCACCCCAGAGCATCTGCTCTTCTCCCTGGCCTTGTTGTAGGCCTGCTGGAGCTCTTTTATCTTCATCCAGACCTGGTTGTGGCCTTTGTTAACCAGGCTGTCAGCCATCTGGCTGTAGATGTCAGCATTCTGCTTTCTGGTGTGGAGATGCTGGAGATTGGTCTCTCCCCAAACCTTAATGAGGTTGATCTCCACACTATTCCAGGCTGGAGCTCTCCTGCATCCCTGGCCTGTGGCAGTTGAGGGTGCTGCAGGATGGCTGGCAGCTGTGAGAGGCTCAGAGTGAGCGTTGGGGTCTGCCATGGCTCTGTCAGCTCCTACTATATAGCCCAGGGCTTGCCAAGCTGTCTATGTGCCACACACCCTTCTCCTGCAGCCTGCTGTTTTAAGCTCTGCAGGAGAAGGGGAGCAGTAGAGTTGAGAGGTGTGCCCAGAGCCACAAGTTCAGCTGTGAGAGGCCTCTGGTCACCAATTATTTTGAATTAGCATTACTGGAGTCTCTACACTAACGCTATTTCAAAATAACAATTTCAAAATAAGCATTGTTCCCGGAGGACAGCAGGAGTTTAGATTTGAAAACAACTAGCCTGTTATTTTGAAATAATGGGCTTGGTAGCATGGATGCTCCGCTTGTTATTTAGAAATAACTCCCTAGCGTAGACCAGGGCTTGGCATCTCTGCCTCCTCAGGCTTTCATCTCATATCAGTTCTTCCCTGAAAAGACAACTTCTTTCCTGCCACTACAGCTCTGGTTCCCCTTGTTATGATTTATGTTTGTAATTGTGTCACTGTGTGCTGCAAGGTGCCATGACATTTCTGTACGAGGCTTACATGAAAAGCGTGGTCGCAAATACAGTTGCAGCACATCATGTTGGAAAAAACAATGTAAGTTGGCAGCTGCATCTGGTAAGAATTGGACAAAAGTAGAAGACTTGTCAGCACTGCTAATCTTCATGTAGGTAGAAGAAGCGCACAAAGGGCCAGATTTACAAAGGTATTTAGGTGCATTAAGATGCAGATAAGCATCAATGGAAGGGGTGGGAAAACTTTTTGGTCTGAGGGCCACCCGACATGCTGTCTTGGATGGAACCAGATATGAGGAGCTTGGGCTATAGGAGAGAGTTCTGGGCTGGGATTGAAGGGTTCAGATAGCAGGAGGGGAGTCAGGGCTGAGGCAAGGGTTGGGATGTGGTGGAGGGGCTCAGGGCTACAGGCTTCAGGTGGTACTGACTGCAAGCAGCACCCAAATCTATGGCATGCCCCCATTCAGACTCCTATGCAGAGACTCCTATGCAGAGGCGTAGCCAGGCAACTCTGTGGGCTGCCCTGTCTGCAGGCACCATACCTGCAGCTCCCATTGGTTGTGGTTCCCAGCCAATGGGAACTGCAGAGTCAGTGTCTGAGAGAGAGGGACACCACGTGGAGTCCCCTGGCTGCCCCTGCTTCCAGGACTCATGAGGAAACATGACATGTAAAAAGCAGGACAAGCCCCTGACCCTGTTCATTGGCTGGAGCACCAAAGTGAGGCAAACCCCCAACTCTGCTCCATGGCAGGAACTTGAGGGTTGGAGTTAAAGGTCTGATGGGCCAGGTGTTTCTCGTGGGCCGTAGTTTGCCCATCCCTGAGACAGTGGGATTTTCAAAAGGACCTAGTTACCTAACTCATTGAAATAATGGAGAATGAGGTGACTGGATGCTTTTGCAAATCTCACTACATGCTTTTGGTACCTAAACACCTTTAAAAATTGGACCCAAACTCCATTCTTCTTTACAACCACTTTGAGCCCTCCATGTATCAGCCAGCTGCAGTCCTCAGATTCAGGAAAGTGCAGAAAATGCTCCTTCAGTGGATTAACTGTTTGAACAGTTTATATAGCTATAGGATGGAACCTCTGTTGCTTAGTCAGGACTGGCTAGATTTCTTTCTAAGTTGTAGCTCCCCCAGAATGTTCAGGCTTGTTGCAGGATCTACCTGGTACAATTCTATGCCCTGTGTTATGCAGGAGATCAGACTAGGTGACCATAGTGGTTCTTTCTGAATTTTAAATCTTTGCAAAACTGCACATTGCTACAAAGGGGAAGGAATGAGCTCAGACCATGCCTCCTTCACCAGCTTGTAGATAAGAGAGTGAGCTGTCCCCTGCAAAGGGAAAGTGCAGTCTGTATGCCCCTGCTTTACTCTAGTATGTCCAAAGAGGGAGTATGACTCCCGAGCCAAACTCCTGCTGAAAAGTACCTCAGTGTGGGCCAAAGACTCGGTGCAACAATCTGGCCCCTGATAAACGCAAGCTACTTTCATTGTCCCAATTCAAAATAATGCACAAAACAGTGAAAAGTAAATTGGAGCCCAAGTTTCAGAACTACACAAGCACAGTTCCACAAATTGCCTAAACAAGTGAGTACAGTGTGCACCACCAGGCTAATTGTGTGGGCCAGGGTGTATGTTGCATTTCTAAAAATCTGCAACTACTTGGTTTCTTTTTCATTTCCATTTTAATACAGGCAGTCCCCGGGTTACGTACAAGATAGGGACTGTAGGTTTGTTCTTAAGTTGAATCTGTATGTAAGTCGGAACTGGCATCTCGAGTCCTCTGGGGCAAGAAAATCCCCGTTCGTAACTGCAGATCCGACGTAAGTCGGATCCGCGTAACTCGGGGACTACCTGTACTCCAAAGTATGAATTGTGGTCTAGAACTTGTGGTTTTTTAAAATGTATTTTTTAAAAAAATCTGAGACATATTTATCTGAAACAAGGCCCCGATCCCTTTTTTGAAAAATCAAAGTGAAACAGAGTCCTGGATCTTTAAGGCGAGGGAGCTTCCTTTACTGAACCAGCAGGTGGAACTAACCCAGGCTGACTGACACATTGTAGAAAGCCAGTGTTTTATATACACACTCATTAGTATATTACTGTTGTGTTATCTTTGTAGATTTATACTGTCACATGCTGTATTAACTTGCTGTCAAGGGACAACACTGAATAATGTTTGTGTTCTGGGTTGTTTCTTTCATAGAATTCTATAGTCTCCATAGATTTGAATTGAGATGTTTTGCAAAATATACAGACATTCAAATTTGTTCTGTCATATTAATTTTGCACTCAAGTTTCCATGGAATTTCAATAGCCATTGCTTTGCATTTATATATGGGTAGCAGGTTGTCATCTTCCCAGTCTGACATTAACATTTTCTTTGCTTTAATGTACAGCTTTATATAACAGTGTTGGAAAAGAATGCCACATTTTAGTTGTTAATCCTGTAGTCAGATCCATCTAGGCAATAGGGTCAACCAGTATGGAATTGAGGGTTTTAGATTCTTTAATATACAGAAATACAAAATAAATAGATGTAGGGTGACCATATTTCCCTATGCTGAATATGACAGTCCTGATAAAATGACTCGTATTCATGTAAATTCACTGGCAATCAATCAGAACTGTGCAGTGCAAATGTTCAAATTAAGATCAAGCTGACTGAACCTCTGCTAAAAAAAATACTGCAAAGTTGGATTCTTTTTTTTTACCTTCTTATCTTTAAAACTTGAAGGTTCATGGGGAAGGGTGATATATACACACACCCTACCCCCACCCACACACATGGGAAAAGCTTACACACAAACACTCCCATACCCCTCTGTCACATGGGGGGAGGTGGGAGTGACCAACTGACTCTCCCTTCTTGATTCTTTTCGCCCTCTGAGCTTGTCTGGGCTCCTGGGAGTTCAGCAGCAGCCTTTTAGCTTCCCCACATTGTGAAAAGGTAAGGGACAGGAGCTGCTTCAGGTTACAGAAGAGTTTGAGGGGGGGGAGGTGAAAGGGATGACCTGGCCCATATCTTTGCAGAACTCTTTTCTCCTCTAGCCCACCTTTTCCTGACTGCACAGTCTCAAAAGTTCAACTAAATTCAACTCTTCCTGGATAGCACCCCTGGATGAAGGGTCTTGGGCTTTCTCAGGGACCTGACCCATCCAGAGATGGCAGGGGAAGGAAGGAACCTGCCAGCCAGGCTCTTGGTGAGTTAAGTGCTCTGACCAGGGGCTGATTCTCTGCACAGCACTGGGCGTGCTCTGCCAGGGGGCTATTGAGGAGCTGCAGGGGCTGGAGGTGATAAAGGGGCAAAGCAGGAAGACAACAGCAAGACGGGGCTCACATCAAGGGTCAATGGCTGGGCAGAAAAGATAACATGGAATCAGCTGCTGCCTGGCAGCTGCCCACACTCACCAGCCACCACAGTTCACAGTTTGCAGCCAAATCCAGCCAGAAACAGGATGGTAGTGGGGCCCTGCTGGCTGACAGCCAGCATACAGCAGCGGCTGGGCTAATGGAGTAGCAAGGGGAGTACTCACTGCAGGTAGGCAGGTGCTGGGCAAGCAGGAATTCAGCCAGCAGCAGGTCTTGCCAGTACTGATGCGGGGAGGGTGCAGAAAGTATGGAACATTTTGCCCATTTTAATCTGAAAGAGGCCTTAAATATGACCAGGGCTGTCCATGTGAAAACAGGATGTCTGATCACCCTAATTAATCTAATAAAAACCTAGTTACTCCAATAATGAGGTCGTCCAATTGACATCAGAAAAGCCATGAAATGCAGCAATTAAATTCTAACAGCGCTAAATTAGGTGCATTGTGACTCTAATGTATTTTGTCAACAAAATATAATGTGACATATTTAGTCAGAAAAACTGACAGAGAAAATACACATGAAATAAGGTACAGCTGATGCTGCTGAAAATTAAAAGGGAGCTTTTTTTTCTGTGTGAACTCCATGCTTCATTAATGTAGTCTCTGCAATCTGATTTCCAAGCTTTTAAATAAATATGAAGAGGTGGGCGTAAGAATGAAATTACCTGTGACAAACAGTGTTAGTCTTTTAGTTTAGCTATCTGAGGTTTTTTTCTGATAAATCAGACCTTTCAATGCCCTGGGGAAAATGTACCAATAATAATAATAAAAAAACTCTAAACCAAAAAAAAAAAAAAAAAGAGGAGTTGCCAGAAACAAATAAAGCAAGATAAAATCAGGGCTACTCACAGAAGTAAATGCTTTTACTCTGTAGACTCTGATCCTCAATCCCAACATCATAGCTTTATAAAAGCTATTTATTATTTCAGTCCTCCCAGTTTGTAATCTAACTTGGTTTGGAGTATCTGCAATAACTATGTTTGGAGCACCTCCCATGGTTGGTCTGGTCTGTTCTGTTCTGAACTTCTTATGCAACATTTATCACTGTAACTCACTACCTGATTTCTTTCTCAACCACACACTTTTCCCGATATCTAGTCTACACTTTTTTTCCTGTGCACTTTCACACCATTATGCCTGCTTTTTTCTGAGACTATGAAAAATTCCTTTAGTTTATACTGTAACCTTTTAACATATTTATACACTCTGTACAACAAGACTACCTCATTAGTCTTTCCTCTAGCTAGAGAATATAAATTTAGTTCTCTCTCCTCATATGTCTGTATTCTGTACTTTTTAATTGACTTCATGTATTTTACTACTCCACCTTCTATTTTAGTGTAGTCCTCTTACTAAAGGTGCCTCTGACTTTTTCTGGGAGGATCCTGTGTGCCGTAATCTAGCCCTAGAGACTACAACTCCCATGAGCCCTTGAGGAAACCAGGAAGAGAGGGCTTGTCCGAGCATGTTGAAAGAGGGTCTCCAAGTCTGAGGCTCTCCATTTTGGGAGAGAGGAGACAGACTGCTGTGGAAGAGCCTTATATCCAGCCGAGGAGCTGTTGTGTTGCGGCTAAAGCCTGGGACTAAAAGTCTGCGGTGCTTGGATCTTGCAGGCTTCAGATTGCACTAGAGGGGAGAGACTCTGGTTGTGCCTGAGAAGGACTACACAAAAACCAACACACAAGAGGAGGCTATACGTAAATGGGCTCTTCAGAAAAGTGCTGCCTGGGACAGACCTTAGAGATATAGACAAACTCTGGGTCCAAAGAGAGGCAAAGTGTCTAGCCCAGTGAACCAGAGCTGCTGGTATTTGGTGGAGCTTGCTCCAGTGGCAGAGGGAGTTTGCAGCTGGCTGCACAGCTTGGACTAACACACACAGAACCTACAAAGAACCTCCACTCCAGCTGTAGACCTTCAAGCCCGCCCACAAAAGCAAGTTTCTAGGACTCTGAGTCCAGAGGAGTGCACACTCTGGGGTGGGATAAAATGGTGTCAGTGCAAATGCTAGATAGATAAGTCCCTATTATTTCTGTGTACTTTATTAATTTTATTCACTGTTAATCTGTTAAACTCTGTTTCTTTAAATTGTTAAGTAAAGGTGTGTTAATTCTAATGTAATCAATTAGATGTATATTATTATTAATTGTTGTCCTAGAGTTAGATCTAGATTACTGCTGGGATAATTTTATTTCTGGAGGCTCCCAAGGCACACCATTAACTGTGTACAGGGCCAGCCAGGTGGCAGCACCTTAGCTGTGTATTCTTTGTGAGCCAGGGACTGCAGTAAGAGGGTGGATAGGGAATCTCCAACTAAACATCATCACCATTGGTGTACTCATGATCTCCTTTTATGTTAAAACCATCAGGAGCCCAGGCACACCTGTGAGTGTGACCTGCTCCCGAGTAACCGAGGGAGGAAAAAGGGGATTACATTAGTATTCCCCAAATGGTGGGACAAGGATTGAGGATTAACTTAGTTCATTTGTGAGCATGAATGTAGATGTATAGAACATTATAGATATTAGCAGGGCTTGATGAACGGTAAGCCACTTGCCAGCCCCGCACCGCGCATGCGTAAGACCCGCATTGCGCATGCGCGTGCCGCAAATGAACGGGGCACCCACAGGCGAGTAGATTCAATACTTTGTTGAGCCCTGCATTTTAATGAGCCTTAATTATGGTTTCTCCAAAACTTCATAGTTTGGCATAATTCCCTCCCTAGTTTTATATGTGACACTCAAAGAAACAGAAAACTTCGCTTAACAGCACAGTATGGATTTTGCAAGAAAGTCAAATCACAAGATCAGACTCAACTTTCTTTCCATTGTCACCCCGAGAGGTTTTGTTTTGTTTTCAAACTCACTCTTTTCAAGATAGTGGCATGTCCTCCTCCATAAATTTCTAAGAGATCCGAGCTAGAGAACATGGTGACCTTATAGCTTGAGGTCTTAAAATTACGCACCCATTTTTCAAGGGGTGAAAGTAGAGAGGAAGATGTTGCACTAAAGATAGTTGATTTCCAAGCAGGCTAAAGGGTTGGCTGCACTTAGTCTATGTCTACACAGCAGCATTATTTCAGAATAACTAATGTTATTCAGAAATAACAGTTTGCATCTACACAGCAGGCAGTTATTTTAACATAATGTTGAAATAATGGCAAGCTGAAGGACTTCTTACTCCAACTCCTGTAACCTTCATTGTACGAGGAGTAAAGGAAGTCAGAGGAAGAGTGCTCTTTCTTAAATGTCCTGCTGTGTAGACAGCATCAAAAGCTGAAATAAGCTATTTCAATTTAAGCTATGCAAATGACGTAGCTCAAGTTGCGTAGCTTATTTCGGCTTTAGCCTTACTGGGTAGACGTGCTCCTAGAGAACAGCATCTCACAAAATCAAAATGTAAAGGCTGTCCCATATTTTGCACTGACTTCCACCTAATCTCACTGGCATAGTGAGGGTTGTAAATCAAGGCAGAATAGGACCCATCATCTTTTGTCTGTCCCTTTTCCTTCTGGAGAATAGTTATTTAAGAGAAGGTACAAGTGTGTGAAGTCAATGGTTAATTACATAGTGAGAAGCATACCAACGGTGGGAGGAGTTGTGTTCACCATAATGCTGCCTCTCCTCCCATCCCACAAACCAAGATTCCATGCAACAAGCCTCTGGACTCCAGCGAGAAGACACAAGAGGTACCAGAGCACATACAGAGAACCACATTTCACTGCCTTTCCTCTCATCTAAAAAGCATGTGGTAGGCTCTGATGAACTCAAGATATCACTCTGAGTTAAATTAGTATTTTTAACCACCATTGTTCCAGATGGGAAGCTGAGAGAGACAGACAGACAGAGGGCTGTATTCTGCCCCCTCAGTGACTAGATCTGACCTTTCCCCCAAGTGAGCATTGGACTATTCCTGCATAGTCCAAGGGTAGTGACTGAAACTGATTGATAAATTGCTACTCAACTTGAGTGAGGTTGGCAGCATCTGAAGGGCAGGATTGTGATTACCCTATATGTGGCATGATTGGCACCATATTATTGTAATAGGAAGTGTAGTGATCACAATTCACCTTCAGTGCATTGTTCAAATTCATTTGGAAAGGCAGTGGTAGAAATAGCGCTTGAATCTCACTGCTGAGATTGTAACCAGCAAACCATGTGTTCCATCCCTGCTAATGGGGCCTGTCACATTGACCAGATCTCATTATATGGTGCAGTTAGGCTTCTCATTTTTATTTAGTTTGTTCAATAGTGTCTGTACTTCAAGGTCCTATATATATATGAAGCAAAATGCAGGACTATGTAGCACTTTAAAGACTAACAAGATGGTTTATAAGATTATGAGCTTTCTTGGGCCAGACCCACTTCCTCAGATCAAATAGTGGAAGAAAATAGTCACAACCATATATACCAAAGGATACAATTAAAAAAAATGAACACATATGAAAAGGACAAATCACATTTCAGAACAGAAGGGGGATGCGGGGGAGTGGGGGGGAAGAAAGGTAAGTGTCTGTGAGTTAATGATATTAGAGGTGGGGAAAGGTAGATGTCTGTGAGCTAATGGGAGGTGATAATTGGGGAAGCTATCTTTGTAATGGGTAAGGTAGTTGGGGTCTTTGTTCAATCCCCCCGGAGAGTGTCGAATTTTAGCATTACAAAGATAGCAGAGACTTTAGCCTGTTTAGTATTATGACAAACACGCTATTAAACTTTTTTTTATTAAAGATTAGAGAAGAAGACAAGACAGAGCATTTGAAATGTAAAGTAGTAAATAAGCATTTCATATTAACAAAATCATTTGTTGCCTTTCCCTTTAGCTGGGGAGAGTTTTAGAAGGAAATACCCCCTTGTAGGATGGTTTCTAAGGAGGTGTCTACACTACACCGGTAACTCAAAATAAGCTACACAATTTGAGCTGTGCAAATTGCATAGCTTTATTTCAAGTCAATTTCAACATATCTTATTTTGTAATTTGGTGCTGTGTACAAAGTGCTAAATTTCAAAATAATCCACTATTCTGAAATGTCCCTTACTCCTCGTGGAATGAGGTTTACCAGGACATCAGAATAGTAAGCCCGTTATATTTCAAAATATAAGACACGGGATAGCTATTTCTGGATGCCAGAGGTGTAGCCTTAGATAGACAATATCTGTCCTTTTGGGCAGAAAAAAAGTTACTTGAGATAAGCTGGAGCAGTTGTCGTTAAAATCAGTTTTTGAAGGAAGACTCCGTCTTGTTTGATGTATTAAAGATAATAATAACTGACATTCCAGGGGTTCAGCTGGAGCTGGTAGGGATAGTGATATCATTTGGGCCCCTCTCACTGGCCCAATCCATTTCAAACTTTTCTCAGAGAATTATGTTGAATGTTCAAGGTCCCAAGAGATGGTAGAGGGTGGCAGCCATGATGGTGAAGCTCATTCCAGAAGCCTCTGTTGTTGTTTTTTCTGTATCTTATTTTTAAGGATCCATAAAGGAAATGGGAAGGTCATTATCTTGTTTATTAATTAGACCTATATTTTAGGATATTAATTTTGGCTTATAAATTTTTGGTTTTACATTTTTTATTTTTCTAACAATGATTTTAATAAAGTCTTTAAATATTATCAATTTGGCTTTTTTGTTTAGATTAATTTACTCTTTTTTGTTTGTTTTGCCCCTGTTTATAGCTTTTATTAGAAACAACTTGAGTTAATTTTATAGTTTGTTTTATTATTATTATTGTATTATTATTATTAAAAATTATTATGACATTTTATAAACTTGTACATAATATTTGATATTAATACATATACAAATATAATACATTTGAGCTTCCAAACAAGGTAATTTTGTAAGCCTAATTATAATAAAAACCAGCCCCTTAAGACTTAGCATTGTATTTAGCATTCAAAACAACATAGAAACAGCTCAGAAGATTTTGATAGCTGTATTAGAGATAGTAGCAATTTGGAAGTTAAAAGAGATCACTGGCTTTAAATCAAGTGTCTTTTCCAAATACTCCACATGGGACTTATCAGAATGGTTTATCTCTGGTTTAAATACACCAATATCAAATATCTACATCAGCAACATTTTTCAAGGTCTTGCTAGCATGAAAGAGAAATATTGAGCTAAAAAAGCAATATCATTGTTTATTTTCAGTCACCACCATAGTAACAACATAATAAATGTAGGCAAGAGCCATTGGCTTCTCATTGCAGTATTTAAGGATCTGTCAATAATTCCACTATGAAGCTCTGCTCTTATAACTGCTTGTCTTGATTTACATGACAACAGAGTTATTTTAGGAAAATAAGGGGTTTCACCTACTAATTTAAAAACTTCAGTTAAAATATGTTTGAACAATTAAAATTGACCAATAGTGAATGAGAAATAATCACCAAACTTGAGGTATCCTCCCTCTTTGCCCTTTCCTTCTAGATTCTAGAGATCTTAGTTTTGTAATTTTAATCATCTGTTGCATATCCACAGGCATTTTTACAACAAATTGCATTATGAATTTTTAATACTGATAAAGCAGGCATTTCAGAAATTAGAATACAGAACAGATTAAAAAGGGCTAATCTCCTGGGAAAAAATATACTTTCCTCTGCAAAGCTGTATCCTTATGTTTTTGTTCAAGAGACTGGAATAATCACATATTCTGTACAGCATTCTCTATTAGCTATGTTCTTGGGCATGGCAATTCAGTTACAGAACTTTTTTGAGGTTAAATCAAAGAATACTTAGGCAGGTAAATGTTTACTGAATTACGCCAATAATTAGTTGTGTCCACGCATAATGGAATATCAATTCCTAGAAAAGTATTAGGAAACAAAAAATTAGCAACCAGCAATTTGGATGACAGTGTATAGCATACCAAAAGTTTTCCCTGTCAATAAGCAGTCTTTCAAACTCCAACCTTCTTATACCTGTCTTCAAAAAAGAGTCTCTTTGAAATTTGTCAGTTTGCTGAATATAGAGTGGGTGTGCATAGGGAGAAGTTAAGAGAGAAAATGGACTTTAGAACACAATGACCTCACATAATGCACCGCTGAAAGGCGCTATGACAAACACAATGATGAGGGCAATACAAGAGCCTGCAAAATAAAATAGAAGGTGGGATGGTAACATCCTCCTCTTTGTAACAACCTCCTTGCACCAGTGAGCACAGTACCAGGCTATCTCGGGAAGAGAGCCAACTGCCCTCTTTCACATGAATAATAGTTTCTGCTTCTGCACTCATTGTGTGTTTTATGGCATTTCAAAGCAATTCTTGTGCACTGCAGGTATTCCCTACAGTTTGCTACGATCAAGCTATTGTATCATTTCCTGATTGCTGTAGAGATGAAAATAAAACCTACTGATCTGAGTCTGGACAACAACAAATTCTTCCAACTAGAAATTTTCAGTCATTAATGCTAATTAACACTCTGAACAATAGTAAATTTTCTGTTGAAATTTGAAAATAAGTAGCCTTTCTGAGAAATAATATTGGTATTAATGTTTTAAAAATATGCATTTTAAAGATATATTAGATATCTAAATTTAGAGAAGAAATTTATCAGTATTGCCACTGACTTATAGCTATATGTTGTAACTCCAAAAACTGGTCTGGCAATATCTGTTGTCCAGGAGGACCATGGGTGATCCTGGACCAGAGAGCATGGGAGACGATATCAAACTGCTCAAGAGAGTTAAGACCAAAAGCAGATTGTGAAGAGCTTCAAAAAGATCTCACCAAACGAAGTGATAGGGCAACAAAATGGCAAATGAAATTTAATGTGGATCAATGTAAAGTAATGCACATTGGAAAAATTAATCCCAACTATACATACAATACAATGGGTACTAACTAATTTAGCTACAACTACTCAAGAGAGAGCTTGGAGTCATTGTGGATAGTTCTCCAAAAACATCCACGCAGCGTGCAGTGGCAGTCAAAAAGCAAATGGAATGTTAGGAATCATTAAAAAAGGAATAGAGAATAAGACAGAAAATATCTTATTGTCACGATATAAAACCATCGTACGTCCTCATCTTGAATACTGAGTACAGATGTGGTTGCCTCATCTCAATAAAAGGTATATTGGCATTGGAAAGGGTTTTGAAAAGGGCAACAAAAATGATTCAGGGTTTGGAACGGGTCCCCTGTGAAGAGAGATTAAAAAGACTTGGACTTTTCAGCTTAGAAAAGGGGGGATATTATAGAGGTGTGGATAAGTGAATAAGGAAGTTATTTACTTATTCCTACAATATAAGAACAAGGGGTCACCAAATGAAATTAATAGGTTGCAGTTTTAAAACAAACAAAAGGAAGTTTTTCTTCATTCAGTGCATAGTCAACCTGTGGAACTCCTTGCCAGAGGATATTGTGAAGACTAGGACTTTAACAGGGTTAATAAAGAGCTAGATAGATTCATGGAGCTTAGGTCCATCAATGACTATTATCCAGGATGGGTAGGAATGGTGTCCCTACCCTCTGTTTGTCTGGAAATTGATGACAGAGAGTGATCACATGAAGATTACCTGTTGCGTTCCCTCCATCTGGGGCATCTGGTATTGGTCAGACAGGATACTGGGTTAGAAGGATCTTTGGTCTGACCCAGTATAGCAGTTCTTATGTTTTTATAGAACATAACAGCAGGAGGGCCTGTCAGAGCGGAGCAACAGGGCTTGCTACTCAATTGAGACAGTGAGAGACTAGGGCTGGAGCCCCAGGGCAGCCTCCAGAAGTCTGTGGCAATGCAAGTCGGTGCTTCAGTCCACCAAGAGCTCAACGCTGAGGTCTGAGCCTAGAAGCTGCATGGGACCAGAGTCCTCCAGGAGCTTTCTTGGAGTGCAGAGCCAGGGCTGGAGCCCTACAGTAGCTCTGGGACCAGGGCACCATGGCAGTCCTGGGAGCATAGGGCTGGAGTCAAGCCTCATGGCAGTGCGGGGCCAGATCTCTGCAACAGCCTGCTGGAGTGTGGCTACAGCATGGGACTGTAGCTCTGTTGCTGCCCTTGGATGCATGGGGCTGGAGCCTCACAACAGGAGTCGAAGCCTCTGCTGACTTGGGAGCTGGCAGCAGCTGAGCAAGAAGCCCAGCCTGGTTGGAGGTGGGGAGGGCAAGGCAGGCTGTCTTCTTGGGCAGCCTGCCAGCAGCAGGCGAGGGGCTTGTGAGCTGATGGCAGACTTCCCCTGGCAAATTTTCTTGTTTAGGACTGGTCAGGTCCCGACGGTGCCAGACCATGGATGTCCAACCTGTATTGTAGCTTCTCAATCATTTTAAAGAGAGAATCATAGAATCATAGAATACTAGGACTGGAAGGGACCTCGAGAGGTCATCGAGTCCAGTCCCCTGCCCTCACGGCAGAACCAAATACTGTCTAGACCAATCCTGATAGGATTTATCTAACCTACTCTTAAATATCTCCAGAGTTGAGGATTCCACAACCTCTCCGGGCAATTTATTCCAGTGTTTGACTATCCTGTACTATACATACAGCATTTTATGGTACAAAGGGAAACAAGGAAGGCTGGGTTAAATTCTTTGCTGTGTTCTCTTTGAATACTGATATGAATGAATATGTAGCCATGCTCCTTTGTGTCTGTGAAAATGGACAATGGCCTTTTCCATAGTCTGGAGAGCTGTGATTTTTTTAAAAAAGCTGCAGTGGGCCACACAACAGAAGGCTAGAAGCAGTGTTGGGTAACGTGCTCCCTCAAAGGAAAGCATGGAGGTTATGGGTATGTTAAAGAAATAATGCCAGTGCCTGCTAAGATTTGCCAGTTTCTTTTTTCTTTCTTTCTTTTTTGTATAGACATTCCATTTCATGCTAGTAATGGAAGGCGCCAAAAGAAATACATTTCTAGAAATGATTGGGTTGTTTCTGTGGCTTAAGGTTCATAGCACCAAACGTATCCAGCAATTACCCAGAAAAATATCCTTCCTCTACATTATGTCTTGCTTACAGTTTCTTGGATCTCAAGTATCATGTACTCTGTGCAAATTAACCTCTATTTCTGTGTACTTCAGTGACTCTGTAAATGTGAGCCAATTAAAAGAAGAGGCATACAAAGTGAAAGTGACAAGGGGGATGCAGTCACCACGTATTACTTCTGACTATCTCGTGAGGCACACAAAAGGCATAAAGCAGGAATTCTGCATTACTCTGACATCTTTTGTAAAAATTATTACCTCTCCCACCTTGCCTCTTTAGTGGACTGGGACTGACATGGCTAAAACTACACTGCATGCACCAATTTTGTTTTGTTTTTCATTTTGTCAGTTCACATTTTTATACCTGAAAGGGAGTGGTGGTTTCCCATGTACTGCTGCATGTAATAAATACTTCTATGATAAATGAGCTTGCAGCATGTGTTTCTTAATTACTGTGGGTACATCTAGACTACAAGTTTCTTTCAAAAGATGCTTTCGAAAGAGAGTGTGTAGACTACAGCCAAGCAGTCGGTATGCTTTCTTTCAAAAAAGCAGTTTGAATTACATAGCGCCTTTTTTCAAAAGAGCACTTTCAAAAAAAGTGTTATTCCTCGTAAAATGAGGTTTTCCACAGTCAAAAAAACTGCCACGTTCTTTTGATTTACTTTCGAAAGAACACGGCAGCAGTCTAGATGCAGGGGAAGTTTTTTTTCAAAAAAGGCCATTTTTAAAAAAAAAAAAAACCCTGTAGTCTAGATACACCCTATATGTCCTAGAAAATAACCGATTTTTTCCCCTTCACATACTGGACTGCTTTAGTTCTGCTGGAAAGGTGTAATTATTTTCTCTCCCCTTCACAGTGCAAAGAGTGAACGACTGAGTTTATTTTAAACAAATGGGTAGTGATTTTCAATTTATTCTCATTTCCTTTGTATCACTCTTCTAATCCCATGTTAATATTCCTCTTTGTCTCTTATTTGGGTTACCTAGACTGGTGCCCACTGGGCCATAAATGCATGTCTGCAGCATGCACTGTTAGGTATACACCATCTGTTTTGTGTTCAAGAACTATTCTTATTTCCAGAAATTCCATAGGACCCAGTATGAGCCTGCGACTAATGAACCATATCACTAATATTCTTGAATTACCATGGATATGTTTTATTCAGTTCTTCTCTTCTTTCCTTGCATGCATGCATGCATGCAGACTCTGGATCCGTCCACTGGATGTTTCAGTTTGGGTAGTAAAAATGCCATTGAAATGTTCAGCAGAGTAATGTGAGTCCAAAATCTCAGGCCTAGATTAGCAAAAAGACTAATTGACCTTTTAGGCAGTTAAATCCAAGATATGGGTACCACAGGCTTTGAGAAAACCTCATCTCAGCTCAAGGGAATATTATGACACTCTAAGGTCCTAAACTATGTCAACTGTAAGAGGCCCCATGCAATAAATAATGAATGTATTATTTTCATAAAAAGTACATTGAATATATAAACACAAAAACTTTATATTTGCATTTATACAAAAATGATATTGTAAAAATAGAATAATAACCCAACTAAAACACCATTAGGCCATGTCTACACTAGGAAACTATTTCAAAATTACTAAATATGACTTAACTCCCAATTTAACAAATTCAAACTAGCATGTCCACACTCTGGGGAAACCTCAAAATTAGTCCAAAGCAGGCTCTGTTAATGTGGATGCACTACTTCAGACTTAGAGCTGCAGGAAGCACTTGGCAGTAATTAGTTCAAAATAGCTGCACCGAAGCACCTACACTGCCTTATTTCAAAATTACTATTTTGGAATTAGCGTTACTCCTGATGAAAAACAGGAGTACAGATATTGGCCATTATTCCATGGCCCATTATTTTGAAATAACAGGGTTTGTAGTGTGGACATTCTGCTTATAAATTTGACCTTGTGGGTATTATTTTTTTAAAAAATCTAGTGTAGACCAGAACTATGACTGAAGAAAGGTACAAAATAATTTCTACATTAGGGAATGCCACCTGAACCTCATCTTGGATGGTGACTCGATAAAGATCCTGTGTTTTAAATATCCTTACCCTGCGTAATTGTATGTGGGTTGTATTTTTCCAATAATAGCTTTGTTTTGTTTTTATAGATGGTTCTGCTGAATTACTAAATGTTGTACTAAAATTGGTAGCAGAACATACTACTGCTTGGCTGCTAGCTAGACAGAATGGTTTCTATTCTGTAGCAGAGAATGAGTTTGTAGTGGCAAGGGCTTTTCTCTATCCTACAGCACTGACCCCTTCCACAGGGATCAGTGAAGTTTGATAAGGACCTCCCACCATCCTACGTCAGATTAGACCTACCTGGCCAGGCAACCTGACTGGTCCTGGATGAAGGATTTTGCCAGGCCAGGGGAAGTCATTTTTGGACCCCTGCTGCCCTCCTGGCCAGCTCCCCACCTCCTGCTAGCCCCACTGCCCTGCCAACCCACTGGGCAGCCATTGCTGCCATGGCTCCACCAGGCAGCCTAATACTGGGACTCCAGGCAGCTGTATGCTTGCTGGGGCTCCCTCTGCAGCCATGTGCGCTGTGCCAGGGCTCTGTGAGCAGCATCACATATCGCGCGTCCCACTGGGCAGCCACTGGGCAGCCACACACCGGGTCTCCCAGCTCCACTGCCACATGCTGGGCGTCTCTGGAGTCAGCTCCCTGTGGGCAGCCCACTGCTCTGCTGGCCCTGCAAGGATCCTTATTGCTCTCTGGTCTTGCAACATCCAAGATTTTGCAATATCAGTATGTCTAATTTACATCCCTCTAGCTGCAGCGGCATAGGAGCCAAGCAAACAGAGCTGTAAACAGGGGAGTTTGAGTGGGAGTTCTGTTGGAGGGGCAGTGCGCTGGGAGAGAAGCTGAGCCCTGATTAGGGGGCGGGGCTTCACTGATTAGGGGTCCTATAAAGGTAGCCTTCTAGTCAGGCAGCGGCACAGGAGCCAAGCAAACAGAGCTGTAAACAGGGGAGTTTGAGTGGGAGTTTGTAAAGGGAGTTTGGATTGTGGGACTTGTTTGGAGTTTGTTTTTGCTGTGGAGAGGGTGTTTTGGTTTGTTTTTGTGTTCACCGGACTAATAGGATTTTGGTGAGAAAGTAGATAAAACACAGAGGCATTAGTGGCCATGGCCCAAGTAGTAGAGAACACAAGGAGGATGATTGGATGTGGTAGCTGCGGTATGTACATGATTCTGGAGGGGGTACCTGAAAGGAGTTTGGTTTGCATGAAGTGCCGCCTGATAGAGCTGATGGAAGAAAAGATCCGAGGACTGGAGATGCAAGTAGAAACTCTGGGCGAGTTTAGAAGGGGGGTTTGAGCAGATGATGGGGCAAAGGCATGACGTGGCTGAAGGGGAAAGCTTAGTTGAGCCAGATATGCAGATGGAAGCAGGATCAAGGGCCTCAGAGGGGGGACTGCTGGGTGAAGAAAATGGACAGTGGAAACATGTGACTCAGAGGTCCAGGCAGAGGAAAAGATGGGTCAGTGAAGGAAAAATAGAGTTCAAGAACAGGTATGTGGAGCTGGAAAATGTAGAAGGGGTACAGCAGGTAGATAATGAAGATGGAAGGGTAAGGAAGAAGAGAAGAGTGGCTAGTCCCTAGATAAAGGGGAAGACTTAATGGAGACAAAATGAGCATTAGGATTACAAGGGAAAATAGGAATGGCAAGGACTTGCAGCCAGAGGAAGCTAGAGATAGACCAAAGAATTGCACTATCACTAGGAAAAGGCAGGTCTATGTGATTGGGGACTCCTTATTGAGAAGAATAGATAGGCCTGTAATCAGAGCTGATCCAGAGAATAGAAGGGTGTGCTGTCTGCCAGGTGCTAAGATAAGAGATGTGGAACTGAGGTTGAAGAGAACTATTAAGGGAGCAGGAAGGAATCCATTGATCATCCTTCATGTAGGAACAAATGATACGGCTAGATTCTCGCTGGAATAAATTAAGGGAGACTATGCTAGGCTGGGGAGGATGCTCAAGGAAATTGAGGCTCAGGTGATCTTTAGTGGTATTCTGCCTGTTCCTAGAGAAGGGCAACTAAGATGTGACAGGATTATGATGATCAATAGATGGCTTAGGCAGTGGTGCTATAAGGAGGGCTTTGGGATGTATGGTCACTGGGAGGCATTTATGGACAGAGGACTGTTCTCTAGACTGTTCACCTAAGTAGGGAGGGAAATAGACTTCTAGGATGGAGGATGGCTCAACTTATTAAGAGAGCTTTAAACTAGGAATTTGGGGGAGATGGTTGGAAGATGCCCAGGTAATCTCTACGCCAGATTTTAACACTGAGAGGGAGGAAAACGAAGTAAGAAAAGATATAGCTGGGGGTAGGAGAAGGAACATGAGGAAAGGTGGGGTGGATACTAGTCTAATAGGTCATATTGGAGGTATAACGTCTGTGCCAAATTGGGTAAAGAATGTGAATGAGGCCAAACAGCAAAAATTAAGATGTTTGTACACCAATGCAAGGAGCTTAGATAACAAAAAGGAGGAACTAGAGCTATTGGTCCAGGAAGTGAAACCAGATATTATAGGAATAACAGACACATGGTGGAATACTAGGCATGACTGGAGTACAGGTATTGAAGGGTATGTGCTGTTTAGGAAAGACAGAAATAAGGGTAAAGGTGGTGGAGTCGCATTGTATATCAAAGATGAGGTAGATTGTAAAGAAATAAAAAGTGATGGAATGGAGAAGACAGAGTCCGTTTGGGCAAAAATCACATTGGGGAAGAAAACTATCAGATCCTCCCCTGGGATAGTGCTTGGGGTGTGTTATAGACCACCAGGATCCAATTTGGATATGGATAGAGACCTCTTTAATGTTTTTAATGAAGTAAATATTCATGGAAACTGTGTAATCATGGGAGATTTCAACTTTCCAGATATAGACTGGAGAACAAGTGCTAGTAATAATAATAGGGCTCAGATTTTCCTAGATGTGATAGCTGATGAATTCCTGCATCAAGTAGTTGCTGAACCAACAAGGGGGGGATGCTATTTCAGATTTGGTTTTGGTGAGTAGCGAGGACCTCATAGATGAAATGGTTGTAGGAGACAACCTTGGCTCAAGTGATCATGAGCTAATTCAGTTTAAATTAAATGGATGGATAAACAAAAATAAATCTGAGAGTAGGGTTTTTTATTTCAAAAGGGCTAACTTTAGTAAATTAAGGAAATTAGTTAGAGAAGTTGATTGGACTAAAGAAATTATGGATCTTAAAGTGGAGGAGGCCTGGAATTATTTTAAGTTAAAGTTGCAGAAGCTGTCTGAAGCCTGTATCCCTAGAAGAGGGAAAAAATTTATAGGCAGGTGTGTTAGACCAAGCTGGATGAGCAAGCATCTCAGAGAGGTGATTAAGAAAAAGCAGAAAGCATATAAGGAGTGGAAAATGGGAGGGATCAGTAAAGAAAGCTACCTTATTGAGGTTAGAGCATGTAGGGATAAAGTGAGACAGGCTAAAAGTCAGGTAGAGTTGGACCTTGCAAAGGGAATTAAAACCAATAGTAAAAGGTTTTATAGCCCTATAAATAGGAAAAAAACAAAAAAAGAAGTAAGACCGCTAATTACTAAGGATGGAGTGGAGGTTAAGGATAATCTAGGAATGGCCCAATATTTGAACAAATACTTTGCTTCCATCTTTAATGAGGCTAATGAAGAGCTTAGGGATAATGGTAAGTTAACAAATGGGACTAAAGATAAGGAGGTAGATATTACCATATCCGAGGTAAAAGCCAAACTTGAACAGCTTAATGGGAGTAAATCGGGGGGCCCAAATAATCTTTATCCAAGAATATTAAAGGAACTGGCACAGGAACTTGCAAGTCCATTAGCAAAATTTTTTAATAAATCTCTAAACTTAGGGGTTGTACCATTTGACTGGAGAATTGCTAATATAGTTCTGATTTTTAAGAAAGGGGAAAAAAGCGACCCGGGTAACTATAGGCCTGTTAGTTTGACATCTGTAGTATGTAAGATCCTGGAAAAAAATTTGAAGGAGAAAGTAGTTAGAGACATTGAGGCTAATGGCAATTGGGACAAATTACAACATGGTTTTACAAAAGGTAGATCGTGCCAAACCAACCTGATCTCCTTTTTTGAGAAAGTAACAGATTTTTTAGATAAAGGAAATGCAGTGGATCTAATCTACCTCGACTTTAGTAAGGCATTTGATACAGTACCACATGGGGAATTATTGGTTAAATTGGAAAAGATAGGGATTAATATGAAAGTTGAGAGGTGGATAAGCAACTGGTTAAAGGGGAGACTACAGCGGGTCATATTGAAAGGTGAACTGTCAGGTTGGAGGAAGGTTAATAGCAGAGTTCCTCAGGGATCAGTTTTGGGGCCAATTTTATTTAATCTTTTTATTGCTGATCTTGGCACCAAAAGTGGAAGTGTCCTAATAAAATTTGCGGATGACATAAAGTTGGGAGCTATTGGCAATTCAGAAAAGGATCAGGATATCATACAGGAAGATCTGGGTGATCTTGTAAATTGGAGTGATAGCAATAGGATGAAATGTAGTAGTGAGAAGTGTAAGGTTATGCATTTAGGGATTAATAACAAGAATTTTAGTTATAAGCTGGGGACACATCAGTTGGAAGTAACGGAGGAGGAGAAGGACCTCGGAGTCCTGGTTGATTATAGAATGACTATGAGCCGCCATTGTGACATGGCCGTGAAAAAGGCTAATACGATCTTGGGATGTATTAGGCGAGGTATTTCCAGTAGGGATAAGGAGGTGTTAGTGCCATTATACAAGACATTGGTGAGACCCCATTTGGAATACTGTGTGCAGTTCTGGTCTCCCATGTTTAAGAAGGATGAATTCAAACTGGAACAGGTACAAAGAAGGGCCAGTAGGATGATCCGAGGAATGGAAAACCTGTCTTATGAAAGGAGACTCAAGGAGCTTGGCTTGTTTACTTTAACCAAAAGAAGGCTGAGGGGAGACATGATTGCACTTTTTAAATATATTAGAGGGATAAATACCAGGGAGGGAGAGGAATTATTTAATACCAATGTGGACACAAGAACAAATGGATATAAGCTGGCTAGTAGGAAGTTTAGACTTGAGATTAGATGAAGGTTTCTAACCATTAGAGGAGTGAGGTTCTGGAACGGCCTTCCAAGGGAAGTAGTGGGGGCAAAAGATCTATCTGGTTTCAAGATTAAACTAGATGGGTTTATGAAGGGGATGGTTTGATGAGACAACATGATCTTGGTAACTAATTGACTATTCATTATCAGTGGGAAATAGGTCAATGGAGGAATGATAGGAGTTATTTTCTGGGTGTCTGGCTGATGAGTCTTGCCCACATGCTCAGGGTTTAGCTGATCGCCATATTTGGGATTGGGAAGGAATTTTCCTCCAGGGTAGATTGGCAGAGTCCCTGGAGGTTTTTCGCCTTCCTCTGTAGCATGGGGTACAGATCACAGCTGGAGGATTCTCTGCATCTTGGGGTCTTCAAAGTATTTGAGGGCTTCAATATCTGAGATATAGGTGAGAGGATTATTCTAGGAGTGGTGGGTGAGATTTTGTGGCCTGCACTGTGCAGGGGGTCAGACTAGATGATCATAATGGTCCCTTCTGACCTTAAAGTCTATGAGTCTATGACAGAGGGATGTAGTCTAGACATATCCTGAGAGAGGATGGGGAAAGGAGGGAGGATGGAGTGAGCAGGGACGGGGCCTCGGAGAAGGGGCAAAAGGAGGTGGGGCAAGGGTATTTGAGTACAAGATAGATCTTAGATTGCACTTAAATTCAAAAAGTGATCTCATGCTTAAAAAGGTTGGAGACCACTGCCTTAGGCTAATGCTCTAGGTGCTGGACCATACTTCCTGTGCTATGTAAGTTATAGCTAGAGAACAATACTCTTGTATTCCTGTAGTGGGGCGGAGTGGCTGTCCCCTGACCCAGAGGCAGAAGGACCCCTCCGGGAACCATTTTGGGCTGAGCCTGGCCCTGCCCAGCAACTTGACAGGAGTACAAGAGTATCAGGAGGCAGGGCCAGAGCTATAAAAGCCCAGCCTGAGGACTCAGTCTGGGTCCAGGCTCTGGAGGGAACAGAGGTCTGCTCAGTGCTCCCAGCCTGGGAGGCTAAGGACTGGACTGGGCTGCCAGGCGTGTTTGGCCTGGAAGGCAGATCTGAACCCCTGTGCTGCCCTGAATTCGAGGACAGGCCTAGACCTTCAGCCGTGCCTGACCCGAAGGACCAGCCTGAACTCCTGCACCAGCCGGCACCAGAGTACTGGCTGGAATCATGGGAGCTGCAAGTGGCCGACGACTAGCCTGGAACACCTGGATCCCAACTAGACCGGCCAACCCTGGAACCTCCCGAAAGACTGGCCTGACACCCAGGTAGGTACTGAGGGGGAGAAAGGAAGTGTCCCAGGGAACCGTGAGGAATGTTAGGGGCCTCAGGTCAGTGTGTTTCGGAGCCCCCACTGACCCAGCAGCCAACTGCACTGCTACTCTTAAGATTTTGGGCTGGAACGCAGTGGAGTGAGTGGGCCTGCGTCCCACCTGCCACCCACCTACCAGGTGGTAGTATCTCCCTGTCTGCCATCGCAGGTGAATTGCCTGCACCCCTCATGAGCAAGGAGATAAACCATTGGTTAAAATGCTAATTGTTTGTTTGTTGACCCGCCCTGGACGAGTGTTTTGAACTATTTACTCTGACTGTGGTCGTTTGCTGCCCTGCCTGAACTAAAGCCAGGGCCTCTGGATTACTAACTGTGTGTGTTTGCTGCCTTGGCCCAATCTAGGGCCGCTACCAAGTGATTGGACTACTGACTTGGGGTTTTGTCTCAGTCCATGCAAAAGTGAGGTGGAGTGGCCACCCACTGACCTGGAGGTGGAAGGATCCTTCCGGGAGGCCTAACCAGCCTACATTTTCTAAATTGTTATCCTTTTACATTTACAATGTGATCTCTTGGGTCACAGTCACATTTTAAAATCTTAAAAAGTGCATTTTGATTGATCAGGATTGCTTTGCCGCAACTTTTGCTATTTAGAAGGAGGCAAAAAAAGTTTTCTCCTACTGAGTTTTTGATCAATGTTTGATTTTCTTCCTCTTTCGTTTTTTGGGAAGACATCTCCACTGTTGAGAAAATTTAGGATTCTTTTTTATTTTTAGGACTATGAAGCCTTCTGACATCTAATGTAAAAAATAACATTCAAGGAAGTATGGGCAATAATCCAATCTCAATAAATATCTGTTTGTGTAAATGACACTCTGAATCAGTTGGCTCATATATCTTTTTGTCTGAATGCTACTTTGAACTGCAATTCTTTTATCTATTGCCAACAACTAGTAATACCTGCCCCCTCTACCCAGTCTCTTGTCTCAGAAAAGCTTTCTCTGATCCCAGGGTAACTTAATTGCTCAAAATATGACCATGAAGAGAATCTGATGAATCCCTGAATACTCCACCTGATGGCAATCAGACTTACTGCGCTGTTGCCAACCAAGCGATAGTCAATTCTGAGTCACAGTGCTCTACCTCTCACCTGCTCTGACTGGGATTTGTGCTCCAGAGTTTGACAGAGAGAATAAGTTGAATCTGTCAATTTCTGTGGATTAATGATTGGTCAGGCTTTTTGTGATTGGTGGTGTGAATGGAACTCTTGGTAGCCTCAAGCTTCTCTTTATGGGCAAATGCCACCTCTCATCTGACTAGAGAGCCTAATGAAATTCTAATATAGATGGGGGTTTTACCTTGCACTTTCTTCTTCCCACTCCCTGCCAAAAATGTCTCTGGACCCCATGATGGTTCTCCCAGTTTCTCTGAATGGTGTATTCCCTAACACAGAGTTCCACATTCTCAGTCTTCACCCAACCATCTGTTACAGCAGAAATGGCAATGACTAAACAATTAAATATATGGCAAATGTAATTCATGTGAGACTTTTACACCTATCATATCGTGCCATTGCTGTTGGATAACTACAGGCATAATGCATAAAATAAATCAAATTAACCCATGAACCAATTGCTTCATTACATACATTATTTATTTCCAGAAGAATAATGTGGACATTTAGTTCTGCTTTTACATTATTCATATTTTCACAGGCAAAGACGTGAAAAGCAAGAAAATTAAATAGTAAATTATGTATCACTACATTAAGCAGTGGTCATTTGCTTGGCTGTCTCTGATGAAAACAGGAACAAGATCACTCATTATTACTCTTAGTGGTAGAGTCGCTTGGGTGCTGACAGTGTTCTGTACTGTGTCCTATTCTCTGTCCCCACAAAAATACAATCCAAAGCCTGAGACCTGCAAATTATTGTGTGTGAGTGCCTCATCACTCCCGCATAGGACTCTGCAGGTGCAGTGGGCCACTTGCATGGCAAAATTGTAGGATCGGCACCTTAATGCCATGTTTAAGTTTTTAAAATACCTTATAAAACACAATTGAGGACTGCTTTAAATTTTCAAGGTGCCTTTAAATTGGCCCATGGAGTTCAATTCCTATTTCTTCTCCAGTGCTCACTACTACAGTACTTTTTTAGATATAGCATTGGACATAAAGATTCAATTCTAGATAAAGCCATGTCACCAACAGATTAGCAAAGTTTTACTTTAAATGCCAGACCAATGGCAGCACAATGCGAAACCCTTCTACTTCTTGGCAAATGCAGTATAAAACTGTTGTGCATTGGCAGTGTCCTGGAATTACCCTGTGGAATCCATCTAATCTTCTTTGAGTAGCTAGCCAAGTTAGTTCACCAGTTCTTTCTCACAATATCTGCAAACTTTCTTTCTCTCACACTTTGGAATTTAAGAAAGCTGCTTGAACTTTTATGAACTTGGTAAAAAATAGCCTTGGCAGCTATAGACGTCTTAGTGGATTCATTTTCCATTCAATACTTTCGACAGTTACATCTAGCACTTCATCAGTGTATATTGTCAAACAACTGGACATGGCTTAGTTACCTCTTCTCCTTCATTCTCCTCACACATCAGGGCCTAGGGGAGCCCAGCCTAACAGGAGAATCAT
Organism: Pelodiscus sinensis; assembly: GCF_049634645.1. Lineage (NCBI taxonomy): Eukaryota > Metazoa > Chordata > Testudines > Trionychidae > Pelodiscus > Pelodiscus sinensis. The sequence goes on from NC_134713.1 coordinate 42,943,985, forward strand.
GCTTTTATTGTTTTTCCCACCTAGTATTTTTCTTACCAATGAACATTCTGGGGTGTATTAACAGGCATGTCATATATTAAAGACTGAAGATAATTGTCCCATTCTGCTGAGCCCTGTGGAGGTCTCAGCTAGTGTCTTGTGTCCAGTTCTGGGCACATTACTTTAGAGATTATGTGGACAAATTGTAATGAGTCCAGAAGAGAGTAACAAAAACCAACCAACCAACCAAACAAACAAAAACAAAAACGGGTAAAAGCTTTAAAAGCATGACCAACGAGGAAAGTTTAAAAAAAAACTTAAGCATGTTTAACTTAAGAAAATATGTGGTAACAGTTTTCAGATATGTTGAAGACTGTTATAAATATGGTCAATATTTCTCCATGTTCTCTGAGGCTACGTCTACACTGTGAAGCTATTTTACAGCAGCCTGTTATTTCAAAATAGATTTCAAAATAACCGGTGCGCTATTCCGGCATCCCTGTAACCCTCATTCCATGAGGGTTAAGGGACATTTCAGAATAGCACTTTATTTTGAAATAACCTTGAAATAAGCTGCACAATGTGCGTAGCTTATTTTGAGATAAGGGTGTAGTGTAAACACACCCTGAAGTAATAACTGGTAGTAATGAGCTTAACTAGCAGTAAGGGTGATTTAGTTTAGATATTAGTGTAACCCTTTTGCCAGGTAGCACTGGCAGCAGCCAGGGCTGGGTTCGATATCTAGGGGTTCTTTTCCATCCATCTCACACAGAACTGGTTCGAGCCCCCACCTAGTAGCCTGGGAAATCCATACACACCCCTGGGCGCCTCCCAGAGACAGTGCTTCCCCACTCACAAGCACAGAGTCTGAGTGTAGAAAAAAAACTTTTAATGAAAGAGGGAGAAAAGTAACGTGGCATTAACTTAGGAAAACACCATAGACAGAGTTATAACCAACCCATGGGTGTGTCTAGACTACATGCCTCCTTCGACGGAGGCATGTAGATTAGCCAGATCGGAAGAGGGAAATGAAGCCGCGATTAAAATAATCGCGGCTTCATTTAAATGTAAATGGCTGCCCCGATCTGCCGATCAGCTGTTTGTCGGCAGATCGGAGGAGTCTGGACGCGATGCCCCGACAAAGAAGCCTTTCTTCATCGACACAGGTAAGCCTCGTGAAACCAGGTTTACCTGTGTCGATGAAGAAAGGCTTCTTTGTCGGGGCATCGCGTCCAGACTCCCCCGATCTGCCGACAAACAGCTGATCGGCAGATCGGGGCAGCCATTTAAATTTAAATGAAGCCGCCATTATTTTAATCGCGGCTTCATTTCCCTCTTCCGATCTGGCTAATCTACATGCCTCCGTCGAAGGAGGCATGTAGTCTAGACACACCCCATGAGTGAACGACCCAGGTCAAGCAGATTGAGCAATATCCTTTGCCTCTCAGGCTAGGGTTAGACTACAGTCTTCTATCAGAAAATGCTAAGAAAAATGAGCTTCACATTTTGCATAGCTTTTTCCGATTTTTTTCGGAAGTGGCTTTTCCAAAATTTGGCCACATTTCAGAAAATCCCCCTCTTTCAGAAAATTCCTCCTTCATGAAATGAGGAAGACAGGTCTTCTGAAAGAATGTGTTTGCACTTCCACAAAAAAAAGTGGAAGAGCAAACCTTTCCCTGGACACAGCAGAGTTTTTCCGGAAACTTCTGGTATCCTGGAAAACCCCACGGTGTACACATAGTCTCAGGCTCACATGTCCAGCAATGTAAATGTCTCATTCACATGCCCAACCTTTCTCCATACCCCACTTACAGTTGGTGCCCTTGGTCAGGGCAGACCAGAGCTCAGAGGTGATTTTCAGAGCTCACTTCCCACTCTTGGGAGGGTGGGGTTAGAAGGCATCTCACCACTAAGTTGGTCACTCGCCACTGCTCTTACTGGCCACCCACCAGCTGCTTCCTCCAGCTGCCCTGCTGGCCGCCTGTTCCTGCCTGCCGCCCTACTTGCTGCCTGCCGCTGCTCCTGCTGGCTGCCTGCTGGCCACTCCTGCCAACCACATGCTGGCCGCTTGCTCCTGCCAACCGCCCTGCTAGCCACCTGCTGCAACTCCCATCAGCCACCTGCCAGCCACTCCCACCAGCTGCCCTGCTGGCCGCCTGCTGTTCCCGCCAGCTGCCCACTGGCTGCTTGCTCCTGCCAGCCGCTCCGCTGGTCACCTGCTGCTGCTTCCATGATGGGTTGGGTTCTGGGCCAACCCTAGTGATTTCAGTTCTTTTTTCAGTTTCTCTGTGATTTCATATCTTGGTCCACCGCCTAGGCTGGCCAAGAGATTTGAGCTTCCCCTGGAACAATATTTCAAAATAATAAAGAGACTCCTTATGGAGTCTGTTTCAGTCTATCCTTAGAACAGGGGGAAAGAAAGACAGGTTGAACCAGTCTTACAGTGCATGCCTGGAGGGCATGTAACTGGCTGGTTCAAGCTCTTTCCCCCTCCCCCAATTCTGTCTACTTGGGTCTGGAAGGGGAAGGCTTGTCTATCTGAAACTCTTTACAATGACAGTATCTCTCCTGCAAGCACTGGTGTCATATTTTACAAGTCCTACATTTAGGGTTAACATGGTTTGCAGAGGTGTAGTGAAGGGGGACAGGGAGGGGCAGTTGTCCCTGGGCCCCACACTAGGGGGGGCACCGGGCTGAGGTGGGACCAGAGTGCACGCTGCTCTGGCCCACTTGATGCTTTGAGCTGAGACCAGGGAGCTGCTGACTAAGTGCTGCCGGCTGGCTCTCTACATACTGTGAGCTGAAGCAGCCAAGCTGGATGGGAGGAGCAGTGGTTTTAAAGGTACATTTCTCTGGTGCCTGGCTCTCCAGGGGGGACACGGAGGATTTGATTGGGGGAGTGCTCCCAGCACTGGGGGTGCCTTGCTCTGGAGGAGAAGGGGTGAGTGCATTGGGATGGAGGGTACTGGGGGGCCTGGCTCCGGGGCAGGGATGGTCGTTTTGTACTTAAAAGTATTGCATGGGATCTTTTGGGGGTAAAAGACAAAATGCCTCATGTATTGGTAATACACACATATAGCAGTCAACACTTATATGCATATAATACAGTGCACACACGCAGACACCATGTCTTGTTTTTACCAATAGTTGTTCCACCTAACTGCTGGCCAGATTAGTTAGGTGGGGGAGGGTTGGAGATGGATCAATGCTCCCATGTTGACTGTAAGATGTCTTAGATGCATAGTGATAGAAATGTAGCCATGTTAGTCTGGTGTAGCTGAAACAAAATACAGGACTATGTAGCACTTTTAAGACTAACAAGATGGTTTATTAGATGATGAGCTTTCATGGGCCAGACCCACTTCCTCAGATCAAATAGTGGAAGAAAATAGTCACAACCATATATACCAAAGGATACAATTAAAAAAATGAACACATATGAAAAGGACAAATCACATTGCAGAACAGAAGGGAGATGCGGGGGGAGGGGGAAGGTAAATGTCTGTGAGCTAATGGTATTAGGGGTGATAATTGGGGAAGCTGAGAGTCATCATATGCATATGCAGTTATTCATCTGTTGCACCTTCTTCTGGGTGTTGTTTTAATGCTCCCTCATTCACCTTCAAAGAGGGAGCTTCCAAAAGTGGGGGCTTGCTGCTTACTCCCAAGGCATCCATAGGTCCAGTCTTCTTTCAATGAGCCCACTTAACAGGTCCCATTGTTCTTATAGTTCTTGAATAGGGCTTCCACCTTTCTCCAACCATTGCAAGTGCCCAGAGGTGCTTTTCTTTCATGCCTTATCCATTCACACCTCATTCACTCAACAGGGAAATCAATTTAGCAAGGGGGGGGGGGGGGACCAAATTCTACAAGACTCAAGGTTTCTATATAAAAAGGCTTAATACAAAGTTTCTATGTTCTGTAAAAGTATACAAAGTTTCTATAAAAGGACTTAATACAACAAACTAAAGACTTATTACAATACTAAAAGGACTTGATACAAAGTTAAAATAAAAAAATCAATGAGAAAATGATTAATACAGAGATTGCATTGGTATGGAGGGGGCTGAGGCACCTGCTCTGGTGGCTGCATTGGAATGGGGGGTGCCTGGCTCTGGGGCAAGGGTGAGTGCATTGGGACTGGGGTGGGGGGGGGGGCTGACTGAAGAGCAGGGGTGACTGCATTGGGGTTACTTATATTTTTTAAAATAAAAGATATTTTATAACAAAAGGAAAAACTTTAAAAAACAATAGTCTGGTAGCACTTTAAAGACTAATAAAACATGTTAGTCATGTCAAACTTGAAGCCCTCTGAGGACCACACAAATGAAAACTGATAGCTTTCAGGGACACCAAAGAAAATGTACTTCAATGGGAAAGTTGTAATTATTTATTATTATAGATTATGTTTTAGCTATATTTTTATAATAATTTTTTGGGTCTTGCTTTACTATAATACAATCATTTGGGCTGTGTCTACATTGGCATCCTTTTTCGGAAAAGGGATGCTAATGAGACACTTCGGAATTGCAAATCCGCGGGAGATTTAAATATCCCCCGCGGCATTTGCATTTACATGGCTGCCGCTTTTTTCCGGCTCGGGGTTTTTGCTGGAGAAAAGTACCAGTCTAGACGCGATTCTCCGGAAAATAAGCCCTTTTCCGGAAGATCCCTTATTCCTACTTGAGAGGAGGGGGAAACCTGGGAGTAGGGAGCTGAAAGGGGGAAGCCAGGGGAAGAAAGAGGCGGGGAAGTATAAAACTATGGTACGCCATATCTTCAGTACTGTGTACAGATGTGGTCTCTTCACCTCAAAAAAGATATTTTGGCCTTGGAAAGGGTTCAGAAAAGGGCAACTACAATGATTAGGGGTTTGGAACAGGTCCCATATGAAGAGAGGCTAAAGAGACTGGGACTTTCAGCTTAGAAAAGAGGAGACTGAGGGGGGATATGATAGAGGTCTATAAAATCATGAGTGGTGTGGAAAGGGTGAATAAAGAAAAGTTCTTCATTAGTTCCCATAATAGAAGGACTAGAGGACACCAAATGAAATGAATGGACAGCAGGTTTAAAACTAATAAGCGAAAGTTCTTCTTCACACAGTACATAGTCAACCTGTGGAACTCCTTGCCACAGGAGGATGTGAAGGCTAGAACTATAACAGAGTTTAAAGAGAAGTTAGATAAATTCATGATGGTTGGGTCCATGGAGTGCTATTAGCCAGGGGTTAGGAATGGTGTCCCTGGCCTCTGTTTGTGGAAGGCTGGAGATGGATGGTACGAGACAAATCGCTTGGTCATCGTTTTTGGTCCATCCCCTCCAGGGTACCTGGTATTGACTGCTGTTGGCAGACAGGCTACTGGGCTAGATGGACCTTTGGTCTGACCCAGTATGGCCATTCTTATGCTATGTTCTAAGCTCAGGGTCAGGGGTCTCACTGGACCAACTTGATTTTCATGCAAACCTGCTCCTGGGTTCTCATGTGGCCTTTGGTGGCCATGCTGGCAGCTATCCTGTCCTAGACGGCTGCATTCCTGTGCCTAGTGCGAAGGTTGTGGACGTTGGAGGCCTCCTCTCAAACCTTGATGAGGTCCACGATCTTCGCACTAGACCAGGCGGGCGCCCGCCTCTTGCGGCCCCGGGCAGGCTCTTGGGAGCTGCCAGCCTGGTCCTGGGAAGAGGCGGAGGGCTGGGTGGCAGCGGATGGCTGGCTCATGCTGTGCCAGGTGCAGGGTCTGTTGGCTGGGTGCCGGCAGGCTTGCAACTGGCACAAGCATCGTAGCCAGACCGTGGCCCTTTAAGGGCTCTGGGGCCGGGAGGGGGGCAGAAGAGTTTCCCTGGTTGTGCCCAGAGTGGCCACCAGGGCAAGCTGGGAAGGGCTAGCCTCCAACTAGTTCAAATTAAGTGGCTACACGGCCCTTAATTCAAACTACTTAATTCGAACAAGGCTTTACTCCTCGTAGAATGAGGTTTACCTAGTTCGAATTAAGCACTCTGCAACTTCAATTTAAATTCAAACTAGTGGTTTGTATGTATAGCTGCTATTAAAGTTAATTCGAACTAATGGCTGTTAGTTCAAATTAACTTTGTAGTGTAGACATACCCTAGGGGATGCTACTGCAGCTAGTGCAATTTAGATATTTGGGGCCAGCAGAGAATCCACTTGCAGTCATGCAATATCACCCTAACTCTACCTCAGCTCTCTTGCACTAGGAGCTGGGCCCAGAACTGTGAGGTTGTATCCAGGGCTAGGGGATTGTTATATTGGCTTAGATACCATTTCCCACCCCTGCCTTGGATGATATAAATTGCTGTTGTGTAATCTACCTGGATGACATCTCTGCATTGAATACAAAACTATTTGTGGCTTTTGTACTGTGTAAAACTGTGCCAGAATTAAATTCGAACTGGCAATTTGTATGTATAGATGCCATGAAAGTTAATTCGAACTAATGGCTGTTAGTTCGAATTAACCCCTGGCATAGGCTTCCAAGAGGTTCTTAAGCTGGCAAATTCCTGTCAGGGATGGTCTAGGTTTACTTGGTTCTTCTTCAGCACAGAAGACCCCCCAGTCCTATGTAAATTGGTTGCTGCTTCACTTCCATCATTATCAAGGAGTGAGGAAGAAGGTCACAGCATGGGTTTCTCACTCCTCTTCCCCCATCCAGGCAGGAGGGTTATATATTGTGCACTTTCCTGTCACTCCCTGACAAGGGGAGAAGGGGAACAGCAAGCACCAAACAGCGTCAGTAGGAACTGAAGGGCGTATCAGCACTCCCTGCCCTTTCTAAAGGGCATCCAAGGAGGGACTAGGGAAGTCTCAGACTGGCATGGGGCACACCGGTAGGCAACCCTTTCCACCAGCTGGCTGCCTGCTGCTTAATGTGGCAGGCTGCAGGAAAGTCCCTGGGACCATGAAACAACTCCTCCTGCAAAAGAAAGCCCCATCTGTCTCTTAGCAGAGTGGCACACTGGGGTGCACCAACCTACTTTCATCTCTGCTTGATCCCGTAAAGTGGATTAAAGGTACCACAAGTCTGCATTACTCAATTTTTCCACTTTTTTGTGTTGTTTTTTCCTTTTCAATAGCAGAACTTTTAATTTTAATTTTCTCACTTTTGTTGTTTCTGTTTAACCCCAACATTCTATTAAGTTTTATTTCTGTATACATATGTGCAACCCTAAATCAAGTGTAATTTTTTCTGTGAATAGCTGCATCATTTCGTCTTTTGTATTTTATATAACATTACAACAGTATTAAGGGCTATGTACAAAACATGTATTTGCTTTTAGTAAATCTTTAGGCCTATTCATTCATAAGAATATGGAGGTTGTTTCCAATCAGGGGTAAAATTGTGCTCTGAATTTAATCCATGTGAGTTTTCATTGAGGTCAGAGTTTGTTTCTATGAATTAAATAATCTAATAGCTAATCTGAAGCAACAATTCAAACTTTTGAATCATAAATGTTTTCCTTTATTAGTAATTTTTCTTAAAATCCAAGTAGACAGAAGCATCTAAGATAGAGACATAAATGATAAACTCATTTTATGCCCAAAATGAAATTTCTATAAATTATTCTAACCCTAACACAATTTGTACAAACTCAACAATATTTAATATAGAAAACTGAGCATGACCCATTCAATTAGTACAGAACAGGTGCTTTCAGAATTATTAGCTCACAAGCAGTAATTATTAAATATAGTACAGTAGGGAGAGCAAAAGATATAGGCTATTAACCCACTGGCATGGTTTCAAAAGCCATCATTCACAGACAATTATTATGAAAGTTATTAACAATGTAAATTATATAAGTTCCATACGATGTAAAAAGCTCTCTGAAAAGCTACAGTACTATAAGAAGAAAAAAGTACAGAGGTCAGACATCACCACATCTAAAGCTATGACTTGTTCCATGCTCTTTTAGTCAATCTGCTAAAGGTGGTGGCATCCTTACCAATGTGAACAATTAGTTCTTCATCCTGTGAGAAGTTGGTGGACACTGTAGAACCTAGCAGCTGACCTTTGGGACTACTTCTACCTGATTTGCATTTAAGGTAATTGAAGGATCTTGCAGAACTCCCTGTCCTAATGCACCTTTTTTCTTGATGCCAATGGTGAAAGCAAATACTTAACAGGCACTTGAACGACTGTCCATATCTTCTTATGGAAGATCTTCACTGTGGGCTATGAGAGCAGCAGCGTCAGTCAGTAGAAGTTCCCTAATTAGCACCTTTTTAAAATTTTGGTTTTTGACTTAAGTCAGACTGAAGAGTGTCCTATCCAATCTTGTGTGGAGATGCAATCCATTTTTCATGTGCTTTAAGTATACAGTTTAAGAGTACCAAGAAAATGATTCCAAAGAGTAAAGGGGCAAGAACACATCCTTGCTTCTTTCCACTTTCATCTAAAAAATGTCAGAAGTGGACCTATCAAACAGGAGAGTTGCTCTTGTATTGTTGTGGAATTAACTTATCAGACTTAGCATGATTAGTGGATGTCTTATCTTTTCTTCTATTGCAGATAGATCTGCTCTGGTGACTGTATTAAATGCATTTGTTAGCTCTACAAAGGCAATGTACGGTGATTGATTTTGCTCTGCACTTTTCTTGGAGTTGATGCAGAGAAAATATCATGTCTATAGCTGATCTTTCAGGCCTGAATCCACATTGTGATACATGGCAGACACAATTCATCGGATGTTGTAGGTGCAACCGCCTGAAGGCAAAACCAAACCTGGGATCTTTAGAGCTTAGTGTAAGGGTCGCTACAGCTTGAACTATAAAGCCAGCTGATGCTCAGTTTAGACTGTAGAGCTCACTCATTTTTATCTCTTTTATGGGACAGTGAACCACATCCACTAGGCATACATACATAGGCTCACTAAGATAACTTTTGCAAATGTTTTTCCTGCTACACTTAATAGAGAGATACCCCTGTAGTTATTTCAGTTGCCCTTTTCATCTTTATTTTTATTAATGATCTGGGAGTACATATAAATTCACCACTGATAATATTTGCAGATATTACAGAGATTTTCAGAGTGGTAAATAATGATGCAAATGCTCTTACTAAGTGATCTGGATCACTTGGTAAACTTGGCAATCAAACATAATGGCTACGTCTAGACTGGCCACAAATTCTGGAAAAGGGATGCAAATCAGGTAAGTCAGCATAGGGAAATCCGCGGGGGATTTAAATATCCCCCGTGGATTTAAATAAACATGTCCGCCGCTTTTTTCCAGCTTGGGGAAAAGCCGGAAAAAAAGCGTCTAGACTGGTGCGATCCTCCGGAATAAAGCCCTTTTCCGGAGGATCTCTTATTCCTACTTTCAAGGGAGGGTATTGATATAACGCTAATTCGAACTAGTTTTTTAGTCTGGATCCGTTAGTTTGATTTAGCTTAGTTCGAATTAACTAATTCGAACTAAGTTAGTTCGAATTAGCGCTGTAGTGTAAACATACCCATTGATTGTCCTCATTCCAACAAGTTTCTGTGATGCCTATTATATCAATACCCTCCCTTAAAACTAGGCACTCTAGTTTACCCATTTTACTATTTAGACTTCTAGCATTTGTGTATAAACACTTTAATAATTTGTCACTATTTATCTGTCTGCCATTTCCTGATGTGTTAGACTCTTCTTCATTTGATTGTGTCTCATCTCATCTGACCCATACTTCCATCCTCGCCTCCTGACTAGAACATAGAGCATCTCTATTAATAGACCCTCCCCTAAGAGATGTCTTTGTTTGATCCATGTGTTCCTCCGCACCCATTGGCTTTCCCCCAGAAACTCTGAACTGAACTAAACTCTGTTAGTCGGGGGGATGAGGGAAGGAAAGTACTTCACATGCTACCTGTCCTGCAAACAGCAACTGCTATTTTGCTGGAAATCAGTCAACAGGAGATACTGGGGTTAGGGGTAGTGTGAGGAGCCTCTCTCCTTCCTCTCCTCCCTCCCCCCACCCCCCATTGCCTGGGCTCTTAACATTCAGAGACACACACATGGCCTCGCAAACAGCTTTTTTGAGTATCAAGCGGGGGTGGGGGGGTGGCAGGCCAAGCAGGGAGCCTGGCTGAGGCTCCTGTGGGCCAGATCCAGACCACAGACCATATTTTGCTCAACCCTTTTTTATATTTATAGACTCTATAGCTAGAGGTCCGGGATCTGAGAGGTATGCAGTCAAAGACCAGGAGGGGGTCAAAAAGGCAGGTAGCTTGGGAACCATGGCAGGCATATACTCTATTATCTGAAAAATAACATATACAGGTCATAATGTGTATGCAGAAGAGTGGAATTAAAGCTATGCAAACATCATGTTTCACTTTGCAACCTCGGTACTAATTTAATGTAGTTTATTAATTGTTTAATAGTTGTCACTCTTTTATAATGCCTTCCCTTCAAGACTCTAAAAAATGTACAAATCCTAGAGAGAGATTCTGGCACCCCTTCTCACAATAAGCATGCTATCTTACACCTCAGCTGGAATCAATATGAAAATGTCCTATTCTACAGCAGGAAAGGTAGTTTAATCTGGCCCTTAATTGACTGAGCTTTGAGATAGGCATGTACTATCATCCCCATGCCACAGACTGGTAAACTGAGGCACAGAGTTACAATGACTTATTACCCCAATCAGTTCCCCTGTGATCTTGTATTAGTAGTGATGGCTCTTGCCTACTGGCCCATATACTGTAGTTACAATTACACTGGTGCAAATCAATGCATTTTAAATCAATAACACTGTTATTAATAATTGACCTTTGCTTTTAACTCAAGTGGGCCCCATTTAAAATAAAAACAGAACAAAAGGATATGAGATATATAATATGGAGTATATGCAGTGAGGAATTTGCACTGTACCACTGTGAGTGCTTTAGTGGTGTCTGTTGCGTGGTAGCTAGCAAATGCTATATTTTGAGTATTTGCCAATTTGAGGACCACATGAAAAGAAGTTAGGGGCAGCATAGGGAGTGATGGCTCATTGTCATTTTAAACTAGACCCTAAATAAGTGCAGCACCTGGTGTTTATGAACATGAACTTGCTTCTGTTGAATTTCAGACACCATATGTAGCTAAAAGCTGCTCAAGTAAGATAAAATTAAAAAAAACCATTTTGTTTCTCTTCTGTCTTTTGTCTAATCAGTTCAGTGGCCCAAAAACTGAGCTCAGCTTGCGTGTACAATCTGCCTTGCAAATTTACATTTTTCCACTTAACCAGCCTAAAATTAAAAAAAAAATCCCATCCCATCAATTTTTCTTATTTTTCTAGCTTTTATGTTTGTTGTAAAGCTTTTTATCTCTGTAAAGATTACTTGCCAGAAAGGTGCTAACATGGAACTGTGCTTTTAAGGCATGAACCAGAATTGACAGAGATTTGGAGTAGCACCACCTCAGTGGGAATATCATGAAAAATTATGATCAGTGTCTGTTGGTACAATAAACCTGGTGACATCTGAGAGATTTTATTTCCTAGCAGCTAATTGGAGGCCTTTAAATTCATAACATTATTGTGCCACATGTGTTCATTGGCATTGCTATGGAGTGAACTATAAAGAGCTAATTTTCCAAGGTATGTGCTCTAAAGATCTTCTGTGTTCTGGGCTCTAAAGCTCAGCCCATAAATATTTTACATTCAAGGATAAGTAGTGATACATATTCTGAAGAATGACTGAAAGAATAACACTGACTAAACATGCTGTCAAAAAGAGTCTGGATGAATGAATGAAGTGCCCAACCTGCAGTGTATTTTTCTACATGTTCCAAATCTATTATTGTGCTTTAATAGAAAACATTTGCCATTCACTCACTTGGCCTTGAACTCTATCATTTACGTAAAATGCAATAGGAAAGCCACAGGCCAAAAGAAAATCATTCAATGAGTTCTTGGCTACATGCTATTTGCTAAATGGAGTCGATATATATATTAGCCCAAAATTTGTCAAACAGATAAAAGATCCTCTGGTACAATGATCAGAATTAATAAATCAACATTTTACCTCAAAGTTAGGTAAGATACCACATCTTATTCCTAGTTTTTCCCTCTTTTATTTCATTTTCAAGAGATAAATAGAAATTTGAGTTATTCACTTAACTGTAATTGTAGGTGACTTTTTATTGACAATTGAATTTATGAAGATGGGACATGCATTCATTTCTAAGGCAGGATATAAGATAAGAAACATTTCATCTCATCAGGATTTGATGGCTATGTAGGAAGGTAAAATGATAGATTGGACAGAGGCAAGATAGTGGATTGGGCACAGACGTGGCTAAACATTGTCTCAGACACTACCCAGAAGCCATATGAAAATTACCTTTGATCTTATGTGTTTGTTTTAGATAGAATGTATAGTCTTCTCCTTTGGCTTTGATTTCTTTCTGATCTGCTATCATGCCAAGGTGGAAAGTGAAGGATATTTGCGGGAGAACCTAGATGAAACCAACTATAACCGGCTCTCAGGAAGGCCTAATTTAGTGATTCTGCTGACCATTCCTGGTTCTTTAGGGGCTGCTGGAACGGGAATCTACTGGACTAGCATCTGCACAATCCAGGATGATAAAAGCAGGATTGTTAATAGTGCCTAGTTTGGAGTGAGAGGAAGGTGATTCATGGTTATCATGCAAAAATCTGACACAAATACTTGTCAGAAGATGGGCAATGTGTTATTGTCCATGCCTTTTCCACTATATAAGAGAAAGAATCTCCTGAAATTGAGGCCTGTAGACATATGATAAGAGTATGCTTGTATTCTTGAGATTCACAGGTTCCTAGATTCCAAGGCTAGAAGGGACCATTGTGATGATCTAATTTGAAAAGGAAGCAACCAGCCTATAGCAGAAGATGCTGCTTGCTTTGGCCAGAAATGAACAGGATATCTTTTGCTAACCAGGTTCTACTAGATTAATTGCCATGTTCCCTTAATTGCCATGTTCCTTCTGTAAAAAGAGCACTGCTTTTCTCCTCCTGATACTTCTTGGTTTCCAGGAAAACTGGAGACTACTGTTTGAATCTCCTCATATGTTAATGAAACCAATATATTTGAAAGAGCATCTCTAGGTTTCATGAAAAAGGACAGTTTATATTTCCCAACATTTCTCATAATTAGACAAAAAGCCTCTGTGAATTTAAGAGCATGCAAAATACTGTTTTTACCTATATTACCATTAAGATACAATAACTACAACTCAGTTCATAAGGTTTTAATTCTTCTGGGATATATACATTCACTGCATACCATTGTCAAACTTTCAGCATAAGAAATATAGCAGCAGAAGATCTCTTAGGGCAGGTCTACACAAGGAAATCATTTTGAAATAACATATTTCAAAATAATAACTCCCCAAGTAACTATTTCAAAATAAGCTTATTCCCCAAGGAAAGCAGGAGCACAGATTGTGTTATTTTGAAATAATGGGCTTGGTAGTGTGGACGCTCTGCTTATTATTTCAAAAGGGCTTAGAGTAAATTTTCATAAGAAGCACTCAAAGCAATCAGAAGCCAGTCCTCAAACTAGAGTCCAACCTAGTGCTCTTTATCCTTCATATCCTAGACAGGTATCCTTGAATTTCTACAGCATTCTCCCTATTCCAGCTTCCCATCAGCCATATTAACTGCTTCTCCACTGAGCATCTGTGTAAGGTGGTGGGGTATAAGAAGCCAGGTTTAATTCCTGACTTACTGAGGACATCCAATTTCCTGTAACGTTTCAGAGAACATTGTGGGAGGAATTGGTTATCTAATGGTGATTGTAAATATGTGATGAGATTGTATCATGGCAAAAATATATTTTGCATCTACATATGTGCAGATAATCATTTTATTTTAACCTACATCTGCAGAAAGCAGAAAGGTGAAATACACTTCAGATAGATTTTGAGTGAATGAGTTAAAATTAGAGAAGTCCCTGAGCTAAAACCTTGGATACAAACAGTCCAGGCATGGTCTGGTGACAATCCTGATCGAGAAGAAATTTCTGTGGCTTGAACCTATCTTTAATTGAAATTGATCTCAGTGAGAATCTAAGAGGAAAAGAGTAGCAAAGGCCAGTCAGTGTAACTAATTAAAAAATAGAGAGGAATTAGATCAATAAACAGAAAATGCCCATATACCAAAAACTACTCAGGAAAGGAAGGGAGATAATGTGATCTCTACAAAGAAAGAATGATTTTTAAAGGATGGTCAGAAGAGTTAAATAGAATCTTTTAAAGAGACATTACTAATCTATATTTCAAAGCTTTAAAACATGTTGGTTTTGATTAATATCCCCTGGGGCTGTGGTTCAAAGCCTGTACTCTTTGTATCACTGGTAAATCGGGGTATGTCTACACTATAGAGTTAATTTGAAATAACAGACGTTATTTCGAATTAACTGTAATAGCTGTCTACACATACAAACTGCTATTTCAAAATAAATTTGAAACAGCGGCACCCTTATTTTGAAGTAGGTAAACCTCATTCTATGAGGAATAACACCTAATTCGAAATAGCTAATTCAAAATAAGTGTAGACACTTATTTCAAATTAGGGGGCCTCCGGCCCTTCCCAGTTTCCCCTGGTGGCCATTCTGGGCACAACCAGGAAAACTCTTCTCCTCTCCCCCAGCCCCGGGGTCCTTAAAGAGGCAGACTCTGGCCACTGGGCACGTGCGAGAGCCAGGCCTGCCAGCAGCTGCAGACCCTCAGCCAGTGGCCACAGGATGGCAGCCAGGGCAGCCAGATCTCCCCCGCCCAATCCCCTAGCACCCAGGGGCCAGCCAGGGGCTACAGACGGCGCATGCCCTCGTGGACTTGTGCGGAGATCATGGACCTCATTGAGGTTTGGGGGGAGGCCCCCAACTTCCATGATCTCCGCACTAGGTGAAAGAATGCAGCCGTCTGCGGCCGCATAGCAGCCACCATGGCCAGGAAAGGCCACAGGCGCACCCAAGAGCAGGTGCGCCTGAAGGTGAAAGGGCTGTGGCAGGCATATGCCAGAGCCACCAGGGGCAGCGCCAAAGCAGGAGCTGACACCTGCCCCTACTTCCCCGCCTTCAGCCGACTTCTGGGAGGCGGGGTGGTTCGTGCCAGCCCGGGAGGCTGTGAGCTGGGACCGGAGGGCCCTGACCCAGGCACACCAGAGGGGCCACCGCCAGCTGTCCCGGCACCAGAGTCGGCAGAGTCAGCCAGGGAGGCCATACCAGGCAAGTGCCAGCACTGTCCCCTCCCCGGGGGGGGGGAGGCAGAGAGGGAAACCAGGGACCACGCGCATGGGCCATGCCTCCCATGGATCATGCAGCAACCTGTGCATGTGCGAGCACGTGCCATGCCGCCCTTGGGCAGGTGGCTCCAGCTGCGTGACACTCAGGGGCCATGGCCCAATAGGCACATGCGTGTGTGAAGAGACCTGACATGCTCCCGACCCCAGGGCGGGACCCAGCAGGGCACTGTCCCTTCACACCCCTCTCTACACAGAGGCAGAGGACATCTCCCCCCCGCCCCGGCCACACTATATACGGCACAGGGGCATGGGTGCGGTCTTGAGGCAGCTCCCAGTCCTGGGGAGAGCCAGATATCCTGACCATGGCCTCTGTGCAAGCACAGCAGCTCTGACGGTGCAGGGCATGGTTGCCCTCACGTCGCAGGGGGGTGGGGAGGTAGGCTGGGCATCATCCACTGTGTCCCCAGGGAGAACTGACCACTTCTCTTCTTTCTCTGCAGATGCACCAGCTGCTCGTGCAGGGCGCACCACCCTGCCCAGGACATGCTCCCATTCCCATGGCCTCCTCCGGGCCACCAGCATGTGGCAGGAGTACCGGGACCAGCACCTGGAGGCCCTGAGAGCCCTGCATCGCACCATCCAGGCCTGGATGCTGGAGGACGTGCAGCTCTGCCGAGAGCAGCTTACTAAGGACCGAGCGCTGAACTCTAACCTGCAGGCCTTGCTGCAGAGCATGGTACCCCGTGCCGGTTCTGCGCCTGCTGCCCCCCCCCCAACTACTGTTCCTCCTCCCACTCCTGCCCTCCCTCCCCTTGCTTCCTCCTCAACCTCCACACCCTCCTCCTCAATGTCCACACCCCCCACCTCATCCTCCTCACCCTCCTCCTCATCCCCCCGGGGACGATGAGGCCCCCTCCCCCGCTGTGCTGGGAGGCGGTTGGCCAGGCGAGACCCCCACCCCTGAGCCCGGAGCTTCCCCTCCCCCTTCTTCCCCTTGTTTCCCCCTTTCAGCTCCCTCCTCCCAGTTTTCCCCCTCCTCTCTCCCACCCTGTCTCCTGCCCTCTCTCGCCTGCTTTCCCCTGTCTCCCCAGAGTTTCATTCCCCCTCCCCAGTTGTGTTAAATAAAGACAGTTTATATTTTTGAAAATACATGTCTTTTATTTGACATTAGGAAGGGGGGGCAAGGAAAGGGTAAGTGGAAGGACGAGAGGGAGGAATGGGGCACAAACCCCCAGTGGAGCAGACCAGGGAGACTGTGAGGGTGGAAGCTCTCCCACAGAGCCACTGTCTGTCTGGGATGGGGGGTCGGGTCCCTTTAAGCACAGACCTCGGATAGCCTGAGGCAGCAGACCCACACACCAAGTCCGATCCTGATGCCCTGCTGACACTGGTTCCAGCCAGCCTTACCTTCGATTCAGGGTCCACTCAATGTGGACGTGCTATTTCGAATTAGAAAAACACTATTTGAATTAGTTTTTGGCTACGTCTACACTGGCCCCTTTTCCGGAAGGGGCATGTAAATTTCACCAGTCGTCGTAGGGAAATCCGCGGGGGATTTAAATATCCCCCGCGGCATTTAAATAAAAATGTCCGCCGCTTTTTTCCGGCTTTTAAAAAAGCCGGAAAAGAGCGTCTACACTGGCCCCGATCCTCCGGAAAAAGTGCCCTTTTCCGGAGGGTCTTATTCCTTTGAAGTAGGAATAAGACCCTCCGGAAAAGGGCACTTTTTCCGGAGGATCGGGGCCAGTGTAGACGCTCTTTTCCGGCTTTTTTAAAAGCCGGAAAAAAGCGGCGGACATTTTTATTTAAATGCCGCGGGGGATATTTAAATCCCCCGCGGATTTCCCTACGACGACTAGTGAAATTTACATGCCCCTTCCGGAAAAGGGGCCAGTGTAGACGTAGCCTTTGTGTCTAGATGCGTTATTTCGAATTAGCTTATTTTAAGTTAACTAATTTGAAATAAGTTGATTCGAAATAGCACTGTTGTGTAGACATACCATCACAGAGCTGTCTCTTTCACAGTGCTGAGAATCTCCCAATGGTGCTTCCTGGACAGTTTTAGGGATTCCAGTAGATGTTTTACATATTAACCCCTGAAAATATAACCTCCTTCTGTACCCTGTGGAACATCTTCATGTCTTTCTTTCTTAGGTATTTATTTGATATAAATTCAACCATGATTATGTTTGTGAATCATGCCAAAATTGGAGAAGAGAACAAAAAACAAAGAAGAGACAAACAGTGGCTAAGGGCAAAAAAAGAGTGAATTAGTACCAATTAATATGATTCTTTAAACAGAGAGAGCACATAAAAGTTACAGATACAAAATGAGGGACTTGCAGCAACTTTATCCATTGTGTTCAAGTGAATTCACTTTTATAATTTTTTCATCAATTCCGGGGCTGCAAGGCACCGTTGTGATCACCCAGGCTGAGCTCCTATATAACATGGGCCATAAAACTTTCCCCAAACAACTCTTTGAACTAGATCATATCTGTAAGGGAAAACATTTTTATTATTTTAAAATTACCAGTGATGGAGAATTCATCATGGCTGTGTCTAAACTACATGGCTTCATTGATGGAGCCATGTAGATTAGGCTTATCGGCAAAGGGAAATGAAGCCGTGATTTAAATAATCGCGGCTTCATTTAAATTTACATGGCTGCCTCGCTGAGCCGACAAACAGCTGATCAGCTGTTTGTCGGCTCAGCGCGCTAGTCTGGACACTCCCGCGCTGACCTGAAAGCCCTTTATCGATCTCCCCGTTATGCCTCGTAGAATGAGGTTTACCAGGGAGGTTGATAAAAGGCTTTCATGTCGACAGGGGAGCATCCAGACTAGCGCGCTGAGCTGACAAACAGCTGATCAGCTGTTTGTCGGCTCAGCGCTGTAGCCATGTAAATTTAAATGAAGCCGTGATTATTTAAATCGCCGCTTCATTTCCCTTTGCCAAACAAACAAATCTACATGGCTCTGTCGATGGAGCCATGTAGTTTAGACGTACCCCATGACTCTTGTTGTTCCAGTTGTTTCAATGGTTAGTTAGCCTCACTAGTTTTTTTTTAAAAAAAAAAGGCCTCATTGCCAGTCTGAATTTTTCTTGCTTCCACTAGTAGCAGGATTACCATATTTTAACTTTAAAAAAGAGGACACCTGGTATCTGCCGGTGCTGCTACAGCAACGGCTGCTCCACTTACACAGGAGGCCGGGCTTGGGAGCCAGCAAACTTGTCCCCACACATGCCAAGATCAGGGCTCTGGCCTCCGCCTTGCTGCTGCTGGGGCTGCAGCTGCCCCTGCTGGCTCTCATGATGTGAGGGCATGCTTCATGGCAGGCTCCCACTTCCCCACTGTACCACCCTCGGTATGTCTAGACTACATGCCCCGCCCCCTCTCTGATCCCCTTTGCAGGGCAAAATCCCGGACATTTTTAGCCATTTATAAAACCCAGTTGGACGGAGATTTAATAAGTGAAAAGGAAGACATGTCTGGGAAAAATTGGACATATGGAGACCCTAACTAGTAGCCCATTGGATCTTTCTGTAGTGTACACCAATCCTGGGCCCATTATTTGTTTCCTATGGACACACAGACAGTAATCAAATCAACTCTAGCTTTCGATTTGTTAAGCTGAATATATTGAGCTCATGGAATATCTCACTATAAGTTATGTTTTTTTTAAATTCTTTAATCATTCTTGTGGCTCTTCTCTGAACCCAGTTCAAAGTAACACAAGAAGACTGTGCCAAATCCAGGAATTATACCTACAGCCTAAATCACAAGGCCATGTTTATCTTTTTATACCCTGGAAAAAGAGATGTAGAAACATACAAGAATTTGTTTTAAAAGTTTAGGGAATATGTGATTGATGGAAAAGAAGAATCAGTGATCATGCTTAAACTGTACTTAACATGGATTATAGGAGAAAAAATGTTTTACCTAATAGTCTATTGAAGTTCTCATGATGTGGAGCCATTTCTTCATATTGCTAAAAATTCCTGTGACACACTTTCTTCCAAAAGTGTTTCCTGATCTCTTCCCTTGTATGTGAGTTGTCAGTTTTTGCAAAGATAATTTTTTCATAATTTGCTATTTCTATTTGAGAATTATCCATGATACGTGTTGGATGTACACGTTGATGCTATTTAATTATATGCCTATGTAATTAGAAATAGTTCTTTGTAGTGGTGTACTGCAAATACCACAAATGCTGTTGAAAAGGGAACTTAATAGAAACCTAGCAGGAAGAGTAGTGTAAGATTCTCTAATGTAGTGTGTGTAAATGGAGGAGGTGCATTCATAGTGGTCAAAGAATGAGAGGAGAATATAAGTGGTACTGCTGTAACTGTCTTTTTCCCCTTCTGAGTATAGTTTTGTCCACAAAGAGGAAGAGGATTTTAGTTTTGCAATTATTCCAACTCTTAAGTTCCTGCAAATAGATCCAAAAATTGGCACTAAAGTCTTAGGTTATGTCTACATTGTACACTTATTTCAGAATAAGCTATTCCAGAAGAAATACTCTGAAATACTTTATTTCAAAATAGCACAGCTACGCTACAGGGAAGCCTTGAAATTTGTCCAAGGCAGGCTTCCCTTAATGTGGACACACTACTTCCATTTAGAGCCCCAGGAAGCACTTGGGAGTAATTACTTTGGGCATGGGGGGGGGGCGCTATTTTGAAATAGTAGCAGTGGAGCGTCCACACTTCTGCTATTCCAAAATAGCCATTTCGGAACAGGTGTTTTTCCTAGTGGAATGAGGTTTACAGAATCCAGAATGAGCTGCCCATCTTTTCAATATTATTTTGAAATAACAGAATTGCTGTGTAGACATTCACAAAGTTATTTTGGAATAACGTCCATTATTCCAAAATAACATGGCTGTGCAGACGCACCCTTATAGACTTGGGTTTTTTTTCACTTCTTTTCAGACTACTAGGCTGTGTCTACACTGCACCCCTTTTCCGGAAAAGGGATGCCGATTAGACACATCGGAATAGCAAAATCCGCGGGGGATTTAAATATCCCCTGCAGTATTTGCATTAACATGGCTGCCGCTTTCTTCCGGCTTGGGGATAAGCCAGAGAAAAGCGGCAGTCTAGACGTGATTCTCCGGAAAATAAACCCTTTTCCGGAGGATCTTTTATTCCTACTTTCAAGTAGGATATTTAAATCCCCCGCGGATTTTGCTATTCCAAAGTGTCTCATTAGCATCCCTTTTCCGGAAAGGGATGCCAATGTAGACACAGCCCTAGAGTTAACAATCTAGTTGTGTTCATTTCCTTTTGGTGTATAAGGAGCTATATCCAAGTTCAGTGCATCTAGACTAAATTGAATATATATCTTTGAATCAAATGTTGGTGTCCTGTAAGCACCAAGGAACAGTGTAATAGAAGTCGGTAATTATTCTGTGATAGTCATATTTTTATTCCAGAGAAGTCTCCAAAAAATGTATGCAGTCTGTTTTGAAATTCCTTTTTAGCCAAAAATCTTTGATGTTCATGGTTTTACAGATTCTTGGCAGCCAACTGCAGAGACAGCCTCTGTCCTTGAAGCAATCAATATATACACTTTAAACAATGTTATCTGGAGACGCGGTGACATAAGCTATTTCTGAGTTATAGTTTAGGTTTCATTGGCAAATTAGCTCATTAAGGAAATGTTCTTATATTTGTCTTGCTTTTGCCAATGAATAAAGAGGGTCAGGAGTAATTCATAGAACAGCAAATTTCCTGAGTATTTGCTTCAAACTTAAAATGAGTTCACCTTGGCCATGCTCAGGCACTTTGTGTGTTCGCAGCATTTGTACAGTCAAGACATATTTGCACATGTTATTGGTCAATGCAAGTGATTTTTGAGCTGCACATTAGAGTGTCTGTATCAAATTAATTTTATCTAAGATTGGGATACTGCTTAAAATAGGAACTCAAGGAATTAGACAAACCTCACCTGGATTTGACTATTACATTTGCAACTATTGTATGACTTCACATGTCATTTTCTAGGTAAAAGCTAGAAAAGCAAGTGAGTTAAACCCTACACTCAGCCAGTAAATCTCACTGTAGGCTGATATGATAAGGATAACACTTTTGGCAGGGTTTAAAAAGTCCAGAAAGGAAAAAAGTTTCAAATGACATTTTTATTCTTAATTATTTCTTTTATGTCAGTACCTAGAAGCCACAGCCAATCAGGACCCCATTGTGCTAGATGTTATCCAAATATATAATAATACAGTCCCTGCCTGGAAGACCTTGTTCCCTAAACAGGTAAAACAGACAAAGAGTGGCAGAAAGGAAGTCTCAGTTCTCTACCTGTTGAATAAGGGATTCTAAGGCAGAGAGAGATTGAGTAGGGTTTTTCAAGTGCCTAAATAGCACTGTGCTACTAGATCACTTGGGAACTTATGTAAATCTCACCTTATATGTGCCTAAGATACCACAGAAAATTCCTGGAAGACATTTACTTTTTTTGCCAACTTAGTGTATCCTCTTGAAAAATTCACAGAGCAATGTCTTAGTCCTGTTATTAATGATAAATTACTCTTATCCAGTCGGGGAAAAAGAACAGTACCATGTGACTTATGACTAATGAACAAAGTTCAGTTTAGTTTAGTTTTTAAATAGTGATTTCAAATACTTGCTGCTCTTTGATGATATGTAGAATAAACAAACTACTTGATTATTTGTTCAATCAATTTCAACATGTGTAGGAGTAGTAGTTTAGGACAGCAATACCGTACATTCAGGATTTATAGGTGTGGCGTCCTGACAGGTTTCCTGCTCTGTTAGACATTTGGCTGCATGCATTTTCATATGCTCCCTTAGTATATTATGCTAGCTTTGTGCAGATAGCTAACATAATAGACTTTACGGGAGCCCCCAAAGACCACAGACTCAGATAAGATACAAAGGCAACCGAGTCAGGTTTATTGTTGAACGAAGTATATTAATAGGTGTCAGTCGCCAGATGGCCTCCGAGCCCCTATGTATTTGTATCCAGAACAATGTACACGGCTCAATCGATAGTATGGATTTTACTATCACCCTATAGGCTGGCCAAAGAATTAAGTTGAGCTACCCCAATATTTATAGACAGAAATGAACAATTTATGATACACACCATACATATCATCTTACTTCCTAATGACAGTTTAGTACCTCCCCTTGTACTTTGCTTCAAAAACCATTCACTGCCTATTGTTATGCTTGCACTCTTGTTGTTTCCAACTATTTTATCATGTACTCTGGTGGGTGTCCTTGTATTGTCCTGATGGAATGTATTTACATACTTCATGTGCTTTTATCAGTGCTAGCAGTTCTAGTGCTGAGAGACACTGACTTGCAGGCAAACTCTAGCTTTTGACATTGCCTGTCTATTACTCATAGTATAATTCTGGCTTACTTTGGTTTAAGCACCAAGCCTGTGCTTCAGGCTCTTTCTCTCTCCTACATTCCCACACTTTTTGTCTTTTTATGGTGGGGGGGGGGAGGGGCAGATTACTATCGTTCTGGAAAAGCATAATGCATGGACTGAAGGTGACCCAGTGGGCTACACACTGTTATATGACCACCTTACTTTGCCATCCAACACATTTATGCCCCATCTGTCCCTTAGTTTGCGCATTTCCTTGTACGACTGATAGACAGATTTTATTTGCCAGTTGTATTAAGTTTCGTATGGTGGACCTAGAAATGTTAGGCCTGGGAGTTTGGTTGAGGAATGCAGTTTTATGACTGAACGTTGGAGCACTGCCATATAGGAAATATATATGGATAATGTGGATATGGTGTATATATTTGTAGCGTATGTGGACATAAGGGCTAGGCTACCACATCTTATTTTATAAAATATGATGTGGTAGTCTAGCCCTTTTAAATGTAGTGCCACAATAGTAACTCACTTGTATTAGGGCTGTTACAATTACCATTATTAGTTAGAAACTGAGAGTTTTACTATACTGGGATAAGCATTGTTACAGCGTGTTTTACAAGACTATGTGTATGAGATGTAAAACAGAAATTTGGAGTAGTGACATTACAAATGAGGCCTTTATATATAATTGTTTTTAATTGGCTACCTTACAGTACTGTTTGTTTATGTTATAGGTTACTGCTGGTTGTTGCTTTTTGGTATAAGCTTTGCTGGGCAGAGAACAAGAATAGCTAGCTTCTTTGTTCCATTGGTAACACTGCTTTGTGATACACCAGTAGTTGACAGAGAGCCAGGTTTTTGTTTCTTGGGGTTTTTTTTTTTTTTTTTTTTGGATGCTGTCTTTCAGATAGCCTACTGAATGGATAGTAACCAATGTATTAAATGTTGTGTTAGGAATTAGTATTGGTGTCCAGACACTGAACAAGATTGTTTTGAATATCATGTGCCTTTGTTAGGATACAGTGTTACTGAGCTTAAACTGTGACACATACTGACAATGAATTTGTTTTTTTAACGTATAGTTACTATGCAATTTTTTGTTTAGCATTTTGTTTTGTTGTTGTTGTTGTTGGCCGTTGTTTGCTTTTTACCTTGGTAATGGCTAAATAGTTTAGCAATGTTATCCACATGGTAAATGATGTACATCAGGGCTACCCAACTTTGGAAGCCCCGGGGGCTGCAATAATACTCACAGCGCATGCCAAGAGATGCAACTTCAGTGTGATTGCATATACTTGCAAATATATGCAAATAGCTTCTTTCATACTGACAGGCACGAATACAAAGGTTAAGGCAAGACTACACAACACACAGGCCCCATTTAAGTCAGTTCTACCTCCGCGTGTTGAGTAGCCCTGATGTACAGAAATAATACAGTACAGCAATACCAGTGCTACAGCAGCACTACTGTTGCCTTTACAGAATAGCCAACTTTAAGTTAATTAAAAGTGATTTTTTAGCTGATTGACAATTTAAATGTTTATATATGGTAGATTTAGGTTCATTTAACCAGTTTTTTATTTATAAAACTTTTTTTTGATATTTGGGCATAGTTTTACTGTATACCATTATTTTCAGGTGTTTTTGTGGTGAGATGTTTTTGGTTTGGAGGATGAAATCCTAAATAGCGTAAATGAATTAACAGAATAAACATTGTTGTTTGCTTATTTTACATTTTAGCCTGTTGAAATAGTTTGGTTAGCTTTATGCATAAATTGTTATTTTTTAACGATTTAACTATGGTATGTTTATAACTATATTTACAAATGCAAAAAAAATTATAAAAATTAACATTTGTTAATATTACATTTACCTTATAGTAGTAGTTTATGTAGTAGTAGTTTAGGACAGAGATACCGTGAATTCAGGATTTACTGGTGTGGCATCCTAACAGGTCTTCTGCTCCGTTAGTAATGATAAACATTCGGCTGCGTGCATTTTCATACGATCCCTCAATATATTATGCCAGTTTTGCGCATATAGCTAACATAAGGTTATGCAGTGAGTATTGAGACTCCTATATATCCCCTGTGTGCCACAGCAGATGTGTAGCAGTAGATGTACATCCTCCATCCCCAACCAGTCCCAATGTTCCCTGTCCCCTGCAGACTGGTACGTGCAGTCCATGCAGAGCTGAGTTATAAACTCGGAGGCAGGCACACACCTAAACAGGCACAAGAATTTTCATTCTTCACATAGACAAACTGCTCCATTTGGGCTGCTGGGCATAGTCTATACCCACAGAGATAAGAACAGAATTTACCACTTAAAGGAATTCTTTCCTTTTATTTTTCTCACTGGGCTTATTTCATTGCCTGGTTGTGGGCCCAGTTAAAACAGCTTGGTCCTTACATGTGGCTATAAAAGGTATTTGAATGACATTCTTCCTAATCCTCTAACTGAGGTCTATTTGAACATTCAAACTTGACTGTAAAAACATTTCATTAGCTGATATATGCTTGTAAATAGAAATCACTGTTGTTAGTCAAGAAGATATCTTTTAAAAGTAACATTTTTTTTTACATATTTAAATATGCTAAATATGCCTAAATGTCTGTTCAATCACTATACAGAAAATTAAATGCAAACATGTATATTAATATAACACATGAGCACAAGTCTCAGGAAATGAAAAATAAGTTTCTTATGACAGCATTAAAATAAGCCATATTGGATATATCTTGCTTTTTGTGCTTTCTGCATGACCAAGTTAATATTGCTAAATTAACATTTATTTTTCTCTTATTGACATGCCTGCATATTTAATGTATTTAGTGTTGCATAGAATTAAGAATTGTATTAAACTCCCATTTCATTTTTAAATGAAATTGGCAAAATGGGTTACAAGATGAAAAGTCAACATTTTCCAAACAGATTATTGATTGAAATTGACATTTTGTTTCAAGATGACATTTTCAAAATGAAATGTCAGAACAATGTATTGTGAAAATGTCATAAAAATCTCCATTTTTTCTTCCTAAACTTTTTGCCAAATTTGACATGAATTCATATTTTCAGAGCCCATCACAATTATGGTTTTTTGCAAAATCTTTATTGGCCAAAAATAATTGCACCAGATATCACTGTGGTCTAGCTACTAGTATGTGACAAAGAACCACTGTCAGGGTGGAATTCCTCATGAATATATTTGCACAGTGTCAGTCCACAGATGCATTGAAGATTTTTTTTTAATGTGGACCTATAGTTCTTAGGTTATTTTCAGTCATTAGACTAGCAGGATTCGTGCTTGGCTTTCATAAGGTTCAGTTCTGCTTCTGTAAAGGAATGCTGAGTGGAACTGCTATCTGTGGAGGGGAATGTGAATTGTGAAGGGAAAACCCAACACTGTTCGAAAGTGGTTTCATATACAACAGTAACTTTTATGCTTTTTTATACAAAGGGAAACTTTACCTTAGATACAATATATTAATAAATGATTAACTTTAAAAGTGGCCAAAATTTTTCCAGTTTTGAAATTTTAAATATTTTTTGAAATTTTGACAAGAAAAGGAGGGAGGGTCAGATTCTGAAATTTTGATAATTACCACTGGTGATACTACACTCCCATATTTTTATGCATATTCATTGCATATTAACATACATATTCATTTAAAAAACATAACTTGAATATGCTTTATGCAAAAATGGGTCAAGAAACTTATCATTCAGGAGCTTGTAATTCCCTGAATGTGTGTATTCCAATTGTTTGAATCTATCTTTCTTATATATAAAGTTAGATATATAAATTGTAAACTTGTTTTTTAATCTTCATTTTTGAGTGAAAGCCATTAGTGGTACACAAGGAGCTTAATGGCTCAGTGCTCAAGAAAAGGATCTCTAAAAGAAAAGCCTACATTGTGGTTGGTTCTACCAAGACATTTGACCATGTCTCCATGTTCTGGAATCCAGCTTGAACTTGGTATTTTCCCACTTGTGTGGGGAAAATGGGATAAAGATTTCCCTCCCTGGGGAAATTCTATTTAAGCAATGGGACTCAAACAAGGATTCAACTGTCTTCACAGACTGCTCCTCATCTCAAGAGAACACATGAAGATGTCCTGGAATCAACTCCAAGTGGAAAAACTGTTAGACCCAGATAAAAAAAAATTAGCTCTGTCCTGAAGAATTTTAACTGAAATAAGAATTGGGATGAGAAATTATGATTTGTAATAATTTATCTTATTGTATTAAGTTTAGATGGTATGGTTTTGTTTATTTTAGCTTAGAAACTTATTTTTATTTGTCTGTTATCACTGGCAACCATATAAATCCCACTTTTTATATTAATTAAAATAACTTGTTTATTATCATACACAGCGTAAATAATTATTACTTGAGGAAGGGAGAAACAGTGTGTATCTCTCGCTTTCATTAATAATGAAAGATAACTCTAAGAGCTTTCTCTGTGTAAAACTTCTATACAGAGCAAGACAGATTCATTTGGGGGTTTGGTCATAAGAATGGCCATACTGGGACAAACCAAAGGTCCATATAGCCAAGTATCCTGTTGTCTGACAGTGGCCAATGCCATGTGCCCCAGGAGGAGTGAACAGACCAGGTAATCAAAGTGATTCCTCTCCAGTCATCCATTTCCAGCCTCTGACAAACAGAGGCAAGGGAGACCATTCCTAACTAATGAGTATTGGTGGAATTTATCCATGAATGTATCTAGTTCCTTTTTTGAAGCATGTCTTTACCACATCCCCTGAGAAGGAGTCCCACAGGTTCACTGAGCACTTCATGAAGAAAAACTTCATTTTGTTTGTTTTAAACATGCTACCTATTAATTTCATTCGGTAATCCTCCCTAGTTTGTATGTTATGGGAACAAGTACATAATTTTTTCTTATTCACTTTTCCATACCTATCATGACTTTATAGACCTTTAGCATATCTCCCCCTATAGTCTCCTCTTTTCTAAGCTGAAAAGTCCCTGTTGTTAATCTCTCTTCATATAGCACTGTAGTGAGCAGGAATAGCTGTTCACTGACCCCAAAGGGGAAGAACACTTCTTCGAGCGTGGGTGGCTGAGCCAGGTCCTGCCCCTTTAATTCCACAGAAGCCCAGGAATAGGGAAGGGAGCATAAAAGCTCAGGAACTCAGTGGGGGCCAATCTGTGGAGGAAACAGAGGCTTGCCCTGAGCTTTCAAGCCAGGAGGACAATGAGAAGCTAGTGGAGGTTGAGAACTGGCTCAAATTGATACTCTGAAAAGGAGACCTTCTGTATCCTACCACAGAGTACCGGGACCCCGAGAACCAGCAGCTGACTGGGAGCCAGGTAGATGCCGAGGGGGAGTTCAGAAGTGACCCAGGGGAAGCAGGCGATTGCCCGGCTAACCAAATAACACTTTAAAGTGTGTTGGTATGTTGCGGATTGGATCTCCGCTGACCCCAGTGGCTGCCAAGGCTGCCACTGCTAGGGCCCTGGGCTGGGATGCAGTGGAGTATGGAGGGCCCATGGGTGGCAGACTTCCTCTCTCCACTCTTGCCTAGAGAACTGTATTTACTTGGCTGCCCCACCCTGAACCAGGGGCTGGGTTGCACTGACTCTGGAAATGCGTTTGTTTGGCTGCCCCATGCTGAACCAGGGGCTGGGCTGCACTGACTCAGGAACTGTGATTATTTGTCTGCCCTGTCTTGAACCAGGGCCTGGGTTGCTCTGACTCTGGGACTGTGTTTGACTGCGCCCCCCAAAACCAGAGCTTGGGCTGCACTGACTCTGGAAATGCATTTATTTGGTTGCCCCACCCTGAACCAGGGTCTGGGCTGTACTGACATTGGACTTGTGGTTGCATTGCTGCCTGGCCCACCCTCAGGCCCCCAGGTCTAAAAGGGCCACTGGACCAGTAGTTATAGGCCTAAGCACAGGTCAGGAGCCCAGGACTAAGTCAGCTGGCTTGCAGGCACCCATTCCAAACTCCTAATAATTTTTGTCGCCCTTTTCTGAATCTTTTCCAATGCCAATATATCTTTTTTAAATGAGTCAATCACATCTGTACACGGTATTCAAGATATAGAAATACCATGGATTTATATAGAGGCAATAAGATATTCTCTGTCTTCTTCTCTATCCCTTTTTAATGATTCCTAACATTGTTTGCTTTTTTTTTACTACCATTGCACATTGAGTAAATATTTTCAGAGAACTATCCACAATGATTCCAAGATCTCTCTTTTGAGTGGTTGTAGCTAAATTAGTACCCATTATTTTGTATGGATACTTGGGATTATTTTTTCCAATATAATAAATACTTAGCATTTATCAACATTAAAATTAATTTGTCATTTTGTTGCCTAATCGCCTAGTTTTGTGAAATCCTTTTGAAGCTCTTCACAGTCTACTTTGGTCTTAACTATCTTGAGCAGTTTAGTGTCATCTGCAAATTTTGCTACCTCATGTTTACTCCTTTCTCCAGATAATTTATAAATATATTGAATAGGATTGATCCCAGTATGGACCCTTGGGGGACACTACTAGTTCTCTCTCCCCATTTGGGGCTGTTCTCTTCGGTGTTACGTCCCAGTAACTGAGCCCTCCTGGAGCTGAGCTGTTCTCAGTGTCTGTGTTATTCTGCTGGGGGACTCTTACTCCAGTTCTTTGCTTTTGCTGAGAGAGATTAGAGCTTCTGGTCCTTCAGGACAGGGTGGAGGGGTGCATCACAGGGTCGGTAGGTAGGATTAGTGGTATGATCAGTACATCGGGTGATAGTCTCAAAGGGACTGTTCAGTTGCTCTTATTAACCTAGCCCACAGTTGTGTGGGTGAAGGAGTTTCGAGTGCAGATGGTATTCTCTTCAGTCCGTCCTGTCCTGGAGGTGAATTCCTGGATGTGAAGATGATGTCACCAGGAGGACTTCAGCTTCCTTGATCACAGGATACTGTTCCAAGAAGGAGGACTGCTAAGAAGGAATGGTGCTCACCTTTTGAGGAAGGGGAAGAGAGTATTTGGACACAGATCAGCTAACCTAGTGAGAAGGGCATTAAACTAGGTTCAACGGGGGCAGGTGAACGAAGCACACAGGTAAGTGAAAAACATGGAGATCTGGTAGATGGCTTAGAAATGGGAGTGAGCAAGAGCTATAATAGCAGAGATAAATGAGGGACAAGGCAGAACTGGGGGGCAAAATCAAATGAGTATCTCAGATGCCTATATACAAATGCAAGGCATATGGGAATATGAAGGAAGAATATGAAGTGCTAATAAATAAGCACAACTATGACATAGTTGGTATCTCAGAGACTTGGTGGGATAATACACACAATTGGAATATTAGTATAGAAGGATACAGCTTGCTCAAGAAGGATAGGCAGGGGAAAAAGGGAAGAAGTGTTGCCTTATATATTATAAATATATACTCTTGGGCTATGTCTAGACTGCAAGCCTCTTTCGAAAGAGGCTTTTTCGAAAGTATCTTTTGAAAAAGCCTCTTTCGAAAAAGAGCGTCTAGACTGCAAGCAGTACTTTCGAAAAAGCAAGCTGCTTTTTCGAAAGAAAGCAGCGAGTGAGTCTGGATGCTCTCTTTCTAGAAAGCCCTGTTGGCATTCAAGAACGCCTTTTTTTTAAAGAGCACTTTCGAAAAAAGGCGTTCTTCCTTGTGAAATGAGGTTTACCGCCGTCGAAAGAAAAGCCGCGTTCTTTCGATTTAATTTCGAAAGAACGTGGCTGCAGTCTAGACGCTGGTGAAGTTTTTTCGAAAAAAGGCTACTTTTTTTGAAAAACCCCCTGAGTCTGGACACAGCCTTGGACTGAGGTGGACATGGATATAGGAGACAGACTTGTTAAGAGTCTCTGGGTTAGGTTAAAAGGGTAACTGTCCCACAAATTTTTTCCAGCTCTTTATCTGAACAGCAGCTGTTTCTTGGTATGAAAATCCTTGTGGCAAAGCAGGAGACTTTGCTTTTGGTGATGAGCCAGGTAGGAGTCCTGCTTCTCTAATGACTGAAAATAATTACAGATTCACAGGTATTTCTAATATATCTCAGCTGTCCATTTTGCAGCTATTTTATTTTATCTTTGTTTGTACGTCTCTTTTTTTTTTTTTAGAACGAGGTTTTCATTTTAGATTCCTCTGTACCTTAAAGGTATTTGACAAATCACCTACCACCACTATCAGCTACTGGTATTCAATTTGTGCACATTCAAATGATTAAACATTTCCCTCATTTTCTTAAGCTAAAGTAGTTTTGTGACTCAGAAGTAGAGGACTGCAAATATATATGTGAATATTTCTGCAAGTTTGCCTGGATTTTGCATCCTCTTATTTTCAGTTTCCAATATATCATACCATATTTTATTTATTTATATAAATATCGGATATCATATCTTATAATTAATGATGAGTAGGAATATTGTAAAATAGCATACTAAAAGAAAATAACAATATAAGAATTTCATATTCTTATCTTATCTTATTCTATTTCAAAATTCTTATTCTTGGATGAGTTAGTCTCATCCAAACAGGAAATAAAAATATATAGTGTTACATATCTACTCAAAGCAAAAATAATTTCAGATTTTTTACTCTCTCAGTGAACCACCTGTGAACAAGCTGTGCACCAAGAATTAGTCATAAAAATGATTTTACCATTTTAAAGAATTTAATATTTTTTAAAATCACAATCTGTTCAGAGAATCCATTAATAAAAATGGGAGTGTGTAAAACAATTTTATAAGTATTTACTCAGCTCTGCTCATAAGTTATTCCTTCATTATAAAGAAAACAAAATCCCAGTAGCTACAGTATTTTACTACATGTGCATCAGTAAAATCTAAACGTGTTAATGAAGTAAATGTTTTGCATGCCACTGCCCTGTAATTTTTCAACCCTTTATAGAAGGTGAGTAATATAAAAATAAAACAGAACAAACAAAATGAATACATTTCTCTTAAATTTTGGAAAACCTCTGTGTGAAATATAAGTCTAATTACAACTTCTAATTACGAAGAAGATTGTCTTGCCTTCAATTATATATGAAATTTAGCTCTCTAGAAGGTCTCAGATTTAAATCTCACAGTAGATAGGAACACAGCAACTGGTAATTCCTTTGAACACAATTAAAAAGAAGTTAAAGGGAAAGAGGGAAACTGTGCAGCTAGTATACTATACCGCTATGTAGGAAAGACTGAAGGAATTGGGCTTCTTTAGTTTAGAAAAGAGAAGACTGAGAGGAGACATGATTGCAATTTTCAAGTATCTAAAAGGGGTGTTAGAAGGAGGAGAGAGAAAAATTGTTCTCCTTGTCCTCTGATGAAAGGACAAGAAGCAATGAGCTTAAATTTCAGAAAGGGAAATTTAGTTTGGACATTAGGAAAAACTTCCTAACTGTTAGGGTGGTTAAACTCTGGAATAAATTGCCCAGGGAGGTTTTGGAATCTCCATCACTGGAGATATTCAAGAGCAGGTTGGATAGATAACTATCAGGGGTGATGTAAATGATGCTTGGTCTTGCCATGAGGGCAGGTGACTGGACTTGATGATCTCTCAAAGTCCCTTCCAGTTCTTTGATTCTATGATTCCACTAAATGGCCTTCAGGAAGACACCATTCTTTCCATGTGTGGCTAGATTTGCATACAGATTACACCTGATTTGGCATAAATGGTAGCTGAAAAAGAGGAAACCCATAATGAGAAATGCCACTATTTTCCAACTGTGGGTGCATCTCTTTTGGCCTTGCTGCTGGGGAGCAATGTCTGGTTTAGATTGCTAGGAATTTGAGCACAATTAGTCCCACATGAAGCATCATGAGGCCTTCTTACCATAATAACAGGATCTCATGGGCAGAATTTATATCTGTCTAGTGGCATAGAATTGTCTGAATCCAACTTTTGTCAGACAATTTGCAATGTGTGTGTCTCATCATGGCAAATTGTGGAATAAGAAGATTCAGGGGCCTATGGTGATTATGCTGGAAGATATTAATTACTGTCCTCAAGTGAATCTTTGATCTGTAGACAATTAGGGTATGTCTACACTACCCCCCTAGTTCGAACTATCTAGTCCTAATCCGAACTATCTAGTCCGTGCCGCGTGTAGCCGCGCGGCACGGGGTTCGCACTAGCCGGCTTTTAAAAATGGCGGCGCCGGCTTTATGCTAATGAAGCCCGGGAAATTCAAATCCCGGGCTTCATTAGCAAGTTCGGTATGCATACATTACCCCCCTAGTTCGAACTAGGCGGGTAGTGTAGACATACCCTTACAGACTTGGTTAAAGCTGATGGGTATGCTATGCACCCTTCTTTCATGCTAAAAAGAAAAAGACATGGAATGAGGAGTAATGGTAGTTCAAATTAGGATCTTTAATTCAAACTACCTACTCCGTGCTGCGTGTAGCTGCGTGCACGGAGTTCGGACTAAGGGGGATTTAAAAATGGCGGCACCTGGGAACATGCAAATGAAGCCCAGGATATTTAAATCCCGGGCTTAATTTGCAACTCCACTTGCACTCATTACTCTACCTAGCTTGAACTAACGAGCTAGAGTAGACGTACTCTTAGAGTTATTCTGGGAAGCTCAGATGAAATCCAAAATGAGTTTTTAAAGATGTGATGTTGAATTTTTTTTAAATTCTAATGGGTGCAGTTAAGGGAAAAGGGATCTCCTTGTTTCTCTGTAATAATTAGGCTAATTTAAACATCCTTGCAGTCTGGTGATCTTTGGTTGCTGGAGCAGCTCCTTATGGTTGTAAGCAGGTAGCACAATTCAGAGAAGCCTCGATGCACCTCTAGGAGCTGCATCAAGTACAGAATGCTTAGGCCTGAGGATCTGGCCCTTAACTTTGTCCCATAATACAAAGGCAACCAAAAGAGAGAAATCATAAACTGAAATATATCAGTATATATATCACATACTGGAGTGTCACCATAGCATGTCCCATGCCTCTCTATCATCCAGTCCAAGTAATTATTGAACAGGCACCCCAACAAAATAGCCAGCCTTTAAATTCCAGAGTTCAGTACTCAGCTAGCGAGTGAGAAGGTCCCTGTGACTCACACATGCTGTTTAAGAAAATGGTGGCAGATGCACTCTAGGGCTACATTTATACTGCAGGCTTCTTGCCCAAGAACAGCTGTTCTTGTGCAAAAACTTGCGGCGTGTCTACACTGCACACTGTTCTTGCGCAAGTAAATTTACGGTAAAGCATGAGAACAGAGGGTTTCTTGTGCAAGAGTTATTCCTGTCCCCATGAGGAATAAGTCCTCTTGCACAGGAAGGCAGTGTGGATGGTCAACAGGGGTTGATTGTGCAAGAAATACCTCTGGCTAAAATGGACATCAGAGCTTTCTTGTGTAAGAGAGCATCCACGGTGCCAGGGATGGTCTTCACAAAAGCACATGGCATTGTGGACGCGTTCTTGTGCAAGAACTTTTGCGCAAGAACTCTTGCACAAGAAGCCTGCAGTGTAGATGTAGCCTATCTGTTAAAGGGAGGCAGAGCATCATAGTGGAAATGATAAAAGATTGTTTACCTTGTAAATTAAGTGATTGGCTGCTGCCTGCCTGCCTGCCTGGAGGCACAGACAGTCTCCTTCATTGTGTTTCTTGTGTTACATTAAATAGCAGATTAGCCCAGAGAGTCATGTCAAAGGTCAAAGGATTTAATAGATGCTGCTTGTTATACCTCAGTCCTCTGCAGCTAGCTCCACGCTGTGTCCCTATGATATGTGTGCATGTATACTGGTCTTTTAACCACTACTCTCCTCTGTTTTAAAATACATTTTAGTTTAGTTAATAAGAATTGGCTGTAACCATGTGTGACGGGGCTCCGTGACCCTTCTGCTGGGTAGGCCTGGCAGTAACCAGGGCTGGGTTCAATATCTTAGGGTCCGTCTCACACAGAATCAACTCGAGCCCCCACCCAGTAATCTAGGAAATTCACACACTCCTTGGTGCCTCTGAGAGGCAATGCTTCCCCACTCGTGACCACTGAGTGTGAATGTAGGAAAGAAACATTTAATGAAACAGAGAGAGAAGTCATACGGCATTAACTTGGGGAAAACACCACAAACAGAATTCATAACCGAAACATGAGCTAAGGACCCCCCCCCCCCCCCCGCAGTCCAAAGAGTCTGACACCCTAAAAATCTCTGTCCCTATTCCGTGCCACCCAGAGTCCCAAAGTTCACCTGCAGGGTTTCACTTCCCAACCTGGGTAGAAATAGGGGTGGGAGATAGATAGGGGGCATCTTACGACACTCCGCCATGCTCCACCAGCTGTCTCGTCCCACGCCACTGGACACCCCGCTGGTCGCCTGCCGCTGCTCCTCGCCGGCTGCCGCCACTGGTCGCCACTCCTCGCCTGCTGCAGCTCCGCACCACGTCGCTGGTCGCCGCTCCTCGCCTGCCACCGCTCCACGCCATGCCACTGGTCGCTGCTCCTCACCTGCTGCCACTCCTACCAGCCATGTTACACCACCAGCCAGTGATTCCCACCAGCCACTCTGCTGGTCACCGCCACTTCACTGGCTGCAATGGGTCTGGCTCTCAGCCAAACCAGTGTTTTCAGCTCTCAGTGATTTCAACTCTTTATCCACCAGCATGTTTTACAGTTCCCACATTTAGGGGTAGCATGATTAGTGACCCCCACAACAGTCCCAAATTATTTACAATTCTCCACATTCCATTCCAACAGTGACCCTCCATCAGCCCTGGCTGAATGGGATTTACATAACCACACCTCGTATTCTCTCCTGAGCTGTATTTACATATCAAAAGTTAACAGTTAATTACCTTGCAGAGCTAAACAATTGTAGTGGGCACACCTACCCCTCCTTTTAGCTGGCTGATAGCAAGCAGCAGTTCAGCCCCTGCTTACACTATATTCAGAGGGTGCGTCTAGACTGGCAAGATTTTGCGCAAAAGCTTTTGCGCAAAAACTTGCCAGCTGTCTACACTGGCCACTGGTTCAATTCCTCCTGCCAAAAACCAGGGTTCATTGTCTCTACAAGTGAGGGTTCATCTGGGATGGATTGTGGGGATGTCTCAGAAGGTTACATATTTCCTCAACTGAGGGAAGTACTTAACCCAGAGGCACTGAGACCACTAACAATGAATAGTGAAGTCTAGTCTATCGCCTTAGCTGAGAGACAGTTCGCTTTTAGCCCATGTGGTAGAAGCAAATGGTATTAGCCCCTAAGATTACAAATTCAATCCCTCCTACCAATGACCAGAATCCATGGGCTCTGCAATAGAAAGAAGTTGAATGATTGGCAGTATGTATAATGGCTAGCCAATGCCAGGTTTTCAAAGGCAAAGTAAAATTACAAAGTTAAAAATTTAAGCATCAGTATTTTGTTCTCCCTTTAACTGCTCAGACTGGGTTGTAGTACATGAAACATCAGTGTCTCACAAGCTAGATAGTTACCAAGGACATATCTGTCTTTTTATTGCTCATGCTATCAGAAACTACTAGATGCCATGACACTTTTCCTTTTCTAACTTCCCTAGGTGGGAAATATAGATAGATATGTAGCTTATGCTGCAGAATTTCTCCCTTAAAAACGGTTATGATAAAGTGTTATGACACTGTGGTGCAGCCATATTAACATTTACAACAAAAGGAAGCATCTGAGTTGTTGTGTAGATTATGTGGATGCCCATACCTTCCTTTGTTCTCAAGGAGTGTAGAAATATTATCACACAAGCTTGTCTCTCATGAAAGAATAATTTCAAGAAAGATTAACCTACTGTTTTCCTTGGAGCTGAAGATACTGGGAACAAAATTCCGTTGTCTTCTCTGTAAGCTCTGCTTACCATCCAGCATGTGTGCAGAGCACCACACTAGTGACTGTTAGTGGGACAGTAAGGCTATGTCTACACTGCAGCGCTATTTCAGGATACCAAAAGTCTTTTGAGCACCCCTATTATTTTGAAATATCATGGGCTTGCTATTCCAACATCCCGGTAAACCTCATTTCATGAGGAATAAGGGATGTTTCAGAATAGCAATTTATTTCAAAATAAGTGTGTGGACAGTGCCAAATTTCAAAATAAGCTATTTTGAAATTAACTTGAAATAAGCTACGTAATTTGCGTAGCTCAAATTGCATGGGTTATTTCAAGCTTCAGGTGCATTGTAGATGCACCCTAACACACTAAGGGTGTTTTACCCTCTAGACTACAGGGTTTTGTCGACAAAACTATACCTGCATCTACACTGCTGCTGAGTTCTGTCGACATAACGTCGACAGAACTCAGCAGTTTTGTCAACGGCTGTAAATCTCATTCTACGAGGAATAACACCTTTTGTCGACAGAAGGCGTTATTGCATCTACACTGTCCTTTGCGTCTACACTATCATGTTGACAAAGCGGCTTGCTCTGTCGACTGAACTGGATGTAGTCTAGACGCTCTGTCAACAGAAGCTTTGTCGACAGTCTGTGTTGACAAAACTTCTGTCGACAAAAGCCTGTAGTTTAGACATACCCTAAGGAACACTGTTTTATATTCACTGAATAGCAGTTTCCTGTAGGCCAGTGGTCCCCAACCTTTTGGGGCTGCCGGGTGCCTGGGGCTGCACCGCATATATGCCTCGCACCCAGGGCAGGGGCCGCGCATGCACCAGGTGCCCCGGGGTGCAAGAATGGCTTGGGCTGGCCCTGGTCACTAGGCAGGCACACATAAATGCCCCAGCGGGCACCATGGCGCCTGTGGGCACCACGTTGGGGACCACTGCTGTAGGATAACTTGGAAATGTTCCTGGGTTAGACTGCTCTGCTTCCACTGTAGTGTGCAGCAAGTCTGTCTGAATAGAAACAAATTGAGCATTAGCAGATAACGTTGTGTCAGTCTCCGCGGGATCTCCTAGCCCACTCACCACCCACATAAAATGTGTTTGCTGCCTGCCATGCAAATATGAGTTGAAATTCTTGTGAACTAATGCTCTAAAATTTTATATGCCGCTGCCAGTTCAACGGAAAAACAAACCAGATGCCAGATTGTTTCCTGGGGATCCACAGGGAAAACAGTGAATAGTACATACCGGAGCCTATATAATGCTCTGTTTACTCCCTCCCTTTGAACTCTACTTCTAAAAGTGGTGATACTTGACTTTAACAACAGGCTTATTTCAACTGCAGCCTTGCATTTTGACCTGATTTTGTTAAGGTACTAGGTGGAAAGGTACCTGAGGGTAATTTACTTACAGTTCTAGCTTTCAACATAGGCATTACATCTATGCATCAGAAACAGGGTTCCTCTAATTATACATTATGTGAAAAAGTATTTCCTTGATTGATTTTGAATTTCCCTCCTTTTAATTTAATGGTCTTGTATTCTAAGACTGGGAATTTCTAGTCCCTCTAACACCACCAGCTTTTTATTATTTGTTGTTTTATATAATTTTCCTGGGTCCCCTCTTATTTGTGCCAGTTTTGTCAGTCTTTCTTCATAGGAAATTCTTTTTCCTTAATTAATATTCTCATTACCATTCTGTGAACCCCTTCTCATTCTGCAATATCCTTTTAGAAAGGGAGTTATCAGTTTTGCATATAATAAATTCACAATGAGGCAACCCCATTGATTTATATAAATATATAATATTTTCTGCATTATTTCCATCCCATTCCCCATGCATCTGAAACGCCTTTCTTTTTTGACTGCAGCTGCATATTCAACCAGAGGTCTTTATTGAAATTTATGCACAAAGCAAGTGATGGTTTGAGACATGGAATTTTTTTTAAGTCCTTCTTCTCGTGCAAATTTCTGATCTTATTGTCTAAACTACTCTTACTCTCTGGCCTAGGGAATAGAAAAGAAAAAAGCAATTCATTTAACAGGGTTTAATTCTTCAAAGGCTAATAATAGCAAGATCTACACATCCAGTCGGTTAAGACAAGCCATGTTGAATTACATGTGCATGTTAAGCATTTTAAGCTCTGACCCATCTATGCTTACTTTTGATAAAACAAAAGCTGTTGATAAAACCAGTGACTGGAAAATGTGACAAAACATTAGAGAGGAGAAAAGGTTTGTCTTGACAGAGAAACGCATGTGACATTTCTTTCAAGTGCCACCATTTACTTTTGACTATTTAAGGGCAGTATAGCAAAAGCCAGGATTTCAATGTACCTAGTGTTCTAAGAAACTTAAATCTTAACAATCATCCTTATTCCCTTCCCTTTCACTTGAGACATAAGTCACATGTTAAATTAATTAATTTTCTTATAAGGATCTAAAAAGGTGCATGCACAACTGGCATCTCCAATATCTGTTACCAAAAGTGGTGATAGTTTTATTTATTTCTGTATTAATGTAGCTTCTATGAGCTCTAATAGTGGATCAGGATTCCATTGAACTATCCTTATTCCTTCTTTTCATGTATTTTCATCCCCTGCTGAGATAAGTCTCAATTCAGCTATAAGTTTGCCAGGAAGGATCTAAAATTTTATTTCTTTTAAAATACTGAACTTTGCTATTGTGCTATGAAACTAATAACAAAAAGCCAATAATTTTGCACTTGAGAT
The DNA here is from genome assembly GCF_049634645.1 of Pelodiscus sinensis. NCBI lineage: Eukaryota > Metazoa > Chordata > Testudines > Trionychidae > Pelodiscus > Pelodiscus sinensis. Next base: position 42,983,066 of record NC_134713.1, read on the forward strand.
TTTACTTGGACTATTTCAGAGGGGTAGCTGTGTTAGTCTGTAAGGGCTCATCTAGACTGCATTCCTCTCTCAAAAGAGGAATGCAAATGAAGCAGATCGAAAATTCAAATGAAGTGTGGATTTACAAATCTTGCACTTCATTGACATAATCACATCTGAGAGCTTTTTCGAAAAAAAACCCTCGCAGTCTAGACAGGGTTCTTTAGAAAAAAACAGCAACCCTTTTTCAAAAGAACCTGTACTCCTGAAAAAATGAGGTGTACGGATTCTTTAAAAAAAGGTTGTTTTTTTTTTCCCAAAAGAATCTTGTCTAGACTGCGGGGTTTTTTTCAAAAAACCCTTTTTTGAAAAAATGCTCAGACATGATTATGCAAATGAAGCGTGAGATTTGTAAATCCACGCTTCATTGGAATTTTCAATCTGCTTCATTTGCATTCCTCTTTTGAGAGAGGAATTCAGTCTAGATATAGCGTAACTGAAAAAAATTAAAAAACAACAAATAGTCCTGCAGTACCTTACAGATTAACAAAAAATGTAGAGGGTATCATGAGCTTTCACGAGCATAACATTTCTAGCAACCATGCAGCACATCTCCATAATATTTATCCAGGAACCCACTCCTGCAATCAACAGCCAACTCTGTCCACACATGTATACTAGCGACATCCTCACAGGACCTGACCATATAAGGCACCACATCAGAGGCTCATATCACTGCACATCCACCAATCTGATCTGTGCCATCAAAGGCCAGCAATGCACTTCTGCCATGTATATTGGACAAACAGGACAGTCTCTACGATAATGTTTCTTAAACTGTGTTCTGAGGCACAAGGCAGTTGGAGGTATGCTGCAGAGAACAGAGTTCAAAATGGTCACCCTTAAAGGGGCAGGTGACCCTTTTTTTCCCCTCAATAACTCTCCCCTTCCCACCCCCCCTTTTTTTTCTCCTCAACAAAAAATCCTTGGTGTTCCTCATACAACAAAAAAATTATTGTTTGGTGTTCCTGGGTCTTAAAAGGTTTAAGAAACACTGCTCTAAACATAGGATTAATGGACACAAATCAGATATTCAAAATGATAACACACAGAATCCTGTTGGGAAACATTTCAACATGCGCAGGAACTCACCAATGGATCTAAATGTGACTATATCATTACAAAGCAATTTCAAAAACCAGCTTGAGAGAAACACTGCAAACCTTGGTTTCATTTACAAGTTTGAAAACTGGAATCATGGTCTGAACAAAGACCACAATTGGATGCGCCGCTACATTCCACTCCCTAATGACATAAAAAGCTAAGCACCAGATACTTAGAGCCCACTCTATTAGTCTCATTTAGCATGGACACTCCAACTGACAGTATTTACCCTCTTCTCTTTCACTCCCTATCCCCTCTCTTTCTCTTCTATTTATTTGTACCCTGGACCCTTTATCTGAAGAAGTGGGTTGTGCCCACGAAATCTCATTATACCATTTTTTATCATTCCTATACATTTTTATCTGGGCTGTGTTCTTCATTTCAGTTCCAACATGACAATGTTCCTTTTGTATTGAAAAACATGTATTGCAAAAGCTATACTGTAAAAAAAATGAGGGGCTTAGTGAATTCAGTATGAAATTTAACAGCAGTTTATTAGTCCCTTTTTTATACTGCCCCACATTATCAGTTTTCATGGGGCCACAGCTCTTTATATGGAGAGTGCAGAACTGCATCATAGAAATTGCTGGAGGTGTGAAGACCTGCATAAGGAGTAGCAGAGCTTTTGGGTCCTAGTAAGATAACCCATGAAACAGTAGTGTATATAGATTTGTCCTGAGGTGCATCCGATGTTTCCCTCCCCATTTAGGGGATCCAAAGGTGATGCTTAGATTGTGATTGAGGGTCATAAATTCTCTGTTTCCTCAACAGCAAAATGTGACAACAAACAGCTGCCTCACTATACTCCATCCCAACATCTGCCTTTTCATCCAGGAATGATTGGTAAGCATGATGATTCAGTTAAATATGATCAGTGAAGGGATAGTTAACTCTATTGATATTTAAATAGTAAACAGTGGGGTAAATCGACCAATTCACACCTCTCTTGGAATTATTTTTTCAGTCTACTGGAAGATTTAAGGAGCTATCACTGTGTCAGCTTTGTTGTGTACAACCCCCCTATCAGAGGTACTCCTCAGAAAACACCAGATGGTATTGCACAGATGCAGTGAAAACTTGATGTTTTGTTCTTTTACTTTGTCTTTTGTGAATACAACTGAGGTTATATAGAATATTTAATTACTATTGCTGCAGAATTGAATTCTAATGTATGTAGAATATGTGGCATATAGTCTTACCTGGTTTGTTTAAAGAGTGCTCAGAAAATTAACTTGAAGTCTGGGAAAGGTTTATTAGAAGGAAAGCAAAGAACTGTTTTTATAATAGCACATCTGAAAAGTGGATGCCTTAAAAACAAATATATAATTCTGGAAGACTTGTTCATTAAAAACATGACTCAGCACCTATTTGTGGGCTACAATTGTGTTTGTTACATGGCCCTGTCATTGTGCTACATCATTTACCTGACTGACGGCTCTTGGGAGCAAGTTAAATGCTTTTAAAAAGAATCTAGTGACAATCTATGGAGCTCTCACTTAAGATAGCAAAGTCTTTGTGTTCCTTTAAAGACAGATAATATTGGGGAACAGGTATATTTAAATCAAGTTCTAGATGACCTCACCTTTCTTTACTGTATTTTAACAAAGAAGTTCCATGAACATTATGTTGAGAATAACTGAATGGACTAGAGGTTGTCTGGGAAGAAATATATAGGACAAAAGCACAACAAAATATCATATTTCTACATGATCTACAATCATCCTAAATAAAATGCCCATCAGCTGTTCCATTAAAACAGCTAGGCTACGTCTAGACTGGCATGATTTTGCGGAAATACTTTTAATGGAAAAGTTTTTCCGTTAAATGTATTTCTGCAAAAGAGCATCTAAATTGGCAAGGATGCTTTTGCACAAAAAGTGCTTTTGTGCAAAGGCATCCATGTCAATCTAGACGCGCTTTTGCGCAAGAAAGCTCCGATGGCCATTTTAACCATCGGGCTTTCTTGAGCAAAAAATTAAGGTGCCTGTCTACACTGGCCCTCTTGCGCACGTATTCTTGTGCAAGAGGGCTTATCCCTGAGTTGGAGCATGAAAGTATTTGCGCAAGAAGCACTGATTTTGTACATTACAAAGTCAGGGCTCTTGCGCAAATTCAAGCAGCCAGTGTAGACAGCTGGCAAGTTTTTGCGCAAAAGTGGCTGCTTTTGCGCAAAATCTTGCCAGTCTAGACGTACCCCTAATGTCTACTAGATCTTATCTGACCACTTTAAAGTGGTGCAATGGTCTTTCTGTAGCTTTTTAGTCCCCAATTCAAAAAAAGCTGCCCTATTCAAGGCACTTCATTTCAATTGAATTTTGAGGCCTAACTTCCTCAGAAGCCTTTAGAAATCCCAGCCTTAATTTTCTTAGGGCTTCACAGAAGAAGGAGAAATTACTGGTGGCATCTGGCTGTTGTTCTAATTTATTCTACAACCCCAGAATGTTGAAAACTGATAATTTATCTTCACAAATCACCTAACAAGTGACTCAGGCTTAGATCACATCAGTAAAATGCCATTTGCAAGAAAAAATTATTGTATAATTCACTTCTATATTGACTCTCAATTTGGAATGTAGTTCTCTATTTGCAGGGTTTATGTACCTGCTAGCATCATTTCCATATGGGAGCTCATTATGCAGTGAGGCAAACTGCTGAATTCCACCAAAAGATCATCACAATAAAATAAGCAATGTAAATGTTTGTCATGTTGGTGTTCCAAAGTGTGATCACAGTGAAAAGAATAACACTTTTTATGTACCCTTTCTCAGTGCTAGATGATCATGTAGAAAGGCAAGGTTGCTGTTGTGAATCTGTTACAATCTAATGGTGTAATTCTGTAATCATCTCTGCAATGGTGTATCCTTGAGACCTTCCAGCCTCCCACAGATTCAGGGGGTTCCTGTACACCACAGGGGTTAGACCATGTACATTTGATTCCAGGATTTGGGCCCAGGGATTTGATCCATTTGACTTTTGTAGGAATAGAGCTGCTCCATAAATAGCTTTTAACAGCCTAATAGTATTAGATGTAACTGGCGAGGTGGTTGGGAAACCTCACATGATCATTTTGCCTGGCTTTTTTATTTAACATCATTGACACAGAAATATTCTAAAAGTAGACAGAAATGTAAATATTTAGGGCTCAAAAGGGAAAGCAGAGAAAAAAAATCTGTTCCTAATTTTAAGAACTTGTATTTGGATATGAGAGTAATAGAAGATTTGATTAATAAAATGCTAGGTGACTTGAATGAAAGAGCAATTTGGCATTCATTCATTAAATTAAAGATTCATTTGGCATTCAAGTTGGACTAATTTCAAGATCAGAAGGATAACCTGTATTCAAGGTCCATAGTTTTTCTCCATTCTGTTCCAGTGTCCATTTATTTGGGGTAATGTTGCCTTCTTTTGTTTAATCATCATTTCCCTCTTCTCTTTTGTTAGCTTGAATCCTTGCTTCACAATGTAGGCAAGCAGAATAAATATCTAAGCCAACAGCTCTCTAATTGGGCTGTGATTATGAATAGCAATGACAATATTATCTAATGCACAGCCGTGCCAGTTAAAGGTTTATTGAAATATGTTGCTAATGGTTACAGATGAATCCAAAATGCAATTTTCAACATTTGAGGAGCTGGAGAAGATGAGTAAAAACTCAAGACTTAGGGTATGTCTAAACTACAGGCTTTTGTCAACAAAGCCTTTGTCGACAGATACTGTCGACAAAGCCTCTGTCGACAAACAGTGTCTAGACTGCATTACGCAGATCGAAAAATTGATCCGCTTTGTCGACAAACAGCGTCCAGACTGGTGGACGCTCTGTCGACAAAGGAAGGCACCCGGAACAGCTTCTGGCAGGGTATGGAATAATTCAACAAATTCTTCTGTATAATCAATATATTTATGTCCTATTCAAAAGAGTCCTTTTTTAGCTCAGCCCCAGCTGCGGGTGGCACAGGGCCAGAGGGGGGTAGACTGACATGGGCAGTGCAGATTTTGGAGGGGGGAGGGCTCAGCCCCCAACTGCAGGTGGCACAGAGCTCAGGGGTTAGAGTCAGCCCCGAAGCTCAGGGGAGGTGTCTGCCCCTAGGCTGGGAGGGCCAACCCCACCATGGGCAATGCAGAATTTGGGGGGGGGGGACTCAGCCCCAGAATCAGATGTGGGAGAAGGGTCAGTCCCAGCTCCAGGAAGCAAAGAGAGGGTGGCTTGGGTAAGACCTGCTGGTGTGGGGATGGCTTGGGCAAGCCTACTCTCCCCCCCGACTGTTTTATTTTATAAAATATGGTCAGGGATGGGTGTCAGAGTCTTTACTTCTTGTTTACTTCTCCTTTGGAGTTGGGAGTCTTTAGGGGTCCCCCCCCCCCTTTCTGGCTGCTTCTTTTTTTCCATGTGCCCTCTGGTGGCAGTGTGCATTACTCACCTAACCAGAGAAGGTCTTTGGAGCAGTTCATGCTGGTTTGCTACCCTTTGTGATTAACGTGCGTTAATTTTTTAACAAATTAATTCTGTCCTGCATTAATCGCAGGCATTAATGCCCATTAATTGACAGCCCAAGTTAACACTTTTGCAGTTGTTGGACAAAGGGAAGGCTACTGGGTTACAAAATGCTATAATGAGCCATAAGTTCAATGTCTGGAGTCCATGATTTTTGGTTTCTAGAAAAGTTATGAATGTAGGCTCCAGACCCATCTTTTGAAGGTGTTGTGAAGGTTTCCTCTAAGGTTGAGGACTGACTGGACAGATATGGAGTGATCTTTTTGTGGAAAGTGTTTTCCTATGGGATAATATCATATTTTTATATTTTTCTGTGTGAATTCACTGGGAAGTGTGTTGATTGTGACATTGGCAGACAGATGCCAACTCATGAATATGTACCATGTCTAAACTGACAAATATATAGCTATAGCCAATCTGTGTGTTAGTATTGTTGATATAAGTATTCAAATTATAAGAAGATACGTAGCATCTAAATTTATTAAGTGGTGTTCTAGTTGTGTTGTTCCCAGGATAGTAGAGAGATACAATATGAGTGAGGGAATAGCTTTCTTTGAATCAAAATCTGTTCATATACTGTACTGAACATTTGTGAGTTTTGGCATGCATTAATCTCCCTTTCAATAACTTTATGCCAAATTTTAAGGTAATATTTGAGTGGCTGTATTGGGAGCACCTGTGACTATGTAAATCACCAGAAAAAAGAGAGAGCTTACTTAGTGTGAAATGCTGATCTGAAACAGTGTTACATCCTTCCCATCAGGAAAGGCCCATTAACACTAGACAGACTATTGTGGGATGTTAAAAAGGATAAAGCACTACTGCTGGGAAATTCCATGCCAAAAAATTTAGAATTACGTGCAAGATGTTTTAAAGTTCTGCAAATTTTATTTTGTCAAAATAACACTATGTGATCATACCCATTTCAGTTTTTTTGGTAGTTTGTTTCAAAATCCCTGTCAGCAAGAATGTCCGTAACAATACACACACACACACACACACACACACACACACACACACACACACACACACACACACACACACACACACACACACACACACTTTCCCCCCAGAGTAGAGTGCTAAGGAACCTCGCTATAATAACCCAGTTCCTGTTTCTCTGTCCCCTCCCCCACCCAGAGCTGAGCTGGTGTGGGGAGCAGACACCCATAGCCTCTGTCCCCAAGTCCAGTTGTAGGGGCCTACTAGCACAGGGTATGTCTACACTACAGCGCTAGTTCGAACTAACTTAGTTCGAATTAGTTAATTCGAACTAAGCTAATTCGAACTAACGCGTCTAGAACTAAAAACTAGTTCGAATTAGCGTTTTGCTAATTCGAACTAGCATGTCCACATTGAGTGGACTCTGAACAGGTCTTAAGGATGGCCGGAAGCAGTGCCGGCAGGGCATCAGAGGAGGACTTAGAGCAGTCTCAGGCTAGCCGAGGGCTGCACTTAAAGGGTCCCGACCCCCACCCCGGACAGACAGTTCTAAGGGGTGCCCCGCTTGCAAAGCAGTCCTGGCTTGGAGTGCCCGGAGTACCCACACTCGGCACATCACACCACTCGGCCATCAGCCCGGCTGCACTTGCCGCAGGCTGCCATCTGGGGAGAGGGGGCAATCGGGGGGCTGCAGGAGAGCTTCCACCCCCAGAAGCCCGCAGAGCCAGCCCAGTCCTCCCCATCGGGGGCTCGTGCCCCATTCCTCCCTCACCTCCTTCCACTTACCCTTCCCTAGCCCCCCTTCTTATTGATGTACAAAATAAAGATAATGTTTCTTCCAACATTGACTCTGTCTTTATTGAACAAAACTGGGGGAGACTGGGAAAAGGAGGTGGGAGAGGGGAAGAGAAAGGCTGGGAGAGGGGAGGGCAACTAACATGATCAAGGGTTGGGAACAGGTCCCATATGAAGAAAGGCTACAGAGACTGGGACTGTTCAGCTTAGAAAAGAGGAGATGGAGCAGGGACAGGATAGAGGTCTCTAAAAGCAGGGGTTGGGTGGAGAGGGTGCATTCAGAAAAGTTCTTCATGAGTTCCCATAAAGAAGGACTAGAGGACACCAAAGGAAAGGAATGGGTAGCAGGCTTCAAACTAGTAAGAGAAAGTTGTTCTTCAGAAAGCAAATAGTTAACCTGCGGAACTCCTTGCTGCAGGAGGCTGTGAAGGCTACAACTAGAACAGAGTTTAAAGAGAAGTGAGATCAAGTCATGGAGGTTGGGTCCATGGAGTGGTATTAGCCAGGGGGTAGGAGTGGTGTCCCTGTGGAAGGATGGAGAGGGATGGCACTAGACAAATGGCTTGGTCACTGTCTTCGGTCCATCCCCTCCAGGGTCCCTAGGGTTGGCCGCTGTCGGCAGACAGGCTACTGGGCTAGATGGACCTTTGGTCTGACCCAGGACGGCCATTGTAAGCTCAGGGCTCAGTGTCGGGGGTCTCAGTGGACCCCCTTGATTTTCATGCACACCTGCTCCTGGGTGGCCAGGCTGGCAGCTCTCCTGCCCTAGATGGCCACTTTCCTGTGCCTAGTGCAGAGATCGTGGACGAGGTCCACGATGTCCGCACTAGCCCAGGAAGGTGCCCGCCTCTTGCGGTCCAGGGCAAGCTCCCGGGAGCCGCCAGCCTGGTCCCGGGAAGAGGGGGTGGGCTGGGGGACATCGGGTGGGTGGCTCTGTGCCGTGCCAGGTGCAGGGTCTGCTGGCTGGGTGCTGGCAGGCTTGCACCTGGCACGGGCACCGTAGCCAGCCCGTGCTCCTTTAAGGGGTCCGGGGCCGGGAGGGGGGCATACGAGTTTCCCTGGTGTTGGCCAGAGTGGCCACCAGGGCAAGCTGGGGAGGGCTAGCCTCCCACTAGTTCGAATTAAGGGGCTACACACCCCTTAATTCGAACTAGCTAGTTCGAACTAGGCTTAATCCTCGTAAAATGAGGTTTACCTAGTTCGAACTAAGCGCTCCGCTAGTTCGATTCAAATTCGAACTAGCGGAGCGCTAGTGTAGCGGCTATGAATGTTAGTTCGAACTAACGTCCGTTAGTTCGAACTAACATTGTAGTGTAGACATACCCACAGTTACCCAGAACTCCCTCCCCTACAGAGCCCAATTGTGCTCACACACCAGCCCTGCTTCCTCCCAGAACCCCACTGTGTCCCCAACAGCCCAGATACCTACCCCCTCTCTCCCAGAACCCAGCCCTCCCTCCCCCCCCCCCTCCCCACACACCCCTACTGGCCAGGAATCCAAAAGGAGAAACAGCCTGCTACTGGGTCTGAGGCTTATATGGGGTTTCCTGCCTGCTGTTGTCTCCTTTACTCAGGGAATGTGGGGAATTTCAGCTGCTAGGAACTCTTTACTCCTCCCTCCATCACCCTCCATACAGTGTTTTCTATGTGTGAGCTGGGCTCTGCTGGTTCCCGTGGCCCCTAGTGGTGACCTGGTCCAAGTCTGAAGAACAAAAGCCCATTCTTTGGGGGAAAAGGAAATTATGGCACAACAAACACTAATTTCTGCAAAATGATGCATTACATTGTATCACAGAATTCCCTCAGGAGTAAAAAGACTTTGATGTTCTGCTCTCTTCATCATGAAGATTAGCCATGCAAATAGATTCCTCCCATCAGCAGAGTTTATGCCTCAGAAAATGTAGCAAGAGGGGAATAACAGCCCCTAAGCAAAAAGAACTAGGCATCTCTCTGTTATTTGGACTCTGGAGGCATGAGTTTTCTAGGCATCAGCAAGAGATCTCCAGCTGCTTATCCTGGGTTAAATTCAAAAGGACATAAATAAAATGTCCTTATTAGAAAAGCTTCTATTACCATTTGAAAATTAAGGATGTAACTTATTTGTATATGAGGGTATGTCTACACTACCACCCTAGTTCAAACTAGGGTGATTAATGTAGTCAATCAACGTTGCAAATGAAGCCTGGCATTTAAATATCCCGGGCTTCATTTGCATCTTGCCAGGCGCCACCATTTTTAAATCACCAGTAGTTCGGACTCTGTGCCCGCGGCTACACGCATCACGGAGTAGGTAGTTCAAATTAGGCTTTCTAATTCAAACTACCGTTACACCTCGTTCCACGAGGAATAATGGTAGTTCCAATTAGAAAGCCTAAATCGAACTACCTACTCCGTGCCACCTGTAGCCGTGGGCACGGAGTCCGAACTACCGGGGATTTAAAAATGGCGGCGCCCGGCAAGATGCAAATGAAGCCCGGGATATTTAAATGCCGGGCTTCATTTGCAACTTTGATTGACTACATTAACCACCCTAGTTCGAACTAGGGTGGTAGTGTAGACATACCCTAAATGTTTACATGCTTTAACCCAGGGGTAAGAACCTAAGGCCTGGGGGGCGGATGTGGCCCCTGGTTTGCCTGGATCTGGCCCCTGAGGCTTAGAGCTCCCTTCCCAGCATTGGGAGCCTGCACTGGTGCTTCAGCCCCCCCGGCCAGTCCACCGCAGGGCTGGAGCACACAAAGTCTACTAGCCTGGGCCCCCGTAGGCTCCTGTGTGCAAGGAAATGGGGGGAATGTCTTTCTACTTCTCAGTCAGGGGCCATGTTAGTGAGGATTTGTTTGTTTGTTTGTTTTTGTTTCTCACTTGTGTGAGGCCCCTGACCCAAAAAAGGTTCCCCACCCCTGCTTTAGCCTTTTAAATAACTTTCTTGTTTCCCTTTCCCATTTAATAGATCTTTATATAATATCCTACAAGTGCTGTCTTTGGAGAGAGGTTTAAGGTGCAATTGTCCTGGAGTAATAGACTGAACTAGGAATAAACCAAATACTGCTGTGTCCTTGGTGTAAGGGACAGATCAGGGAGCCAGCTGAGAACTCTGACCCTGCAGGGGTGAAGACACCATAAGGGAGCTCCTTTTTTTTAAGCCAGTCATCATTCACAGCCCTGCAGCACTCATCCTCAGCATCTCATCTGCCTGGAAGGGTGCTGGGGATTGTGTGCAGTGGTGAATGCATGGGGGTGAAGAGCATCTAAATTTAATCTTAATCTTTTCCTTCCCTATATCCTTTGTGTCCTGGCTCCAGATAAGTCCCCTGTGTAATATTTTTCATTTCTTGTGGCTAGTCCTAATTTATTGTGTTATTCTTCTACTGTGTTATATTCCTGGCGAATAGGAATAGTATTGGTCATTTTCCCAAGGGAAGGCCCCCTTGTATTCCAAGCACAGAGAGGAGTCAGTTTTCACCAAGTGTGGAAATAAGGAACCCAGGACTCAATCCATGAGAAGAGAGGAGAGAAGCCATGGGTTTCTGATTAGCAAACATCAGGGGAGGAGGTTTGAGGCATGCCTTGGGAGAGAAGCTACATTTAAATTACAAAACAAGGTGAATTAATGCTGCAACAAATGTAAGACTGAAACAAATGCCAGGCTGCCTACATTGTCTTTAGTTCCATTTTAAGGTGTATAGATGATCACATTCTTTATTCTAAAAATCATGGGTTTGGCTGTGTAATTTCTAATGTAGTGCTCTAGATATCTAGGATGTTGCAGCTATGGCCTGCTCTTCATTTAATATTAATGGCTGTGGGGATTTAAAATTGATAAAAGCTTTTACCATTCATTTATCTTCCTCTCTCTCTGTTTTCTCCCTCTTCCACACTATATTTGAGTTGAGGAGAGCCCTGCTGCTTGTCAGGCATTGCTCAGTGTTGCTGCCAAAGCAGTGGGATTTGTTTGATGCATCTCTTGAAGGCAAGTGCTGTGAGTGGTCCTTCTTTGCAGCTTGACCATGATGTTATGGCAATTGGTAAACAGCCAAGATGCTGAGAGGTAGATAGATCAAGAGGAAAAAAAGGGGGCAGTAGAAGATGGTGAAATTAGAGCAATGGAAGGAAGGTGAGGCGGGGAAGGGCAGATTTCCATGGCCACCTTCTCTGGGGTCCCAATTCAGCAGTCCATTGTTATTCAGCAGCATGAGCTGAAGTACTTTGCTGACTAGGAACAGGCCTAGTCACGAGTTTAGATGCTTTGCTGAATTGGTATCCATGAGCTCATATGACCTTTAAGCAGCAGTCTGTGGACTTCTGACAACATAAATCTTGCTTTCTGTTGTGAAAAATCAAATCTGGTCTCTCATTTCAGATGCTCCTAAGTTCATGCAGAACTCAGTCTTTTTGGTTCTTTGTCACAAAGGTTTAAAAATGAAGAAACTGATCTGTAAAGTAGAAAGAGGTGCTGCTTATTTGTGTTATTAAATATATGTCGGTTATAAAATTCATACTAGCAGAAGGAAAATGTACTTGAAGCAAAAATAAAATCTGAACCCTGAAGTGGGGGGGCTAGATTGGTCTTATCTCCAACTGAATGATGGCAATACCTTTGAGATAGCATAAGCTACAAAATATAAATTGAGTTGGATTAATATTTATATTGTATAATATAATTTTTGTATGTAACATCATAAATTGAAAGCTACAAGATATTTTACTAGGAATGACTGATTTATTTCGGTATTTGTGGAAATTTAAATGAGTGATTATGGGTTAAGTTTGCATATATCAGTCTCTCTTCTTTCACCTAAATGAAATGCCAGACATTAGCCTCACTGGGGGAAAAGGTTGACAGATATAAATTGGAATTTAAGTTTCTTAATTCAGATTTGGTATATTCTCTATAGGCTTGTAAATTTGAAAACATCATTTGTTACATAGTTTGGTTCTGATAAATAAGAAATTGAGTTTAATGCATCAGAGACATTTATAGTTCACATGAATGTACAAGAAGACTAAGGTTTAAATCATAATAGTATTGCTAGAGATGGTGTAATAAAAATAGATAAACAGTCAAATGTAGCCAGTTAAGCTATTATGCTGATATGATTTGGGAACATCTAAAATGTAATAACTAGAGATGGTTTCCCCCTTTAGATGATTATAATGAAAATTAACAAACAAAAATAAAATGTCAATGGGCCAATAGATATTAAATATATTTCCTGAGGAATCTCTGGGGATTGTGTAACTCTACAATTCCAGGTAAGCAAAAAATCTAGCCTTTGAGGCTATACCTTCAGGAGGGGCTACAGTGTGATAGGCCCATTGGCTGATTAATGCAATGTAGAAGTTGTGCCTGGATTCAAACTTTGAGATTGGGGTGATGTGTATGACCAGCATGCTGTGACAACTGATGTAACAGATTAGAAGTTGCACTGGTGAATGAAAAGCAAGTTTAATGAGGTAAGGGTACCAAATCTATCTCAGTGAAGTCAGTGCAATTAGAAAGGCATCCCCAGAGCTAGACTGAACAGGTTTCATAACCCCTACATGTTGAAAAGTGGTAACTTCATATCTCAGCAAATGTTTGTGAGATGGGTCCATGAAAAGGGTGTGGAAGGGAGAAATGAAGGCAAAAAGGAGGAATACATTTATATTATTACTTCCAAAGCCCATTTTCTGGATGTTATTCTCTCCCACACAAGCTGGAAAAGGGAAAGACAGTATCCAAGGTGGCAAAGATGGAGAAGATAGTACAGAAGATGGATTGGCATTTAGATAACGTGGGTGACTGAGATAAAGTAGCTGTGGTGTTTGATTGGCTTGTTTATTGAATATCTTGGTCTCTTGGCTGGTGATTCAGGGTTGCCAGTGGAAATTCAAGACATGTATTGGAAAGAACCATGGAATGTGTGAGACTTGCTACATTCTCTTTTAGTTGCAGGTATATAAATTGTGAGGGATCAAAGTGTAACCCACAAGTCTTTCAAGATGTGAAGAAACTCACCAGTCGATTAAAAGAACAACTGTGGCCATCCATAGGGAGGTCCTCAGCAATGTTGTGCAATTCCCTAGAGAAACTGGATATCTGCTTCCACAATGGAAATCACATCATGATTATGGTGGAAATGGACTTGGCTCCGATATCAGCTATATGCAAGGAAGACTGCAATAATCTTCTCTCTAAGAGTTGCCCTTTGTTTATGATGTTCTTAAATTGTTTTGTGCTGTTTGTCTCATTCATTTACTATTTCCACAACCAGGGAATTCAGTGACACTTCCAAGTACTTTGCTAAAATGCAATATTTTAGTTGGCACATTTACTGGTGGTGGATTGTACAGTTGGAGTCTGCCAGATGGTCTTAGCAGGCTCTAATAAAGCCAGATTCACAAGGAGGGCTGCAGGCAGAAGCTTGAAGCATGCAATATGTCCAGAAGTTTATTATGAAAGCCTTTGACCTTCACTATTGGGGTTTGAAACACATAGCCACTATGTACTTCATCAGCTCCTGAAATAGTTTAGTTATTTTCCATGGAAAGTGGTTGAGGGATTAGAACCCCATACAGCAATGAGGAGATATTCATGTGGTTGCCTCTTGCCTCCTGTTCTTCCAAAAATGTCCTCTGCTGACTCTAGTTTGTGGGGTGTGAGTAAGGGCTCGGGGAATAGGTCTGCCTATTTGACCTGCAAGAGTGACACAGAGACCTTAGGAATTGTTGGCATTACAGGCCCAGGATTCCCAATAAGACCACTGGGGAGAGCCATGCACCATTGATAACACGAGGGAGACAGAGGATGACATCATCTGTGCTTTGATGTCTCTCAATTGGTGGAAGAATGGTGTCTTGCAGAAAATACCATTGAACTGACATCCACAAATCAGAAAACTCAGCAACTTTTTTTGGGGGAGGGTATGATAACTGATTTCAGTAGCTACCCCCATTCTAGCTCTCTTCCACTGCTGATACTCTTCTCCCCAAAAGTGAAGTTAAATTTAGTGATGTGTCAAGCTGGAACAGGACAGGGGAAATGTGGGTGGGAGTACAGAGAGAAGGCTGCATGGAGAAACTTGGGAGGAAAACAAACTGGAGTTACAGAAAGAGGCATGAGAAGAGGAGGCAGAGGGGAAGGGCAACAGCACAGAGAAGGGGCTGACGAGCTAGGGAGGGTAGTTTTGGAATATCAAGGACAGGTGTAAGTGTACATCTAAGGATTCCTAAATGTGAGCCCCACATTGCACAGCACACGTGTATACACAGGCAGTGAGCATACACACTTGCTTACAGGTTGGATTACATATACAGGCAGTCCCCGAGTTACGTGGATCCGACTTACGTAGGTCCCACTGCCTGCGTCCTCCGGGGCAAGAAAAGCTGCGGAGCACGCGGGCAGCAGGACAGCCCAGACGCGCCGCGGCTGTCCCGCTGCCGGTGTCCTCCGAGGCTTTGCTCCCCGTCTCCCTGGTCTGCTGGGGGGGCTCCCCTCCAGCAAACCAGGGAGACGTGGAGCAGCTTTTCTCGCCCTGGAGGACATGGGTGGCGGAGGATGTGGGCAAAGCCTCAGAGGACGCCTGCAGCGGGACAGCCGCGGCGCGTCTGGGCTGTCCTGCTGCCCGCGTGCTCCGCAGCTTTGCTCCGCGTCTCCCTGGTCTGCTGGGGGGGGGGCGCAGCTAGTGCACCTCCCCCCCAGCAGACCAGGCTTTTCTCGCGGAGACACCTGGGGTAGAACAGCTGGGGCGCTGCCAGGTTGGTCCCACAGCGCCGCTCCTCGGCGCTACTGGACCAACCCGGCAGCACCCCAGCTGCTCTGCCCCAGGTGTCCCCAAGTCAGCCGCTGCTGAAACTGACCAGCGGCTGACTACAGGAAGCCTGAGGCAGAGTTGCTCTGCCCCGGGCTTCCTGGAATCAGCCTCTGATCAGTTTCAGCAGCAGCTGACTTGGGGACACCTGGGGTAGAGCAGCTGGGGTGCTGCTGGGTTGGTCCCTGCAGCGCTGAGGTGCGGCGCTGCGGGGACCTACCCGGCAGCGCCCCAACTGCTCTGTCTCAGGCGTCCAAATTCATCCTCTGTTGAAACTGATCAGTGGCTGATTCCAGGAAGCCCAGGGCAGAGCAACTCTGCCTCGGGCTTCCTGTACTCAGCCGCTGGTCAGTTTCAGCAGCAGCTGAATCTGGATGCCAGTTCCGACTTACATACAAATTCAACTTAAGAACAAACCTACAGTCCCTATCTTGTACGTAACCCGGGGACTGCCTGTACTCTCACATTTGGAAGCAAAGTGCCCACTCCTCCTTCTCCCTCTAAGGATTTGCTGTGTATTGCAGAGTCTGTGCCAGAATTATGCATTTGTAAGCATGTGCTGTGCCGGCTCCTCTGTCACAGCAGACTCTGATGCCGAGTCCTCATTCCCTCTCCCAGAGCTGCTGTGTGTGCAGCTTTGCTGAGAAGTGCTGCCAAGGTAGTGGGAGAAGTTGTCAAAGGTTCCCTCATCATTGGCTCTGTAACTTTTCATTTCCTTTTCTCCATTTCTCCTCACACTGGGCTTGCCATTCCACAGCACAAGTGTAAATGGATGGACTTCAGAGAAGCTAGAAGTACTGACCAGGTTTGATCCCAGACCCAGGCTAAAACCAGTGATGTCCGAGACAAAACTGGATAATGAGTCCCCTTCTTGTGGGAACTGGTCATCTGCTCCAGAATGGAATGATACTCGGGAGCCTTTGTCAATCCCCTCTGCTGACTATGATGATGAGGAATTTCTGCGATACCTTTGGAGAGAATATTTGCATCCAAAAGAATATGAATGGGTCCTGATTGCAGGATATATTGTTGTTTTCATTGTGGCTCTCATTGGAAACATCCTAGGTGAGTAGCACTCTGCATTTCTCCTCTGAAGAGTTGTAATATAACCTGTTTGCACGGATTTTCAGGCAGCCTATACTATGAATAAAAGGTAGGTGAGTTAACAGTGGCATCTGGGAACATTGTTTCTTGTATCCGAGAGTGAAAGTTAGATTTAGACAAACAGGGGACATGAATGTGTTTGTATCTGGCAGTTTATTTTGAAATTAAAATGGCTAACTCTTCATGTCATTTGTCATGCTTGGTATTTAAGAGGCTGGGAGCATCATGTTTTGAGAGTGTTAAAAGCAGCTCTTATCACTGTTTTCATTTAGAGAGCTACATTAAGACAGTCGGCTTTCTAGCTGTTTACTAACTAACAATTAGTCATGGTTGTAATTAGAATCCCCAAGAAACAAGCTCATCCAAACTAGGAAGGTTGTGTCAATGAAATGTTTGTTCTCTAATCTCTGTCCAGCTGGCAGTAGTGCTGAAATTCTCCAGCCCCATTCAGATCTTTGCAGACATATGTTTTCCTTCATGTGGTGCTGACAGCTGCTCTTGACAGCACTTCTGTGTCTGGTCATAATGCTGCTTTTCATTCAGAAATTCTCAAACAAGTTAGCAGAGTTTAACTTAGACATTTCAATGCAATGGCTATTTATACTCACCTGACAGGAGCACTCCAGGCACTGACAAATGTGGAAAGCAGATTAAATCAAGAACTTGTTCTTATATCAGTTGTTTGAATAGATTTCTATGCTAGGGTGAATGCTAGGGTTCAAGGATATAACTATGTAGAATGAAGCACTCCCAGCTTTCAGCCAGGGGGAGAAAGCAGACAAAAATCTCAATCTCTCTCTCTCTCTCTCTCTCTCTCTCTTTTCCTACTCTCACCCAAATTTCATTCATCTGTGAAGGAGGAGGAGGAAGGGAGGTAGTGCAGCAGGAAACTAAGAACACTGGCTGCTGCTTCATGCAGGGTTGCTCAGAATAATCTATTGGGAAAAAGTGCGGGGGACTTTGTTTGGGGGGACATGGAGGAGGGAACCTGGGGAATTTGAGGGAGGTGAACTGGTGAGTAAGGAAGGCAGAGAAAAGAGGAGGAAGGAATAGGAAGATGGAGGGATTTGAAAGTGAAGCAGAGCAAAGGGGAAGGTTGGAGGTTCTTTACCAGGTAGACTAAGAGAAAGAATGTCCAAGTGAGTGATGGAGGCAAGGAAGACATGAGGCAGGGAATGGAGAAAAGCAATATCATGAGTGAAAGTTAAAGTGAAACCTTAGGGCAGAAAGTCATGGGAATGTTAAGAGTCAAGATAGGGGAAAATGGGGATGGAGGAGTAACTGAGAATTTCGAAGTGAAACAACTGGGATATATTTGAGGTAGAGGGAGGGAGGAATGGTGCAGGGCCAGAGTGTGGAGGGAGCAGAAGAAAGAACAGGCAGGAATCTGGAGTATGGCAACAGTGAGAATTGTTGAAAAGCAAAGGCAGAAAGAGGATGAGGGGGGAAGGAAGGATGGGGGAAGAGGAGCTTGTGTATAAGAAACAGATTTAAATACAGAGAAGAGTGACTGGGGGAGATGGAAGATGGCTTTGGAATAAGGAGAAGAAGCTAGGGTGTTTGGGGAAGCTGGGAGTGACTGAAGAGAGAAAATGTGAAGGGATTTATCAGAAGCCAGTATCCTTAGAAGCT
The DNA here is from genome assembly GCF_049634645.1 of Pelodiscus sinensis. Lineage (NCBI taxonomy): Eukaryota > Metazoa > Chordata > Testudines > Trionychidae > Pelodiscus > Pelodiscus sinensis. The sequence continues at coordinate 43,000,964 of NC_134713.1, forward strand.
AAAAGTAGCTCTCGGGTAAAATAATGGAATAATTTAGGGAAATAACATATATAACTCTTTGGAATCTAACGTAAGCAGAGATTTTAAAAAAAACACTCCAGCAGTTATGTCCAAGGCTTCATTTCTAGGACAAATAAATCATGCCACACAACTAGTGGAGAATTAAGGCTACATGTAGGGACTGTGCTTAAAGTTCTTGAAACTACAGGGTACTGGACTCACGGGGGGATTAAAATGCCCAGATATCTTTTGGGTTCACTCACAACCAAACTTGCATCATCAGTGAGATGCTGAGTTACACAGGAAAGAGTTTTATAACCCAAGAAGTAAAAAATGCAGCCACAAGAGAAGTCATCTTGGACTAACTTGCTACCAGTTAGGAGGAAGTGATTAAAAATATGAGGCAAATAAAGAAACGATATGGTGTGTTTGTGAGCTACTTGAATTCAACAGTGTAATGAAGGGGTTAATAAAAGTATTAAAATATCCATTGATCAGAGTCAAATGGGAGGAATTATTCAAGTCATAATGGTAGAAAAAGACTGAACAATCTGAACATACCTCAATGAAGGCAGAACTTCTCGGGAAGTTAGTGGGGGAAGAAGAGACAAGAGGACTGGCAGGAACAAGACATGGCTACTATAATGAGAATGGAAAAGGGAGGAAGTCAACCAAACAAGACTGTATGGGCTGGCTGAAAAAATTGTGCCAGTTATGTGAAATAAGAATCTGAAAGGTGTTGGTCCTGTAACACACGTATTAGATGTAGTGTGACAAGGGAGAAAATTTCCGTATTGACTCTCATTTTAATTTTTCCCATGGTTTCCATTTTTTAGTTGTATAATTTCTCACTGGCAGTTCAGATACCCTAGCAAATTAAAATAACTACCATTCTAATGGATAATTGACATTTACATTCTGCAGTAACCACTTTTTAAAATAAACCCTTTTATGGATTCAGTACATTTCCCAATAGCCACATCCCCCCACATGTGGTACCCATTAATGGTCCCTAGACCACAGGTGGAGAAACTTCAACATTTTTATTTAAAAGAAACCACTAAGATGTTCCTGCATTAAGAATTAAAATAAAGTCCTATTTTCACCCTGTATTGTAGCTACCAGTGGTTAGCAGATTTCCATCATTTAAATGTTTTTCCCTCACTTTAGCATGAGTGTCTCTTGGACCATTTCTAAGGGTATGTCAACACTACCCCGCTAGTTCGAACTAGCGGGGTAATGTAGGCATACCGCACTTGCAAATGAAGCCCGGGATTTGAATTTCCCGGGCTTCATTTGCATAAGTGGGGAGCCGCCATTTGCATAAGTGGGGAGCCACCATTTTTAAAACCCCGCTGGTTCGAACCCCATGCAGCGCGAAGTGTACCAGTAGTTCAGAATAGGAAGCCTAATCCGAACTACCTAGTTCGAGCCCCGTGTAGCCGCGCTGCACGGGGTTCGAACGAGCGGGGTTTTAAAAATGGCGGCTCCCCGCTTATGCAATTGAAGCCCGGGAAATTCAAATCCCGGGCTTCATTTGCAAGTGTGGTATGCCTACATTACCCCGCTAGTTCGAACTAGGAGGGTAGTGTAGACATACCCATAAGGACATAAGATGTCATTGACACAAATCTTGTTTTTTAGTGGGAATTGGAGAACTGCAGCAACAACTGAAGAGATGCTGGATCTTTTGAGAGGACACTTTACAGGGGTGCTTGAAAATCCAGATTAATAAGCAGGAAGTGTTAGAATGTTTGAACAGTAAAATGCAGACATAAAAGTGGCTGGCTCTGCAAGCCTAAGATCATCTGAAGAAGGAATGGCTAGTGAAGTCTGAGATTTGGTGAATCTCATGCTAACTGAATTTTCCATTTTAAGTAAAACTATTTTGCAAAATCTTTTTCTGTAATTTAACACAATTATTTTAGTACTACAATTATAACATTTTTCTCTCTAAAGAGGAACTTGTGCAACTTGTGCTATGTATTAGAGATTGTAGAAAAAAAGTTAGGCTGTCCCAAGTGACTTGTAGCTACATATATTTGATGAAGTCCTTAGCTGGTGTATGATAGTATAGTACCCTTGTCTTCAATGAATCTACCACCACTTTACACAATTTGAAGATCTGACAGTAGTGCATTGTTATTAAATTTGGTTTCTTTTTTCATTTTTGTTTTTTATTCAGCAATCCTCATAACCAGAATAGAAACTCAATACAAATTCAGTTGAACCTTGGTCATGGTGCTAATCGTAGAGATAGGAGTAGCAGAAAATGAGAAACTTGGGAGACTCCTAAGATCTGAGTCCTCTCTCATTTGAATTACTTTCATGTTCATTTAAAACTCTTGGCTTCAGTGGACCTATCTTAGTGCAAGTGAAATCAATATCTGGTCTATAATCATTGGATGATTTGAAGCATAGAGCTATAGCTAAATCCACAGTTTGAATTAAAACCTTTGAGATGTGGTGCTATGAATCTCCTAGTTGGGAAAAAAAAGACAAGTGCTTATGTTAAATATTCTTGGAGAGAAGCTGATCTTGATATTGGAAATCAACAGAACTACACTTTTGGGCGACGTCTGCACTGCAAGCTTTTTGCGCAAAGAGCTGTTTTGCTCAAGAGTTCTTGCGCAAAAGGTCTTGCGCAAGAGCGTGTCCACACTGCCATGTGCTCTTGCACAAGGGATGTGCTTTTGTGCAAGAGCATCCATGACAGTGTGGACACTCTCGTGTGCAAGAAAGCTCTGATGGCCATTTTAGTCATAGAGGTTTCTTGTGCAAGAAACCCCTATTGCTCATCCACATTGCCTTGTTGCGCAACAGCTCTTGCTCAAGAGGGCTTATTCCTCATGGGGAACAGAATAACTCTTCTGCAAGAGACCCTCTTTTCTGATGCTCTACTGTAAATTTACTTGCGCAAGAACACATATGCAGTGTAGATGCTGTGCAAGTTTGTTCTGGTGCAAAAAGCCTGCAGTGAAGACGTAGTCTTTCAGGCTAGGGGCAGCTATGGGGACCCCCTGATCGGCCCTGCGGATGAGGCAACCAGGCAGTGTGGTGGCCACACACTCATCCCTAAGCCCCTCCACATCCCATGCCCTGAGCCCCCTTGACTGCAGTCCCCTGTTCTGGGCCCCTCCCATACCCAACCTCGTGCCCTGACTTCTGCACCTCCCACACTTCTGCCTGGAGCACCCCCACCTGACTCCCCTGCCCTGACTCCTGCATACACACCCTGTCCTAAGTCTCCCCAAACCTCTCATCCCTTTGCCCTTAATCCTGCATTCCCCCACATCGCTACCCCTGCCCTGAGCCCTCACAGACCCCAATCGCCTGCCCTGAGCCCCCTATATTCCACCCCATGCTTAAATTTCTTACATACACTGTTCTATCACACCCCCACAACTATCTGCCCTGATCCCTCCCCAAGGATGTGGGTGGGGGTGGGGGTGCGGGTGGGGAGAGGGGGTGTGCGTGCGCAATCTGACAGTATTATCTCTGAGGGTACGTCTACACTACAGCGCTAGTTCGAACTAACTTAGTTCGAATTAGTTAATTCGAACTAAGCTAGTTCGAACTAGCGCATCTAGAACTAAAAACTAGTTCGAACTAGCGTTTTGCTAGTTCGAACTAGCGCGTCCACACTGATTGGACGCAGGGGGGCATTTAAGGGCAGCTGAAACCGGTTCTGGCAGGGCATCAGGTCAGCAGTTGCTTTGTGTGGCTGCTATCTGAGGCTCGTGCTTAAAGGGACCCCCCCTGGACAGCCGGTTCTCAGCTTTTCCTGCTTGCTTGCCAACCTCGCCGAGGGACAGCAAAGCATCGGTCTCTGTGCCCGTCTGTGTCGGTGCTTCCCTTCGGGGGGGACCGCCGCAGGTGGCAACATGGAGCCACGGCTCGCCCTGCACCTTCTGGTGCACTTTCTGGACTTGCTGCTGCAAGCCTGCCAGCAATGGCTCGAGGCTGCCTGGCACCACCTGGGGAACGTCAGCCCCCTGCCTCTCCGCCTGGCCACCCTGGGGGCCGTGGAGGAGCCGCGGCGGCGCCCCGGCACCGGCGTGCCCCGCCGCATCTGGCGTCTGGACACCAGCAGTGACTGGTGGGACCGCATCGTCCTGGAGCGCTGGGACGACCGACAGTGGACCCAGAACTTTAGGATGAGGAGGGACACCTTCCTGGAGCTCTGCGAGTGGCTCGCCCCTGCCCTGCAAAGAAGGGACACTTGCATGAGGCCCGCCATCCCCCTCCAGAAGCGGGTGGCCATCGCCCTCTGGAAGCTCTCCACGCCGGACAGCTACCGATCCGTCGGGAACCAGTTCGGCGTGGGGAGATCCACTGTCGGAGCAGTGCTCATGCAGGTACGGCGCTCGTCGGCCACCGAGCCGGAGGGGTGGGGGGCTGCGAGGAGGGGATGGGCCGCCCAAGGGACAAAGGGGGGGGCGGGAGGAGGCGAAGGCACCCCGCACCGGAGGGGTCGGGCTGTCCCGGCCGTACTACACGCCGCCAGGGGGGTTGCTTCCGGGAGTGGGTCGCGGGGCACTGCCAGGGCACGCACGCTCCCAGCCACCCGGGCGCCCCACTGATTGACGCTTTGCTGTGTCTCTCTCCGCAGGTGGTCAAGGCCATCAACCGGGTGCTGCTCCGCAGGGTGGTCCGCCTCGCCGACCTGGATGCCGTCATCCGGGGATTCGGCGCCCTCGGCTTCCCCAACTGCGGGGGGGCCATCGACGGGACGCACATCCCCATCCGTGCCCCGGAACACCAGGCGTCCCGGTACGTGAACCGCAAGGGGTACTTCTCCGTCATCCTGCAGGCCGTGTGTGACCACCGGGGACAGTTCACGGACATAAATGTGGGCTGGTCCGGCAAAGCACACGACGCACGGGTGTACCGGAACTCCTCCGTGTGCCAGCGGCTGCAGGACGGGACCTTCTTCCCCGACCGCCACATCAGGGTCGGGGACGTGGACATGCCCGTCTGCCTGGTGGGGAATGCCGCCTACCCACTGCAGCCGTGGCTCATGAAGCCCTACACGGGGCACCTCAATCCCTCCCGCCAGGCCTTCAATAACAGGCTGAGCAGGGCCCGCATCGTGGTGGAGGGGGCCTTCGGGCGACTGAAAGCCCGCTTTCGATGCCTCCTCACCCGTCTGGACCTGGCCGAGCACAACATCCCTCCCGTGGTGGCGGCATGTTGTGTGCTCCACAATTTGTGTGAGCGGAAGGGGGAGGCTTTCCTGCCAGCCTGGATGGCTGAGGCTGACCGCATGGCTGGACACTACGGTCAGCCCCGCACCGCTGCTGTCCGGGAAGCCCAGCGGGGGGCCATCCGGATCCGGGAAGCCCTGCGGGAGAGCTTCCAGGTGGAGGAGGAGGAGGACTGACCTCTCCCTGCATGCCCCACCGGCGCCTTCTTCCACCCTACCCCCCCCTTCCCTTTTCCCCTCCCTACCTACTGTCAAATAAAGACACCTGTTTTTCAAACAAAAACGTCTGTTTATTTCACAGAACTGGGGTGGGGGAGGGAGGAATGAAGGTGGGAGAAGGGAGGGGGAATCCTGGGACGAGGGAGCTGGAAGGGGAGGGGAGGGAAGGGAGGAAGGGAAAGGAAAGCTCAGGGGTGGGAGTCCGGCTGCCTCTCCCGTCTCGCCACACTGCGGGTCCGGGGGCGTCGGTGGGGAATGGTTGTGGAGGGGGGGGGCAGAGAGGACAGGGGGTGTGGAGGAAGCAGGAGCGGAAGCAGGGGGAGCAAGAGGGGGAGCAAGAGGGGGAGCAAGAGGGGGAGCAGGGGGAGGAGGAAATGGAAAGCGGTCCAGCAGGCTCTGGAGGTGGCCTCGCAGGGCACGGCCCTGCTCCTCCAGGGCCTCCAGACTCCTCTGGCGCAGCCTGAGGTCCTCCTGGACCCAGTGGTCCTGGAGACGGAGCTGTCGGTCCAGGAACCGGAGATGCCGCCTCTGGTAGTCCTCCTGGTTCCTGGCTGTCCTGCTTGCCCGGGCACGGGCGGCTGCTGCAGGCGGTGTGGTGCGCCCTGCAGGCCCCGGTGCTGCAGCTGTGGTGCAAGAAGACCAGCGGTCAATTACCCCAGGGGCCCAGGTGTGTGAAACCCAGCTCCCCTCTGCAAGGCCAGGGCCCCTGCAGGATCCCCAGCTGCTGCTCCGTGGTGGGCAAGGCCCAGGCGCACGGTCCCGGGGCTCCCTCTCGCCCCAGCCCCCCGTACACATAAGGGGAACACGAGGGTACTCACAGGTGGACGCCTCCCCGGCCTCTGATGATGCAGGCGAGCGGCTCTGTGGGGTGCCTCGGGGGTCCCGGGTCCTGGGAAGGCTGGCGGCAGGCTCCTGGCCCTCAGAGCCCTCCTCCTCCTCCTCCGTCTCCAGGAGCGGTCCCTCTGCCCCGGGGTCAATCACGTCCCGGGGGGCAGGGACGGCATGAGGCCCCAGGATGCGGTCCAGGGCATGGAAGTGGGGGCAGGCCTCTGGGTCAGCCCCTGGCAGGCAGGCCCGGGAGTAGGACTGCCGCAAGTCCTTAATTTTGCAGCGCACCTGCTCCCGGCTGCGCTGGTGGCCCCTGGCAGCCAGACTGGCAGCCATGCGTCCGTAGACGGCCGTGTTCCGGTGGCTAGTGCGGAGATCGTGGACATTGGAGGCTTCCCCCCAAACCTCGATGAGGTCCACGATCTCCGCACTTGACCAGGCGGGCGCCCGCCTTTTGCGCCCCCGGGCAGGCTCCCGGGAGCCGCCAGGCTGGTCGTGGGGAGCAGTGGAGGGCTGGGAGCCCTCGGATGGCTGGCTCATTGTGTGGCAGGTGCAGGCTGTGCAGGCACGGGTGCTTGCAGCCTTGCAACTGGCACAAAGTGAGTAGCCAGCCCGTGGCCCTTTAAGGGCTCCGGGGCCGGGAGGGGGGCAATAGAGTTTCCCTGGTGTTGGCCAGAGTGGCCACCAGGGAAACCTGGGAAGCCTTAGCCTCCCACTAGTTTGAACTAAAGGGCTACACAGCCCTTAGTTCGAACTAGCTAGTTCGAACTAGGCGTTAGTCCTCGTAAAATGAGGTTTACCTAGTTCGAACTAAGCGCTCCGTTAGTTCGAATTAAGTTCGAACTAACGGAGCGCTAGTGTAGCACCTAGGAAAGTTAGTTCGAACTAACGGACGTTAGTTCGAACTAACTTTCTAGTGTAGACATACCCTGAGGCAATAGAACTGTTTTTCCTTTTACACCAAATTTCCAAGGGTACCGGTCACTGCTACAGCTAGACTGTTCCCTGTCAATAAGCTAAAAAGTTCCTCTGCGGTATGATGTATTTAAATTGAGCAGACCCTCTGTGAATACCATTACCAATCTCAACCTGTCTGGCACACTAGATCTTACAGACTTTCAACGACTCCATTTGTGGGGAGAGGAGTTAAGCAGACACTCCCTGAGCTGCTTCTCTCCCAGCCCACAAGTTCAGAACTTAAAATGGAAATGGAAATGAGATCCAGGTTGGCACTGCGAACATGTCTGCACTGCATCTGGGAGTGAGTCTCCCAGTCTGGGTACACAGACTTGCACTCATGGGCTCATGCTAGTGTAAGGCCAGCAGACACCAATTGGCTGTGGTCAGAATTGAATCTTGGAGCTTTACAGCTTAGTGCAAGTGTTTCCACTGCATGAGCTACAGGCCAGCTGGCTCATAGCTAAGGCTGTAGAGAAGATTCATTATTCATTCTGCAAGTGGTGTCATTGCCACTTGATGGAATGGTACACCGCACCCAAAAGTTGTGTGGGTTACATACTTCTAGCTGAGGAAGAGTGACCTGAGCTTCAGAAAAAACAATGAAGTGTTCTGTGGCACCTTAAAGACTTCCCAGTTGAAATTCCAGACGAGTCCTCAAATGCCAGCAGTCCCTTGTCATCTGCAGACCAGGTCAAAACTGGCACTGCTGGAGCTTAGTGTAAGCACCTCTACCACATAAGCTAAAAGCCAGCTGGCTCTTAGCTAAGACTCATTATTCTCCCTGTAAGTGGTCACAGTGCCATTAGATGGCATGGTACACAACACCCAGAAAGCTTGTGGGTTATATTACCACACTGAGAATAGCTGTCCAGGTGCATGTGCTTTGGTTGGAATTCAGGCTGCCAAGCCTGGGGGAGTTGTAGTGACAAAGCAACACTCACCTTGATATTTTTAGAGCACTATCATATGCTCTGCTAACTCAGGGTACGTCTACACTACAGTGTTAATTCACTTATCTTAATTCAAAATAGTTAATTCGAATTAAGTTAATTCGAATTAACGCGTCTACACACAAAATGCAGTTTGAATTAGCATTTTGCTAATTCGAAATACTGCATCCACACTGACTGGACACAGAATCGGATTTCAGGTCAGGCAGGGCATCAGGTCAGGAGTATCTGTGTATAGCTGCTGCCTGAGGCTATCTGACGCCTGTGCTTAAAGGGACAACCCCTCCATCCCCCAGGCAGCTGGTTCTCATGTGTCCCTGCTTGCTTGCCTGCCTTGATGAGGGACAGCAAAGCATTTGTGTCTCTGTATGCTCTGGTTGCCCTCACTTGGGACACCACAACACTCTGCAACATGGAGCCAGAGTTGCTCCTGGGCACTCTGGTGCTTCTCGTTGACGTGTTGCTGCGAGCCTGGCTGCACTTTCTGCAGGCTGCCATCCCGGAGGTCCATCAGTATTCAGGAGGCCCTGTGGGAGAGCTTCCACCCTGAGGAGCACTAAGAGTCTCCCTGGTGTGCCCCACTGGGGGCTTGTGCCTCATTCCTCCCTCCTTCCACTTACTCCTCCCTAACTCCCCTTCCTGATGTCAAATAAAAACACATTTCTTGTCAAAAACAAACTCTCTTTATTGTCCAAAACTGGGATGGGAATGAGGGTGGGAGAGAGGAGGGGAAAAACTGGGAGGAGGGAGCTGGAAGGTTGAGGCAAGAGGAGAAAGGGGGAGGAGAAGCTTAAGGTTGGGGGTCTTGCTGGACAAACTTGATTTTTATGCAAACCTGCTCCTGGGTTCACATGTGGTCTTTGTTGGCCAGGCTGGCAGCTTTCCTTCCATAGCTTTCCTGCATTCCTCTGTCTAGTGCGGAGATCATGGACATCCCCCCCAAACCTGAGTATGGTCCACCCTGATCTCCACCCTGGTCCAGGAAGGTGCCTGCCTTCTCCAGGCCCTGGCAGACTCCTGGGAACTGGCAGGCTGCTCCTGGGGAGTGGTGGAGTGCCGGCTGCCAGTGGCTTACTGGCTCATGTTTTGAGGCCACTGGGTCAGGGCAGTGAATGCTGGCTCTGGGCCGGCAGGCTTGGAGCTGGCACAGGCACTGAGACCAGAGTCAACCCCTTTAAGGGCTCTGGGGCTTGGGGAAGGGAGAAGAGTTTTCTTGTTTTGGCCCAGAGTGGCTACCAGGGGAAACTGGGAAGGCCGGAGGCCCCTTATTTCAGAATAAGCATCTACACAGCTCTTATTCCAAATTAGCTAATCTGAGTTAGGCATTATTCCTCATAGAATGAGGTTTAACTAACTCGAATTAAGCACCCCGCTATTTTGAATTTAATTTGAAATAGCAGTTTGCTTGTTTAGATGCTATGGAAGTTAATTTGGAATAATGGCTGTTATTTTGAATTAACTTTGATGTGTAGACATACCCTCAGATCCATAGACCAGACTGGCAGGTTCATTCCCGGATACACTGTATACATACCCTGAAGGGTTGAATAGCCTGGCTCATCACTTGGCCAGAATACTGCTTGTCCATAACAAACCCTATAGCAGCTCAGTCCAGAAGTTAGCAAGCGCCTGTGGGGCTATATTTGAAGTCCAATACAGTTCATGATCAAATGATTAAATAACTATTTTCTATAATTTTTCTAAAAATAAGGCCTTGCATTCTTCCCTCATTGACTGATAGTATTATAATTATTTTATCTCCTGTGTTACTGTAGTTCAAATCAGAGACATTATTAAACTCTTGTTTTGCCATCACTACCAATTTGATTATTTCTCAGGGATTGTAATAATTTATACACTGTTCCCTTGGGCATCTGTGTCTTGATTAATTGTTATTCAGTAATTTAGACTCTATCTTAATTTTACTTTGACAGTTAGATCAACCGATAATAAAATAATCTTAATAAATTATATATTTACAAATGAGCACAGATGCAATATGAATGACAGAGAACCATATTAGGCTCTGATGATCAATTCACTTTGAGGTATGTCCATCTACATTTTCATTTAATCAGAAGTAGCATTTTTTGACTCTTCTTACATTTTGCATCTGGGTTTTTTTTTTTACTCGTCTTTCTTTGTAGGGATTTGTGTGTCAATATTGTTTTGTGCAATTTGTGATATGCCATCCTGTGTAGATTTATTTAGCTTTGATTGCATGGATAAATTCAAAAGGACCATTTGTCTCTGGATTTTAAATTGATGGTATTGCTTTTAATTGTTTCCTAATACAAGATGTTTATCATGTGCTGATTACTGAGGAAGATTTAACAGTCATACTGATGCAAACAAGGATTCTTTAGCTGAAAAGTTTGCATTATTATTACTTAGGAGTCTATGAGTCTATTACTTCAACCTGTTGCCCACTGTCAAGTTGGCATATAGAGCAAAAATTATCTTAACCGTCCCCCTCCCCCAAATCATTTACTGTGATCCTGAGCAATAAGGAACTGGGAGTGTTGTGTGTGATAAAAGTCACTTATTCACCTGCACATGCTCTGTAGAAAAAATGTCCATAACCTTCTTAAAGGAAAACAAACCATGGCCAAAGCCTATGGTTTTGTGTTGCAAGATGTTTTTCTCCTAATGATGTATGAAAAAGGAGTGTTGTCCCTGTCTGTGCATACAAATACAGTCTGTGTTGCTGCCAGAATGGGGTTGTTGCTCTTTGCTATTTTACAGCTTATTTTTTTCTAAAGGGGTGCAAGATGGATTCCCACTTTCCAGTCATCTTCTACCCTTGTACCATGAGTGTCTGCTTCTGCTGATGTAGTTTGCTGCTTCATTCTTCCTCTGTATTTAGCCCAACAGGAATCTCACACTCCAGAACTGATTGCTGTTTACAGGCAATGAGCTCTTGGTTGGTTCTCCAGGTGCAGATGCTTTAGCAGTAATTAGATAATCATTGCCTCATCATATATATTGTAGCCCCGTGTCTGTGAGTCTGTAATGCCAAAATGCTGGCTGTTCCTTCTGGGCGGCGCTGTTGCCTGAAATGCTGGCTGTTCCCTCTGGGCAGCGCTGTTGCCTCCCTGGCTGTTCCCTCTGGGCAGCACTGTTGCCTGAGTCACATTCTTCGCCTCCCACCTTGGCGCTCGGCTGACTTCTGCGCTGCTCAGCTGGGCCGCCATGGGGGAGCAAGCAGTGCAAGTGGCCGTTTGTGCACCGCGGTCCCCATGCAGCACCTCCATGCTGCATGGGGAGCATGGGGCCCAAACGGTCACTTGTGCTGCTTGCTCCCCCGCGGTGGCCTGGCTGAGCAGCGCAGAAGTCAGCTGAGCGCCATGGCAGGACGGGGAAGGGGGCGGGGCAGTGACGTACACGGCCAGGGGGCAGGGCCTGGCTGTGTATGTTACTGCCCCACCCCCCTTCACATCCTCCTTCGCCTCCTGCCATGGCGCTCAGCTGACTTCTGCGCCGCCCAGCTGGGCCACCGCGGGGGAGCCCAAATGGCCGCTTGCTCTGCTTGCTCCCCTGCAAAAGCCTGGCTGAGCAGCGCAGAAGTCAGCCGAGCACCATGGTGGGAGGCGAAGGGAGACAGGGCGGTGACGTACATGGCCAGTGGGCGGGGCCTGGACGAGCGTGCATCCCCGAGGGAGACAGAGAAGAGTGGAGAGAGAATGAGAGGCAGGAGGGGGAGAAGAGAAAGAGAGAGATGGAGAGATAGGCAGGAGGCGGAGGAGAGCCGAGAGAGAGGGGGGGAGGCAGTAGAAGGAGGAGAGAGAGAGAAAGAGACACGGAGCGAGAGACCGGAGGCTCAGGAGAGAAGACCGACATGGAGGAGAGACCTGGAAATCCCGTCTTATGACGGGCTAATTGGCTAGTCTTTATATGAAACATCCATATACAAGCTGCATGTTTACACATGTAACCCCCCCCCCCCCAAGGAGATTACCTAGATTCCTGGGGCTCTGTCTCCTGGCAGCTCAGGGAGAGGTACACTGTCCCTGGTAGGGAGAGGGAGCCAAGGCAAACTTAGAGTCTGCCCGGCAACCAGTAGGTAGTAAGATGCCCCTCCCAGGGAGATCAGGAAAGGGGAGAAGCCATTTTTTTGAGTCAGTCTGGAGCCAGCCAGGGTAAGGGCAGGACTGGGTGTGTGGGGAGTTGGTAAGCCCCAGGCCTGCATGCAGGGTTCCCCCTGAGAACTGGCCTTCAGGAATCTGAAAGCAAGATCTCTCAGCTGGGTTCTTCCTTCTCCACTGATGATTCCCAGTTTGTAGAATTTGCTAGAACCCCCCCCCCCCCCCCCCCCAAGCCAGGCTGAGTTAACCCTCCAGTTCCCTAGGTGAGACCAGTCCCCACACGGTCAGCTCTGCTCTGTCTTCTAGTTCAGGGCTGCTGCCTGCTCTGTGTGTGTCTGGATGCTGGGCTAGGAGACTACAGTTTGGATTTTAGTACAGTTGTATAATCTGCATCTTGAGCCTTGCACCCCTTTGTGGTGAGGGGAAATCCTGGGACCAAAGCAGCCTGATTACTGCCTGAACAGGATCCCTGCTGGCAGAGACCAGCCCCTCTGCAGTGACTGAGGAGTCCAGAGTCATCTCTGAACCGGCAGATCATTCATAGAGTTTGTGAGTGCACCATCTCTTAGGGTACGTCTACACTACAGCGCTAGTTCGAACTAACTTAGTTCGAATTAGTTAATTCGAACTAAGCTAGTTCGAACTAACGCATCTAGAACTAAAAACTAGTTCGAACTAGCGTTTTGCTAGTTCGAACTAGTAAGTCCACATTGAGTGGACTCTGAACAGGGCTTAAGGATGGCCGGAAGCAGTGCCGGCAGGGCATCAGAAGAGGACTTAGAGCATGGAGATACTGTCTCAGGCTAGCCGAGGGCTGCGCTTAAAGGGTCCCGACCCCCACCCCGGACACACAGTTCTAAGGGGTGCCCCGCTTGCAAAGAAGTTCTGGCTTGGAGTGCCCTGAGTGCCCACACTGGGCACATCACACCACTCGGCCATCAGCCCGGCTGCACTTGCCGCAGGCTGCCATCTGGGGAGAGGGAGTAATTGGGGGGCTGCAGGAGAGCTTCCACCCCCAGAAGCCCGCAGAGCCAGCCCAGTCCTCCCCATCGGGGGCTCGTACCCCATTCCTCCCTCACCTCCTTCCACTTGCCCTTCCCTAGCCCCCCTTCTTCTTAATGTACAAAATAAAGATAACGTTTCTTCCAACATTGACTCTGTCTTTATTGAAAAAAACTGGGGGAGACTGGGAAAAGGAGGTGGGAGAGGGGAAGAGAAAGGCTGGGAGAGGGGAGGGCAACTAACATGATCAGGGGTTGGGAACAGGTCCCAGATGAAGAGAGGCTACAGAGACTGGGACTGTTCAGCTTAGAAAAGAGGAGACGGAGGGGGGACAGGATAGAGGTCTGTAAAAGCAGGGGTTGGGTGGAGAGGGTGCATTCAGAAAAGTTCTTCATGAGTTCCCATAAAGAAGGACTAGAGGACACCAAAGGAAAGGAATGGGTAGCAGGCTTGAAACTAGTAAGAGAAAGTTGTTGTTGACAAAGCAAATAGTTAACCTGTGGAACTCCTTGCTGCAGGAGGCTGTGAAGGCTAGAACTAGAACAGAGTTTAAAGGGAAGTGAGATCAAGTCATGGACGTTGGGTCCATGGAGTCCTATTAGCCAGAGGGTAGGAGTGGTGTCCCTGCCCAAAGTTTGTGGAAGGCTGGAGAGGGATGGCACGAGACAAATGGCTTGGTCATTGTCTTCGGTCCATCCCCTCCAGGGTCCCTAGGGTTGGCCGCTGTGGGCAGACAGGCTACTGGGCTAGATGGACCTTTGGTCTGACCCAGTACGGCCATTGTAAGCTCAGGGCTCAGTGTCGGGGGTCTCAGTGGACCCCCTTGATTTTCATGCACACCTGGTCCTGGGTGGCCAGGCTGGCAGCTCTCCTGCCCTAGACGGCCACTTTCCTGTGCCTAGTGCGGAGATCGTGGACGAGGTCCACGATGTCCGCACTAGCCCAGGAAGGTGCCCGCCTCTTGCGGTCCAGGGCAAGCTCCCGGGAGCCGCCAGCCTGGTCCCGGCAAGAGGGGGTGGGCTGGGGGGCATCGGGTGGGTGGCTCTGTGCCGTGCCAGGTGCAGGGTCTGCTAGCTGGGTGCTGGCAGGCTTGCACCTGGCACGGGCACCGTAGCCAGCCCGTGCCCCTTTAAGGGGTCCGGGGCCGGGAGGGGGGCATAGAGTTTCCCTGGTGTTGGCCAGAGTGGCCACCAGGGAAACCTGGGGAGGGCTAGCCTCCCACTAGTTCGAACTAAAGGGCTACACAGCCCTTAGTTCGAACTAGCTAGTTCGAACTAGGCGTTAGTCCTCGTAAAATGAGGTTTACCTAGTTCGAACTAAGCGCTCCGCTAGTTCGATTCAAATTCGAACTAGCGGAGCGCTAGTGTAGCGCATAGGAAAGTTAGTTCGAACTAACGTCCGTTAGTTCGAACTAACTTTCTAGTGTAGACATACCCTTAGTTAGTCAGTCAGGGAATTTGTTTTGAGGGCCCCCTATTTCCTGAACTGTATCCTCAAGCCAGGGAGTAAGGGTTTGGGGATTTTATAACCTGCTGCATATTAAATCTGTGGAGGGATTTACTATCTTCTCCCGCTTGTGAGTCCTTTGGGCTGTACTGAAACCAGTCAGCCACACTGCTAAACCACTGCAGAGAAGAAATTTGTGGTCATAGGTCATCAAGGGCCCCAACAAAGTACGCGTACCAACAGGACACCAATCTTACATTTGCTATATCAAGTCACGTGACTGGGGCAAGTCACAGGTATTAGCAGCGTGGGCACCAGTGAACCTAAAAATAGTGTTTTACCCTGTTATGTTATATTTGTCTCCTGTTTAATATAATTGTGTTGCATATATTGTTTGTGTTATTTCTTGGAAGTCTCCAACTATCTGGCAAGTAAGTGGCGATTACCCTGTGATTAGAATTTTCCTCCCAAGCTGCCCTGGTGACCCTGCCAGGAAAGAGTGAGGGGGGTGGAGGCACCACCAAATAAATTCATAGGGAAAAAAAAAGAGGATACACCCTGCTGAGTGGGTGGTGGGATCCAGAAGAACCCACACCTGTCCATCAAAACCTGCAAGCAGATTGGCATTAAAGGTAACCGGGTGGAGAGGGGGCACTGCACGGATTACAGACTTCCATGATTTTTGTAAAAGTTTTTTCTCTCTCCTGAAGGAAATTTTGAAAGATCCCTTCCTGCATTTTTGCCATTGCATAAATGGGGGAGATCTGAAATACATTGATTGTTCTGAAACCTTGAGAGGGGCAGAAACACTCATCTAGGAGGAGCACCAAAATTCCCTATTGCTTTAGGGTGAAGGGCTGAGTAGCCCTGACTAGTCACTGGGCCAGGAAACTGCTTAGGATGTTACAGTGTGCCTGCCTACCTGTGCCCTGCTGGTGTTACTTGGCTAATGTGCAGTGGGAAGATCTAGGCTTTGGTTCCATCTCCCTCCACACATCCAGAGTTGTATTTATCCCATAGAGTACCATGGGAGAGCTCTCACCCCTGGAATGCACGGATTAAAGTCGTGCATTGCTCTTGCATACTTTTTCAAGAGTATCTTGC
The DNA here is from genome assembly GCF_049634645.1 of Pelodiscus sinensis. Classification (NCBI taxonomy): domain Eukaryota; kingdom Metazoa; phylum Chordata; order Testudines; family Trionychidae; genus Pelodiscus; species Pelodiscus sinensis. Next base: position 43,016,764 of record NC_134713.1, read on the forward strand.
ATACTTTTTCAAGAGTATCATACTTTTTCATTGTATCTACCTCAACACTTGTACAACTCGAAGACACAATGTATTCTTCAGAGATTAGCATTAGACTGGATTGAATAATAGTCCAAGACTTGAACTGTGATTGACTTGTACTGGGCTCCTTGCTGACCTGTGCCACAGTTCTTGGACTTCTCATCCTTAACATCAGAACTGGACATTATCTGCATTGCCATTCATCCTTAATTTTAACAAGGATGGACAATAAAGGCATTCCACAGTCCTGAAACTGTTATCAAGACATTGTGTTGAAATGCAAATCTGGTTATTAAATTTAAAGTATTAGTACTAAAGTACAAAACTAGTGTGTGAAGCAGTGATCGCTGTGAGAGCATTTAGCATGTTATGTGTCAGCTTCTTACTTTCTTTTCCAAGCAGTTACTATTTAGAGGCAGGAGAACAATTTTGATACAATCAGTTAGGATCCCTGAATTACACAAATTGCCAGTGAAAGCATATCCAAACCAGTAAGAGCTATTCTGCATTGTATTAGGGACTGTAGGCTTGTTTCTATGATGTTTCACTTTGGTGAGTTAGGTGGTTAGCTGCAGGAAAATGAACCTTACACATTGATTTAAAACGTGATCATCTAATACTTAAACCCAAAAAGCAAAGCCAAGGAGCAGATTTATAAACACTCAGTTTGTGGTATCAGCACTACAAGGGCACACAAAGCCATATGTAGTTAGTGTGATCCAACAAGGTTTCCAGTAGAGATGATCCAGGGCATTTTTCTAATAATTGTGGTATCTTAAAGTGGTGTACAAAATCAGGTCAAGATATTACATATTAACAATACTTGGGGATACTTTAGAGAAATTGTCATTGTTCACCATGTACCATGGCTGTCAGAAGCAGAGCAGGGCTCAATCTTCTAAATAACCCTCCTCTAGTCAATTCTCCCCTCATGCTATTTCACCCTAACCCCTGCTTCCTGCAGCAAATTGTACAGTCTCATGAGGCTTACCAGGTGCTAGTGATACCAGAAAAGGGGGAATAGGGTATGTATGAGAGAGAGAACGAGTTAGGACTGACACACAAAACCTTAACTATGACTTCAACAATGTTAAAGCTGAAGCACTTTCCAAAGGAATCGACTATGCACCAGTGAGATATATCAAACAGTTGATGCAAATGATTGTGATGTCACCATCTAGGTTTTGCCATTAGGATGAACTGGTTTTTGGTATGTGTGAGAGATGGAAGTAAATGTTCTTTTATCCCATGGCAGATGCAGTGTCCATCTCATATCAGATACCCAAATTGAAAAGTGAGGGCTGTGTGACCAGGTGCCCGGAAGGAATCACACTGAGAAAACCTCCCCGCACTAGTGCTTTATTTTATAATGAGGTTCACCAAGTCAGTTACAAAAAAGCTTTGGTAGGAGCACACTGGTTAACAAGAAGCCCAACAGCATTCCAGCCTATCATATTCCAGTCTCCCATTCAGACATATTGACCTAATATGATGAGTGGTTACTGAAAATCCCGGTCACTGTAGGTGAGGTTTTACTGTTCTTAAAGGATCAAACCCATACCCCTCAGTTAATATGTACTGCAGATTTTACCCAAATATCACTCTGAAAGCCAATCCGTAGTAAACTAACTAAATATTTATTAAGAAAAGAAGAGAGTTGTTGACTAAAAGATTGCAAGTATTTGTAATATATTAAGTCCTTATAGCAGATTTGTAGCAGGAATGGATGATTCTTCTGACTTGCAAAAGTCTCTCCAAAATCATACCCAAATCTACTGGACTAAGCAGAGGGCAGCCTTGAAGTTGTTATTCCTACTCTATTGCTTTCAAGGTGACTGTGGCACATAGCTGACTTTGAGCTACAGTTTAATAATCATCTACAAGTGATAATAATGGTAACTTCAAGGGTCAGTACTTGCTACTCAAGTGGTAAGAATTCAAATGCTGTTTAGGTTGAGAGTCTGTCAGACTTTCCTTGCATTTTCTAGGGTATTCTAAGGGTTTGTCTACACTATGCAGAAAGATTGATATTGCCAAAGACAATCGTCCAGGGTTGGAATAGTGGGTCTACTAAAGACCCACTAATTTGATTTCAGAGGGCACCCCCATTGGCACTGGTAGTCCTTGTCCTCATGAGGAATAAGGAAAATCAGCAGCTGGTTTCACTTTTATAGCTGAAGCAGGTGGCCAAGTGTTTTTAGCACAGCCTGTAACTGAGGATTTTTTTTCTGAGCACACACTGACCCACCACTTTGAAGTTAACATTCATTTTAATGCATAGGTAATCTAGTTATACTCATTAGCCAACAGCCAGTCGTTCATATTAATAAGGATGGATAAACTGAAGATGTAGATAATATTATTGGTTTCCTGCAGTACCTCACATCTTTGACCTCAAGGTTACCTGAACACAGTTGCATTCATAATATAAGGCAGTTAAGACCTAAAAATGATTCAACACCTAAAAACTAATTTGATTACATTGGTAAATTTCCAACAAGATACAGGTACAAAGACATTTATTGACACCCTTTCTATTACTACAAATGAATGGGATTAGTGATTGCTGGTCTAGTACATCCCTTTGATATCACACAAAAGTGAATTGTACTGATACAGTTGCAATGCCTCTTGTTAAATTGTGGATGGTTGTACACAGGTTAGCTGATTTGCTAGTGTCACAGGCTGTACATTAGTTAACTTTTTGGCCACCATTTCTACAGCAGATTTGTCCTGCGTAAAAGTAGGGTCCCAGGGAGAAAATAATTATAAACACACTGTGTTTCCATACGCTTACACCTGAAACCTATTAAAACATATGAGAATTTCAGTGCATCTTTCAGTTCTGCAGATGGTACAATAGTAGGTGGAATATAATCTGCCTGATGGTGTACTGGAAAAGAAAATATTTGTGTATGGAAAGTATCATTTCTTCCACTTCAGCAATTAAACACTGCCTATAGTTGTAATTTTTTTTGTTTTGTTCTGGGACACAACTTTAAGCCATGTTCCCGAAGGTCAATTAATGTATAGTCCTGTTTTTGTTGAGTACTTGGTATAAGAACATAGCAGAAGAATGTCAATTTATGAAACTTCTGTAAATAAAATGTCACTTCCCATAGTAAATAACACCACTGGAAGATTTGTCCACCTGTCTGCCCAAACAAGCAAGCGGATTTTGTGCTGACAGTTGTTACTGGGGTTTAACTGTAAGTAAAATGTCAGAAGAGGCAAGCATGCATTCAACTACTGTAGTGAACACTTTGTACAAAAGAAAATGAAAGGATTCTTTTTTACAGGGGTGGGATGGCTAATCATCCTCTAATGTTGTTCTGAAAGATGTTGTTCCATCTGAAAGATGGAAATAGGGTCTGTGCCAAAAGAAAAAAATGGAATCCTGAACAAGTAGAAAAGATCACATTCCTAAAAGTTACCAGTAGATGTTTTGATTCTTCAAATATGTTTTGATTCTTCTCATAATTGGGATTACAAATATGTTGCCAAACTGAAGCAATGTGGGATTTCTCTGGCAGTCCTACTTTCTCCTCTCCATAACTGTGCTGGAGATGAAATGCACTGTATTTTTCACTGACAAGAAACAAGTACTTACTTGCACTTACCTATGCAGCAGTTCCTGTATAACAATGGTGATTATTGGTGTTCTGACAATGGAATGGAACTTCACAAGGGATCTTACTGTGATGGGGGAAATGCCCTTGATGTGCCCTTAGCTTCATCTGCTTGGTAGGTTACCCAGAAGGCAAATAGCAAAGTTTCAGCTGGTTCTGGTTTTGCTGCTCACATTTAATTAGGACCCCAAAGGCTTACTTGTACAATATTTCTGAATTCTCAGAGAGATTATGTGAACAGAACTTATTTTTTCAGAGTTAATTTAGTACAGTACTTGTGAAAAGTGTTGGAGTGACAATTCTAGTGACCAAACCCTCCATTTACCCCCTTGAGCAGATACATCATTGTCAGGGGCAATGTAAGCTCCCTCATCTCAGCTTTATGATGTACCTTTATATTGTTCTGGAAGAACCTTTTTCTGCAGGTAACAAGGTAGCTAATTTTCCATGTCTTTTCTGTCATTGGGTGTCTCTGCTCGGGTTGCTAATTCAGTTACATGCTGGTGTCTTTGTGGTTCCTTCTCCAATAGGAACTGAACAGAAACTAATCTCTCTACCCAGATTCATCAGCTTTTCAAACTATACCTTGGTTCTAGATCCTTATGTTACTTTCCATTTCTTACTGCCTATCCCACACTTTGGCTATGTCTACACAGCAGCGTTATTTCGGAATAACTGATGTTATTCCAAAATAATATAGTCCATGTCTATACTACAAACAGTTATTTCAACATAATGTCAAAATAATGTCAAGCTGGAGGACTGCTTACTCCAACTCCTGGAACCCTCATTGTACAAGGAATAAGGGAAGTTGGGGGAAGTGTGCTCTATTTTGAAATAAGTGCTATGTAGACAGTGCTAAAAGCCGAAATCAGCTATTTCGATTTAAGCTACACAATTAGGGCTTATTTAGACTGTATTCTTCTCTGCAAATGAAGCAGATCAAAAATTCAAATAAAGCACGGATTTGCAAGTCTCTCACTTCATTTGCATAATCGAGAGAGCGCTTTTTCGAGAAAGGGTTTTCGGAAAAACACCCGTAGTCTAGCTGGAGTTCTTTCGAAACTCCTTCCTTTTTTGAAAGAACCCGTACTCCTGAAAAAATGAGGAGTACAGGTTCTTTCGAAAAAGGAGGTTGTTTGGAAAGACCCCTGTATAGACACAATTATGCAAATGAAGTGCGAGATTTGCAAATCCACGCTTCATTTGAATTTTCGATCTGCTTCATTTGAATTCCTTTTTTGAGAGAAGAATGCAGTCTAGATGAGCCCTTAGCATAGCTCAAGTTTAGCAACTATGTGTAAACATGCCCTTTGTGATCAAGTGAAATAAGACTTTTGTTGGGAAGTTGTTATATTAATTTAACCGCCTTTATTTACTATGCTTCTCAGATCTGGAATTGCGTTCTGAGTGCTGCTGTCAAAGAAGGGGCTGGATCAAGGTTTTCAATCTAATTCTGGGAGCATGTTCTTTGGCTTGTTTAATTTTAATGATCAGAATGGTACTTGTGATGTTGACTAGTGATGTGGTTTGTGATTCATAGCTTGAAATGCTTTCTGGGCTACAATTACATTTTGACTCTTCTCAGAGTTGGGGTTACAAATATACTGGCAATCTGTAGCAATGTAGAACTTCTCTGACAGTCCCCTTTTCTCCTCTACATAGCAGTGCTGAAGATGAAATTTCTTTCTGAAAAGAAACGAGCTTTGGGCATGGATATATTTTCAGAAGCATTCAGAGTATGTGGAGAAGAGTACCTTCCTTTGTATGGTCTTTCTGTCTACACTTTTAAATACTCATTTTAGTTTTGCCCATTAGTCCCCACTTATGCCTCTATGTAGGCATAATTACAAGAATACAGTTTCAAAGGTGCACAGTATTTCAGCCACAGACTTTCCTTTGACTTCAATATGAGTTGTGCAGGTAAAACCTCACAGAATGTTTCTAGCATGTAGGGCATGAGTTTGTTACACAGAGATGTGCGTTGCGGCATATTTAAAGATCCCTACATCTCTAAGATAAAGTGTGCACCAGGTTACACTGGACTCTTGCACAGACATCTTTCTATTATTTAAATCTAAATAAATACATTAATGTAATTATGACTCACTCCGTACTTCTCAGCTCTGCAGAGATGACCAATAACAGTGTCTATTAGGGTATGTTTCCACTAGGGGATAAGTTCAAATTAAGATACACAATTTCAGCTACATTAATTACGTAACTGAAATAGGAGTACCTGAACTTGAATTTTGGGGCTTTCCACATTGCAAGAATTCAAAGGGAGCATGCTCTCCCTTCAACTTCCCTTACTCCTCATGGAAGCAGGACTATCAGCATCGACCTCAGCGCCCCTCTCAGTTTGAATTAGCGTGTCTTCACTAGACCCGCTGATTCAAACCCTGGAAGATTGACAGCAGCAGCTTTGACCTTCTCTGTAGTGTAGACATACCCTTAGTGCTAATTATAATTATTTTTGTATGTTCAACATGGAAGTGAAAAACTGAGTAGTTGAGTCATCCACTCTCATTCTTCCCAAAGCCTCAAGTGTGTATGGCAGAAGTCCTATAGTACCAATCCATCCTTATCTTGGGCTTGTTATTCCTGGTCTTTTATATTGACATGAAATAATGCCATTACATGCATTATTACGCTATGGAGTGTATCTCTCCATCACTGATTCAGTCCCTGGAATCACCCAAGAAATACTTGTCTAGATAGCCTAGTATTATGTATTCTTAAAAGATGTCCCAGGTGTGTCCAGGTCTTCTTCCACACTACTTGTATTGTTGTAGGCAGTCATACCTATTCTATGACTTCTTAATTGCTTATTTTGTAAGTCCATTTTATTTTAATTATTCCAGGCAGGCACCTTCACCAAAAGCTATTCTGTTTGCATTTCATGGACTTACTATTTTCCCAGGACTCTCCTCAATATAGGAGGATGTGTAGAGTATTGCTTCTAAAGATCTTAAGCTTTATATTTTTACTAATCACATGAAATTGTGTAAGGTATTGAGTTTTTGTAACTATAACAGTCACTTTTCCCATTCTGGCATTTACATCAAACACAGTCCCATCAGTATAACTAATGACAGATCCAAGATAAGTGAAATTAATGAGTTTTCAAAATTTTACCTTCCAAGCAGATAAAATCACTGACAGAGAAATTAATTTTCATAACTTCCATCTTTGATTTATTGATAAGACCTGTTTGCTTGTCAGAATTTGCAAAAACATTGGTCTTTCTGCCTATCTTTGACTGAGTTATTTATAAGACAGATATTGTATGCAAAGTCAGTCTCTGAGCTCACCATCTATCTGCTCAGTACCTGTTTCCATACACATAGTCTGTCACATAACAAAGTCAATATTGACACCAAACAAGATAGCATCTTATCTCCTATCTTTCCTGACATATGTGGAAAAATTAAGCCAGACTATTAAGTCCCAAGTTATCTGAACTGTATAGTGAGTGTTCTGGTGATTTTTTTTTTAATTTGAATGACTTTAGTGGGGAATCCATAGATTTGTATTACCTGCCACAGTGATTCTCTATCCCCATTATGAAACACTTTGGCTACATCTACACTGGCCCCTTCTTCGAAAGGGGCATGCTAATTTTGAAAGTGGGAATAGGGAAATCCGCGGGGGATTTAAATATCCCCCGCGGGATTTAAATAAACATGGCCGCCGCTTTTTTTCCGGCTTTGGGAAAAGCCGGAAAAAAGCGTCTAGACTGGCCCGATCCTCCGGAATAAAGCCCTATTCCGGAGGATCTCTTATTCCTACTTCACCTACTACTTCGAAGTAGGAATAAGAGATCCTCCGGAATAGGGCTTTATTCCGGAGGATCGGGCCAGTCTAGACGCTTTTTTCCGGCTTTTCCCAAAGCCGGAAAAAAAGCGGCGGCCATGTTTATTTAAATCCCGCGGGGGATATTTAAATCCCCCGCGGATTTCCCTATTCCCACTTTCAAAATTAGCATGCCCCTTTCGAAGAAGGGGCCAGTGTAGACGTAGCCTTTGAGAATTCCACAAAATTTAGGACTACTGGCAGCTACCATACATACTTTACTCTTACTTTATTGCACAGGTTGAAATTCTGGTTTACGCAAGATCTGTTTGAGCATCTTGTTGTTCTATTTAAGATTTACATAGAAAGCTTCCTCTGGAATTGAAATCACCACAGTCCCATGCCATTCACTCTTATCCCCTCCTTTGGGGAGTTTGATTATAATTTCTCTTCATTCTTCTGGGGTGTGTTTCTTCTTCTGGACCAAACCAAGGAGACATGGCAGGATTTTTATGTTGATATCTCCATTTACATTAAGAAGTTCTATTGAGATTTGATTTTCACATGGTGATGTTATTTAAACTTTTTATGGTTACATTCAATTCATCCTCTTTCATCTTCTCTTCCTTATCAAAATATTACTCCTGATGGGAAGGAGGTGACTCTTAAGGGTACCTGTCCCATCATGAGTAAGCCTCCTCCTGAGGCAGTGCAGCGCAATGGCCACATAACATAGCTCTAGGGTTCAGGGTATCACAGCTTAATGGCTAGAGTCAGTAAGAGTCAATAACACAGCCCTGGGGTTCAGGACAGCACAACCTAATGGCTAGAATCACAGGGGCTTGGGGGAGCAGCCCCAGTAGGGGGGCCTGGGCCCACTCTACTCCACCAGGACATGGGGCCCTGTCAGTGAGGGAGTGGTCTGCCACTGGCTCAGTGGGGAAGCCCACCAAAACACACTGAGCTCACTTGGGTGAGAGATACTACTCATGAACCGTCCCTGGTCATTTCCTACCAGATCTGGCACTGGGGTGATCCACGTAGTTGCTGTGTCATCAATGCCAGTCTCCTCCCGCAGCTCTGCCGGGTCTGGAGGCTTGATTCAATCTCCCAGATCTCTGGCTGCCATTGTCTGGGCTTCTGGCTGGCCCACCTCTGGAGCTCCTCCAGAATGTCCTTCCTCTCCAGTGTCCAGCCCAGACTGAGCTGAGCTGCTCCCTGGGAGCATGCCAAGTGTGGCTGGGGGTGGGACTTCCTCCACCCACAAGGCATTGAGATCTCCTGGGCCAGTGAGGGGTATGCACACACTGTCATGGAAATACTCTGTCAATCTATTATTTTGCTCTTCTAAGTTGAGGGTTATCCTTTGTTTATTTTTACTGGACCATTCCCATTTAGGTTTTGATAAAGAGTTTACATCTCCTTTAACTGTTGATATTTCTGCTTCAGATGTCTGTCTATTTATATGTGCTCTTAATATACCACCTGGATGATCTTTTTACCATTTCATCTTTATCTTTGTGGTCTTCTGTTTTTGTTTTTGTTTAACCTTTTTCTGGTTATAAGACAGTGAGTAGATTTACTTAGCTAGTTTTCTTACTACAACAGGTCCCATGTGACATTACTTATCCATTCGTCCTTTCCACCTTTGCTAAATCCAAGAATAGTCTCTGTTGTATTAATATAAGTTTTTTCCCCATACTTTTTATTTAGCCTAAAAGGCTGCCTTTGCTATATTTGAAAGCTCATTTATAGCTGAATTCAACATCTGAATACACAAACTCATGTCACAGAAGTGTCTGAATAACAGGGAAATTGTAACAATTTTCAATTCCTGGAAACCTAATCATCCTCTGAATCTTTGTCTGGCTCCAATCCCCTGATGTAGTCAGTCCCTTCCCTCCTCCCAGCTCACTCATAGACAAAGATTATCCAGTTGACCAATTTAAAAAATGAGTCTTATGCAAAAAGATAATTATCCCATTATTCTAATTTCTAATGAGCAGGGGCAAATTTCCAGCATATAGAATTTTTGTCTCTAGGTTCTTACATGCCATACTGCGGAGGCCATACCATGCAATATTTTATAAGAACCTAAGTATAGATAGAGAATATAGAAGCAGCCTACAACATCTCAAATCATGATTTTAAAAGTTATAGATTTATAGGTATTATTTGGTTGAAATCTCTGAAAGCATTATCTTGCCCATCATTACCAATTGTTGTCCCGTGTATATTTTTAATTATAGGTGGGAATTCCAGTGTGTCACATGGGGATCTATTTCACACTAATAAATTTCAGTTAGCTTGGCAATCAAAAATAGATTCCTACATTTTCCTTCATGCATTGTATTTCAGTCTTACCATTTCATTAATCAGGAAAGTAGCTATCACGCACCAGAAGCAGGCAGTGGTTCCTTCACATCAGGTTTTGGCTGAGAACTCTCTGACATATCTATATGAAAATGTTTCAGTTTTCTGAATGGCACAAAGGGAACATAATCTAAACACTTACTCCTTTTGAAACTCTTCTATGAATTTGCTTCAGTTTTTTTACATCTGTCTAGTGTTGAAAACACCAGAGCCGAGTGTGCCATATAAACACAGAGCAATCACCTCTGTGATTGGTGAGAAGATGCTTTTTTACCTGCAGCCCAGGACTGCATCAACCTTTTATGGCCAGCACATCATAGTTCTAGGTTATCATATCCTGTTGATTATGGATTTCAGCATTATTGTTTTCCAGCTATCTTATTCCTTTTGTGCATCTGTTTTTATTATTTTTCTGAGTTGTATCTCATTTTATTTTGTACTCCTATTTTTAGATATTAATAGTTAAGTGCTCACTACTCATAAAAGATGCCAAACTGACAGCCCTAGAATCTGATAGCTTCCTTATTAGAGGTCGTTTTGTGTTATTTCCTGTGTCTTAACTACTTCTTGCAAAACCTCCCAATTTACTCCCCTCTGAAAATTTAATTAATATGTTCCTCATCCTTTTTTCCATATCATTAGTAAAAATGTTGAAAAACTCACTGGTGACTTTTAAAAAAAAATAAAAATAGAGTAAACATGCAGGGCTCGTCTACACTGGCCCCTTTTCCGGAAGTAGGGAGTCGTAGTAGGGAAATGAGTCGTAGTAGGGAAATGCGCGGGGGATTTAAATATCCCCCGCGGCATTTAAATAAAAATGTCCGCCGCTTTTTTCCGGCTTTTAAAAAAGCTGGAAAAGAGCGTCTACACTGGCCCCGATCCTCCGGAAAAAGCGCCCTTTTCCGGAGGCTCTTATTCCTACTAACGGAGCGCTTAGTTCGAACTAGGTAATCCTCATTCCACAAGGATTAAGCCTAGTTCGAACTTACTAGTTCGAATTAAGGGCTGTGTAGACCCTTAATTCGAACTAGTGGGAGGCTAGCCCTCCCCAGTTTTCCCTGGTGGCCACTCTGGCCAGCACCAGGGAAACTCATCTGCCCCCCTCCTGGCCCTGGACCCCTTAAAGGGGTACGGGCTGGCTACGGTGCCCGTGCCAGGTGCAAGCCTGCCAGCACCCAGCCAGCAGACCCTGCACCTGGCACGGATCGAGCCAGCCACCCGATGCCCCCAAGCCCACCCCCTCTTCCCGGGAGCAGGCTGGCAGGTGGACCTCATCCACGATCTCCGCACTAGGCACAGGAAAGTGGCTGGCTCGGGCAGGAGAGCTGCCAGCTTGGCCACCCAGGAGCAGGTGTGCAAGAGAATCAAGGGGGTCCACTGAGACCCTCGACCCTGAGCCCTGAGCTTACAATGGCCGTACTGGGTCAGACCAAAGGTCCATCTAGCCCAGTAGCCTGTCTGCCGACAGCGGCCAACTCTAGGGACCCTGGAGGGGATGGACCGAAGACAGTGACCAAGCCATTTGTCTCGTGCCATCCCTCTCCAGCCTTCCACAAACCTTGGACAGGGACACCACTCCTACCCCCTGGCTAATAGCACTCCATGGACCCAACCTCCATGACTTGATCTCACTTCCCTTTAAACTCTGTTCTAGTTGTAGCCTTCACAGCCTCCTGCAGCAAGGAGTTCCACAGGTTGACTCTTTGCTTTGTGAAGAACAACTTTCTGTTACTAGTTTCAAGCCTGATACCCATTCCTTTCCTTTGGTGTCCTCTAGTCCTTCTTTATGGGAACTTTTCTGTATGCACCCTCTCCACCCAACTCCTGCTTTTAGAGACCTCTATCCTGTCCCCCCCTCCGTCTCCTCTTTTCTAAGCTGAAAAGTCCCAGTCTCTTTAGCCTCTCTTCATATGGGACCTGTTCCCAACCCCTGATCATTTTAGTTGCCCTCCCCTCTCCTAGCCTCTCTTTTCCCCTCTCCCACCTCCTTTTCCCAGTCTCCCCCAGTTTTGTTCAATAAAGACAGATTACATTTTGGAAGACACGTTATCTTTATTTTGTACATCAAGAAGAGTGGCTAGGGAAGGGTAAGTGGAAGGAGGTGAGGGAGGAATGGGTTACAAGCCCCCGATGGGGAGGACTGGGCTGGCTCTGCGGGCTTCTGGGGGTGGAAGCTCTCCTGCAGCCCCCCAATTGCCCCCTCTCCCCAAATGGCAGCCTGCGGCAAGTGCAGCTGGGCTGATGGCCGAGTGGTGTGATGTGCCCAGTGTGGACACTCCGGGCAATCCAAGCCAGGGCTGCTTTGCAAGCGGGGCACCCCTGAGAACTGTCTGTCCGGGGTGGGGGTCGGAACCCTTTAAGCACAGCTCTCGGCTAGCCTGAGACAGCATCTCCACGCTGTAAGTCCTCCTCTGATGCCCTGCCGGCACTGCTTCCGGCCATCCTTAACCCCGGGTCAGGGTCCACTTAATGTGGACATGCTAGTTCGAATTAGCAAAACGTTAATTCGAACTAGTTTTTTAGTCTGAATCCGTTAGTTGGAATTAGCTTAGTTCGAATTAACTAATTCGAACTAAGTTAGTTCGAATTAGCGCTGTAGTGTAGACATACCCTAAGGTATTGTCTAGTTTTGAACTGCTGGGTTTTCAACTGTGACAAGTTGTGAAATTGCATATGACTTTTGGAGAGCCTGTGAAACATGCAGTATTTGAAGACATGCACAGACTGTAAGATATTTATCTTTTAGTACCTGTCATTGTCGTTTCTGTATGAAAATCAATAAAAAATACATCACACACTGTCATGACACACTGAAATACACATGTGATCTCATCAAATGTGGAAACTCAACTTGTGATAAGATATGTAGAAGATAGGGATGTTAGGATGTGAGTCATTAGCTACTCATGTAGTCAATGGAATTCGTACTGATTACACGATTAGTAGACATGGGAGGAAGCCTCAGTCCCAGCTCATGCTGGGTTCAGGAGTTACACCCCACTGCGGTTCTTCAGTTTAAATGTAGTAAGAGCCAAGTGGACAGGCAGCAGGAGCGGGGGTGGCCGGGGGCGGGGGAGGAGATAGGAGTGCAAGTGGCACCACAGAGACAGTTCTGGCTTTGAAGCTGTCTTTCCTTAGCACTGGCTCTTGTTTCCCCAATCCTTGCTGCTTCTGATATACAGGCAGCAAGTGTGGGGATAGGGGAGAGGGAAATGCAAGTAGCTGAGTAGTCAACTCAACTACTTCCTTACATCCCTAGTAGAAGATATCTAAATAACTACCAAGTGGACCTATTGAGTTATCAAGTCCACCTCCTTGCTAATGGCCTCTGAAATGTCACGGAGCTTTGTAAGATTCATTGCACTGTGACTTTTGAAGCTTTGTTAGTAAACATTGATATAAAGTGCCCAAATACTGGAGCTGAGAGAACCTGGTACTGTCACATACTTCCTAGGCAACCATGTAAGTCACTTAATTTATTTGTGATTCAGCTCACTGTCTATAAACGTAATACTTTTGAGTTCTTCCAACCATGCACCTGTCTTATCTATTTAGGTTGTAAGCACTTGAATGTAGGATCTGGTTTTCTTTCTAGAAGTTTGTATACAGCCTAGAACAATGGGCCCCCAATCATGGCTGGGTCTTTTGGACACCATTGGAATATGAACAATAAAAATAGTAATGAAATCCTTAAAATTTGTGTAATTATTTTCTTGATCTATTTTTGTATTACTATTTTTATTATCTTCACTATACATATTTTATTATACTATATGCTAATAAATGTAACTTCATAGAGCCTTGAAACATGAGGGCTACGTCTACACTGGCATGAATTTCCGAAAATGCTTTTAACAGAAAAGTTTTCCGTTAAAAGCTTTTTCAGAAAAGCACGTCTAGATTGGCAGGACGCTTTTCTGGAAAAGCACTTTTTCCGGAAAAGCGTCCGTGGCCAATCTAGACACGCTTTTCCGCAAAAAAGCCCCGATCATCATTTTCGCGATCGGGGCTTTTTTGCAGAAAACACTACTGTGCTGTCTACACTGGCCCTTTTCCGGAACAGTTTTCCAGAAAAAGACTTTTGCCCAAACTGGAGCAGCTTAGTTTTTCCGTAAAAGCACTGATGATTTTACATTAGATCGTCAATGCTTTTCCGGAAATTCAAGCGGCCAGTGTAGACAGCTGGCAAGTTTTTCCGGAAAAGCGGCTGATTTTCCAGAATAACTTGCCAGTGTAGACACAGCCGAGAGGTTTTTCACCCTAGTGTGTAACAATTATAGAAACTACAAAGAGGGAATCATCAGCAGGAGGTTGTATTTATGGTGGGATCCCACAGAGTTTTTATCAATGACCTGAACCCCCCCACACACATAAAAGTATCATTGATAAAGTTGATGACACAAAAATTAGAGGAATGGTAAATATCACATTCACAGATTCAGAGTCATCTAGATCAGTTGGTAAGCTGGGTGCAAGGATACAGTATGCATGTTAACATGGTAAAACATAAATGTATGTACTCTGAAAAAAAGATTGAAGAGCTATAATCACCTAACCATGAACTCTCAGAGCGATGCTGTGGCCAAAAGAGTGAATGTGATATTGGAATGCAAAAATGGAGTTGTCTCAGGCAGGAGTAGAGTGGTCTATATACCACTCTGGTGTGAGTGGTACTAATACTGGTACTGGCACTGGCGTGATAGCTGCATGGATACCGTGTCCAGTTTTAATGTTCCACAGTTCAACATGGGTATTGAAAACTTGGAGAGGGTTTAGAAAAGAGTCTTAAAAATTATTAAAGGATCAGAAAAATGACTTACAATAATAGACCCATGGAACACCATCTATTTAATCAATCAAAGAGAAGTTCCAGAAGTGATTTAATTAATTTGTAACTAACTATAGGGGGAACAGCTGTTTAATAGTCTAACAAAGTAAACTTCAGTCTAACAAAGTAAACTTATCCAAGAAGCTATTGTGTAGCTTCTACTGGAAGTAGAAGCTACACAAATTCAGGTTGGAAATAAGACACACATTTTTAACAGAAAGTAATTAATTATTGGAACATTTTACCAAGGATTGTGACAGATTCTGCATCACTATGTTCAAATCAAGATCAAACTCTATTGTAGTAGATCTGATCGAGGAATTATTCGGGGAAGTTCTCCTGCATATATTATATCGGAGGCTAGCCCACTAGATGACTACAATGGTACCTTCTAGCTTGGAATAAGTGAATCTGCAAATATTGATGTGCCATTTGGCTGTAAGGATGCACTGTTTAATTAGCACACAGTCTTTTATATCACTTTGGATGCGATGGTCAAATTTTGTAAAATGAGCTTTTGTAATACCTGACTCTGGTCCCAGCTCCAGATATAACAATCTTATTACTGCCCCCAAGGTATTTTGGGGGTACGTTTACTTATACCCGCCTTTATTTTTAATTATTTGTACTTGTTTGCTTACTTTAATTGGACTACATGTTTCATCTCTTTTAAGGAGTAGAGTGACTAGCCATCTGTCTATACAGCAATGTAAGCCTCAGGTCAGTGGAACTCGTCAGCTGTCCTATGTCAGGGAGCCCTGGGCTTCAGTATCTACATTGCACTTTAATCCTAGGTAAAGAATTTCTAACCTCTACTTGAACTTAGGGTCTGGTGTCCACACTACAGTGCACAGTATCTCAAAGTAACTATTTCCCAAAGTGCCTAGCACTCCCCCCTCTCCCCCCACCAGTGTCAACACATTTTTGCCCTAGGAAAATGGTGCACAGTAGGAAAACTCTACAATTACTCTTCTCCTTGACTGTGACAGTGCTATTGGTGGGACACAGGTGCCTCCAAGGAGCATATGAGTACATAAATGTCATAATGAGCACCTTTGGTCCGTCTTAATAGAATGACTGCAGTTGAAGGGTATGTCTACACAGCAAAGTTATTTCAAAATATAACTGCTATTTTGAAATTAATTCGAAATAGTGGAGTGCTTATTTTGAATTTGGTAAACCTCATTCCATGAGGAATAAAGCCAAATTCAAAATAGCTAAATCGAAATAAGCATTGTGTAGTCACTTATTTCAAAATAGGGGGCCTCCAGCCCTTCCCAGGGTGCCCTGGTGGCCACTCTGGGCACAACCAGGAAAACTCCTCTCCCTCCCCCTCCACCCCTCCTTGGAGCCTGGTCACAGTGCCTGTGCCAGCTCCAGGCCTGCCAGCCCAGAACCAGCAGTCACTGCCCCTGACCCGGTGGCCCCACAACATGAGCCAGCAAGCCACCGGTAGCCAGCCCTCCACCACTCCGCAGGACCAGTCCCCCAGCTCCCAGGAGCCTGCCAGGGGCCGGAATAGGCGGGCACCTTCCAGGTCTAGTGCGGAGATCATGGACCTGATTGAGGTTGGGGGGGGGGGGGGGGGGGAAGCCTCCAAGGTCCATGATCTCTGCACTAGACACAGGAACTCATCCGTCTACAGGAGGATGGCTGACAGCCTGGCCACCAAAGGCCACATGTGCACCCAGGAGCAGGTGTGGATGAAAATAAAGGAGCTTCAGTAGGCCTATGCCAGGGCCACAGGGGGCAGCTCCCAACCAGGGGCAGACCTACACACCTGCTCCTATTTCAATGCCCTTGACTGCATCCTGGAGGACGGCACAGTCCGTGCCCCCCAAATGGTCCTCAACCCTGGGGCAGAGGGCCCTGACCAGGGCATTGAGGAGGAGGAGGAGGAGGAGGAGGAGAGCCAGGAGCCAGAGGAGGCCATCATCGCCACCCCGATGAGTCAGGACCCCTGAGCTGCCCCAGCAGATCTGTCACCGGTGTCATCTCAGGCCAGGGAGGCAACACCATGTGAGTGCCCTTGTGGGGGGAGGGAGAGAGGACGGGATCTAGGGACTGCGTGTGTAGGCCTTGCTGTTCACGGTTCATGCAGCAACCTGTGCATGTGCGAGCATGTACCATGCCACCCCTGGGCATGTGGCCCCAGCTGGCTGCCACACAGGGGCCTTACCCTGTTAGCCACATGCATGTGTGAGGAGGCATGACATTCTCCTGACTCTGGGGAGGGACACAGCAGAACGTCCTCCCTCCACAAGGCCACTCTACACAGAGGCAGGGGACATCTCCCCCTTCCCCACCCATGCTACATACACCACAGGGACATGGGTGTGGCCTCCAGGCACCCCCCACTCCCAGGGACAGCGGGACATTCTGAACATGGCCTGTGTGCAAGCACATTGGCTCTGATGGTGCAGGGAATGGTCATCCTCACCTTGCAGAGTAACAAAATAACGCTGTGATCATACCCATTTCAGTTATATTGATAGTTTGTTTCAAAATCCCTGTTAGCAAGTACGTCTGTAACCCTTCCCCCCCCCCCCACACACACACATGCACACACTCACTCTTATCTGATCTGTCTCATTTGAAAACCCTGCAGGCTCTCCCAGTATGTGCTCGCAGACCTGAGTTCAGCAGATAATGGGCTAATGCTGATCTCAACTGCTGCCATTCACAATAGAGTGCAACAGACTGAACCACAGATTGTTAGCACCGAGAATATTAAGGAAGCTGCCCCCAAGGAATTCTGGGATACAAGACTTCCAGGATCGGAGTCAAGCCAGGGTCATGTGCACACAGGAAAACCATAGGGCTCAGACCTTAGGTCCCAGCTTAAATCTGGTCTTATACCTTCCAGTCCTGCAGGTCCTGGGACCTTAGGTTAAAGTTCTAGGTTTACACAACTGCTGTATGGCTGCAAGGGGCTTTAGGCCTGAGGCCAGGCTCAAGCCTGTGCTTGTATTGCTGTGTAGACATACCGTAGGGCTATGTCTACACTGGCCCCAAATTCCGGAAAAGAAATGCAAAGCAGGTAAGTCAGAATAAGGAAATCCGCGGGCGATTTAAATATCCCCCGCGGATTTAAATAAACAAGTCCACCGCTTTTTTTCCAGCTTGGGGAAAAGCCGGAAAAAAGGGTCTACACTGGCGCGATCCTCCGGAATAAAGCCCTTTTCCGGAGGATCTCTTATTCCTACTTTCCAAGCCGGAAAAAAAGCGGCAGACATGTTTATTTAAATCCGCGGGGGATATTTAAATCCCCCGCGGATTTCCCTATTCTGACTTACTTGCTTTGCATGACTTTTCCGGAATTAGGGGCCAGTGTAGACGTAGCCTAGGTGTTTGTGTCAACTGGATTTCCTGGTGCCAGTAGGTGAGACTCCTGCTGTACATTCAGTTGGCTGGTATACTGAGTACTATATCACACACATGTGTACAGTCTACTACTGCCCTTTGTGTGTGCTTGTGTGTGTAGGAAGGGCAAAGGAAACTGGGAAAAGCCATGGCTGCTTATTTTCAGGTCAAAATATTTGGTCCTAAGGTGAAGCTACCTAGTTTATTCTTACTCCACACCCCCTTTATTGTGAGCAGTGGGTTGTCCTACAAGTGAAGATGGGGATACTGTCAAGGAAGCTGCAGTTCACTGTCTACTGGAGCCTCCTTGCTGCTTGGCGGGGGGTAGGGAAGGGAGGATTCGCTTGCCAATTCCTCTTGCCCTGTCTGGCAGTCATTCAGCCTGTTGCCCCGGGAACTTGTTATGCAGCCTCTCCCCCACTAGTGCTGAACTTTTCCTTGTGGCTCAAACCTCTAACCAAGTCACAATCGTCTTCTGCTTCCTGGGTCTCATCATAGTCTCCTTCCTCAAATTTTCTGGCAATCTCTATCTTCACTGTGCTGTCTCTCCCACGGCAGCCACTGGGGGAACCTGAATTCACCCTTTACATTGGGTTCCAATCCAAACCAGCAGTTCTTCTCAGACCTTACTGCTCTTTCCCTAAACTGCTTCTGACCCTGTCTTTTACAGGCTCTAACTCTATCAGGAAGTATGACTGCAGCCCTCTCTACTGGCAACTTCCACTCTATACACCCCACACAGCTCCTCTTCCAGCTGGATTTCATTAACAATTGAGCCTTAGTTCTCCCTGGGTTTCCTCCAAGCACAGGCCTTGTGTAGGGCGGGCAACCCATCACATGTACCAAATGGTTCGTCTACACAGAAGGACTGAAGTTGAATTAAGCTACGCAACTTCAATGACAACAATTGTGTAGCTCAGGGATAGGGAACCTTTTATGGATCAGGGCCACTAATCCTCAGAGATATCAGTTGGGGGTCACACAAAAATTGAGAAGCCAAAAAAAAGTGTACACACAGAAAAATCCCATAATAACCTCCCTTGATGTGGTGTGATATTCTTTTTTTAGTTTTTTATTTTAGAATTTCAGTGTGATGGTTGAATTTGCTTTTCCTTGCCCAGCTGTGGCCACCCCTTCCTCCCTAAAGGCACCTCATACAGGGAAGGGGCTGGGGAGGGGTTTCCTTTCCCTCACACTCTTGCAAGGGATTCCCCGTTTCCCCTCCATCCTCCTTAACTGTTCAGGGAGCAATGCTGGCAGTGTGTGGCCACCCTATGTGAGGAAGGGACTTGGGAGCTTCCCTTCCCTCCAGCTCCAGCCTCTTCGCAGCTGCCTAGTCCGGGGGAAGGGCAACAAGCACAGAAACACCACAGAGTT
Source organism: Pelodiscus sinensis (assembly GCF_049634645.1). Classification (NCBI taxonomy): domain Eukaryota; kingdom Metazoa; phylum Chordata; order Testudines; family Trionychidae; genus Pelodiscus; species Pelodiscus sinensis. The sequence continues at coordinate 43,036,150 of NC_134713.1, forward strand.
CCTGTTTATGCAGGAGCTCCAGCACATGTGGTGCTTTCCTCTCTGGCCAGGTCTCCTGGGTGCCTCTCCTAGGTGCAGAAGTGTCTGCACGCGCTGCAGGGGAGGTTGTTGGAAATTTTTAAAGAAGACCCCAGGACTCCCTCAGTGTTTCATGGCCACTGCTCCCTCCCTCCTCCCAAAGGTTGGATTAAATTGAGGTTTTCCTTGCCCAGTAAAAAATGAGGTTTACAAGATCTGTCGAAAAAGGCTTTATTTTCGACAGATCTGCATCTAGACTGCCAGTTTTTTCAAAAAAACTCTGTTTTGAAAAAAAGCGGCAGCCATGTTTATGCTAATGAGGCACAGGATATTTAAATCCCTGCTTTATTAGCAATTTCGATGTACCTAATTTACATCTCTCTACAGAGAGGTGTAGTCTAGACACAGCATTATTGTTTTTACAGTTTACCAAATGTTTGTGAATAAACATGGTTTTGGTTTGTTTTCAGTTTTGAGCTTGGTTCAGGACTGACTTCTATTTTTTTCCTTTAGAATTTTGTGTCAGGAAGAAGCATCTCATTGTCACTGATTCTTATTATAATAAATGAAAAGGGTTCTTTCCTTAAAACACTCCACTAATTAACTGCCTTTTGAATACTCTTTTAGATAAATAGACATAATCGGTGCAACTCATTTTGCTTTTGTAATCAGTTTCAGAAACACTTAGTATCATTTAGATGGCTAAGCAACTTGTGATGTCTAAAACCTATCATTTGCACCTATAAGTATGCTCAACGTGTATAATGGCATGATATTATAAAAGACTTTTAAAATGTATTCCAATTTATGCAGAGTTGTTCTTATATAAATATTTGCAACTAATTATATAGAGCTGTGTAAGAATGTGAAAAATCGTACTATAGCTACCAAAGAAGGTGGCAAAATCAGCCATGTATGAAATATATGCACTAAGAACACTTAAAACCATTTTAGGTAATGAACAATATTTCCAAATAACCTTCCTTTGGTAATATTTCCTCGGTAATAGCAGTGTTCCTTATTTCTTGCAAATATTGCTCTAGTGTTATTTAGTTATTACAACAGATGACCAACAAGTGTGACCATTGTTATGTGTGGATTTTTTTCATTAAGCATTTCCTAGATTAGTCATTCCACCTTGTAAGGTGATTTGTTAGAGCTCATAAGCAGAACAATGAAGCATTATAAAATTATTTAACTTGATCACATTTAACTATGAAACATAAACAGGGCCCCTAGAGTAGAGCAACATGAAGTGGTGTGGTGGTAATGTTTCAGTAAAGGCGTTTATCAGACTGTTTCTTGTTATTAAAATGTGCATAAAATTGAAGTTTTTCCTCTTTTCTTCTGAAATGACACATTTGGAGATATCATCTACCAGTGTTTGAACACCAGAATCACTTCCATAGGAGTTTGTTGTAACAGCTCAATGCAGAGAATTGTGATGTCACTGAATACATTGGACAGCAGGAAGTAAAGGAAGCATAAAGAAAGAGGGAAACAAAGATGCTTTCTATGAATCCAGATTTTTACATAGTGTCTGTCAATGAAATAACTCAGAACTTCACCTTTCATTCACTTATGGCAATTATGGTAAAAACTATGCCAATGCAGTTATGGTTTCATTTGGGTTTAGAGGTCAAACTGGAAGGAAACACATTAAATGAGAGGTTAGTTGGACCCTCTTGAAGTGTTACTGAACTGGTTTAGGATTAGTGTCTAGATCACACATTAAAAGCAGAAGCATAGTAGAAGTCAATGGACAGACTACACCTCATACCATATGTACTGATAGCAGCCTATTCCTTGGAGGAGATAGGCACCATTTTACATTAGCCTGTAGTCTTCATGGTGTTTTCATATTCAGCTTTATATACAATGAACTGCAGGTGATTAAATATGTGTTGTTATACAACTATAATTAAGATATGCCAAGACATTTAAAACCATTGGGAGCACATCTTTTGCTGAAGACCATAGGCTTAGAAATCCCTCTATGCTGTCACATCTGAGGTTTTGTATTGGAATATAATGAGATATCTGACACATACGTTACTCAATAATACAGATCTCAGACTACTTTTCTTAAATTTAATCTCTTATATGCCTTTGTGTGCATTTGTAAATTCAAGTCAAATCTCTCATGAGATGTAAGCCATTCTCTGTAACCCATTTTTTTTCTGTGCTCATAAATATTTTCTGACAAAATTTGCATTCTTTCTGAGAAATCTATTTCCTTTCATTGCGCTCCTCTTGAAGACAATGAAGTTTTTGCACTCTGTGTGAATAATGGCCAGAATCCACAATGTATCTCTTCACCAAACTTCAAACTCAATGCAATCAATCCTCTTAGAAGCTGTCTTCTGCTGGATTCATTTGATATAGTGACAAAACTTCTTCTAAAAAGGGCAAAGTGACAGGGCACATACAGCATGGTAAGGCATTTTAGTTCCCAAGCTTTTACTGACGCTAAGTGGCAAAGATAAGAACAGCAATCACTTTGAATAAGATTCTTGTTCCTCACTGTAAAATTAAAATAGCAAAAAATATTTTTTTTTAAATTGCAGGGGAGATTTGAGTGGAGTATTATAGAGGTGACATGTTTACAGATTGGGTAGGATTGAGGTTTCAAAGGGCACTTCTCTGATTTACTTATTCCTTTCCCTATCTTTTCTCTTTCCTTTTTGAATCTCTTCTCCTCTGCTCATCTTAAACTCTCTTCCCTCTCCACTTTCTGTATCTCTCTCAACTACTTCTTTTGAATTGCAATATATCTAGGGCTCTGTACATGGCTTGCATGTAACATTAAATCATGGTTTGTTCAGGGATTCTTTTATTGTTTCAATCCTAATTTTCTATGATAAAACTCCTCAAATTGTCTGATTGAAAAACTCCTTAGAAATCTGTGGTTCTCATGATTAAAATAAAATACTGAACTTTAGTTTCCCTAGCCAGAGTATATATAAGTATCAGCTGAACACAATGTTTTATTGATATGCCCCTTTATCTGAGCCTTCATTATCTGGATTTTTGTATTAATCAAACCATCTGCCCTCTGGGTGGTGACAGCAGTTGGAGCTCTAGCAGTCATCCCTGGACTACTGGGACTGACCACCCTAACTCTCCTTCCCGCCCCCTTTCTTCCCCTCCCCGCCCCAGCTTCAAATAGGAGACAGAAAGCAGAGGCTCTTTCCTGGTAGCAGCTCTGAAGTTGCAAGATGGCTGAGGACTCTACCCAGCATTCCTTGGGCATGGCAGACACCAAGAACTGGAGGGAGCAGTATACCTGATATACGGATTAAAGCAGTCAAGTTCAGTAAAACGCAATCTAGAATATCAGTGTACAGCTGATTATTCTGGGATCAGTCTACTGTCTTTCCTCCCAAATAGCAGGGTCCAGTTAACATAACTTTCACAAGCCAAACCCTGGAGGGTTTATCTGTTCAGATTTACTCCTTTCTAGGGTACATCTAACAGCAAAGATCTGCACACACTGTTGAGGAGGTGGGCAATAACATCACAGCCAGTAGCAGATAGCATTATTCCGACTCCTGTAACTCTCATTGTATGAGGAATAAGGGAAGTCAGAGAAAGAGTGCTCTATTTCAAAATAAGTTCTGTGTAGACGCTCCATATTTCGAAATAAGCTATTTAGAAATAAGATACGCAGTTGATGTAGCTCAATTTGCATAGCATCTTTCGAGTGAAGCCCTCCAGTGGAGACACACTCTGAGACTGCATCTTCCAAAAAATGAGGAAGAATGGCTTTTGCGCAAAAGGGAGGTTTTGAGCAAAAAGGAGACATCTACACAGCCCTTTTTTGTGTAAAAACCTCTTGAGCATCTGACGAAGTGGGTCTTTGCCCATGAGAGCTTATGCTCCAACGCTTCGGTTAGTCTATAAGGTTCCACAGGACTCCTCGCCACTCTTGAGCAAAAGGGATCCGAAGAGAAACTGCAAATGAGACCATAACATATGCAAATGAGCACTCCATTTGCATTCCTTGTGCGGAAGAGGCTTGTAGTATACACACAGCCTTAGTGAGCTCAAGACTCCAGACTAAAACTCTAAAACCTGCTTCAATTACGGGAAGAGTTCAAACACAGATTTGCACTCTCCTCTAGCTAATATATGGGCCACACACCAAATCACTGACATTAAGGAAAGTTTGGATCCAGCTTCAGATTTGAAGACATGACCCATCTTGGCTCAGGGCAGAAGGATGTACAAAGGATTAATACATTTGCTGTTGTGGTAAAATTGCTGACGTGGTGGATGGGGCACTAAAGGAGCCAGTTTCAGAAGAATGAGAAGCTTTTTAACACTCTTGAAAACAAAAATATTCAGAAACTCAGGCTCTTTGGGGTTTATTTCAGTTTATTACACAGAGCTCTTTTTCCCCCTGGTTTCTACAATCTAGATTTTTACATTGCTTGCTTACTGACTTATTGATTTGCTGCACTCAGATGTAGTAAGAGTGATTTGTCTGGTTTGTAAAACTTTACAGTTTGAATCAATAGGAAAAACAAACTAATTTCTGTGAGCCTTATACTATATAAAATTTACTACATGCTGTTGTACCTGTAAATAACATGGATTGATCTATGTATTAAATCTACAATTCCCAAGCTGTTGTCTTTGGAGAATTGATTGATCACATGACTATAGCTCATTCTTGTTTCTAGCCATTTCTACAGACTTCCAGGATGGTTGGTGTAAAAAAAATTAACTGTTCCACACATTATACTACATATTTAAACCCTTTTTCAGAAAATGTTTCTGCATCTTCTGATTACGTCACTCCTATAAAGCATTGTCCCATTGAAATGTTCCTTCTGCATTTTGTTTTAAACATACTAACCCTTCTTTGCAAATTCAGTTTGTATTGCAGTGTGGAAGAACCATCACATGCGGACAGTTACCAACTACTTCATAGTAAACCTCTCCCTGGCTGATGTTCTTGTCACAATTACTTGTCTTCCAGCCACGTTAGTAGTGGATATTTCAGAAACTTGGTTCTTTGGCAGAACCCTCTGCAAGGTGATCCCCTATTTACAGGTATTGTTCTTTGTTAAAAGGAACAGTATAGTAGAATCTGCTTAATTGGGATGTCCTAGTGGAAGGGCTTGATCTGATTTAAAGGTATTTCACTTCTGCTGAATAATTAGCATTCTTGGTAAGTTTTCTCCTTTCCTAGTCAATAAGCATACTGGGACAGATTGTGTGATGCTTGTCCTTGTGTAGTCATTTATGTCAATGCAAAGTGAACATCAAACTTTAAAATATCAGTACAGTGGTGTTTGTCTCCCACGTTGCTTGGACATGACAAGATACATTGGGGCCTCTGTAGTTAGAAAGTGGAATTCAGGGTTCCAAGGACAAGTGTCACCTCACCAAGTGCTCTGTATAAATAGCCAGCTATCCTCCCAGGCAGCAGAAATTGCTCATATTCTCCCAGGGTAAGCCTCAGTTATTGCCATTCATTATTATTAGACTAAGTCAGTTCTGAGGCCCTTTCCCATGAAGTGATTAACAGTTGTGCTTTCTTTTCCTTATCAGATTAGAAAGGCCAATGTGGCATTTCCAATAAGATAAATCTTTGTACCTTTTCACTGGTGTAAATCCACAGTAACTACATTGAAATCTGGATTTACAGCACAATAACTGAGGTCAGAATCATCCCCCCCCCCCCCCCCCCCACCAATGAACACAGTATTTCAAAGGAAGCAACATGGGCCATAGTTTTGGTATGGTATAACAACACCATGAATTGATCAGTGATTATGTGTTGCCCTGTGCTCCTCTGTACAGAATCAGAATTGACCAATTTATTTCAGAGCCATAATGCTGCTACAGGAGATTCTTATTGCAACTTTTACTGTTGGTCTGCACCTGGTTTGGAAAATCCCACTGAATGTGGAGAAGATGTGAAACTGTCACTCAATATATTGAGTGGAAGAATACAAGCAATCATTTAGTTTGTAACCAAAGGAAAAATCAAATGATCCAATTGTTATCAGATACAGCTGGATTATTTTCTATGTGACAGTGATTTTCCATTGGCTTTGTGAAAACTGGGAAGAGATTATATTGATAGCACATCCAATGAGATAATGTATCCAACAAAGCAAGGTGTAACTAGAGGGTTTTAAGCTTTATTTTCAACTTGAGGAAATAAACACTTTTGCAAATAATACTTTTGGGATTTAAGATGGTTGGTTTTACTCTGAGGCCTGATTCTGACATACTCAAATTGAGCATTCTGTGAGTTCTCCTGTTGATTCCAGTGAGACTACGCACACATTAAGATACTGCTGAGAGTGAGTTAGGCTGGCAGATTTAGGCTTATGGGAATTTTGTGACAAGTGATATAAAAAGGGATTTGTTTTTCTTGAAAGGATTACTGTTTAATAGCCTCTGTTCATGGGACATCAACTATAATTTGATTTCTGATGGTGTCAAAAATATAAATGGTGTTCAAAGTTAAAAATTGGAAAAGTTGACACAATATTTCCCTGTTTCCTTAGACTGTGTCAGTCTCTGTGTCTGTACTAACACTTAGCTGCATCGCTTTGGACCGCTGGTATGCAATTTGTCACCCTTTGATGTTTAAAAGCACAGCCAAGAGGGCAAGGAACAGCATTATCATTATCTGGATTGTGTCCTGCGTTATAATGATTCCTCAGGCTATTGTTATGGAGTGCAGCAGTGTGTTCCCAGGATTAGCTAACAAAACCATCCTATTCACAGTTTGTGATGAGCAGTGGGGAGGTAAGTGTGTTATTGATCATAAGAGTGGAACTTACACATGCTATAATGAAAATAGCCTGGCATGTTAATATGTAGTAGGACTGTATATGCATACCACAATGTTTTAAGCTCTTTCTTAATTATATGGTTCTTGAAACTGCTCATTTTCAGAAACTGTTGCAATCCATCTTCCTTTGCCTTGGTAATGTTCAAAGTAAATTGGAAGCCAAGTTTAGATGGATGTGCAATAAGAGCCCCTTTGTGTCTTGACTATGTTCATGTTCTCCATAAGAACAATTGTTCCCATCCTGTAATGCTTATACTTATTGAGAAGAGGAAGTTAGAAGTGTATAAGAACTGCAAAAATCAGGTCCATGGAGTTTATTTCCAGAGAATAGACTTTGATCCATTTTCCTGGGAGGATGACTTTGGCAATTGTCTATCATATAAATTCTTCCAAAGTCTCCTGGAACTACAATATACAGAATGTATAAACGTGCTAGCAATATAGGAAGCAGTTCATTCAACAATTTGGAATGGACAGCATTATTAAAGTTATTTAGAAAACATGATCTATTGCAAATAATTGTATCCAAAAAGTACAAATCAGTCCTTCCAGATTACTCTTGTACTGTGAAGTGCTAGAATTTGAGATGCTTTCATGTAGTCTCATTCCCTGTTGCAATTAGTCCTGGCCACATCCTTGAACTATTTGAGATCAACTCTGGTGGGCCCTGGAATAATTCTAGCACTAATAATGCATGTGAGTTGCACACTGAGACCCTGACACTGGATTCAGTCACCAGTATTATACCTCTCGAGGCTGGCACCTGACTGGTGCTGAACCAGAGAATTTGCTGAACCACAAGGGGTCAATATTGTCTAGCAGCATTACCAACACTTCCACTGCTTACTGGGCTCTTAGGAAATATTTAGTGGTAAATTCCTGCTAAATAACAGCATAGAACATTGAGAGCTAAGGCTGGTGGCTGCAAACAAACTATGAGACCATGATAAACTTTGCCACAGCCAGATGTCCACTTATCACGGGTATCTAAAATGATCCTGGACCACTAATGGTGCCAGACTAGAGAGATTCAACCTGTACTATTATTCACATTTGGGAAAGCAAAGCCAGGATTGCTGAGACATATAGCTAAAAGAAACTTGGTTAACCACTTCAAGTCAAACTAAAATACAATCAGATTCTCTTTCAAGGTTGTGTTTTTTTAAAAAAACAGTCCATCACTGTGATCAGTTTTGTTACATTGTAATCATGTTGTATTTTCATGTATTGTGACTGGTTACTTAAAGCAAACTTGCCAATCAACTGAGAAGGACTCTGATGTGATATTTAGAAAGTTTAGAAGGTTTCATGTTGGTCCTGGAATCATAACTGAGCCTATCAAATTTGCTTAATTGTAAGTTCAACTGTAAAAAGTATGTAACAATAAGATATCACAATAACCTATAACAATCTTCACCATTTCTATTCAACTACTTTTTTCTAACCTATCCTTTCAGACCCTTCTTCTGTCTCTCTTTTTCCAGTCTGCAGGCTGTCCATCCCTTATGCCTTAGATCCAAACACTTTTCATTCCACTTCCCTCCCTGCAGATGAGTGATAGGCGAGGAACGGTTGAGATTGCCTATATAGTGGTCTATCTAAAATGAAGACTCTTCCTTCCCTCTGGCATATGTGTGAAGGACTAAAGAGTTGGGGTTTTCAGCTAAGCAGTTGAAATGACACTACTTATCTTTATGCAGAACACTGATGTATGTTCCCATTTAGCATCAGTCTGAGTATGGTGGGAGGGACAAAGTCATCTGATAAATGACCAGTCCTTCCTCCTGCCTGCTGCTGTAATTACTAGACAGCCTGAAAGCTTTATTTTAGCTTAAGAAGCTAAACAGATTCACGCTTCTTAAGTAAAAGTTCTGCACAGCTCATTGCCCTGGGTGGAGGAGGAATGCAGGTCTCCTTTGATGTTCAGCATGCTAGTACTTTGCAGGTGGCTGAACTTCAAAGGAGAATGCGGGCTTCTTCCTCCAACCTGGCCCATCAGCACTTTGTACCTAGTCAGGCTGCTTTCATGTTTTCATTTTACTCAGACTCCTAAATTAGAAGCCATAAACTGCTGATGATACGTTGCTGCTTGCAGAGCTCTTATGAGACAGGTGACAGTGCCGTGGGAGCAGGAGGAATCTATTCTCAGCACTCTCATTGACTTCCTATGGTCTCAGTAAATCACATAAGCTTAATTTCTCCAGCAGTTAAACATGAATGCCTGTCTCACAGGCAATGTTCCCTCTAATTTTTTTTTACATCCATGTGCAGAATTAATGTTGTTATATGCTCTAGGTATGTTAACTATTGGTTAATTGAATAGTCAAGTAACGTCATGAATTCTTATTAGTTAATCAACTATTCTATAGTCCTGAGGGTAGGGCTGGCAGCCGCTGTATCAGAGGCAGCAGTGCAGAGTGTCAGGCAGGAGCTGGTCCATTAAGGGAACTAGTTTAAAAACCAGTTCCTATTGTGGACCAGCTGCCTGTTGCCCAGTGCTGCTGTCTCTGATAAAGAGGCAGCAGAAAAGGGTGGCAGCAGCCCCTGTCTAAGGTGGGTCTGAGCTCCTGGACTCGGCATAAGCTGGAACTGAGCCAGGCTGCCTACCTGCCTTCCTGGCTCCTAATACACTTTAAATGCAGAGCTGCCGAAGTAATAGATTCTGGACCCAGTGCGAGCCAGAACTGAGCTGGGCTGCTGGCCAGCCTGCTAAAAAATTTACTGGCAAGGGAGGCAGGAGGGAAATGTGTGTAGTCTATAGCATTAACCTATAAGCTTTAGCTTATTGGTTAATTGACTACACTATTACATCCCTAATATGCTCCATTTTGGAGGTAATGTATGGTAGGGGTGAGGTTGAGGGGCTTGGAGTGTGGGAGGGAGGCTCAGGGCTGGGCCAGAGGATTGGGTTCTGAGAGGGGTGCTCCAGCTGAGGATGCAAGCTCTGGGGTAGGACTGATTGGGGATGAGGAGTTTGGGTGCAGGCTACCCCACAGCTGTGATAGGGAGAGACAACCCCCGCCCCCCAGCCCTCTCTCCTCACAGCAGCACTTGCCAAAGCAGCTCCAGAGCTAGGGAGTGGGAGAGGTGCCTCTCCCCAGCCACAGTCCTGCGTGCCCCAACTTGCTCCCTGCCTCTCTGCTCTCCAAGCCCTAGGTGCTACACACCTGCACAGCCCTTGATACCCTGCTGCCTGGCTGCACAGATTAGCAGGAATGTAGCTCACAGAAGTATCATGAAGTTTAATTTGTTTCAGTTTATCATGTATAAATCTTTAGTGAGAACCATGGTGGATATACAAGTGTAAATGTATTGTCATCAATAATGAAATAAATGTTCAAACTGCTGGACAGAAAGTGCTGATGGTATAATTGATGTGAGTACATCTACAAATCACAACACACAGGTGACACTTCCAGGATTTGGCAGCTGATAATGAAAGATACCCAAGAAATGGTTTGCAGGATTTGGGGACTTTAGAGCACTTAAAGACAAATCACACTCAGGGTAATCATTTGAGCTTCAGTATCCCCATGAGCATTAGGGTTGATGCTTGTGAATTCCCATCTAAGATCAGAGCCTTGTCTAGTCTGAATGGTGGCCATAGGGCTTTTTGAGTAAAGCAAGTAGAATTTGAACTTTTCTCTGAATCAGGATTGTAACAGGAACATCATTGAAATAAAGGATACCTTTTGCTAGGGCTATATTGATTAATGAGGCCTTTTGGGGGGATTGCATCAAGCCAGAGAGTTTCAATGCAATGATGTTAGAGGCATCACTCATCTATTTAAAAATATTGTTTTCTGTTTTGGAATTAAAATAAAACAAATTCTATGCAAAAAGCTGGAATCAGTGCAAAATTAAAGTGTGAACTGTAGCCAACGGGAGCTGTGACCAAACCTGTGGGGACATAGGTAAATGAAGCCTCTGGCAGCCGTGTCTAGCTCACAGGGCTGCTTATTGTGCACCTCTAGGGTAGACCATGTTAAAGAGCACCAAGGAGCCTTTGGTGTGTTCCATCAGAGGCTACACATACCAGTAAATACACAACATGTTAGAGTATTTTAGAAACAGCAATCTCATAAGGTGTCTATATAAGCCCTAAGTGACATGCCCACAGTTGCACAGAATATATATGACAAAGCAGGAATTTGAACATGGGCCTCCAATGGCCCAGGCTACCACTGAACCATTAGACCATGGTTCCTCCCAGTGATGTATTAAATTATAATGCACAACACGGAGCATTGTAACAAACTGTCAGTGTTTCAATACCTAGAAGCTTTTAGATAATAGCATTCTGTGTCGGACAAAATTAACACAAACGTAACAAAGGAATATGTCACAGCACTTCATGCACCAACGTGACATAGCAGTGAAGCAAAAGCCTACTTAAAATGTATGAACTGAATGAATTTAAAAGTAACAGAATAATTTCTCCCATTAGATAGCTATTTATATTTCCCATTATAATTAATGAGCCCTGCAGGTGTAATTTGACTGAAAGTAATTTTAAACTATATTTGTATGCACATTCTTTTTCTGTTTTGATTCTCTTTCCAGCTGAGGTCTACCCCAGAATGTACCACACGTGTTTTTTTCTGATAACATATGTGGCACCACTGTGTCTTATGGTATTGGCCTATTTACAAATATTTCGAAAGCTATGGTGCCGCCAGGTAAGTCATTTATTTATTATGTTTGTCTGTTTGAATGAACAACCCTTTTCTCTAAAAATTCCATAATGCCACTGAGGTCCTGATCGCTAAACACTTTTGTATACAGTAAACTCTAGTAGCAGTTTTGGGTTTATAATTATGAAAGGCAAGGGTGCAAACTATTTCAGAAATGATGACAGTCAAGCAGAATGAAAAGCTGTTTGTGTTCAATCCTAGGGCAGCTGCCTATCAGATGGAGGATTTTAGGGGTCAGCAGAAGCAAAAGATCAATTAAGGGAAGAAGATGGCTCCCAGTGGTTCTGACTGAAGGTTCCTATTGCGAGTCAGTAGCCGTTGATCTCAGAGTTTGATTTTATACAGCTATTTTTATATCTCTCGGAGCTGCAGAGACAGTAGTGTAAGGCTACGTCTAGACTGCACTGCTTTTTTGGGATACTGGAGGTGTCCCGGAAAAGCAATGCCATATCCAACACGCACTATCGCCTTCCCTGTAAACCTCGTTTTACGAGGAATAAGGGTTGTGTTGAAAGAGCACTTTTTTTCTGAAATTTGGAAATTAGAATTTTGGAAAAAAACTCTTTCAACAGTAAAGAGAAAAAAGTGTTTCTTTTTCCAACTTACCATTGCAATGTAGATCTAGCCTAAGAATGAATCATGTGGACTCTATCAACACAAGAAATGGAGGAGGGGGGCTGTTAGTTGGCCCTGTTGTGTTGGGTTTTTTTAAAATCAGGTTAACACATTTTAAGATGTTTTATCTTATCCACACTGAAAACACATGTGAGGATGATCCTGATTTGAAAATTGATTATGTAGAAAGGCAAGCACCACCATATTGTTGCTTCTGCTGATGGAGAATTAGAGATATAAGTTTCCCAAGTATAGATGTAGTCAAAATGTAGAAGGAATCGTATTAAGAAAAATTAACACCACTTCCACTATTGACTGAATTGGCTTGCAGACATCAGGCATCCTTCTAAGTAAAGTATACCAAAATCTATTTTTAGTGTAACTGCATTATTCTGAATCTATTTGTCACTAATATCCCCAAACAAGGAATCCTGCCATTTATCAGAATGCCATCTAAATATTTTGACTTAGGTACCAATGGTATTGCTAGAGATATAAAATGAAATCCAAAGTACTAACAGTCAAAACATTGTTAGACCTTGAAAAAAACTTCTTGAAGCCATTTGTTTTAAAATTAGGACTGTTTCTAAAGTAAATCTTCAGGTGGTTAAATGCCTCCAGAAGTCATGAGACATCCAATTATGTTTTACCCTCTGTCCGTTCTCTGGGTTATTGATAATGTCTTCCTTCCTGGTCTTTGCAAACATGATTTTATCATCTCATAATTAGGATCTTTATGAAAGACTAAGGGCAACAGCATCGGAGGCCTGGCTTTCAGAGTAACCTACTTTTAGGGTTGCCAGGTGTCTGGTTTTGAACCAGACAGTCTGGTATTTGAGCTTTCGGTCCAGGAAACAAATTGAGAAAATACCGGACATATAAATGTCTTGTATTTTCTAATTAAGTATGTTTTATTATTGTCATGAGTATCAATATGTAGTTGCGTACTGCCTGGCTGGGAGACATGCTCACACTGCACAGTAGAGAGGAAGGGGGTGGGGCCAGGGTGGGATAGAATCCCTAGGGCTGGACTCGCCCGGGCACCCCGCCGGGACCGTGCACGGGATGGGCAGCACCCCGGGATCTGTGTGCACCCGGGCTAGCCCTGCTCCCCGCCAGCCAGTTCCCTGCCCCGCTCCCCCCCGACCCCAACCCGACCCGCCCTGCTCCCCACCAGCCAGTTTCCCCGCAGCCAGCTCCACTCCCCCCAACCCCCTCCCAGCCAGCCCCGGTCCCCGCCAGCCAGTTCCTCCCTCCCAGTCAGCCCCGCTCCCCTCCTGACCAGCCCTGCTCCCCACCAGCCAGTTTCCCCGCAGCCAGCTCCACTCCCCCCAACCCCCTCCCGACCAGTCCCGCTCCCCGCTGGCTGGTTCCCCCCCTCCAGCCAGCCCCGCTCCCCCTAACCCTTTCTTGGCCAGTCCCGCTCCCCTCCCGGCCGGTCCTCCCCACCCCCAATCTGAGATCAAGTGTGTCTGGATTTTTTTCAAACCATCTGGTAACCCTATTTACTTTGCTTGCTAATAGGCAGGGATTCCTCTCATTCCCAGGGATTCTGTTCCTTTATGAATCACAAAGAAGAAATAAAACAAAGGCTGAACAGTCTCAGTACAACTGAATGGCTTTATGCTGGACATGCTGACACCATTCTAAATGCTGATGTAAAGCACCTGTGGATTTTAGATATTTTATATATGTTCTGCAAAACATCTCAGCTAAATACGTCCCCATAATTCAGTTGGGGAATTTGTGTGTTGTGCTATTTTGTATGTGATTAAAATATGCATCAGTAATACATAGGTAAGCCAAGCTTTATACTCTGTGTAAGGTATTAATACTTTAGCAGCCCAACCTTGATTACATATTTAATTTTGATTTTTGCTAGCAACATCTTATGAATTATTTGCTTATTGGTTTAAGGGGGGAAATTCTTGCAAACCTTATTCTTGCAAACCAAATTTTTCTCCACAGTGGAATAGAACAAACAAGGGTCTCCTTAGATAAGTTATCAATACTAATTCCTACAGTACCAGGCAGCTTTATAGGACAAACAGGGAAATCAACATTGTACCACAATTTGTATCCTAGGCTACATCTAGACTGGAGGCTTCTTTTCAAAGAAACTTTTCTAGAAGAGATCTTCTGAAAAAACTTCTTCCGAAAGAGAGCGTCCACCCAGTCAAAGCACATTGAAAAAACGATCTGCTTTTTCGAAAGATAGCATCCACATTGAATGGACTCTCTCTCAGATTTAAGCTGTGATTACTGTGGACGGAGTGACCACCAGGACACCTGTGCTTTTTCGTCTTTCCTATTCTTTCAAAAGAACTCCCTTTTCCCAGTCCACACCCACCTTTTTCTGAAAGAGCTCTTGTAGAAAGAGGTTTACCAATGTTAGGAAAACCCCTCTGTTCTTTCGATTTGTTTTCGAAAGAACGTGATTGCAGTGTGGATGTAAGTAAAGTTTTTTTTGGAAAAACAGCTATTTTTCTAAAAACTCTGTGGGTATAGACATAGCCTTACTGTGAGGCTATATCTAGACTGCAAGCCTCTTTCGAAAGATACTTTTGAAAAAGAGCATCTAGACTACAACCAGTACTTCTGAAAAAGCAAGCCGCTTTTTCGAAAGAGAGCACTCAGGCAGTCTGTATGCTCTCTTTTGAAAAAGCACAGTTTGCATTACATAGCACCTTTTTTCGAAAGAGCACTTTCGAAAAAAGGCATTATTCTTCGTAAAACAAGGTTTACCACAGTCGAAAAAACTGCTGCATTTTTTCTATTTACTTTTGAAAGAATGTGGCAGTAGTCTAGACACAGGTAAAGTTGTTTTAAAAAGAGGCCACTTTTTTTTCGAAAAAAGCCTGCAGACTAGACACACTCTTAGAAGTATTTGAAAAACAGATACGTCTTGTCTAACTACAGAATCATCAATCACACCTAAAGTTTCATTAGAAACAAGCCATATAAAGTCTTGAGGCAGGATTCCCTTTCTTTGTATTCAAATTGGATGAAATATTAATAAAATGTGTCAGAAAAATTTTGCTGAAATGAAATTTTAACAAAATCAAGAGGGGAGAAAATGTTCAACATATTTGGGGTTTCTTTCTGTTTTCTGAACAGTTCTCACCATTCATGTGATCAGGGTGGGGGGCAACAGATGTGCCAAGCCCCTGGGTAGGGCTGGATTACCCAATAGGCAGACTAAGCATGTGCTTAGGGCACCAGCGAAGCAGAGGCACCAAAAAAAAAAAAAAAAGATATTGTATGGGATAGTATTGTTTTTATTTTGAATTACATATGGGGGCGGGCATAATCTTTTCAGTGCTTAGGGCCTCTAAAGGTCTTAATCGGTCCTGCCCCCGGGCAAAGTGAGAGTGTGTGGCTCCAAGAATAGGCAGGGCCTCAGACAAAAGGGGTGGGACTGGAGGCAGCCAGCCCTCAGCTTCACTTGGACCATGCTACACCTCCCCTCCTGGTATAGCCATTAGCACTGCCTGTAGAATCCTGCATGGTGCTCTGGCAGCAATCTAAGGGTATATCTAAACTACATGGCTCCGTCGACGGAGCCATGTAAACTAGTTTACCCGGCAAAAAAGCGGGGATTTAAATAATCCCCGCTTCATTAAAATAAACATGGCCGCTGCGCTGTGCCGACGATCAGCTGATCTGACACAGCGCGGTAGTCTAGACGCGGATCAGTTGGCTGGGGAAGTCTTTGCTGATTGATCCCTTATGCCTCGTGAAACCTGGTTCCTCCACAGGAGGGAGCCCATGCTGATATTACAGCTTTATGGCCCCAAGCAAGATTGAAATGCCAGTGCCTGCTACCTGCCAGAGGGAAAGGAAGATGGGGGGAAGAAAGCCTCAGTCTCCCCACCAGATCTGGTGTGTGGGGAACAAGCAGAGCCAAAAATGTCTCCACATGCTGCCATTTTCCTTCCATCAGCTGGGGTTAATTCCTCACTGGGATGCACTTTCTGGAGGCTTCCCCTTTGCTCCCATTGGCCAAAATCTGGTGAATGGGAGCAACGTGAGGATATGTTACATGATGCCTGCAACATGGCATGAAAGCAAGTAAGTGGCCCCTCCACCCCTATGACCACACCCCACACTCCCAGTCCCCTCACTCATCCCCCTCTGAGGTGCCACACTCCCACCCGACTCTTTTCCCCTCCCCCTTTGCCAGACACTCTACCCCTAGCCCGCTCCTGCTTTTTCCCCTGCTCCTGCCCCTCTCCACTGCCCCCAGTCTGCTCCTGCACCCTATCCTACTCCTCCCCCACTTGGCCAGGTACCTTGCCCTCAGCCTGCTCCTGCCCCCTCCTCCCAGCCTGCTTCTGCATCTTCCCTTGCTACTGTACCCTTTCCCCTGCCCTCAGCCTGCTTCTGCTCTCTTCCCCTGGCCATACACCTTGCCCCCAGCCTGGTTCTGCACCCTAGCCTGTTCCTGCCTCCTCCCCACAGCCAGACACCCTGCCCCCAGCCCGCTCCTGCCTCCTCCCCTGGGCCAGACAGCCTACTCCCAGTCTGCTCCTGCACTCTACCTCCCACCCAGACCTCGCACCTTTACCCCCTCCTGAATCCCACCTACCGACTAGATCCTGCACCCCCATCTCTATCCCACTCACTGGCAGCCCTGTCACACACTCTTAACCTCAAAATCTAATCCTGGAACCGCAGAAGAGTAAATTTGGCCCGAAGCCTTGAACCTCAGTCCCCCGTCCACTCCCTGACCATGGGAAGTGAGGTGTTTCAGTTGGGGGCCAAATCAGTAAGGGTTAGGGGGTTTTGGAGGGGGTTTTTTGTTGTTGTTTTGTTTTATTTTGGTTTTGCTTCTCTCTTATGTGGTACCCCACTTATTTGGCCTCTGACCCCAAAAAAGGTTCCCCACTCCTGTCATAAATAAAGACAATGTTGAAACCTTTTGTGTGGGACATAATATTATACTTTTTTAAAAATGAAGGCTGGCCAACAAGCCCCAAATTGGGGCCCAGCCTCCATCTGGCTACAGTGTCATAACACTCCTGCAGGCCCCCCCCCCACACACCAACCTTGAGGCCATCATACACCTGAACAACCTGCCCTGAGCCCCTCATACCACTACATCCCCAAACTCCTGCACCCCCACATCCCCACACTCCTTCACCCCCAGCTCCCTGCCATAACATACTGGTATCCCCACACACACCCCAACCTTGAGGTGTTCTGAGCCCACCATATACCCAAATCCATTGCCCTAAGCCCCTCATACAGCCCAGCTCAGACTCCTGCACCCCCACATTCCCAGCCCCCTGCCATAAGATTGACAGAAGATAGCCTGAATTGCTGCATGAAGCTGGATTTGACCAGTTATGATGTAAACTTCAAAGAAATGTGTGAAAAGATGTGGCAGCAGAAGTCCCATTAAATAAAGCCTGGGAATACAATGTTTTATTTATGCTATTATTATAAATTATGTCAGTTATTAATAATATTAAGTTGTATCTTTTCAATCATACAAATGGGCATTCTATGTGGTCTTTGTTGGACACGTCTTCTGAAGTTTGATGTGGTTTGGCTTTTTGGTTTGAAAAGGTTGCCGAGCCCTGGAAATAAGGTATTGCAGTCTCTTCTAACCTCAGCCACCAGCAGAGGTGAGCAAGCCCACCTCTCCCATTCAGTCTCCAAAGGGGATCTATGCGCCCCCATATGCCCAGCAGATGCGCTTTCAGTTATCCCCATCAAGGTTTCAGTCAGAAAGCAGAGGAGCCAAAAATGCAATTCTCTTGCCCCATAGGTCACCGTTATACTTATTGAAAGGCCTTTTACCCAGTGTTCCTTTCCTATATTCTGTAACCAGATCTTAGCTAAAATGTCCTTTTATCTTCATGCTGTCTCGGTTTTCTCCCACTGGCCCTCCTTCCTCCCTGCGCAGGTTTTCTGTGCTTGCCTTCTCCAGAGAGCAAAATAGACATGCCGTGGGCTAGCCTAACTTGCCATGTATCCTTTTCCCTCCACCAGCCCTCACTTGCAAATCTCTATTAGGAAAATCCTGGGCCACAATCACAATGCAGAAAAAATAAGTTCATACTCCAATAAATAGGGAAAGCATAGCTGCCTTATGAAGCCTTCGAACATTTATCTCAAAATGCTTTGAGCATTTAAAGCACAGCACATACTCCTATACTTATACAGACAATTCCAGCCATGACTTAGCAATACCTTTTAAAACCTGTTTATTCTCTTAAATGAACAGCAGAGCTGGATTAAAGTGTTTGGAAAGATACTACACACAGTGTTAGCATGGAACTTTTTGTCAGCCTGTCTATCTTTTTTATATTAACACCCTGCAATGCTGCTGCTGCTTCCACCCCCCCCTCTCCCATGGTGAAGAATTTCCCTTAGAGAAACTGCAGTAACAAAGATTCCACTTGCTATTTACTCTTTTAGATCCCAGGAACTTCATCAGTAGTTCAAAGAAAATGGAAGCCTCTTCCATCTTTAGCACAGCCCCGGGGCCTGGGACAATCAGCCAAGGCAAGGATTAATGGAGTTTCAGCAGAAATAAAACAGATTCGAGCCAGGAGGAAAACAGCACGCATGCTAATGGTGGTTCTCTTGGTTTTTGCACTTTGTTATCTACCAATTAGTATCCTCAATGTCTTAAAAAGGTAAAGTCTGTCCACAAGCAGGAAAGAGTTTGGGGGAAGTTTTCTGTCTAAAAGCATTTCTCTCTGACAGTAGTTTTGAAATATATATACCTATATATCTTATGGTAAAGAAACTGAAGATTGTTGTATAGTTTTAAGCAAATTGTTAGCTAAACACTTATTAGGAAAGAAATTTTAGGCCAGATTGTAAAATCCATGTTCATGTTGGCAGTCATTTATTCAGGCGATAGGACTCCAGAAGTGTGCCACACTGGGGGAGGAGAAATAGGATTCAATGGGACTTCCCTGACATGTAGCCTGACTGTAACTTTGCATAGCAACATTGGGCCCAGAAGATTTTGTTCTGGTGTTTCACATATTAATAACTGCTACTTATATAACCATACAGATTTACCAAAATCAGGGAAGCAAGCAAGGTTTGTTGGTTATCAAAAGCGAATATATGAAGTTTTCCAATTCTTTCAAGTTTGGAAGACATACCCAGAATAAATCTAACAAAAGTCAAAACATCTTTTTTATGAAGACTTATTGTATTGATATCAGAGTAATCAGTGACTCGGTAAATAATAGGCAAATAAACACATTATATGTGTGATTATGTCTGGCAAACATGTTCAGTAAACACTGTGTTTATCAGCTCTCTCTCTCTCTCACACTCACACACACACTAACGCGTGCATGCGTGTGTGTGCCATCTGCCCTTCAATGACATTTATAACTGCAAAGGTGATGAGCATAGTGTCACTATCTTGCCACGTTACATTAAGTAAAATGTAACTAAAGAGAACTGATTGCATTATCCTGACCAACACTAGATGTACAAGCAGAATGAGATAATCTTTTATTGGACCAGCTGCTGTTGGTGAGAGGGGCAAGCTTTTAACCTTATATGGAGCCTTTCTTCAGCTCTGTGTACCCTCAAAAGTGTGCCTCTCTCACCAAAAGAAGTCGTCCCAATAAAAGATATTGCCTCACCTATCTTCTTTCTCCAGTATCCTGGGATCAATACAGTTATCACCTGAAAGTCCTCTGCCTACCTGAAAGTCCTCTGGCAAATGTCAGATGGATGAGTGTCACTTCTCTGTTTTCTGTGTATTCATATTGTTATATTGCAATGTATTGGAGTTATCAAATACAATATAATCAAAAAGTTAACATGGACATTTCTTATGTAATCCTAGGAGTAAAATGCAACCAGCCTCTCCTGCACAAGGACATTAGGGGTATGTCTACACTACAGCATTAATTCAAACTAACTTAATTCAAATTAATTAATTCGAAATAAGGTAATTCGAATTAGTACATCTAGACCCAAAAACTAATTTGAATTAGCATTTTGCTAATTCAAAATAGCGTGTCCACACTGATTGGACGCATGGTCACATTTAAGGGCAGCTGAAACCGGTTCCGGCAGGGCATCAGGTCAGTAGTTGCTTTCTGTGGCTGCTGTCTGAGGCTATCTGAGGCTCGTGCTTAAAGGGCCGTTTCTCAGCTTTTCCGCTTGCTTGCCTACCTCGCCGAGGGACAGCAAAGTGTTTTCCTCTCCACCTGCCTGTGTTGGTGGTTCCCATTGGACTAAGGTGCCTCCTCACCCACCTCGACCTCGCCGAGCACAATATCTCTCCCATGGTGGCAGCATGTTTTGTGCTGTACAATTTATGCGAACAGAAGGGGGAGGCTTTCCTGCCAGCCTGGGTGGCTGAGGCTGACCACATGGATGGCCAGTACGCTCAGCCCTGCATCGCTGCTGTCTGGAAGGCCCAGCGTGGGGCTGTCCAGATCTAGAAAGCCATACGGGAGAGCTTCCAGGTGGAGGAGGAGGACTGAACTCTCCCTGCATGCCCCACTGGGGCCTTCTTCCACCCTCCCGTCTCACAGCACTGCGGGTGCAGAGGCGTCGGGGGGGGGGAGGAGTGGGCGTGAGGGTGGGGCAGGAAGGATGGGGGGTGTGGAGGAAATGGGAGGGAGAGCAGGGGTGGAAGGAGGAGCGAGAGCTGGGGCAGCCACAGGGGCTGGAGCAGGAGGAGGCAGGAACCTGTCCACCAAGGTCTGGAGGTGACCTCTGAGGGCACGGCCCTGCTCCTCCAGAGCCTCCAAGCTCTGCTGCCGCAGTTGCAGATCCTCCCAGAACCAGTGGTTCTGGGTTTGGAGCTGGTGCTCCAGTAGCCACAGGTGCTGCTGGTGGTAATCCTCCAGGTTCCTGGTGCGCCTGCTGGCCCGGGTGTGGGTGGCTGTGGTGAAACAAGAGCAGTGGTCAGTTCTCCCTGGGGACACAGTGGGTGAAACCCAGCCCCCCTCTGCAAGGCGAGGTTGGAGTGGAGAATGGGCCAGGGCCCCTGCATGACACCCAGCTGCTGCTCCGTGGTGGGCAAGGCCCAGGCGCATGGTCCCTGGGCTCCCTCTCAGGCCACACCCCCCATACACTCACATGTGGAGCCCTCCCTGGCCTCAGACGACACAGCCGATGTGCTCTGTAGGATGCCTCTGGGGTCCTGGGTCCTAGGCAGGCTCCCTGCAGGATCCTGGATCTCGGCATCCTTCTCTTCCTCCTCAGTGTCAGGGACGGGGCCCTCTCCCGGGGTCGATCACCACACGGGGGGCATGAACTGCGTGAGCCCCCAGGATGCAGTCCAGAGCCTCATAATGAGGGAATGCCTCCGGGTTGGCCCTGGCTGGGAAGCCCTGGAGTAGGCCTGCCACAGGTCTTTAATCTTGAAGCGGACCTGCTCCCGGGTCCACATGTGGCCTCTGGTGGCCAGGTTGCAGCAATGCGGCTGTAGACGGCCGTGTTCCTGTGGCTAGTGTGGAGATCGTGGACGTTGGAGGCCTCCCCACAAACCTCGATGAGATCCACGATCTCCGTACTAGACTAGGTGGGCGCCCACCTCTTGCGGCCCCGGGCAGGCTCCTATGAGCTGCCAGCCTGGTCCTGGGAAGAGGCAGAGGGCAGCTGGCTCATGCCATGCCAGGTGCAGGGTCTGCTGGCTGGGTGCTGGCAGGCTTGCAACTGGCACAAGTACTGTAGCCAGACTGTGGCCCTTTAAGGGCTCCGGGACCGGGAGGGGGGCAGAAGAGTTTCCCTGGTTTGGCCCAGAGTGGCCACCAGGGCAAGCTGGGAAGGGCTAGCCTCCAACTAGTTCAAATTAAGTGGCTACACAGCCCTTAATTCAAACTACTTAATTCGAACAAGGCGTTACTCCTCGTAGAATGAGGTTTACCTAGTTCGAATTAAGCGCTCTGGTAGTTCAATTTAAATTCAAACTAGCGGTTTGTATGTATAGCTGCTATTAAAGTTAATTGGAACTAATGGCTGTTAGTTCAAATTAACTTTGTAGTGTAGACATACCCTAGGGGATGCTACTGCAGCTAGTGCAATTTAGATATTTGGGGCCAGCAGAGAATCCACTTGCAGTCGTGCAATATCACCCTAACTCTACCTCAGCTCTCTTGCACTAGGAGCTGGGCCCAGAACTGTGAGGTTGTATCCAGGGCTAGGGGATTGTTATATTGGCTTAGATACCATTTCCCACCCCTGCCTTGGATGATATAAATTGCTGTTGTGTAATCTACCTGGATGACATCTCTGCATTGAAAACAAAACTATTTGTGGCTTTTATACTGTGTAAAACTGTGCCAGAAGCTGATTGTTTGGACAGGAAGAGGTTTTGTATTCTCTTGAGAAAGTTGGATGTGTAGAATCAGGGCCTTATGTGATATTGAAGATAGAATAAAAGCGTTTATATTCAGTCTTATGCAATGTCTTTCAGTCTGGCTTTTTCCTCTTTATTTTGCAGGGTTTTTGGGATGTTTAACTATGCTGATGACAGAGAGACTGTGTATGCCTGGTTTACATTCTCACACTGGCTTGTGTATGCCAACAGTGCAGCAAACCCTATCATTTATAACTTTCTCAGTGGTGAGTTTCCAGATGATCACTAAGTTACACAACACAAATGTCGTTAAAGTGTAATTCATGGTAACCAATTAGGTAATAACTGACCTAAAAATCAAGCAGTGGCATAATAGAACCACTGGAATCTGGGTTCAGATCCTGGTAACAGTCCCTGTTCTCTCTCAGTCTGCTACACTTATTGAGTAGCACCTTGCCTTCTCAAGTATCCTCATGAATTTTATAGAGAGTGCTCATTTTATAGCAAGATGTCATTCTAGCTTGAGGAGACAGCTCTGATTAAACTAGCATGCTAAAAATGGAGCAGAAGCGAAGAGAATGTACTCATCCAAGATTGTAGCTATGTACACAGATTGGTTATTCCCTTGTGCTGCCACAGCTACACTATTTTTAGCATGCTATCTTGATCAGAGCTAATGTGAGTAATGTCTCCTCAAGCTGGAATTTATTGTGCTAGCTGAATGTGTAAATTTTGGGGGGTGCAATGATGAGAGAGTCAGGCAAGGGCCAAGCCCTCCCACCTTTACTGCCCATTTGGAGCTGCAAATTAGATTCAGGTGCCCCCATCATGACAAAAGGAAGAAAAATAAAACTTGAGTGGTGTGGCAACCCTATGCATCACATCACAATGTCACTCACTCAGGCTACATCTAGACTACAGGCTTCTTGCACAAGAAGCTTTTCTCGGAAGAGATCTTCCAAAAAAAATTATTGTGCAAGACAGCGTCCACACTGCAAAAGCGCATCAAAAAAGCCGTCTGTTTTTTTGAAAGAGAGCATCTAGACTGTCTAGACACTATCTTGCATGTAAGCAGTGATTGCTATGGACAGAATGGCTACCAGGATACCTGTGCTTTTTCCTCTTCCCTCTTCTTCCAAAAAAACCTCCTTCTTCCCCATCCACCCTCGCCTTTTTGCGAAAGAGCTCTTTGGCAAAAAGTCTTCTTCCTTGTAGAAAGAGGAATACCAATTGCGCAAAAACTCCTCTGTTCTTTCAATTTACTTTCAAAAGAATGCGCTTACAGTGTGGACGTTTGCGAGTTTTGTCAGAAAATTGGCCATTTTTCCGACAAAACTCTGTGGTCTAGACATATCCTCAGACTTAGCCTGGTCAACCCCCTGCCAGAATGGCAGGACAGCAGGGACAAATTTGCAGAGAGCTGTGATCCATTCAGAGGGAAGTTGCTAGAAAGTAGATGTAGGGCAATGTGTTTGTGTTTGTGTGTGTGGGGGGGATCATGGGATTAAGGGCATCATGAGCACAGTGTATTTAGACCTGATAGCTCAGGTTTGGGTGCAAAACAGTGGATAACGTTTGGGACTAGAAGCAGCAGGAGGGTAGAGAGGGGAGGAAGGTTGAAGCTGGGTGAAAGGCAGAGGAGGGTGAGTATGGGTGACAGAAACTGGCTTTAGTAAGAACTAGAAATACTGTGAAGATTTTAAGATTAAGGGGGTACATTTCTGTTACTTTCAGTTAATCCTTTCCACGGTCTCAAACGGCAGGAATGCCATTGCAAGACCTGGCCTTTTGCGAGGGGAAAAGAAGGGAGGGGAAGTTCCTGATTCTCAGAAGATTCTTTATCTTGATGAAAGAAAAAGAACCTGTGTGTTCTTATAGTTTTGTTGCTGGGGGTTTTTGGTACTGTGGTGAAAGAACTATTTTCTAATGATAAATGAAGCAGTAGAAAAATATAACAAATCACAATTTTATGTTTTAATATCTACGTGCTTGTTCGTGTAACAATACAATGCCTTTGTAAAAATGCACAAATAACATAAAACATTCCTAACTGACATCTATTTACCATCCTAACTTATATTGCCTTTTATCCTTCTGTATCATTTGTATGAGACTGTTTTCAATAGAAATATATCATGTAAAAAAAATCACCAAACATTTCTTCAGACCTCTCACTGTTCGGTTTTGTGCAGGCTTGGTTACAACTAGTGATGAATGAAATTTAGATGTGTTGTTTAGATGAGCTTTGGATAAGCATTTGGATGCTCATCTCGATATCCAAGGTCTGCAAAACTATCCAGGAAATCGAATGAGAATGGGATTTGCTGTTATTATTTCCAGTCATTTCAGTAATTTCTAGCAAACAATAGCTTGTTAACCAAGATTTCTGGCTAGAGTTGTGATGATTGAGCCTACAAATTTACCCTAATTGTGTGCTCAGTTGTGAAAAGAGAATGGAAGTTCATAAAATATTACAATAACCTATAGTAACAAATGTTGCTGGAGAAAGGTGCAAATGGGAAACAGACTGAATTAGTTCAAACAAAAAAAAGCGAATTGATATAATTCAAAGATGATGTTACGATCATGTCTGGGAAACTAGGGAAGTGTGAGACTGGAAATTAGTGGAACAAAACTTAAAGCTTAGGCCTAACTGATGGAGAGAATAATGAATTGTTCGATTATTCTGTCTAGCACTCACTCTTGGAGTGCTTAAAAAAAGAGTCTGTGAGGGAAAGCTGGCTACTTCAGTGTTGTATGAGCGAAAGAGAGAATTTTGAATGCTTGGTGACAAAAAAACAGAGAAGGGGAAGGAGTGAGGTTAGACGATGGTTGCTGTCTCATGGGATCTAATGCTGAGGTGAACTGGTTCAGGAGTGAGACCCAATGACATCTCCACCAGCTTTGGCTAACTCCCAAATACCACCCAGTTTATTAAACTCCTCCTCCCTGTCCACAACTTGTCCTTTTCCTTCCCAGCTTTATTTTTTATTCCTATCTATTTCCTTATTCTTTCTAAGAATCTGGCTTAGCAAGCCAAAAATATCTTCTCTGCAACAAAGCTGTTGCGGTGACCATAAAGGCAGCTAAAAGCAGTGCCCTAAACAACTCAATACTCGTAAAAATTTGCCAACACTCAGAGTGACTAATAAGACAGTGCTGTGTCTGCAGTGAGTTTGCAAGCAGTTTTCTAGCAGTGAGGTTGCAAGTGAGAATCAGCACCAAGTCAGAATGCATTTGCGGTCTTTGCAGTTCTGGTTTTTTTTCTTTTCTCAGGTACCAGTGTTGTTTTATCTTTTAGGAAACAGAATCAGACTTTAACAACAGCTGCTCTAGCCATCTGTACTACACTCTTTTTTTCCAAAAAGAAGAATTATTGCCATCTCTTTTAACATCTCCAAAAGGCAGTCAAATGAGCCATGTTCCTTCTAAAACTCATTCTAACTAAAATGAAATGGGAATAATGGAGGCTGTTAAAATGAGAACCTTACTTTAGACTTCACATTTGTCTCCCCCTGTATTTTCTAAATAAAAAATTTAAACATTTTTAAAGGCATCTTTGCCCAGGCACTAAGCAGACTGAGGTCCTTGTTTAAAACCTTTTAATGTTGGACAATTTCAGGGTCATGTTAACACTTTAACCTTTAAGCCCCTTTAATTTCAGGATGTTTGGATGAGGGACACTCTGATTCCATCACATCTGTTGTTTCTAGCTTGAAAAATCTTAGCTTTGGAGGCCTTGCCAAAGGAAAAGATGTACAAGAATTAGCCAGGATTTTCTCAGTGAATTCAGAGTTCCAATTACATTTTTTATGGAAGTCTAGGGGTTTTTGTTATCCAAATGGCTTCATACCAACCTTGTCAGTTCTTTCTCTGGGTGTTGACTTATATAGTGCCATCTCTTTGAAATCATGTTGCAAACATTCATTCTTTTGGCCTGTTAGGAAGGTAAGTTTTAATATCCCTGTTTTTACAGATGAGAAAATGGAGACAGAGCAAGATTAAGAGTGTGATTCTGATCTCATTTTACATGGGTATAAATCAAGTTGCCATTGAAGTGACTGTGAAACTGATATGAGATATGAACAATTTGTTCAAGGAAATATGGGGCAGAATGGGGAATAGAAGCTAGCATTCCTGACTTTCAGCCCCGTTCTTTAAATACGGACAATCTTTCCTGTAATGAAATTCACTTTAGCTACAGTTTCAGAGTGCCCCCAGTTATTTCAAAGGTCATGAAAATTGAAAGAATAGGTGCTTCTTTAAATGCTAATTTTAATAGGCAGAAGGTTTTTTTCTTTGTAAATTGTGCAAAGTAAAACAGGAATTAGTTGTGTCCTCGCATTTCATACATCAGGAATTAGTTGTGTCCTCACATTTCATACATCAAATAATAGTCCAATCATTTCAACCTACTCATGTTCATTTACTTGTTTTCATAAAATGTAAAGACACAAACCTCAACATTACCATAAGAGCTATTGTATTCTGTCCTGCAAAAATTAATTTAGGATTCCTGCTGTACCTACTGTGAATTCTTATAAAAAAGTGGATGTTGTCCCCTTTTCTAGAATCATTAAAACTGTTCTTTCCTGCTTCTGTCGTGTTAGAAGAGTGATTGATTATTTTGGATTTGTTTTGGCACTAGCTAGCCACTTCTCTTCCATATACTGGCTTATTGAAACTCTGTAAATAAGGTTTTGGAAATAATGTTTTCATGCATTTATTTGTTTGACAGGAAAATTTAGAGAAGAATTTAAAGCAGCATTTTCTTGTTGTTGGCTTGGCATTCACCATCAACAGGATGAACGACTCACCAGAGGCCGGGCAAGCACTGAAAGTCGGAAATCCTTAACTACCCAGATCAGCAATTTTGATAATGTCTCAAAACTTACAGAACATGTTGTGCTGACTAACATGAGCACACTCCCAGCAAATGGTACTGGACCTATTCACAACCAATAGCATACTTGTCCCTATGCCTTTGGATGTTTTTCTAAATTAAAACCTGACCTTATATTGAGCAGTCTTTCAATGACAGCAGGACTGAAAAGCAAAGATTGTAGGAAGAAGCAATATCATTTACATAATTCGTTTTATAAATTCTCCCACAACTTTGCTTATATGCTTCAAAATCATAATTTCACATAATTTACTTTAAAACTGCATGAATTATAACCTCAGGGGAGGCTAATATTTTATTTAACTATTTTTATTGGATTTCCACTTGTATAGGTCTTGTATTAAAGAGTAAATATCTGAAGACATATATAATATTTACCCTGAAGTTGGAATGTATGTGTGAAATCAGCCGGTATTAGCTTTGTGTTTTTTCTCTGACGGTGCCATGATATAGCTGAAATTTTTTTGAACAGACATTCTCGACAACCTTGGATGCAACCCTTTTGCATTCCCTGAATCAAAGTACTTTTCATAAAGAAGCTCTGAATATGAGCTGGCTTTCTCATGTGGAGAATTCGTGCAGGATTTTCTTCTCAAATTGTCTGAGAGTACCCTAGGTGCTGAGGACTGGCAAGGCCATTGCCATTCAATTTCACAGAGAGAAGGTTCTATTCATGTTCTTATATGCTGTGAGATCAGTTTAAAAACTATGTAAAAAATAAGTGAAACCTTTCCAAATTGGGGGCTTTGTCAGGCTGGCAGACACTGGTATGGCGATGTGCCCCTTAATTCCCTCACACAGTGGATGCTGCTATATTATTTGTTATTTAACTGCTCCTACAAAAACTCCTCAAACTATTAGACCTACTGTCTGAAATTCTTTTTAGAGCCTGATACTGCACCCACTGAAGACAACAAGTACAGAATAAATCCTTTAGCCTGGGAAATCATTTGTTATTTTATATTCCCTTTTTCCTTCCTATTTATACTGTGCTCCTCATAGAATCTGAACACCTTCTAAGTAGTGCAATAAGCAATACGACTAACATCTGCCATGTGTTATTTGTTCCCTATATCAAGTTATCTTTTTTATATCTGACATCCTGAAAAAATGGAGGAGCAGAGTTGATCGCTTATTTTAAGAACAAAGCTGCAAACATAATGAAGCAATAGCATCATTGTCACATTACCCCCAAACAGAGGTATAGAGTGAGCTATGCATTTTTATTAGTATTAACCATCTCCCAGACAGTTCATATCATCTTCATAAGAACGTAAGAATAGCCATGCTAGGTCAAACCAAAGGTCCACCCAGCCCAGTATCCTGTCTTGTGACAGTATCTAATGCCAGATACCCCACAGGGTATGAACAGAACAAGTAATTATCAAGTAATCTATTCCCTGTCACTCAATCTCAGCTTCAATGGACAATTCTCCTTAAAAAATTATGGCACTGTTTAGAAACTCTTCTGGTCAATAGACCTTTGGTTGCTTGTATACTGCTAACAGAGACATCCAGACTGGCCCCTTTATATGCAGTAAAATCACTTTAAAATCCCTATTATATGTTACAGGGGTCATGGCCAAACTCAGTCCATTGAAGTCAGTGGAATTGCACCTGTGTACACCAGGGATGAACACAACTTCAAGTTTAGCTGAAGCAGAGAATGTTTCTGTGGAAGAGAGTGGCACAACAGATAACAAAGAGTGGGCCAAAAACAACCCTGGTGTAACCAAAGTGACCTTAATGGAGTTACACCAGGGATGAGTTTTGCTCTGTACATTTAAAACAACCTATGAATGGCATACCAGTGACAACACAACAGCTGGACAAAGGAATTCCTTCAAAATGACTGTTTCTTCAATTCCCACTCTTATGGAAACTTACTTACCTCATCATGAGAGTACACATCTTTACAAGACTTTTTTTTAAAAATATTTTGCATCATGCTTTGTAAATACTGGATATATTTACTTTTAATATATTCAGATGTTGTGTAATGTTCTAAAATGCCTCATGTAAAGAATTGAGTATTTCAAAGCAAGGAGTCAATAATATTTGTTACATTCTGATATCATTAATGACTTTAATTGCAAAGAACACTTGCTCCTCCTATGCATTAGTGGAATTTTGAAATTGCCTTTACAGATGATACACACATGCATGGGGTCTGGACAATAAAATGAAGGATCTGAAATACTAATCCAGGAGTTCAAACCTCATATATGGATTGCAGAAATATGTTGGAATAGCACTTCTGGCTGGCATTGAAGAGTATGACTATTTAGGAGACAAAGGTGATGGGGTAGCATTATACATCAATGTAAACGGTAAAGAAAAAACTGTCTGTATAGGCAAACATAATTTGGGTCATTACCACTTTGGGGAAGAACAGAAGGGGTTCTTTTAGGACAGCTATAGGGATTTGCCATAAATCCCCAAGCTCAAGACTCAAATAGAGATACTAGTATTTATCTCTATCATAATAATATATATTTCAATTAAGACAAGAAATAAAAGAGAGGAAACACTACTGGGAATTGTGTCATAGTGGGAAATTTTATGCTACCTGATACAAATTAGAGAATAAATGCTTCGTGATACTGGTGGAGCCTATTTATTTCTGATAGATGACACTTAGATAGGGAGGTAATTCAAAATAATTTAGATATGGCCCAAAAACTAACTGAATACTTTGCCTCAGTTTTCAATAAGGCTGATAGTATAGAACATGGGAAAGAAGGCAAGATGGCTGTTGGAAATGAGTGAACAGAAATAGGGTATGTCTGCACTACAGCGCTAATTTGAACTAACTTAGTTCGAACTAACTAAGCTAATTCGAATTAGCGCATCCAGACTTAAAAACTAGTTTGAATTAGCGTTTTGCTAATTCGAACTAGCATGTCCACACAGAGTGGACCCTGAACTGGGGTTAAGGATGGCCGGAAGCAGTGCCGGCAGGGCATCAGATGAGGACTTAGAGCATGGAGCTGCTGTCTCAGGCTAGCCGAGGGCTGTGCTTAAAGGGTCCCGATCGCCACCCTGGACAGACAGTTCTCAGGGAGTTCCCCGCTTGCAAAGCAGTCCTGGCTTGGAGTGCCCTGAGTGCCCACACTCAGCACATCACAGCACTCGGCCATCAGCCCGGATGCACTTGCTGCAGGCTGCTATTCCGGGGAGGGGGGTTCAATCGGGGGGCTGCAGGAGAGCCAGTCCAGTCCTCCCCATCGGGGGCTCGTACCCCATTCTTCCCTCACCTCCTTCCACTTACCCCTCCCTAGCCCCCCTTCCTGATGTACAAAATAAAGGACACGTGTGTTCAAAAATAGAAACTCTCTTTATTGAACAAAACTTGGGGAGACTGAGAAAAGGAGGTGGGAGAGGGGAAGAGAGAGGGTGGGAAAAGGGAGGGCAACTACAATGATGAGGGGTTTGAAACAGGTCCCATATGAAGAGAGGCTAAAGAGACTTGGACTTTTCAGCTTAGAAAGAGGAGACGGAGGGGGGATATGATAGAGGTCTATAAAAGCATGAGTGGTGTGGAGAGGGTGCATACAGAAAAGTTCTTCATTAGTTTCCATAATAGAAGGACTAGAGGACACCAAAGGAAAGGAATGGGTAGCAGGCTTCAAACAAATAACAGAAAGTTCTTCTTCACAAAGCAAATAGTCAACCTGCGGAACTCCTTGCTGCAGGAGGCTGTGAAGGCTACAACTAGAACAGCGTTTAAAGAGAAGTGAGATAAAGTCATGGAGGTTGGGTCCATGGAGTGCTATTAGCCAGGGGGTAGGAATGGTGTTCCTGGCCTCTGTTTGTGGAAGGCTGGAGATGAATGGCACAAGACAAATGGCTTGGTCATTGTCCTCCGTCCATCCCCTCCAGAGTACCTAGTGTTGGCCACTGTCGCCAGACAGGCCACTGGGCTAAATGGACCTTTGGTCTGACCCAGTACGGCCATTCTAAGCTCACGGCTCAGGGTCGGGGGTCTCAGTGGACCACCCTGATTTTCATGCAAACCTGCTCCTGGGTGGCCAGGCTGGCAGCTATCCTGCCCTAGACGGCCACTTTCCTGTGCCTAGTGTGGAAGTCGTGGACGAGGTCCACGATGTCTGCACTAGACCAGGCGGGCACCCGCGTCTTGTGGTCCTGGGTAGGCTCCCGGGAGCCGCCAGCCTGGTCCCGGGAAGAGGCGGAGGGCTGGGTGGCAGCGGGTGGCTGGCTCGAGCTGTGCCAGGTGCAGGGTCTGCTGGCTGGGTGCTGGCAGGCTTGCACCTGTCACGGGCACCGTAGCCAGCCCGTGCCCCTTTAAGGGGTCCGGGGTCGGGAGGGGAGCAATAGAGTTTCCCTGGTGTTGGCCAGAGTGGCCACCAGGGAAAGCTGGGAAGGGCTAGCCTCCCACTAGTTCGAATTAAGTGGCTACACAGCCCTTAATACGAACTAATTAGTTCGAACTAGGCTTAGTCCTTGTGGAATGAGGTTTACCTAGTTTGAACTAAGCGCTCCGCTAGTTCGAATTAAGTTAGAACTAGCGGAGCACTAGTGTAGCGCCTATCAAAGTTAATTCAAACTAACGTCTGTTAGTTCGAATTAACTTTGTAGTGTAGACATACCCATAGAAATTACCACCCCTAATGTCAATGAAAAACTCAAAATTTAAAATGTTAAAATCAGGAAGAACAGACAATTTTCATCCCAGAATATTGAAAGAACGGTCACATGAGAATTCTAGCCTAATAGCAAGGATTTTTAATAAATCTGTTTTGGAACAATACATGACTGGAGAATAGCGAATGTGCTTTGGTCAATTATAGAACTATTAGTCTAACCTCAGTAGAATGAAAGATTTCAGAAGGAAAAATAATTAAATATGGTGGGAGTAAATGCTAAAGGGAATAAAATGTTGCATGCGTTTGCCAAATGTAGATCATGACAGATTAAACTGATTTCTTTCTTTGAGAAAATAACTGCGGGATTTTAGATAAGCGAAATGCAGAAGACCTATATATGTAGACTTCAGTAAAACATTTGACATGGTACCACATGAGAATTATTAGTTAAAGTAGAGTAAATAGGGTGGTACAAGAATTATGAGGTGGATAAAGTACTGACTAAAGGGTAGAAAGCAGAAAAGTTCTGCTGAAAAGTCACAGGAGTGAAGTAACTAGTGGACACCTTCAGGACTCAAGTCTTGGGACCAATTTTATTAAATATTTTTAATGACTTTGGCACAAAAATTGAAGAATGCTAATGAAAGTTGATATTCATGCAAAGCTGGGAGGCATTAGCAATACAAAGAAGGATCTAACATTTTACAGAATTTTATGGATTACCTTGAAAGCTGGACTATTAGAAATAGGATAAAAGTTGACAGTGCAAAGTGAAGAGTCATGTACTGATCTAATAAGAATTGCTACTGCAAAGTGAGGGCTCATCAACTGGAAGCGACAGAGGAGGAAAGGGTCCTGGGTAGGTGGGTTGACCACAGAAGTGATAAGCCATCAATGTGAGTACTGCTGCAAAAAGGGTAAATGCAAATGCTAGAATGTATAAAAAGAGGTGTTTCCAGCAGAGAGAGAAAGGGAAGTATAAATGCCATTGCACAAGGCATTTGTAATACTGTTTATCGTTCTGGTCACCTATGTGCAAGAAAGATGAATTCAAACTGGATCAGGTACAGAGAAGAGCTACAAAAATAATGAGGGGAATGGAGGACCTGTTTTATGAAAGGATAGTGGGAGAGATTGGCTTCCTTAACCTTGCAAAGAGAAGGCTGCAAGGTGATATGATTCTCTCCAGAAATACACCAGGGAGAGGGGAAAAGCTATTTAAACAACAACAAAAACATTGGCACAAAACTGATTGGTTATGAACAGGGCTAGACATTAGAAGAAGGGTTCTTACCACCAGAGGAATGAGGGTCCGAAACAGCTTCCCAATAGGAGTTGTAGCAGTGAACAATTTAATTAGATTTAAGAGACAACTCAATACATTGATTGTACACCTAGGTTGCTTGTAATAATAAAGGACAGGGGGGTTTAGCAGCAGTGGGGCATCCCTTCTGGTTCATGTCATGTGTTTCGAAAGTTCATGCCTCAGGGCTTCAGCCAGGCACCTGCAATGCTGAGGAAGAGATTTTATATCCCCAATGCATTCTGCCATCTTTTTGGTCTCCTTGCTTTGAAATATCAGGGATGGCCACAGCCAGGCCAGATTAACTCTTACAGGGGCCATGGGCAATTAGATTTTGTGAGCCCCCTAGGTGGGTCCAAATGAGAAGTTCAGAGTGTGGGAGGGAGGGGGTGCAGGGTCTGGGTGGGGCTGGACATGACACGACAGGGGACACAGGGTTTGGAGTGCTGGAAGGGCTCAAGGAAGGAGGTGTAGGGTCTGTGAGGGAGTTAGGTCTCAGGAAGGGACTAAGGGCAAACAGATGCAAGAGGGGGGCTCAGGATAGGTGGTGGGGTCCAAGTAGGAGTTAAGATGTGAAAGGGGCTCAGGGCTGGGGCAGGAGGTTGGGTTGCTTACCCGGAGTTGCTCCCCTTTGGTGGCACAAGCGCAGGGAGCAGGTGGCTCTGTGTGCTGCCCTGTGCTTGCCAAAGTTTTGTGCCAACATTGTTGCCTCCAGGCACCACTCCCCACTGCTGCAGGGGTGGAGCATGCAGGCCAGGGAAGCCCATGGACAGAACTTCCAATATTTTCAGCTCCAGCCCAGTAAGGATGGGAGGAGGAATGACAGTGTGCGGAGCTGCATCTCCCCACCCCCAAATCAGGCAGGGCCAGAATGAAGGGATTTTAGTGTCTGCAACCCAGGGCCCTGGACTAAGAGGGCCTCACAAAAAAATCTCTCGACCACCAAAAGTGCAAATCTTTTTGTGGGTTCCCTTTAGCCCAGAGCCCTGTACTGCAGTCACTAAAGCTACTTTCTTAGGCTAGCCCAATCCACAGCTGGTACCTTGGACAGGATAGTCCAGTGTTCTGAGGCAATAAGCATTCGCTCTCTCTCTCTCTCTCTCTCACTCTCTCTCTCAAGTGTAGTTAACTGGTTCTTGCTCATGACCTAACTGATTTTCTAGAGAGACGATGTGTAGTAAATCTAATCTAGCGGTAGTTAAGTAATATGTTTGGTATAAACAACGAGTCTGGTGGCTCTTTAAAGACTAACAAATTTATTAGGTTATGAGAGCATAAGCTTTTGTGAGCTACAACCATGTCCTCAGAAGGAAGGAAGGAAGACACAGAGATGAAACTGTGACATCAGTGCTAATTAAATCTGAATGGATGTGGCTCATCTCCAATAGTGGTGAAAAGGTTGGTGAGAATACTTATTAGTTAAAATTGAGAAAGATGGAATTAATATGAGACTAGAAACTGGATAAAGAATTGGTTAAAGGGGAGACTAAGGTAGGTCATGCTGAAAGGTGAACTGTCAGGTTGAAGAGAAGTTACTAGTGGAGCTCCTTGGTAATTGCTTTTGGAAATAATTTAAAAAGGTGGGATTATGCTAATGAAATTTCTAGATTTCACAAAAGTTGGGAGGTATTCTCTTTATGGAGGAGGGCTGTAATATCTTACTGAAAGATTTGGACATCCCGGAAAACTGGAATAATAGAAATAGGATTACATGTAATAATGTATTTAGGGGCTAATAAAAATAGTTGCTATAAAGAAGGGACTTAGTTGATGGAAAAGAGGAGGTGAAAAATGCAAATATATTGATTACAGCATGACTATGAACCACCAAAGTGATGCAGCTGTGAAAAAGGATAATGCAGTCTTAGGTTCTGTCAGGAGCAGTACTTTAGTTTTGTCTTTACTGTCCTGGAGAGGCATAAGGATCTTGCACAAAATGGGTTTTTTGCACACACAAAAACATATCCACACTGCTTGTGCAATAAGAAACTGAAGAAAATATGCTAATGACTTATGCTAATGAGTCCCTCATATTTTCTGCCAGAAGAACTCACAGTGAAGACAAAGCCTTTCAGTAAAGAGGAGGAAGTATGAATACTGTTATACAAGATATGGGTGAGACCTCACCTGGAATACTGTGTGCAATTCTGATCACCCATATTTCAGAAAGAGGAACTCAAACTGGAAGAGATGCAGAGAAGAACTTCTAGGATGATCAGAGGAATGGAGAACATAACTTTTGATAGGGCACTTTAGGAGCTTAGCTTGTTTAGCTTAATAAAACTGAGGGGAGATATGATTGCTCTCTACACATTTATCAGAGAGATACATCAGGAAAGGAGATGAGTTATTTGAGTGAAGGGCCAATATAGGTACAAGCATAAATTGGTACAAACAGTCCATAGATAAGTTTAGGCTTGAAATTAGAAAAAGGCAATTTTACATCAGAGGAGTGAAGTTTGGGAATAGCATTCTTTGGAGACCTAAACACTAACTCGTTTCAGGGCTGAGCTTGAAAGTTTATGGAGGGGATGGTATGATTAGTTTGCCTACAATGGCATATGACCCAACCATGACTGCAATTAGCAAATATCTCCAACAGCCTAACATGGCACATGAGATGGGGAGGTCTCCAAGAGAATTCTTTCCAAATGTTTGCCTTGTGGGTTTCCTCCATATGCTCAGAATCTAACTGACCACCATATTTGAATCAGGAACGATTTTCCCCAGTTCAGGTTGGCAGAGACCCTGGGGAGTGTGGGTGGGTAGCCTTCCTCTGCCACATGAGATATAGGTCACTTTCTGTTTTGAATTTTAGTAAATGATAGCTTCTCTGTAACTTGAATTTTTAAAATCAAGATTTGCAGACCTCAGCAACTGAGCCAGAGGTAATGGACCTATAGGAGTTGGTCAGTGAGGTTGTATGGTGTGCGATTTAGAGTAGGTCAGTCTATGTGGGAATGATGGACCCTTCTGCCCTGAAAGGAATTTTCTTCCAGGACAAATTGGCAGTGAGTTTAGAGGGTTTGACTTTGAGCATGGAGTGTGGGGAACTTGCTGGGATTGTTTGACTATCTCTCACTTAATCAGATCCTGACTATATCTCACTTAATCAGATCCCTGTCACTGCAGGGGGGTTAGCATAAGTGCACCTTCATCCCTCTTATTCTCTGTCTGTGACACTTCCTAATTTAGTCTCCTGTGACCTATAAAACTTTGGTGTGATTAAG
Source organism: Pelodiscus sinensis (assembly GCF_049634645.1). Taxonomy (NCBI): domain Eukaryota; kingdom Metazoa; phylum Chordata; order Testudines; family Trionychidae; genus Pelodiscus; species Pelodiscus sinensis. The sequence goes on from NC_134713.1 coordinate 43,072,634, forward strand.
GTTGCTGGCTTTGGAGTAGGAGGTGGATGGTGTTGGGCCCCTGAGATGTACAGAAGTCAGACTATATGAACTGGTGGTCCCTTCTGATGATCAGTTATTCTGAAATAATGCTGCTGTGTAGACATAGCCTAAATAACCTGATTTTCAGATGTGTTAAGAACCCCTAACTTCCATGCAAGGTGACAGGAGCTACAAGTGTTCAATGCACTGAAAATAAGGCTAATTTTAGTCAGCAATGTATGAAAATATTGGCCTTACTTAGGGCTTCTGTAATCTTATAATTAAGTTTAAAATGTTGGTTGCCATGTTTGTTTGTTTTTACAATTTGCTGTCTTTCCTGCTGGTTAGGCCATAGGTTTTAGTCATTAATACAGCTGGACAGAAAAAAAAACATGGAAAATTGAGTTTTAACAGAAAATCAAAAATCAAAATATTTTAGTTTGGCAATGCCAATGAGGTATTTCAAATGCCTTGTAATTCATGTGCCTTGTGTTCCCAATTCCCTATGGGATAGGCTCCCTGCTCCAATGTCTCCTTGCTTGGTTGGAGAAAATAGTACATTGTATCAATTTCATGCCTGCAGTGCATTGTGGGAGATTTTGTCCAGCTGGAATGAGAAGCATGGCCCTTACAGAAGAATGGGAGTATTGGGCAGTTAAACTCCAATGTCCATAGGATTTCTTTTGTGAGATGAAAACTGATTTTTTGTTTTATTTGAGAGAATTAAAGTTTTCTGAGGAAATCAAAATTAAATAGAGAAAGGAGACACTTTTCCCAAAATCATTCATTTTATAAAAAAAAGTCCATTGAAAACAATTTTGAGAAAAATTTTTAAACTAGTCCTATTACTGAAAATCAATATTTCTAGTTTTGATTCTGAACAGAGACACTCATAAACCCTCTCTCCTTTAATATTTATTAAGCACTTATCACTTTGTGCTTTACCCTCATCTTATTGACATCAGTGCTATAATTGTGTAAATTAATTGTCTTCAGTGGAGTGATTCCTGATTTATGGTGAGAAAGGGAAGGACTGAGAGGACAAGTAATTCCCTGTCTGTAGATCAAGCTGGTTTTGTAAAGTAAAAAAATAAGAAGAAACCAGCACTGGAAAGTGTACTTTAAAGTAAAATAAATGTATGGGAATCATTCATTGATTCATATGTATAAGTTTAATTTTTCAAACAAAGCTGTGATGTAATTTTCTTTTGAGCCAGAGACTTTAATGCTGTCCCCCTAAGGTAAAAAAAAATTCCAGGCAACTAGGAATGGAAAACAGGATTTCCTATTTGTTCCATAGCTAAAATTTTAATTCACTTTATAGTAAAAGCCCAAATTTGGCCCGAGCCAACACCAACAAAAAAGTTGTATTAGCCTCAAAGTTGTTACAAACAATGGGGGGAAAATCTGGACATGGAGAATGAAGGCACATTAAAAATAGGCATGAATAGTTCCAGAAGTGTTCTAGCTTTTTTTGCTTTTTTTTTTTAACAAAAATAAGTTGAAAGGTGAAAGGTAAAGCATAATTTGCTCTCCGATCTGAAAACTGGTATCTGGAATGAAAGTGTCATTAGAGAAAGTTTAATCTCAAAAGTTCTCATTTTTAATGATGCTGTGAAATGCTGGGTCCAGCAACCACTGGAAAGTATGTAAAAAGAGAATAATTTCAGGAGGGATGAGCAAAGCACAGTTGGGTGGCAGTTCAACACAATATGTTGTTATCCTGTTATTCTTCCCTTGATAGGAAAGCAGAAAAGGCAAAATTTGTGAAGAGTTCCACTATCATCTTGTAATGAATGGTATCTTCTGACCTAATTTAGGAAAAGTTGCTATAGTGAATAACTCAAGGGATGCCTCTGCAAATGTTATTCATTTTGTTAAAACAAACTCCTGGAATGTACCTTTTGGACACTGGACTTTGCTCTGTACAGGACTCAAATACCATATGTTTTTGCACAAGACATCTGTGTTGCACTGCATTTCTGAGAAGCACTCAACCTGCAGCTACCTTTTTGTTTGGATTCGTGTAGCTGTTAACCTTTGTCTACTAAAGACTTCTTCCACCCACACCCATTTGCCAGCAATGGGCCTTTAAAACATAAGGCCTTCTGAACTGTTCATTATGTATGCATGTTCTACTGTTCTACAGACACCACCAGAGTTGCAGACTGAGGCTGATTGGTGAACTGGATTCACTTTTTCCTTGCTTTGTAAAGGGTTGTGCTTTTTTATGCCTTTTCTTTAATAAACGTCTTCTCCCTAGTGCCTTTCACTGGTTCATTGATCAGTTAGATACCTGTATATACGAGGTACTGCAATTGTTCTCCAAGGCAGGTGGGGATGTTTTGTGCACATGCCCTCACGAGAGCAGACACCTACTTTGACACCAGCAACTGACGACTCCAAATAGTTACAATTCACAGGATGATGCCGCAAATCAAGTCATCACCACTTTGACCTATGATCCCTCTCAGACAAACTAGCAATTGCTTCCTGGAGGGTTATAATCAAAATGTAATTTAATGTCTCTCAAGGAGATTTTCTTCATAAATAACAAGCCCTCTTCTTGAGGGACATTGTCAGATAGTAGAGCTGAATTCTGCTACCAGGTTTCAGTCTTTTTTACATCATAGTCTTTAACCTTGGAAGCCTATTCCTTTTTCACTCCAAGCCACTAATCCAAGAATCTGAGATACGAACTTTTTGGGGAAAAAAAAACCATTCCTACTCCTAGTGTTTGAGTTTTGTTCAAGAAGAATATTTTATCAGGCAACAGATTATTTACTTAACATTCCAACATAGAGAGCTGAAGATATTTTCCAGCTATATTTACTGATGTTACAAACTAGCACAATTTAGGAAAGTCAAAGTTAATATACAATTCAGTTATTAACTTATGTCCATGTTGAAAATTGAGATTCCAGCCTATAGAGCTCTGACGGCACAAAGGGGTTTTTTAAGCTTCCTTTGTCTCTGTGGAGTGAGGGAGCCCTGGCATCCCTTCAGCACAGAATCACATGAGGGGGACAGGAGAAAGTGTGGCTGGGATGGCCTGTGCTCTGAGTGGTGTAAAACTTGCAACTGCACTACAAATGAAAGCCAATAATCTTAGCATTTCACACCCTTCCCCGCATAATTACAGCCTGACCTTGGGAAATGCTGCATACGCCCAATGGATGCGAAGTGCGTGGGGCTCGTTATGGCAGGTGCTGTTTGTCACCTGATAGGATCAGGCAACGGTCAAGGAGCACATACTGAGACCTCTGCTGGAGAGCTGATTTGCCCTAATTCTGACCTCGGTGACAGTTGCCGATTCTTCCTCTAATTTTTTCCATTCATGTGCACGATAGATTTTGTTATGTGCACTGAGGCATGTGCTGATGAGCCCCATGACTAGAAACCCATGTTGCTGGCTGTGAACACTCTGCTAATCAGCTGGGTGGTATTTAAATTAGGGGTGTTAAAAGGCAGTTATTTAGGTAACCACATAACTGCTGAAAATCTCATAAAAACATAAGAATGGCTATACTGGGTCAGACCAAAGGTCCATCTAGCCCAGTAGCCTGTCTTCTAACAGTGGCCAATGCCAGATGCCCCAGAGGGAGTGAACAGAAGAGGTAATCATCAAGTGATCCCTCTCCAGTCATTCATTTCCAGCCTCTAACAAACAGAAGCAAAGGACACCATTCCTACCCATCCTGGCGAATAGCCATTGATGGACCTTACCTCCATGAATTTATCTAGTTCTTTTTTGAACCCTGTTAAAGTCCTGGTCTTTGCAACATCCTCTGGCAAGGAGTTCCACAGGTTGACTGTGCACTGCATGAAGAAAAACTTCCTTCTGTTTATTTTAAATCTGCTGCCTATTAATTTCATTTGGTGACCCCCTAGTTCTTATGTGCTGCAGGCTCTTCTGTATAAAGTTTATACTGTAGAACCCACAGCACAGCCAGCCCTCCAGGAACAGAGTCCACTCCTAGGGAGAGCCAAAAGCACAGGATGGTGGATGCCAGAAGCTATATCAGAGGCAGCAGTGTGGGGGCAGCTGCCAGCTCCCAGCTGTGCTTCCAGCTCCTGGCCCTGCTTACAGGGAGCTAGTATCTGCCCCGCACTGCCACACAAGCACTCAGCTTACATAAACACTGATCAAAAGCCCCAAAAGTAAAAAGTTAATATTTTGATATTGCTTTATTGACTATCAATTTGCTCCATACAACTAAGTCACTGCATACATGAAAAAACTTTACAGGGTTTTTTCAACTAGCAGCAAAATCTCTTCCGCAAAAAGAATCAGAAGATGATATGCAAATGTGAGCACAATTTGCATATCTTCTTCTGCAAAAAAAAACCAGCACTGTAGCTGTAGCCTCAGAGTATCCTTTATCATAGCATCTGAGCACCAAAAAAAAAAAAAAAAAACCCATCATAAAACAAGCAGTGTAGAAAAACTAGCCTGCCACTGTGAGTCGCTAATGTGATTGGAACTATAGACTAAGTTTACAAATTTATCATATTACTTTTATGGCCTCACTATGCATTGTCAAATGGCTATGTTGGCTGAGGATTTTCAGCAATAAGAATGCATTAAATATGCAGCTGTGTGTATATATACTGTATGCATTCTATTGACATAGTCTTTTCAGGAAATATATTAAATACTGAAAGAGGAAAACATCTTTTGTTTTAAACCCAGTCAACACTGGAAAAGAAAAACATTATTTCTTTACATCTGTATTCATCTACAGAAAAAATAATCTGGGATAATATGCACTCAGTAACATGTTTGTTTGGTTTTCATTTTGTATCATAGAAAAAGCTCAGTTGTCTTCTTCTTAGGCCAAATTCTTTCCTGGTGCTTCTGTGCTTTACTAGGAAAGGTACACTCCATGAAAACTCCATGAAAACTCATGAATTGAATTGTTGAATTGTTTTTATTTATTTATGCTCACAGTCCTGTCCTTACCAAAGGCTAACAGGAGTGGACAGTTGAAGGGGTTTCTACAAATTATATGTTGTGAAACAAGACCTTACTGTACTATTATATGACAAAGCTATGGAAAACTAACCCAAGATTTTCCAAAGGGTGGCTAAACACAAGCAAGAATCTTTTCCCTAAATTCTTCATCCTTCAGGAGGGAAAAATCAAATGTAAAGAGTTGTGGAAGGAAGGCACACAAAAGCGTGAAAGTAAAAACAAAAATGGAAAAAACTAATAAAGAATGGATCAGGTCAACAAAAGAAAAAAATGAGAAAATAAAAATGCTAAGACCAAGCACAAGACTTTAGCAAAATTCTTGGCTATAGCTGTAGTCTGGTTTGAGGATATGCAGAGCCCCAGGTTACGTCTAGATGGCAAGCTTCTTTCAGAATAAGCTTTTCCAGAAGAGCTCTTTCAAAAAAGCATAATTCTAAAGAGAGCGTCCAGACGGCAAAAGTGCAATGAAAAAATGATCTGCTTTTTCAAAAGATAGTGTCCACACTGATTGGACACTATCTCACATTTAAAGCCACCCAGAACCAGTTCAGACAGGGCATTAGGTCAGCAGTTGCTCTGGGTGCTAGTGCCTAAGGCTAGCTGAGAGATATGTGCTTAAAGGGACCCCCCCGGACAGCCGCTTCTCTGCTTTTTCTGTGTGCTTGCCTACCTCTCCAAGGGTCAGTAAAGCTTTTGCAGTGTGTGCTGTGGTTGCGCAGCTTTTGAACATAAGAGCATATTCCTTGACATTGAGATGGAGCTGCCCGTTGGCGTGCGAAGGCCCCATGCAGCCATGTGGCAGTTTCTGCAGGCTGCCTTCATGGCCCTGGATGAGCTCAACACAGAGCTCATCATTGAGACCCTCTGCCTAGGTGCGGGAGCAATGTCCTTGCAACCGTACCCCACAATGGAGAGACAGTTTTGGAGGTTGGATACCAGTTCTGACTGGTGAGACTGGCAGGTCATGGAGTGGTGGGACAAGCAGCAGTGCCTCCATAACTTCTGAATGTGGAAGGTCACCTTTATGGAGCTGTGTGCCTGGCTTGCCACTGCCTTTCAACAATGGGACCCCCAGATGCAACCTGCCAGCCCCCTGGAGAAGCGGGTCGCCATTGCCATCTGGAAGCTCACCACGCCAGACAGCTACCGATCTGTGGGCAACCAGTTTGGCATGGGAAAGTCAGTGGTCAGGGCCCGCCTCTCCCCTGGGGGAGGGAGGGCGGAGTTCTGGAGAGGAGGACACTAAGGAAAAGGTGGTGGGGGTGCAGGGGCTGGCCTCAAGGTGGGGAGGAAGCCATCGTCGGGGGGTTCTGCAATCCCTCCCTCACTCAACCCTGTGTGGGAGATGGCCTCCTAGGGGGAGGCTCCTGGGATATTTGGTGCGGAAGGACGAGGGGGATTCATGGACCTCCCAAGGGCTCACCCTCCTGCTCTGATTCTCTGTTTTGTATGTTTCGTTCTCTCCTCTGCAAGTGGTGAGGGACATCAAATCTGTCCTGATGCACAGGGTCATTCTCCGGGAGATCTGGACCCCATCATGGCCAGATTTGCTTGGGCTTCTCCAACTGCGGAGAGGCCATCCATGGAACTCATATTCCCATCTGCACACCAGTTCATCAAGCTGCCCAATACATCAGCTGCAAGAGCTATTTCTCCATGGTGCTGCAGGCCCTGGTCGACCACTGTGGACAGGTCACAGACATTTTCATTGGGTGGTCGGGCACAGCGCACAATGCCCACATTTTCAGGAATTCCAGCCTTTACCACAAGCTGGAGGCTGGCACATTCTTATCCCAGCATGACTTTCAAGTTGGAGACGTGCAGATGCCACTGTGCATAGTGGGGGATGCAGCCTACCCCCTTAAGCTGTGGCTGATGAAGCCATACATTGGCCACCTGGACCCCAGCATGGACCAATTCAATGCCTACCTAAGCCGGGCCCGCATGCAGGTGGAATGTGCCTTCGGGTGCCTGAAGGTGCGGTTCAGATGCCTCCTGACCCACTTTGATGTGTGGGAATATAACATCCCAAAGATGGTTTCAGCCTGTTGTGTTCTCCACAACATCATGGAGAGGAAGGGGGAACCTTCCTACCAGGGTCAGGGCCAGAGGCCAGCAGGAAGGGAAGGGCCTTTGAGCAGCCACACATAGCTACCATCCGCTAGGGCCATCAGGTGGGGGTGCACATCCAGGAGGTTCTGAGGGAGAGTTTCTCTCAAGGACCCCAATAACTCTCCCCAGGGCCTTCCCACTAGGGGCCTGTGCCTTGCCCTCCTTATAGCTTTTCCACTACAGCCCCACCCTTCCCCGTAGAGTCATACAGACATCAGTTTTGTGTTAAAAACAAAGAACTGCATTTTTTTCATAAAACAGTATCTGGAGAGAAGGGGGGCTGAGAACATGGATAGGGGCAGGGGAGGAAGGGGGCTTAGGGCTGGGAATGGTGTGGCTTGAAATGCCTCCTGAGGTCCAGGGACCTCAGCGACCTTGGGGCGGGTGGGACCTGGGACAACAGGGGCATGGACAGAAGGGGGGGCTAGAGTGGGATCAGGCATGGCAGGGGCAGGGGGAAGAGGGCATAGGCATGGCAGAGGGCAGAAGCAGGGTCAGGAGGAGCAGGAGTGGGGGGGGAAGGAGCAGGGACAGGATCCAAGTGAGCCATCATTTCTCTGATGGTGGCTCTGCTTTACAAGCAGAGCCTGCATTTGGCGTCATCCCGCATCTTCTGTGCCAGGGTTTGCTGCATGTCCCGGAGGATGGCCACATGCTGTCTCAAGAGGTCTTCCTAGACCCTCCTGCACTGGTGGCTCCCCCAAGGTAAGGTGGCTGCCTCAGCTGGCAGTGATCGCTCCTTAGCAACGGCTGGTCTGGCTGTGAAAAATAAAGAGGGAGAGGCGGTCAGTCATCCATGCAAACACTGTCCCTGAGGCCATGCCCTCCTCCATGAGCTGGAAGCAACAGTCCTCGGACCATAGGACAGTGATGTCCCGGGAACAAGGCCATGTGTGGCCTACACCAATGGGCCCTGCCCCACAGAGGCCCCGAGGTGCCCAGGGGACCATGCTTCCCACCCTTCTACCCCATCTCATGGACAAGCAGGCAAGGGAAGTGTTCATCCACACTAGGCTCCCATGGGCAGGAGAGGGGCCTAGACCAGCCTGGTCTTCCATAGGGGCTGCACATACACCTGCCCCTGGCAGCACTTTCCGTAGGAGCAGGTGGTGCCTCTCACATGCAGGCATGGCCGTGTGCTGTGTGTAGCACTCCTCAGTCTGTATGTGGCTGTGCATGTGCCCTTGTGCACAGCCTGCTTCCAGCGGTGGGTGGTGGTGGGATGGCATCCCCCAGGGGTCAGACGTGTGTGTGGTGTCCCCACAACCTGTGAGCAGGAGCTTGGGGGTACTGTGAGACTGTTTCCAGAGGCCACATAGCATGGACTGGTGCAGCACTGGTGCAGCACGTGCTTCCACGTGCATGGAGTGCAGCACGATGTCCAGGCCGAGCAGGCCAAGTGATAATCATACCCCATCTCCTCTGCACCCACCTCCCCTGCCGTGAGTGTGTGTGAAGAATTGAGAGCACTCACCTGATGATCCCTCCCCATCCTCAGAGGATGCCTGGGAAATATCCAGACCTTGGGGTACCAGCTCTAGAGTGAAGGTGACCATGCTGGCCATACCCCTCCTTCTTCTGTAGCTCATCCTCCTCTTCTTTCTCCTCCTCCTCAGCAGGGAGCTTCAGGCAGGTGTGGAGAGGCATCTCTAGCCCCAAGTCCACCACCAGAGATGGGAAAAGGCTGCACCACCACCCCTAGATTCTGTGGAGCTTGTTGTAGTAGAGGCAGGAGTGGGGTCCTGCCCCAGAGTGAGAGTTGCACTCCCTTGCCCTAGCATAGCCTTATCAGAGCTCTTTGACCTTGCTCCTCACTTGTTCTAGGACAGGGATTCCCAACATTTTTCGGTCCCTGTACCCCCTTGGCTTTTAGTAAACCTTCCTATACCCCCTATTCAATATGAAAGGAAATAAATTTTAGACTCTAGAATCCACAATTTTTTTCACTAACACTACTACTTTTGGAATATTTCAATTAGGACAATCTAGTTATTTACCAAATATTCCCCATACCCCCCTTGACAAGCTTCTCATACCCCCTGGGGATACGTGTACCCCAGATTGGGAACCCCTGTTCTAGGGATTGGGGGTGGTGACCGCTTGCAGTGAGAGTCTCAGCCATATATGTTGGCATTGTGCTGCCGGGAGCAGAGATCCTGGAGCGTCTCCTCCTCACTCCACACCTCCAGGAGGGACAGGATCTCTGCCACAGAACACAATGGTGCACACCTCTTCTGGCCCCTGGCTGGGTCCTGGAAGCCCTGGTTTTGCTCCCTGTGAGGGCCAGGGGTATCTTGGGGGGCTTATGGCTGAGCCATGGGTCAAAATTCCTGTGTCAGTCAGAGCCAAATGGTGAGGTGGGCCAGCTTCCTGCCACAAGACTTGTCCAAGGTTCCTGCAGCTTTAAGAGTTCTCATTAGTTTGGATGGAGTGGCCAGTGCACCTGTGTTATTTCCTGGAGGCTTCTTTTTTCAAAAGAACTCCCTCTTCCATGTCCATGTGCCTTTTTCCAAGCTTTTTCAGAAAAGGCATGCTTCCTTGTAGAAAGAGGTTTGCCACTGTCGGAAAAAAACCTCTGTTCTTTCACCTGTTTGACAAAAGAACGTGATAGCAGTGTGGACACAAGTATTGTTTTTCCAGAATAATGGCCGTTATTCCCGAAAAATGCTGCAGTGTAGACATACCCCCAGAGTTAAGCCAGCAGGAGAGAGAACAGGGGACCAGGCTGTGAATTATCACCCTCTCTTGTGCTGCAACTCTTAGAGAGTAAGTATCCAACTTACAGCTGTCAGAGAATGGGAATTCTGTTGTGCAAATTTCAAAATGTGGTTTTTGTTCAGCTTCATAAGAGAATTTCCATACAAGAAAATTTAGAGGTGAGGGAGGAGGGAAATGAAATATGTAAAGTGTTTTGATTTTGATGGAATTGTATTCTTCAGTGGAAAGTGATCCCATGAACGTTTTTCTTACACATTCTAATCCAGTTTCTCCTGCCCCATTGTTCCAAGAGAACTCGGAGAAAGAATTGCCATAGCACTAGAGTTAGCTAGCACGTTATGCTGCATGACATTTAAGACTGGTCTTATATCATGTAAGAATTGGCCTTTTACAATAACAGGCTTCTTAATTTGTCATAATTCCAGGAGGTGTCTCTTTAATATCTGGTGTGTTGCCTGAAGTGTAGCCAGTGTATTTCAAGTTTTATCAGTATAGCACACTAGCTTAAGAGGCAACTAAGCAAGCTTTTTAATGCATCTTCCTCTTTTGCATTTACTTTTCTTCCGGGATGGCTGTTCTCCAAGGGGATATCTAAGAGCAGATATAAAGTGAAAGGTATAATCTTTATAGCTCAGGTACATAAGAATGGTCATACTGGGTCAGACCAAAGGTCCATCTAGCTCAGTAGCCTGTCTTTCAACAGTGGCCAGTGCCTTGTGCCCCAGATGGAATGAACAGTACTGGTAATCATCAAGCGATCCATCCACTGTACCCATTGCAGCTTCTGACAAAAAGAGAGTAGGGACACCATTCATATCCATCCTGGCTAATAAGTCTATCAATGGATATCTTCCATGAATGTATCTAGTTCTTTTTTGAACCCTGTTAAAGTCCTGGTCTTCACAACATCCTCTGGCAAGGAGTTCCACAGGTTCACTGTGTATTGTGTGAAGAACTACTTCCTTCTGTTTGTTTTAAAATTTTACCTATTAATTTCATTTGGTGACCCCTAGTTTTTGGATTCTGGGAACAAGTAAATAACTTTTCCCTTTTTCTTTCTCTACACCAGCCATGATTCTATAGACCTCTGACATATCCCTCCCATTAGTATCTTCTTTTCCAAGCTGAACAGTCCCAGTCTTCTTAATCTGTCCTCATTTGGCAGCAGTTCCAGACCCCTCATAATTTTTGTAGCCCGTTTCTGAATTTTTTTCAGAAGGTATCTTTTTTTTGAGATGAGGCAAACACAGCTGGTACCATGGATGTATAAGCGGCAATACAATATTCTCTGTCTTATTCTGTATATAAGCTGTGTCTAGACTGGCCAGTTTTTCCAGAAAATCAGCCGCTTTTCTGGAACTTGCCAGCTGTCTACACTGGCCGCTTGAATTTCTGGAAAAGCACTGACTTCCTATTGTAAGAAATCAGTGCTTCCTGTGGAAATACTATTCTGCTCCCATTCAGGCAAAAGTCCTTTTTGCACACAACTTTTGCACAAAAGGGCCAGTGTAGGCAGCTCAGATTTGTTTTCCGCAAAAAAGCCCCGATCGTGAAAATGGCAATCGGGGCTTTTTTGCGGAAAAGCGCGTCTTGATTGGCACGGAATTGCGACTGGCTAAGGATGTGAAGGATAACAAGAAAGGTTTCTACAGGCATGTTAACAAGAAGAAGGTGATCAGAGAGGGTGTGCGGCCCCTAATGGATGAAGGAGGTAACCTAGTGACAGATGATGTGGGGAAAGCTGAAGTACTCAATACTTTCTTTGCCTCTGTATTCACGGACAAGGTCGGCTCCTGGACTTCTGCGCCAAGTGACGCCAGATGGGATGCAGATGGACAGCCCATGGTGGGTAAAGAACAGGTTAGGAACTATTTAGAAAAGCTAAACATACATAAATCCATGGGTCCGGACTTAGTGCATCCGAGGGTACTGAGAGAGTTGGCAAATGTCATTGTGGAGCCTTTGGCTATTACCTTTGAAAAGTCGTGGAGATCAGGAGAAATCCCGGATGACTGGAAAAAGGCAAATGTAGTGCCCATCGTCAAAAAAGGGAAGAAGGACGATCCAGGGAACTATAGGCTGGTCAGTCTTACCTCGGATCCTGGAAAAATCATGGAAGGGATCCTTAAGGAATCCATATTGAGGCACTTGGATGAGAGGAAAGTGATTAGGAATAGTCAGCATGGATTCACAAAGGGCAAGTCATGCCTGACCAATCTGATTAGCTTCTATGATGAGGTAACTGGCTCAGTGGACATGGGGAAGTCAGTGCTATATACCTTGACTTTAGCAAGGCTTTTGATACGGTCTCCCACAATATTCTTGCCAGCAAGTTAAGGGATTGTGGATTAGATAAATGGATGGTAAGATGGATAGAAAGATGGCTAGAAGGCCGGGCCCAGCGGGTAGTGATCAATGGCTTGATGTCAGGATGGTGGTCGGTTTCTAGCAGAGTGCCCCAAGGTTCGGTTCGAGGACCGGTTTTGTTCAATATCTTTATTAATGATCTGGATGAGGGGATGGATTGCACCCTCAGCAAGTTTGTGGATGACACTAAGCTGGGGGGAGAGGTAGATACGCATAAGGGCAGAGATAGGGTACAGAATGACTTAGACAAACTGGAGGATTGGGCCACAAGAAATCTGATGAGGTTCAACAAGGACAAGTGTAGAGTCCTGCACTTGGGACGGAAGAATCCCAAGCATAGTTACAAGCTGGGGACCAACCGGTTAAGTAGTAGTTCTGCAGAAAAGGACCTGGGGGTTACAGTGGATGAGAAGCTAGATATGAGTCAACAGTGTGCCCTTGTAGCCAAGAAGGCTAATGGCATATTAGGTTGCATTAAGAGGAGCATTGCCAGCAGATCCAGAGATGTCATCATTCCCCTTTATTCGGCTTTGGTGAGGTCGCATCTGGAGTATTGTGTCCAGTTCTGGGCCCCCCACTACAAAAAGGATGTGGACGCATTGGAGAGGGTCCAGCAGAGGGCAACCAAAATGATTAGGGGGCTGGAGCATATGACTTATGAGGAGAGGCTGAGGGACTTGGGTCTGTTTAGTCTGCAGAAGTGAAGAATGAGAGGGGATTTGATAGCAGCCTTCAACTTCCTGAAGGGAGGTTCCAAAGAGGATGGAGAGTGGCTGTTCTCAGTAGTGACAGATGGCAGAACACGGAGCAATGGTCTCAAGTTGTGGTGGGAGAGGTCCAGGTTGGATATTAGGAAAAACTATTTCACTAGGAGGGTGGTGAAGCACTGGAATAGGTTACCTAGGGAAGTAGTGGAGTCTCCATCCCTAGAGGTGTTTAAGTCTCGGCTTGACAAAGCCCTGGCCTGGTTGATTTAGATGGGATTGGTCCTGCCTAGAGCAGGGGGCTGGACTTGATGACCTTCTGAGATCTCTTCCAGTTCTGTGATTCTATGATAAGCGGATGGGTTGATGAGAGAATATGATCTTGGTAACTAATTGACCATTCATTTTCAGTGGGAAATATGTCCATGGAGGGATGATAGGAGTTACTATAGAGAATTTCTGGGTGTCTGGCTGGTGGGTATTGCCCACATGCTCAGAGTTTAGCTGATTGCCATATTTGGGGTCGGGAAGGAATTTTCCTCCAGGGTAGATTGGCAGAGACCCTGGAGGTTTTTCGCCTTCCTCTGTAGCATGGGGCGCAGATCACAGCTGGAGGACTCTCTGCATCTTGGGACCTTCAAAGTATTTGAAGGCTTCAATATGGGAGATATAGGTGAGAGGATTATTCTAAGAGGGGTGGGTGAGATTCTGTGTCCTGCACTGTGCAGGGGGTCAGACTAGAGGATCATAATGGTCCCTTCTGACCTTAAAGTCTATGAGTCTATGAGTCTATAATCTGCCTGTATGCCTCAAATTGTGGCAGGTCCGCCCCTTTGGCACTCGCATTCCTGCCCCGCCGCTGCTGCCTTCCTTCCGCTCGCTCTCCGCCAGCGGCTGCAACTCTGGAAAGTAACTTGGGCTTCGCTGCACAGGCCCGCTCGCTCACTGGCCCGGGGACGATCCGGTTTGAAACCCGCCGCCGGCCGCGTGGCCCTCGGGGGTAAGCGGCGCGGGATCCAGAGGAAGCGGCAGCGAAGCCCGCGCGCTCAGCGACCCGCCTCCCACCCACGTCCCCTCCCGCCACACCTGTTGCGCGGGCCAGCCGGAGTCCGCAGGGGGCTGGGCTCGGTGCGCTCTGCCGAGGCGGCGCCCGCTGCCCAATCGCCGGGCGGAGCTGGCAGCTGGGCGCTGTTCCGCCACCAGCGGTGCTGAAACCGGCCCGAGACTCCAGCCGGCGTGTGCGTCGCCTGCGCTCGACTCCGGCAGCCCCACGCGCACCATGAGCTCGCTGCTGTTCCTCGGTAAGTTCTCCCGGTTTGGGCGTGCTCGGGAGGAGGCACAAACTGCTGCCGGCCAGCCGAGTTCTGCAGCTCCTCCGCCTGCACCGCCCGGCCCCTCCCTGGCCCGGCCTCACCTGCAGACTCCCCGCAGCGCGCAGGGGCACGGCACGCTTGTGTGCACGGCTCTCTCAGGGATTGGCCCCTCCCTGTGCCCGAATCGCTCCGCTGAGGCACCCCCGCTTGGTCACCTCCCGCCTGAGCTGGCCGCGGTTCTGACTACAGCTCCCGCCTGGGCACGGGATGGGGACTGCTCGTTTTTAGCAGGGAGCAGCCTGGCTCTCTGGTGAAAAGCAGCTTTCCCTTTGGGACCCAGAGGGCTCACTCTGAGCACAGGGATCTAGTCGAGCCAGCCCTTGCTAGCAGCGTGGGCAATAACAGAACATCGTCAAATAGCACCTTGAAAACGGGGCATGGACTTGAACTGAATACAGCGGAGTGTCCGTCTCCCCCCCCCCCCCCCCCCCCCCTAGATCTGTATTTGGTCCTTTCTGGTTTGAGAAGTCTGGTCAAATCCGCTCTCTCTGGTGAGCATGTCTGTGAAGTGAGTCTAATTCTCTCCACACCATTGTTTGATGCTTCGTGTGTCAGACGACTTTCCCTTTCCCTTCTTCCTACCTGGTTTGATCCCTTTTTTTATTGATTCCTGCTGCTGCTGGACAACCGTAAGGGATGGATGAGCGCTCACTTCACCCTCTCGGGCTTTGCTTTGCTGAATATGGCCCCTAACAAACTTATTCGAGCCCGGCCCTGGCAATAGTCTCAAGTCTGTAAATACGGCGCAGGAACCAGCGTGTTGTTTTGTGACCTAGCTTGAGCACTGATAAGAAAGTCAGTCATCAAGAAGACCTGCAAATGGGAACCCTTGTCTGAACAAACAGACCTTGTTTGCTGAGTGGAAAGCGTAAGTGCAGGTAGTAAGGACAGTTATTGACATTTCCCAGGGGATGTGAATGGAAAAAGAAAAATCAATGAATATAGGAAGCTGATAGAAGAGAATAAGATGACATAAATGCTCCTATGCATTTAATTCTTTGTTCCTGTTCATTTATATCCTTCAGTTTCCCATTGTGTATAACAGTATTATCAAAGCCATTTAATTTCTTATTCTGCTGGAAAAACTTTTTTAAAAATGAATAAGTCTAGCAGCACCTTAAAGACTAACAAAACATGTAGATGGTATCACAAGTGTTTGTGGGTACAACCCACTTCTTCAGATGACTGGAGTATTGAAAGTCCAGATCCAAGCATAAATAAGATAGAAATCAAACTTGTAAATGAAGTTAAGGTCCAACCCTTTCTTGTGTATTTGGCTTGTGGAATTGGTCTGAAACAACACTCTGACTTTGAGATCCATTAATGAGTGCCCGGGCAGGTTAAAGTGTTCTCCAACAGGTATCTGTGTGTTGTCTTTCTCATGATGCCATCTACTTGTTTTGTTAGTCTTTAATGTCCTGCTAAACTATTTTTTAAAAGTTTTTCCAGTTACAGACTAACTCTGCTGTTTATAACAACATTCCCATTAATTATTTGTCTGAGCTCTAGCTTCAGAATTCCTGTCTAGATTTTTATGTCTGCAATATTCTTCCCTTTTATAGCCTACCTTCCTTTTTTCTGTGTCACTTTTGTATAGCTAAAGTATTGGGCAAAGATTCAGGAGATCTAGATCCAGTTCTGTCAGAGATTTCTTCTGTGACTTTGGGCAAGTAATTTAATTTCTCTGTGACTCAGTTTCCTATCTTTAAGTTGGACACAACATCATTTCCTTTCTCTAGCCTTCTGATTAAATTGTAAATTGTTTAGGGAAAGGCCAGTCTGTTACCACATGTATGCACAATACCAGGCACAATGAAATATGGATTTTGTTTGAGGTCTTTATGTGCTACTCTGATATACATCATATTAATTGCATTAGTTGTAACCTAGCTCCACTTCTAAAAGAAGTTGTAATCTAGCTCCACTTCTAAAAGAAGTGGTTCACTAAGAGAAATGATTGCTGGTGGGACAGTCTGCATGAATATCTAAAATATCTGGAGTCCACTACTAACCATCCCAACCACTACAGGCTGCACAAATGCAGAAAGAAATTAATAAAATGAGGTGGGTGTATTGCACTTCAGAAAGCTACTGGCTCAAACATTTCAGAGTACAGTGGAGAGCTGCCGTCATTAGACATGGCAAAGCGCTTTAATGGGGTGAATGGCTTTAAAGGTTTTGATTTTGAAAGGGCAGCTCAGTTTAATAGGCACCAGAAGAAACTCTGAGCTGGTACCTGGCTGTTCCCTGTTCCCAACTCACAGCTGTTCATGTGCAAGGAACAGTTCTGAAGGGCTAAATCAGCAAGAGAGGGATTAAAGACACAGAGCCCACATTCACAGAGCTTTAGTGGTGCAGAACACAGTCAGAGACTTAACTTAAGATTCCATCACCCCAACAGCGGGAACAGGATAATGTAAAAATTGTCCATTCATTTAGACCCCCCTTCCCAGAGGAGTTTCTGTCATCTTGCATCGTCACTGGCTTATCCCATCAAAGTGGGCGACAAGTGCTTTCAAATCGGCAATGGGTCTAAATGCACAGGTACAAAGGACTTCACAACTGGAAAGACCAATATGAATAGACCTCAGGATCACAGCTGCTATATATGTCAGTTGAAGTTATCCCTTGTCCAAGGGCCAGGCTTGGGTTCCTTGAGACTGAATAACAGCTGCAGAAAAATGACTGAATGGGCTGTACTGAGTGGAATAGCTATCCTGGCTATGAGCTCAGACTGGATCCAGTAGCTGGGAAGGTTGTACATAATTGGGTGATTATTCCTTTTCTCCATACCAGCTGGATTAGCATTAAGATAAAAGTATGTGACATCTCTAATGAGATATTAAATGTTGATGCACCTGTCGGTGATGGCAAGTTAAATGTTAATGCTCCCTGTAGTAATAACAATACCTCACAGCAGAGCACCATTTTCACAATGCATGACATTATCATTAAGCAGAAGAAATTGCTTAAAATTGTTCTCTTAGGCTATGTCTACACTGCAAAGCTATTTTGGGATACCAGAGTATCCCAAAATAGCTATCCCATGTCTTAACAGCAAGCCCGTTATTTCGAACTTGCTATTCTGACATCCCTGTAAACCTCATTCCACGAGGAATAAGGGATTTTGGGAATAGTGGGTTATTTCTAAATTTGGCACTGTGTAGAGAGCACCAAATTTAGAAAGAAGCTATTTTGAAATAAGATCGAAATAGGATACACAACTTGAGTAGCTCAAATGGCAAATCTTATTTCAAGCTGTTTAAACTCCTTTTGACAATGATGGTATTGTGGCTGGGGCAGATTATCACCTAGAAAGTGCCAGCTTCAACTTTCAGTCATCTGTGCACAAATATGTGCAGTGTAGATGCATTCTAACTGAACCTTGCTAAATGTGTGAAAGTCATCCCAGTGCAGAGTGCCTAGGCAAGCCCCTAGATCACATTCCTTGTCCTTTTACCACTGCTGAGGCTAAGGACCACAGAGCATTCTTTGAATGCCCATATAGAATTCCATGAATGTCACCTGGAATGAATAGTAATCGCTGATCCTCTGAGGAACTGCTAGTGAAACCATTCCCATAAAGCCTCTTGCCCGATCAAGCCCTAAATTAATGTCTGAAAGTTAATTTAACAGAAGAATTAAAACATGGTACCGTAGTAAAGGCAGTTTTATCATAGGAATGCTGATTAAAACATTAACCCAGACCTGTCTCTTCTCTTCCACTAAGGTCAATCTAATTTCCTGTTGATAAGATAAGCAACAGGAACCATTTAGATATAAACCTCTGCCATGCAACTGATACCTCAGTCTTCAGTTTTGCAGTTCAAAAATGGGCTTAAAGTTCAGTGCATTTGGTGATGCTGAAAAATAATTTGAAATTTTGTTTTTGCCAACATTCATGCATTCCCCCAAAAATATATATAGAAGGAAACATTGTGGCTACGTCTAGATGGCAAGCAGTACTTTTGAAAAAGCAAGCTGCTTTTTCGAAAGAGAGCGCCCAGGCATTCTGGATGCTCTCTTTCGAAAAAGCCCTCTTTGCATTCAAGGATGCCTTTTTTCGAAAGAGCACTTTCGAAAAAAGGCATTCTTCCCTGTGAAATGAGAAGTACTGCCATTAAAAAAAAAGCTGCGTTCTTTCGATTTAATTTCGAAAGAACGCGGCTATAGTCTAGACGCAGGTAAAGTTTTTTCGAAAAAAGGCTTCTTTTTTTGAAAAAACCCTGCAGTCTAGACACAGCCTGTATGTCATAAAGAAGTAAACTGTATCATCTTCCAGTTCTACAGCTGTCAAAAATCTTTAATATTGCTTGATATGTTTATCCTGTAGCATCTAGCGTTAGCAAACAGCAATGGAAGTGAAATTCAGTGCTCCTTTGACTTTTATACTTGCCCTTTAGTTTAACCCTTCATTTAAGGACTGCAATGCCTTTATATGTCTGTATTGCTATGGACTGATGAACTGACAAAGAAAGTATTACAGGCAGTCCCCGGGTTACATGGATCCGACTTACATCGGATCCCTACTTACAAATGGGGTGAGGCAACTCCGCACTAGCTGCTTCCCCGCAGCAGACCAGGGAGACGCGAAGCTAGCGCCTCCCCCAGCAGACCAGGGAGATGCGGAGCGGCTTTTCTCAGCAGATACTTCAGCTTGAGAATAAAGGACTGAGGGAAGTGAGGTGTGGGAGAATAAAACTGAGCTCTGGAGAAATGTTTGGCTGGAGTTTCCCCTACAATATGTACCAGTTCTGACTTACATACAAATTCAACTTAAGAACAAACCTACAGTCCCTACCTTGTACGTAACCCGGGGACTGCCTGTACTTGGAAGCTTGTGTAATGTTTTTTCTGTTGGGCAAGACAGAAGATCTTGGGTCAAATTCTGGGCTCACTTATACCAACACAAATATGAATAACACAGCTGAATACAATTAGATTTACCCTAAGAGCTCCCATTAGGTCAAACTTAAGGCACTGGAGTTGCATCAATGCAAAGTCAGTAAATGCATCACCGTAATTGTTTAGGGTTTAGAAGAACATTACAAAATTTTGTACATTGCTAAGTAATAAAAAGCTAACTAGTTCTTTTGCCATGACATACAATCTACAATAAATTACATTATACAATTCAAAGCACAAATGCAAGGAGGCAAATATTTACTTGTAGTACCAGCTAATCATTATTGTCTTCTTTTATCCAGTATTAGTTGTATACTTCCAAAACACGTCTGCTTCCCAGACCACTGACTGCCTGCATCTGAAAGAGCAATGCATTCGTGCTGCAAATGGATGCGAAAGTGTCTGGAACGTAATTGAAGATGCCTGTAATATTTCAGGTAACAGATACAATGTATACTGTAATTATTTTTGTTTTATATCAATACAACAAAATTATTTGCCCATATTTTACATTTAATTCTGGTCTCACAGGAATGTAGAACTGGAGTGACTTCACTGGTGCAAGGAGATTCCATAGGTGTAAAAATTGTGCATATGACAGCAGAATCAAAGATAACTGCAGGCCTAGGAATTTCAGGATCAGGCCTATAATTGGGAAGTTTTCAGTTTCACTCCTAGAAACTCATTTTCAATGCACCAAATGCGGTTTCAGAGATCAGAATGTGAACCCCACTCAAGTTTAATCCACAGGGAATTTTGCTGAGATAAGAGCTGAGTAAAAACTTAAATAGCCATTCCAGAATTTAGCCCTCAGAATTCTAAACTTGAGAATCATTTTCCAATAAAATATCATCTTTGGTAATTCAGCAATCATGTAGTAGTACACTTCAGGCAACGTATTTGTCACCTAGAATAATTTTGAAGTAATATTAGAACATGAAAGTAAATATATTCTGACAAGCCTAAAAGAAATAGGCAGAGGTGTCATATTAATGCTGCTAGTTAACTTGCATCAACATGTCAGAATGAATCATTTCTGGGGAATGGTAACACGAAACATTGCAGGTGCTGAATATGACTTACCTTCCTTCAATTGTTTAATGTATAACACAGATTTTCACCCACATGAGAGCAGGAAATCAGTCTCACTGTGCTGTTTATTACCTGAAGGAACAGGAACATCATTATTATAAACAGTTTAATACTTACTACAGGATTGTTTATACACATAAAACACACATACATATTAAAGCCAGCAACAAGATTATTTGAAAATATTTTCAATGAAGAATGATGTTTTAAGTTAAAACTTTGATGGAACATTTTCATGTATTGAAAATCTTTGATATTTTTGAAAAAAAAATGGGAAAAAATGGCAGAGAAATACTTTGGTACAAAACAATTACCATTTCACCAGTTCAAATATATATGACTAGTACAACAAAAGGTTGATGGAGCTTTATTCTAGGTACATCTTATTCTAATAAAATACCATTAATTTGCTATTGGGGGAGACGCACGTAATATTTGTCTTAATACTATTAGTAATACAGTTAGCCTGAAACTCAGCCTAATCTCTGTTTTAAAAATTCTGGAACTTTTTAATAGCTCAGGTCAAAAAGTTCTCCCCTCTTTCTACTTATTATATTTTTGAACCAACCACATAAAATCCCTTCTGAATCATTCAACAACCTATTTCTTTTTAAATCTATCCTAAAAACTCACTTCTTCTGTGAGGACATTCAGTGTTAGCTCTCTTAGTATAGTGGATTTGGAGAAAGAGAATAAAAGATGGGGTGGTATGCTATATAAACTTCATTTGCATGGTCTGGAGTGATCTTCATTGCTGATAAATGGTAAAACTATGAGTATGTGCAAAGACTTAGCCCTACCAGTGACATAAAACATCACACATCAAGGTATTTCTTTGTGAACTAGATTTAGGACCATATTTTGTCCTTCATTTCTGTTTAAACTTCTTTTGACAATGATGGTATGCTACATGTGGCTGGGGCAGATTATCACCTAGAAAGTGCCAGCTTCAACTATTTTTCAGATGTCTTTCAGTCATCTGTGCACAAATTGTGTGAGAATGAGAGAGAGTCAAAAAAAATAAAGCTAAATCATTAGTAGGTGCTCAAGCTGAAATGATGCTTAGATTTCTAAATCAAAGAGCATTTTTCAAAGTGACCCTGAAATATATATAATAGTTGCAATGTTTTATCTTCAGCTGATCAGTGATAAAAGGAACAAGGATTTAAAAACAGCATCAAAATATGTAGCATACTCATCCCACTGCTGAATCAACATCATTTATATAAACACAACAGCACTGAGAGTAAACGTGCTGTATACAGAGTCTGCTTAATCCATTTTTGTCATATGATTTTTGACTTCACTAGAGTCTGGATTTTGCTCAGACATCTGACAGCTCTATCAGCTTTAGCTATCATCTTCATGCTAGCTGAATGCCTTACAGATATTACTCGTGGCCAAAAATATCCCTAGTGCTCTCCTTTAACTCTCTTCCTGCCTCTCAAGAGGCTAGGGTTTGGAGATATTTTATCTTCGTCATCATTATTCTGGGAAGGCTATATGGATTTCACATTTGCTGCTAGATGCACTAATGCCAAGCCATCATACTTGGTACTTGTGCTATGAAGCTTTATACTTGAAAGCCAGCTAGTGAGAAGTCTGAGTTTTCTGCTCCTGCAAGTCTCACCTTTCTCACTCACTCTTCAGTTGTTTCTGGTGAGTACAATTAGCATTATAGACACCTGCTTTTGAGACAGTGATCTCCGGGATACTATAAATCCCTTTTAGTGGCTAGGAGATAGATTTGCAAAGGTATTTAGTGCCTAACAGTGAAAATAAATCCTTATGGATACACTTTTAGAAGTGCCCACGTCTCATTTTTAGAAGTGATTAGGTATTTTGGAGACAAAGTGCTGTCGACTTTCAGAGGGATGGAGGCTTCAAAGTGCCTAAGTCAACCTTGAAAACGGAGTTTAAGTTGCTAAATCATTAAAGCACTTTTGAAAAAATATTATTCCTGCTGGGATTTATAACAACGACTAAGCATACTAGGCAACTAACAATGGGAGTTAGGCACCTACCCTGAAAAGGTGTTTTTGTAAATGTCACTAGATAGCTATTTGTATCTTTAGGTGCCGATGTACATTTTTAAATCTTGTCATAAGTCTCCTTTATCCCAAACAAATTTACTTTGAGGAAAAGTATGGATCATTGCCTAGTTCTGGCTGGAGTCCACCACAAACTGGTTATTTTTAAACTACAGACCTTTTATTTGACTGGAGTCCACATTGCAGAAATCCTGAGAGAGTGCACTATATCCTTTCACTCCATAGTTGTAGCCCCTAAAGCTGAGAGTCCACTTTTAACTTAAATGAGTTTCTCACAGTCTCCTTCCTCTATTCCTACTGTGACCACAAATTGTAGCTGTTTTGTTCCACTGTGTCCTCTGTCACTGGTGGTCTTCCTGTTGGGATCCAGCCCAGAAATGTTTGCTTGGTTACCATCACTGTAGAGCCACTAGTGAATCTGACCTAATAAGTATACTGTATTTTTAAGCCAAAAATATAGTAAAGTATGTTCAATTTCTGTCAAAAGTAGTTGTAACAAACACATTACATGCCATCAAAATGAAAATTTATAACAGACATTTTGGCAATAGATCAAAAATATGCATGAGCGTAAATGAAGGCAGAAGTATACCCATACTTTCATCATGTCATCCCAATTTGTGAATTATGATATATTTTGAAACAATACCCTTCTTTCTCTTATTGCACTGCAACTGACTTGTCTTGTGTGGCCTTGTTGAATAAGTGTTAACACAATTATATTCTTGATGACAAACCTAGGTAATAGCTGCAAGGCAAAAGATTCAGTTGGCTGTAATACAACCATCCAATTCCTAGCTGACCAATATCCACAATTTAAAGACTGTATCTGCACCAAAGATGGTTATTGTAGCACCAAACTGTTGCTGGAGAAACAATGTACCATTACAAAAGGTAACTATTGTACCTGATGCCCCAATGACAGAAAATAATGGAAAGGGAATTTTAACTATGTTTGAAGATAGAATATAATCTCTCATCATAAGGAGGTCTGTTATAGTTTCTGATTCTTGTAAGTGTATCTCAAACCTAAAAAACCCCCAACAGACTTTTTAATGTTATTTTTCCTTTTCTAAAATACAGGAGACCCTCAGAGTTACTAACAGCAGAGTTATGAACTTACTAGGGCCGGTTTTAGGGCTGGTTTTGTTCAATATCTTTATTAATGACCTGGATGAGGAGATGGATTGCACTCTCAGCAAATTTTCAGATGACACTAAGCTAGGGGGAAAGGTAGATATGTTGGAGGGTGGGGATAGGGTCCAAAGTGATATAGACAAATTAGAGCATTAGGACAAAAGAAATCTGATAAAGTTCAGCAAGGACAAGTGCATTTGGGACAAAAGAATCCCAAACAATGTTACAGGCTGGGGACTAGCTAGCCAGGTAGCAGTTCAACAGAAAAGTACCTGAGGATTACAGTGGATAAGAAGCTGGATATGAGACAAAAGTGTGCCCTTGTAGCCAAGAAGGCTAATGGCATATTAGGGTGCATTAGGTGGAGCATTACCAGTAGATCTAGAGAAGTGATTATTGCCCTTTATTTGGCACAGGTGAGACCATATCTACAGTATTGCATTCAATTCTGGGCCCCCCACTATAGAAAGGATGTGGACTCATTGGAGAGGGTCCAGTGAAGGGCAATAAAAATGATTAGGGGCCTGGAGCACATGATCTACAAGGAGAGGCAGAGGGATTTGGGCTTATTTAGTCTGCAGAAGAGAAGAGTGAGGGGGGATCTGATAGCAGCCTTCAACTTCCTCAAGAGAGGTTCCAAAGAGGACGGAGAGAGGCTGTTCTCAGTAGTGATGGATGGCAGAAGAAGGAACAATGGTCTCAAGTTACAGTGGGGGAGGTGTATGTTGTATATTAGGAAAAACTATTTCACTAGGAGGGTGGTGAAGCACTGGAATGGGTTACCTAGGAAGGTGGTGGAATGTCCATCCCTAGAGGTTTTTAAGTCTCAGCTTGACAAAGTCCTGGCTGGGATGATTTAGTTGGAATTGGTCCTGCCTAGAGCAGGGGGCTGGACTCGATGACCTCCTGAGGTGTCTTCTAGCCCTAGGATTCTATGATTCTATGACTAATCAATCACCCTTCCCGCTTGGAACTGGAAGTACACAATCAAGCAGCAGCAGAGACAGAAGAAAAAAAGCAAATAGAGTAGAGTGCTGTGTTAAGTGTAAAATACGGAAAGTAGCATTTTTCTTCAGCATAGTAA
Organism: Pelodiscus sinensis; assembly: GCF_049634645.1. Taxonomy (NCBI): domain Eukaryota; kingdom Metazoa; phylum Chordata; order Testudines; family Trionychidae; genus Pelodiscus; species Pelodiscus sinensis. The sequence goes on from NC_134713.1 coordinate 43,097,152, forward strand.
AGCTGCAAAGCTGTATAAAGTCATATTCAGTGGTCAATTTTGAAAGTGCAACCATAATGTTTTGTTCAGAGTTAGAACAAAATATATTTTCTGTGCAAGTCTCAGAGGGGCAGCCATGTTAGTCTGTATCTGTTATCTTTTCTTGAGGTGTTTGTAAACATTGAGGTTCTACTGTATTCACATGCCCAAATATTTATGAAAATTATGTTCAATTGCTTTTTCTAAAATCAATAATACCAAAATCAGGAAATTATAATTTAAAGCTGAAAACTCTTTATTTAACCTGATCTGATAAGCCTAAATATTGTAGCGCATATAATGGCATATAGAATTTCATATAGATTTTTCAGTGCTTATTGAACTCCCATTGAAGTAAAGGGGCTCAATTCAGCAATCTTTGTTTGGCCTCGTCCTCACTGTGAATTCTTCTGGCAAAAAATATGCTAATGAGGGATTCATTAGCATAAGTCATGACATCATTAGCATATTTTCTGCCATTTCTTTTTGTGCAAGAGGTTTTTGTGCAAAAAGAAGCAGTGTGTGTGTGGGGGGGGGGGGGGGGAGGTTGCACAAAAACCCTGTTTAGCACAAGATCCTTATGTCTCTCTGAGACGGGCATAAGGATCTTGTGCAAAACAGGGTTTTTGCGCAACCCCCCCCCTCCAAACTGCTTCTTTTTGCACAAAAACTCCTTGTGCAAAAAGAAACGGCAAAAATATGCTAATGATGTCACAACTTTTGTTAATGAGCCCCTCATTAGCATATTTTCTGATGGAAGAACTTGTAGTGAAGACATAGCCTTTGAGTATAAGTAAAATTTGGAGACTGACACAAAGAGAAGTCTCCTTGAATAAAGACCACAGGATTTGACACAAGGAATGTCAAATCAAATTAGATAATAAGGTAAATGTTAAGTGTCTGATTTTGCATTCCTTACACAGCATGGCAGGATTGGAAGTCTAAAGTCTGATACTGTGAAACTGATTATTGTTTTGCCTCAGTCAAATGGGAGGATGATTAGACCCTCTTGCTTAATTACTTGGGGCCAAATTACTCTCTGGTGCAATTTAAATGAAATCAATGGAGTTGCATCTGGGCTGAATTTTGTCCATAGACCATACTTGTATCATGATATGGGCAGTAATTTCAGTGAGAGCTCTGTGTATATAATCTCATGTCCATTTATGTGCTAAAATAGAGCACAGGTTACAGTTTACAGACTTTTAGGAACATAGTACACATTAAGAAGATTTAGTAATCTGCAAGAACCTGAAATCATTATGTAATTACATGCTATTTAGCAACTTCCTTAGGCATCATCTGCCATAATCAGTGTTGTATAATTCAGTTTATTGTACTGATTCTTAGGTGAATTAACTTTGTCCACAAATTTGTTTAGATATAACTTTACAAGAATATATAGGGTTCAACCTTACATATGGATTTCCCAACATATGTCTTTGTCAAAATCTATCTGTACAGGGCATTTGGAGCCTTCACTAAGCCCAGATAACCAATTAAGCTTCATGTCACACTCAAAACCCAAAAGTATACAACGCATTGGGGAATCCGAAAATGACTGCAGTATTGCAAAACAAAGCTGTCGAGAAGATCACAACTGCTTTATGAAGTATAAGAACTTCCAAAGGGTATGCAGAGCAGAGGTGGCAAAATGCAGTCTCCAGATGGTCGGGCAACAATGTTTGTCAGCATGGAAGGAACTGAGAAAAACAGTGCTGGGGAACTGCAAGTGTTCAGAACCAGTTCAAAAAAGATGTGCTAAAATATGGAATAGTATCTTTAATAATACTTGTTTACAGTATGCACAGGAGACTCCAGCTTCTGCCACTAGAAAAGAAGACTATGATCATGAAAGAAATCAGGGCATTCATCCAGGTTAGTGATATTCAGAAATATCTTTACAAGAAAAAAATGTTTTATTACAACACAAAAGCTGTGCTAAACTGTGCCCTTATATACTAATTTAAATCCAGTATGATAACATTTGTGGGACTGTTTGTATATTTTTATTACTTATTTGCAGCTGAAGTGGGGGGGGGGGGTAGGAGAATTCTAGGAAGCTGATTAAATGTATGTGAATAATTTAAACATCTTATCAAGTGGCAAGTGAAATCATAATTTGAATGAAAGAAATAATTTCCTAATGTGTGTTTGTATGGCATGTAGAACAAAACAATTCAGGTCCTGACTGCTACTACAATAGATAAGGAAATAATTAATTTTTTGGCTGGGAGTCTGGACCAAAAGTAAGAAAAATATTTACTTCGGTTCAATCTGGAAAGAGAAAGTAAAAAAAGTTATTTCAGAAACATGTCTGCATATTTCCAAAACAAAATTTGCTCTCCTGTCCAATCTTGGCTGAATGAAATTTACATTTTTGCAGTGGAACTGATGAAAAAGTCAATTCTGCTCGGTGGATGCTGGATTCCCAGGGTCTGTAGTTCCAAGGCAATCCCCTGAGTGTGGACTGCTCTGAGAGTCAGGGTTCCCAGTGCTTCCAGGCTCCCAGCTATAGAAAAGGGCTCCTGGAAGCACTGGCATGGGGAAGCTGCCCCAGAGCCATGGACCCTTCTGTCACTTGGATCCTTAGCCCTGGGACTGTCCACCTGGCAGAGCTGGCTCTGATGTCATAGAATCAATCAAGCCCAAGACACTGAGGGCTATGGGGGTTGGCAAGCTCCCTGTTGTGGAACTATACTGCAGTGAGAGTTTCACCACATCTGCAACAGAGTCAATGAAACAATTTCTGTCCAGAGAATCAACATTTACTGATGAACCAGTAACTACTGTCCCTCACTGCTACTACTAAATATTAATAACAACAATTAATAATAATTGGTAGAGTTTTACATAGAAATGAATGCACTGTTAATGGTCAATATTTTTAAACGGTGTATCTATTCATAAATTTAAGCTATCATAATTATATTTAATCAGAAGAGACCTGATTAACAGAGGTGCTGAGCATCCAAGAGTTCTCACTGAGATCCCAAACTTTTAGGCCTCATATTCAGAGAGGAGGGTGATGTTGTCAAAAGCAATAAAGAAAGATCCTGTGCAACGTGTGCTTTAATATCTCTAAATAAATATAACAAAGCTTTTATAGTTTGTAAACAAATTGATGAGCCTATTTGACAAAACTAATTTATCTTTTCTCTTTATTTTTATTTAAAGGCTATGCTAGCAATACAGCCAATAAAGTTTTACATTAAAGCTCACAACCAAGTTGACACCATAATATATCAATGTTATATATATATTCTCTGTATGTATTTTTTCTTCTTCTAGATAATATTAACATGGAAACTAAATTACAATGGAACTTATCTGCTCTTTCCAAACTCGGTAAATTTGAATTTATTTTATTAATGTATAAATCATGTTTATGGTTTTTGTTTCCATTGGTGGTAGTGGGCAATGGAGCTGCAAATATATTAAATAATAATATTTAACAAACATACTTAAAATAAGAGATTTAATGAGAACCCCAAAGATTTTGAGATAGATTTCTGTTCAGTTAAGAATGCAGAAGTTCACAATAAAAAAAATCCTGATCCCATTTAAGCCAGGGGCAATTCTTCTCATTTTGTCCCATACAAAATTGTAAAAAATGAGCTGAACATTTCAAAACATAAAAGGGCTAGCTTCAAATCTGAGTTTAAGAATAGATGCAAGTTTCAGCAGCAGAAGGATTGTTCTAATTTTATCTGAATTAGTTTCCACATCCCTTAAATACAATGGTTATAACAAGGTGGATAAGTAATAGTAAAGACAGATAACTCACTCTTATAGATGTAACTATTAAAATGATAGCATTAGGAATTTTTGTAATAAAAATACACTAATAGTATTTATTTATCAACAGTCACAACACTGTGGTATGTCCATATACTTTGAATTGCAAATAAAGATCAAATCCAGGGTGCCCTATATGAGGTGCTGCAAACTCTGAAATAATACTCAGCAGGAGACAGGAGTTTGCATGACTGGACCCTGACTTTGATATTACAATTTATAAACATAATACGCAAAGAGCACTGGGGCTTCACAGATGAATAACTAATCAAATGAAGTAATCAAAAATGAAGAGCTTACTTTCTATGGCAGCAGTTCTAGCTCCATTTAGGTGTACAGCAAAGTGTCCATTAACTTAATGGAGACAGGATTTCACCGGCAGTGTTTCAGATAACAAAAAACATCTTTAAGGCAGAGTTAAGGTTGCCTGGCAGTGTCTCATGCCCTTCCAGAAGGTTGACTTCATCAAAGCTCAAATCTCTGAGAAATAAAGAGATAAGGTCATTCAGGCTTAAATTTCTGAAAAGCAGTTATAGTATGCTCCAAAGCACAAAATGCCATATGTCCCTGAGACTTATTGACATGTTCATTATTCAGCTCTACAAAATAACCTTAACTTTCATGTATCCTGCTTAATAGCAGCGCTATATTATGAAAATAATTATTTTGGTGCCAAATTCTAACCCTGGGGAATTCAACGGCAAAACTTCCCTTGATTGCAAAAGGATGGGTATTTGACCATTAGACTGAAATTTACATTGCTGTAGAGAAACCTTACGAGGTCTTCTAGAGTTCACCTTTTCAACCTTCATATCCCCATAATCATCTCCAACATTTTATTATTAATGAATAGTGAAATAACTTAGAATTATCTTGCACATGGTTGTCTCTACAGCTGGTAGATTAATTTAAGTTCAAAGTATTTACAAATAAAATGGGAAATGGAGGAGGGGAAAATATTGTTCTAATGTGTATCAATTTTTGAACCAGCCCTAATTTTTAGAACATTTTCTTTTTGTTAAGACTTGATCCTACAACAGTTGGTGCAGATGACTCCCAGGGGCTTCAGTGAGAATCCAGAAGCACAAAAAATAGCCACTAGATTTGTCTTTATATTTACCTTTACGTATTCTTTAAAAAAATATTATTCTTTTAGAGTACACAGAGAATGGAACCTGTTTTGATGTAAACAAGGAATGCATTGAAGATGAAATATGCAATAAACAGTTATCTCTGTACCTCAAAGTTTGTTCAGTAACCAGAAAGCAGTGCCACATGGAACAATGCCGAGCAGCCATAAGGTTCTTCTATCAAAATATGCCTTTTAATGTTGCCCAGATGTTGACATTTTGCGACTGTGCACAGCCTGATGAATCCTGTCAGCAGGCCAAAGAACTTCTTCATGGCAAGCCATGTGCAGTCAACATAGTTCCCCCTCCATCTTGTCTAAATGTAATTCACAAGTGTCAAGACAATGAGTTGTGCAGGTTAGTAAAAGAATTATTACTTTATTTAACCTTTGCCTTGTAACATGTGTGTCAATAACAATGAAAAAAGGTGATAAATATAATAACTCTTTATACACATAGGCTACGTCTAGACTGGCATGATTTTCCGCAAATGCTTTTAACGGAAAAGATTTTCCGTTAAAAGCATTTGCGGAAAAGAGCATCTAGATTGGCATGGACACTTTTCCGCAAAAGCACTTTTTGCGGAAAAGCATCCGTGCCAATCTAGATGCAGTTTTGCGCAAAAAAGCCCCGATCACCATTTTCGCCATCGGGGCTTTTTTGCGCAAAACAGTTTTTAGCTGTCTACACTGGCCCTCTTGCGCAAAAACATTTCCGGAAAAGGCTTTTGCCCAAACGGGAACGTCAAAGCATTTGCGCAAGAAGCACTGATTTTGGACAGTAGAACATCAGTGCTTTTGCGCAAAATCAAGCAGCTAGTGTAGACAGCTGGCAAGTTTTTGCACAAAAGCAGCTGCTTTTGCAGAAAAACTTGGCAGTCTAGATACAGTCATACAGATTTTTTTCATTATAGTTATTTGATGATTGCTGGTGTCTGAGAACAAGAATGCCTGCCGAGAAATCTTTTTCTAAACTTTATAAGCAAGAGCAATGGAAAAGTTTGCCATCTTTTAATTTCCCAATTAAAATAAATTCCTGGATATCTGGGCACTCTATATAATGGACTCTCAAAACATCACTATGACAGGAGGTTTAGATCTCAGATCATTCTACTACTGATAATATAGGGAGTATGACACACTACGAGCAGTTTTGATTCTGGCCAGGAAAGGAAAGTGCAAAACATATAAATTAGTCAGTTTGCTACAATATTTAGGTAGATTGTTTTCACTTTTTACCCTAATAAGGAATATTTAATATATTCTTTGTCACATGGCACAGACTTAAGCCATTTCTGAAAACAAGGATCTGTTCTGAAAAGTGACTGTAAAAATGTCACTGTAGGTTCAATTCCTTATGATTCCTAAAGACTTCCATATTAGCTGCATTCATTTTACAAGTAAATTAGCAGGATTCTTTTCAATCATGAGCCTTGAAAACTCAGTCTGAGATTTATATGTCTTGTCTATCATCACCCATAACAAATTTTCAATAGACAAATTATGGAAAATTATCCGGGATTTTCAATCCCACTCACTTCAGATTTTGTCCTGGGGAATGGCCATTGCCTTCACATAGGTTGTGCAAAGCATGATGCTGACTGGGCAAAGTTCATTTGGTGAAATTAATTATCCATTAACCCAGTAATCTGACCCTTTGCACCCAATTATTGCAGAAGGAAAACAGTCTAAATAAGAAAGCACTTTCATTTCTTTCTTTTTGTCTTTTTCTCCTTCAAACAGAGTGTATGTGATGATAGTCCTCTATATGTGAGAAAAGCCCAGTCCATCCATAAACAAACACTTGTAGAATGAACCAACTTTTGGATATATTTCCACTTTATTTTACAAAATATCTGAATGAGAAACAGCTGGACTCTTGGCCTGTGCAGACAGTGCCACTTAAATATGATCATTATTTTGTCGGCAACTGGCTTGCTTTAGTTTTCAATTACGTCATTCTAGTACTATTGGACAAGACCTGAAACTCATCTAATAAATTAAACTGTAAATTAACCTCCACTAAAGAGACCCAGGATCACATTCAGCTCTGGTACTAGCAGGTTCTATTCAAATTAACGTAAGTGGAGGTTCCACTTTTTTACGTCAGGTTGAATTGTGTGAGTAGGAGCCTAACTGGAAACCATATTTAGCAGAGACTTGTTGTATTACCCATTATTGTTTGAACATTAATGGTTTGCAAACATTAACAATCAGTAGGCATAGATATCAAAATTACACTATGGATTATATTTAGCTGTTCCTATAAATTATGAACCTGATTGTGCCATTAACACAGAAATGAGACCTACTTTGACAGAAGCCTTTAATTGTATAACATATGTTCTGTGTAATTGGTTCCTACATTGAACCTTATAAGTCTATTCCTTGCCAGACATGCTATTTTAAGAGTCCTGTGACATCAGTGCTTAATTAATATAGTAGTTTTCAGCTATATTTCAATGGATCAATGTGCAGCAAATTCAAGTCTGGTCTAACAACTAATATTTAATACAATAGATATTGATTAGAAAGATATTTATCTGGGGTTTTACAACAGTGTCCTATTAAGAAAATTGCTATGTTTATTGGTAAACATTGGCACATCATGAGCTATATTTATTCTACTCAACCAATATAATAAATAAATTGTCAAATGGGATCATTGAACTCAGAAAGAAGAACCAAGTTAATCCTACTTACTCATTTAATTTGATCACTGCTAACCTTCTAATGTGGATTTATAGTTATTATATCTGTTGGCTGAGTTTTTTTAAATTGGTTTTGTTTTTAGCCTGAAAAATGTTTTACTCTATGGATTAGATAGTCTTTATCTTATAACACTCCAATTCAGTGTTTGTTCCGCCTAGACATATGATTTTACACATCTGCCACATCCATTAGAAATTTACTTGCTTTGGTTTCATTGTGATGTCCAGCCTGATAATTCTGCTTTGCTAAAAGCTGTCTTCTCTGGATGTCTCCTTAGATAATTATTACTTTCAGCACTTATTGTTGGACTCTGAAAAAATCTCTGCTGTTGGTAAATGAATCAACATTTATTTTCTTCAGAAAAATTCATTTCTGAAACCCAGATTCTGCCCTTGGTTACAATTATACAACACCATTGTTGTCAGTGATATCAGACAGGTTTAAGGAAAGCAAAATTTGGATCTATTGATACAGCTCTGTAGCATTATACTTAAAAAAAATTCAGTAGAGATGGGGGGTCTATTGCACCCTACCAGGCCTATTGATACCATGACATCCCTAGGATGGAGTCAGATAACCAGGAGAGCTTTTGTATTTGGAACTGTAGAGAATTTGACAGAAAAGGGATTTCAGGAGACATTAAATCCTGACAAGTGCCTGAATGAGTGACAGATACCTTTTTGAGGAGAGCTTTTCATACCATGAAAACACCCTTTCCTTTTTTCTCCTCTCCTCTTGCTTTCATTCAGAAAGCTACTGCCTTACTAGACCCATCGTCAGCATTCATAGAGAAATTTCTGATTAAAAATGTCTTTTACTAACATATTTCTGGTAATTTTCAAGTTAGCTTCTTTTGTGTTTTGTGTGTGTGTGTGTGTGGGGGGGTGTTGCTCTGCTTCAATTTGTCTTAATAATAATATATCAAAGTTTTACTTGTGTGTTTCCTATGTTTCCTCCAGGAAAAAATATGAAGTTTTTCAATCAACATGCTGGAGACATGTGACAAAAAGATGCTATGATGATAAAACTTGCCTTGAAACTTTAATCGAGGGTGATCTGACTTGCTCTGGAAGTGCTGACTGCAGAGCATCTTATATTGATAACTGGGGCACCATGCTTCGGGTGGAATGTACCTGTAATAATGTTCCACTAACTGAACAGTCTTTATGCAAGCTCTTCTATCATATGCTTCACAGCAAGTCCTGCTTTAGTAAGTGACAGGAGGGAAAATACACTGTAAAATATTGGTTTCACACAACAAAATTAATTAATTGAGTTAGATCACGAGTTCAATAAAATATTTCGTTGTGCCAAATTTATCACCAGTGTAACATTGTTAACATCAGTAAAGTTATATCTGGGATACATTTGTCCAGATGAACTAACTATGCAGAATGGTGCTCTTTGATGTCTGTAAACATTTAAATGTCTGTTCAGAGTAAAATTGTGAACTGAAATTGTTAAACAAAGTCAGCAGAATCACTATGAAGGCAATAATTTCTAATTATGACATTAAATAAGAGAAACACTGTAAAGCATTTTAGCTAGCAGTCACTGGGTATGTTTCTGTATCTGTTTTTCAGTGCTCTGGTAGATTACCTTTTCTCCTTCTGATGGTTCATCAGATTTAAAAAAAAATCGTGAAAATACTAAGGATAGCGTTAGATTGGCTAGAAGTGCATTTCTCAAAACATTTACTTAAGAGGAACCTAGATGAGGATTTTAAGTGTAGTTCGAGTAGCCTTTGAAACAGTAATGAATTCCACAGAAAGTTTCTATGGTATTTTATCTATCATTATCCATCTTCAAATAGTTTCTCAACAAAAATGAAAGAAGAGTCCAAAATGTCATGTCTTTTTGAGTCAGGATCTTCAAAGACTTCCTTCTTCTTTCATTTCTGAGCACAGGTTTAGGAACATACGAATGGTCATACTGGGTCAGACCAAAAGTCCATCCAGACCAGTAGCCTGACTTCTAATAGTAGCCAGTGCCAGATGTTTCAGATGGGATAAACAGAAATGGAAAATTATCAAAGTATCCATCCTCTCTTGCCCACTCTCAGCTTCTAGCACTCCAAACATGGACAAAAAGACCTTATACAATAAAATATGTATAATATGCTTAATGAGAAGTAATGACTCAGGTCAGGGAGTGGGGTGAGAAAGGAGGCAACTGCCTTTCTGGGGGCACAGAGCCAGTCCTCCCTGTCTTGCCCAGGGGCCCTGCTCTTATTCATTTTGAACTGAAGAAGCTTCTTTTTTATTTAAAAAAATGATAATGAAAAAAAAAAAAATACAAACCTGACAAGTTGGATACAAAATTTCATTTAACTGTTGGCTGATATTGAGTTATATCAGCAGGGACGCTAATGCTGAAAACTATAAAACTTTTGTTTTTAATTTTTATTCATATGACTTACAGGCTACTTAACAAAATAAAAGTGCAAAAACACTGCCTGAGGCTTACACTTTCAATGCTGAGTTTCAGGATTTAGCAAGATTTTATAGTATGTTATATACCTCCTGGAAAAGAAGTGCTGATAAGTCTGCCAAATTCATAATTATAGCTGTGGTCCTGAAAATAACAATAAAATAAATACAATAATAAAATAATAATAAGAAGAAGAAGAATATGTTTTGTGATAGTACCCAAAGGCTCCAGGCAATAATTGTAGCCACATTGCCCTAGCCACATGCTCACACCCACCAAAACTACAATCTCTGGATCACAATAATAATCAAATAACACCTCATCAGCTTTTGCCATTCCCTGCAGCATTTCCTTAAGGATCAGTATAAAACCTCCATGTAAACTTGATTAACCAAATTGAAAGGACATGAACAGCCACCACTGTGGTGCAATATTATAACAGTATTTTCATATCAGCTAAGCAGAAATGGTTTCTTTGGGATTTGATTATTATTGATTGATACCACGCTTTTTTCTTGTTTCTATACCCCTAGCAGTGGTAGTATTAAATCAGAGAGGAATATTTTTATGACTATATTTACATTGTTAGGCCATGTTAAACTCTCAATGAGGGCATTATAGAGCTATTGATTGCTAATGCTGATATCTGTTCAGGACTTGGTCAGTAGTGAGTTTTAAATAATCTTCATTATTGTTAATTATTTACAATGAGATTAAAAAAAATAAATGTATAGGCGCAACAAACAGAATCTTTGGCTTTAGATTTAGTGAGAATGGAGGAGAATGATAGATTCTATCCTGACCTGATTACTGTAAAAGGGACCTGTACAATGGTCAGGCAGCCCATGCGGTATCCTATTTGTTTATAGACTGTGCGTAGGCATCCACGTTTTCCCAGGGGATCCATCTACAAGATTAAGGTCTCTACCAAACTCAGGATTGGGATTTGGGAGGAAAAGGACAGGGGCTGTACATGACCACAGTCACAGAATACACGTAAGTTAGTGCCAGGAAGGATCAGTATCATGAACTGATCAGAGGAAATATGTATCTCAATGCCAGAATTCAACATTTAGAAAAGTATCATAAATATTTTAACTTTACATTTCTTATTTCCTATTAATTGCATCTGATAAAGATAGTATTCCAGCAGTGCATTTATTTAAATGTTATTTTACTGATTTTCTAGACTTGGACAAAGACACTCTTCCCTATGTCATTCAGACTGTTTGCATTCCTTACAGGAAGATTAACATGGCTCCTCAGCCTGCTTCAGTATTTCCTTTAGAGATGGTTGGTATGTTAGCCCCTGCCTCTGTAAACTGATGCAGCACTGTGCTTGCACTGATACCATTGACTACAATAGATATTTTTTCTGATCAAGTTGTGAGATTATTCCTTCCAAGACTGACAGTTTTGAGCAGGGGCAAGGAGATGGGTTTGGAGAGCAGAATTTCCCCTTGTTAAGCTGGTTAAAATCCACTCCTATTCCTGATCTCCCCTGAGTGTATACTTCCACTTTTCACATGCATAACCCTAAAATTGTTTGTCTTGTTTCTATCCAAATGAAATGGAAGCACCTTGGAGGCAGAAACATTTTCTATTTCTGTTTCCATAAAGCCGCGTACGTCACCTATAATCTTGCTATATATTATAGAAATGACTGTCTGTCCCTCTGTGAGTCTGTTTGTTCAAGAATGCTTTCTAAACACTAAGAACTAGAACCACCAAATTCCATTTACAGCTTCCTCTTAATGTTACTTAAAGCAAGGCTAGAAGTTTGGTTGTACCAGGACAAAGGGATATGGTTGGAATCTGAGTGTTTCTCATTAAACAGAAAAGGAGGGGTCTGATAGCAGGGACAGTTATGCTTCACAATGACTACAGAGGGGCAGTAAGTGCATAGGACAGTTATATTGTAGACTGACCACAGGAGGGTGGCCATGCCTGTAACAGTGTCTGTCTGGAGGGTGGGACTCTGCATGTTGCAGGCCACTGGCCACAGGTAAGTAAGTGTGCCCCCAAGCCCTCAGCCCAAACCACTCTCCCTCTGACCCTCGGCCCCAGTGCCAGACTGGGGCTGATCAGTGCAGCCCCCACCACCGCACTCTCTCACATCTCCCAACCCCCTTCCCTGCGCTCCTCACCCACCTCTGAACCCCCTAAAAATTAGTTACAGACCTGAGCAATGGATATATACAGGGGTGGCCCGTGAGTATAGGCCGACTTGGCTGTTGGCTATGGCGCTGCCTATAACGGGGCGCCCAGGGCCCCCAATGATGATGTCACGCCATCATTGATATCCCCTGCAGGCAGGGGCACCAATTGCGCATTCCACCTGGGGCACCAGCTGCCGCAGCCCACATCAGGCTGCCCCTGGATATATATGATAGTAATCTATAACTGAGATATAAAATAGCAATAATTTATATTTATAGGGACAATTTTATTTAACGTCTGTCTCTTAGGCCAAGTCTACACTAGAAAACTATTTTGAAATTACTAAATTTGCCTTAATAACTCCTGATTTAACAAATTCGAACTAGTGTGTCCACACTCTGGGGAAACCTCGAAATTAATCCGAGACAGGCTCTATTAATGTGGACATGTTACCTTGGACTTACAGCCCCAGGAAGCATGGGGAAGTAATGTGTTTGAATTATTCTGGGAAGTAATTAGTTTGAATTAGAGGTACTGGAGTGTCCATACTACCGTTATTTTGAAATTACTATTTTGGAATTAGAGTTACTCCTGATGAAAAGCAAGAGTACAGAGTTCGAATTACATGGCCCATTATTTCAAACTAACAGGCTTGGTAGTGTGGATGCACTGCTTATAAATTCAAACTTGGGGGGCTTATTTCGAAATAAGGTCCTAGTGTAGACCAGGGCTTATAAACAGTGGCTAATTTTAGTTAGATCATAACTTAAAGTATACTTATATCAAAACATTCTTTCCTGTTTTCAGATCAGATTTCAAGGGGAAAGACAGACCATGAGCTGATACTTACTGATATGCCAGGAGAAAAGCTTCCCATAACACGGTTACATTCTTTATTTAATGGTGAGTTTGGACAAATCACTTCATGAATCATGATTTTCACAGAAATAGTCTTTGAAATGTCATCCGTGAACTAATGTGCAGTATGGTATCAGGAGACCTGAGTTTTATTTTTGGTTCTGGCACTGACTTACTTAGTATTCTTAGTTAAGTCGCCATAGCTATGCCTCAGTTTGCCCATCTATAAAATGGCCCTAACTCAACTACTTTAAATCTTTAAAGATTCATGGATGAAAATAACTGTATTAACTAGGTACTGGTGTTGTCATAGATTCCAGGAGATGTGATAGGCATAAATTAAAGGTTGGATTAAAAAAAACCCTGATTGGGCAGAATAACTAGCCACATTACAGTAGACATTCTTGCAAGTTCTTTTGTCTGAGGATCTGGTCCTATTTTGACATCTGGGAAGCACCATGCACATCTATGAAGCTGTCAGAGGTAGTGATCAAACATCACAGGATATGCTTGTATTTACTTTTATGTAGATCAGTGGTAATGATAAATGACTGCTCCTCTCGATTTTGTGAGATCAGACAACTGTGTTGACTGAAACAAAACAAGAAATTGTATGATTACAAATGAAAACATGTCTGATAGAGTCTAACATAATTACTATATAAATAACACAAACACCTATAGAGTTCTGGGGAGACAAGAACCCTGCTCCTTCTCATGATTTAAACTGCCAGACACCTTTACCACTGTACTTACAAGAAATCATCCCTAGCAAGTATGAACTATTCTGTTTCCCTCTGTGTTACAGCAGCCACAAGACAGCCTATTGAAGTCAATGGGGGTCTTCTGATTTCAATGGGCTTTGTATCAATTATTGAATAGTAACACCTCATTCGTCGCTGTTTCACTGCAGACTGTTATATGACAAGATGATCCAGTCTAGAGGGGAGGAGGGATTTGGTGAATATCTGCTCTATATATTAAGAAATGGACTTTAAAATGTCAAGGTTCCTCTTAAAACTTTGGTTATTAAAATACTTATATGAAAATAAACAAAAAAAAAGGTAAAAAAGTCTAGAAAATATGGCCTAAAGGGAAGACTGAAATAACTAGGTTTGTTTAAGTTGGAAGAGAGAAGACCAAGAGGGGACATAATAGCAGCTTTCAAGTATCTAAAATGGTTTTACAAGGAGGAGGGGAAAAATTATTCTCCTTGGGTACATCTACACTTGCTCCCTAGTTCGAGCGAGGTATACAAATGTAGCCGACTGAAATTGCTAATGAAATGGGGTTTTAAATATCTCGCACTTCATTAGCATAATCTCACCCGCACGTTATTCCATTCAACAGCTGATTCGAACCAGGAAGTGTGCTCCGGTACGCATTAGTTCCAATCAAATCTATCAAAGGAGTAATGTTAATTTGACCCAAGGGGTTTGATTCAAATTAGCACTTTGTCAGAGTGCACTTCCTGGTTCGAATCAGCTGTTGAGCGGAATAACGAGTGGGCGAGATTATTGCTAATGAAACACAGGATATTTAAATCCCCGCTTCATTAGCAATTTTGGTCAGCTACATTTGCATCCCTTGCTAGAACTAGGGAGCAAGTGTAGACGTACCCCTTAAGCTATGATGACAGCACAAGAAGCAATGGGCTTAAATTGCAAACCAGGGAGGTTTAGACTGGACTTTAGGAAAAACTTCCTAACTGTCAGGGTGATTAAGCACTAGAACAGTGGTCTCCAACCTTTTTAACCACAAGATCACGTGTTCAATGTAAGATCTACTTCAAAGCCTTGTCCCATTTCCTTCCAACCTCTTCTCCAAGGCCTCAGCCTGCTCACTCCATCCCCTTTCATCCCCCATCCTCACTCACATTCACCTGGCTGGGGTAGGAGGTTGGGGTACAGTCTCTGGTCTTGGGCCAAGGGGTACAGAATGTGGGAGGAGCTCCAGGCTTAGCCCAGGGTGGGTGATTGGGGTCCAGGAAGGGTTTCAGGGTGCAAGCTCTGGGAAGGAGTTTGGGTACAGGGAGACTCATGTCTGGGGCAGGAGGTTGGGTGTAGGAGGAGGATCAGGGCTGGGACAGGGGTTCAGGAAGCAGGCTCTGGCTGGGCACCGTTTAACTGAGATGGCGTTTGGGTGTTGGAACAGTGGGGTTAAGGTAGGCTTACTCCTGCCCTGGTCCTGCACCACTCCTGAAAGCAGCTGGCATTTACAGCAATGGCTCCATGGCACCATGTGCTGCCTCTCATTTACAGGCTCTGAGCCCACAGTTTCTACTGGCCACAGTTCCCCATTACTGATCAATGGGAGCTGCAGGCGAGTGTCTGCAGGCAAGGACACCCTGTAGAGACCCCCTCACTCTGCCTCTCTCAGGGGCTGCAGGGACATGCCAGCCACTTCCAGGAGCAGCAGTTACCATGGGGATAATAACTCCTGCCACGATAGGTTAGGCATTTTAGAATTCAATACTCAAAGAATTAAATGTAAACATAAGAGAGAAATGAAAATTATGAAATGC
Organism: Pelodiscus sinensis; assembly: GCF_049634645.1. Lineage (NCBI taxonomy): Eukaryota > Metazoa > Chordata > Testudines > Trionychidae > Pelodiscus > Pelodiscus sinensis. The sequence continues at coordinate 43,112,781 of NC_134713.1, forward strand.
ACAGACTAGTCAAAATCCAAAATAACCCACTTTGCAAGCAGCAAAAGGAGTAACAACAACCCCCCACATATGTGTTGGGTCAGGTGATGAGAGTGAAGGACAGTGTGTGTTTGTGAGAATGGTAGAGATACACACAGGGTGTGAGAGTGACAGAGATTTGCATTGCCAAGCTCCCTCCATCCCCTTCTCTCTGGCCGTGTCCAGACTCAGGGGTTTTTTCGGGAAAAGTAGCCTTTTCCCGAAAAAACTTCCCCTGCGTCCAGACTCAAGCCGCGTTCTTTCGAAATTATTTCGAAAGAACGCGGCTTTTCTTTCGATGGCGGTAAACCTCATTTCACGAGGAAGAACACCTTCTTTCGAAAGTTCCTCTTTTGAAAGAAGGCATTCTTCAATGTAAAGAGGCCGTCTTCGAAAGAGAGCATCCAGACTCGCTGGGTGCTCTCTTTCGAAAAAGCGGATTTCTCTTTCGAAAGATCCGCCTGCAGTCTAGACGCTCTCTTTCGAAAGAGGCTCTTTCGAAAGTATCTTTCGAAAGAGCCTCTTTCGAAAGAAGCCTGCAGTCTAGACATAGCCTCTGTGTGGAGAGAGGGTACAGAAGTGTGGGGCAAAGGGGAATGCTGACATCAGCACCCTCCTTCTTCTTCCTTCCACACTCTGCATGGCAAGCAGGAGGCTCCTAGTGGGGTGGATCCAAGGCTGAGGGCTGGAGCCTCATGACAATGAGTGGAGGGGCAACTGAAGTGCCAGAGCTTGATAGCTTCCCGGCCAAACCAGTCAGGATCACCTGTCAGAGGCTCCAAGATCTACTGGTTGGTGACCACTGTACTAGAATAAATTGCCTAGGGAGGGTGCAGTCTCCATCACTGGAGATACTTAAGAGCAGGCTAGACAAGCATCTGTCAGGGATGGTCTACATCATTGTTTCTCAATCAGTGGTATAAGTACCCTTGGGGTACTCGAGGGAAATCTGGGGGGGTACATCAACACAACTGAAAATTTGGAGAAAACCGAATTTTTGTTGTAAGTTTTACAGAGCTTTATTATTTTTGTACTTTTTACACCCCAAAATTTCATCACCTGCCCATCTATGTTTCAGTTGTTTAAACAAAGGTGTTGCAATGGTAGAAAAAAATTGTGTGTCTGAAGACTGTAGGTACTCGGGATACTTATGATTTTTTTTTAAAAGGGGTACTTTATTAAAAAAGGTTGAGAAACACTGGTCCTACCATGAGAGCTGATGACCTCTCAAGGTCCCTTCCAGTTGTATGATTCTATTTTGTCAGAAGTTATTCTGTTTAATTCTAGGAACATTTTTCTTTTAATCTTATCCCCTTAAAGAAGTGAAAGATGAAGTGATAACATTCCTCAGGTGCTTCCTAATAGTATCAATACATCCAGTGACAATCAGATAAACAGCTTTGTTATAGGGCTTGATAAATTAATATAGTTTGGCTTCCTTTGAATAGGGCCCAGAATGGGATAGAGCTGGGTGACCCGAGTTGTGCTCACCTGCCTTGGCAACTCTGCCTCTGCAGACTGAGCGAGAATAGCAGAAGATGCAGCAGGAGTGCCCAGGCAAGAGCAGGCAAGTGTCCACAGCCATGTTATTGACCAAAGGTACATTTACACAACAAAAAACCAACCATGGCCCTAAGTCTCATGGTATGGTTACAATGCTATAGAAGTCTCAGGGTCTAGGTCAATTTATATGGGTTTATGGGGTTGAGGCTGCAGGGCTAAAATTTTATCCCAGATTCTGAGACTATCCCCTCTCTGGATTCCTTGCCCCAGCTTCAGCCTAAGCCTGAACGCCTACATTGCAATTTTTAGTCACGCAGCCTGAGTCTCTTAAACCTGAGTCAGCTGACCTGGGACAGCCAAGCTGTGATGAACGTCTTTTATTGAAGTTTAGATGTTCCTCAGAGCCTGCGTCAACTGATTCGGACTCACACTGACTGGCTAAAGATAAGCAGTAGGTGGGTTGGGCTCAGCCTGTGGATTCTGAGACCCTCCCCTTTTGCCAGGTTTCAGAGTCTGGACTCCATCCCAAGAAGGCACATGTACGTCTCTCTTTCTAGCCCCATAGCGTGAGCCTATATCAAGTTATATTATAGATATTGGGTGACATCATTGCCCCACTGAAGTTAATGGGAGTTTAATGGAGCCAAGATTTCACTCATTGTATATGAAATTTAAAATATTAATGTGTAAAGATAAAACTTTAATTCGTTCAATACAGAGCTTTGCATGCAAAGATGTTTTGTAAAAAGGGGAAATTATGATTGCAGAACAGTGGTCTATTTCTTTGGGAAAGAATAAATACTGTGCTTGACAAATTAATATTATTTTGCTATTACTGCGTAGCAGCATCAGTTGTTTCCTAATGTGTAGTTCGGCAGATGAACAAGCAATTGCTGTGGTTTATAAGTGGAGCTGATGTGGGAACTGAGATGAGTTCAGTTTCACTGACTTTGATTTGTAAATTATAAAACATTGTAAACTTCATTCTTTATAAATGTGGGAGAGGAAAACCCTTTGACAACTTGCTGTGAGAAACCCTCATAAACATTAATCTGGCCAATGAATATTTAAGATCATCCTGTCATGTACACAATTATGAGCAACTTTACCCACACTAAAAATACCACTGAAGATTGGTTTCATGCTCTGGAAAAAACTCTTCCTTTCCCAAGCTCTCTCTGCAGTCAGACGTCTTCTTACATCTATATACAACCAACTCTAACTGCACTTCGTATGTAGTCTATGTACTGCCTCTATTCTCTCCCACACTATAAACAGAGAGGGTGAAAGGGGATAGCTACGGAGAGTCTGTAGCTTATGCTAAAAGTGACCTGAGAATTACCACATAACCACAATAAGGCCATGTCTACACTAGGAAACTATTTCAAAATTAGTAAATTTGACTTAATAACTCTTGATTTAACAAATTTGAATTAGTATGTCTACACTACAGAGAAATCTTGAAATTAGTCCAAAGAAGGCACCATTAATGTGGACATGCTACCTCAGGCTTAGAAGCCCCAGAAATACTGGGGAGTAATTAATTTGAATTACTCTGGGGAGTAATTATTTTGAAATAACAGCATTGGAGCATCCACACTACTGTATTTGAAATAACTATTTTGGAATTAGTGTTACTCCTGATGAAAAGCATAAGTACAGAGTTCAAATTATGCAGCTTTATAAAAAAAAATAATGGGCTTGGTAGTGTGGGGACTCCACTTATAAATTCAACCTTGGGGAGAGGGGTAGTTCAAAATAAAGTTCTAGTGTAGACCTGGGCTAAGGGAGCTACAGACTAGACTCTCTTCCACTCCATCAGGCAATTCTGGTTAAAGATACCAACATTTTACAGGACACCAGGCTCATGTCAGTCATGACTCTGCTGCCTTTAATGAGTCTGGAAACGCTCAATCAATATGAAGCTGTGCAAATAATGCATTTTTTGGTTTACAGGCTGTGCTGAAAAAAATCTAAAATTTTTGGCAGTCAAACAAAACCATTTTGACTCACAAATCTGCAACATTTCCTTTTACAATGTTGAAAAGAAATGGTCAGATGTTTCAGAATTTTTTCAACTGAAACAATTCAAACAATTTGACAGGATGTCTGCATTTTTGGCCCAAAAAGGTAATTGAGCGCTAGGTCTATATAGGTACTTACATTATTCCAAACACTGTAATAGCTGAGATCAGAACTGCTAATGCTTTACCCTCTCCTATCCACCATTCCACTATGAAGCTGTAAATGCAGGTTTGCCAATAGCACTAACTGAACATATTTAACCAAATATTTTTGTCAGAATGTTTTATATCTAAATTGAACTATTTCATGAAGCCAGTTAATTTGGATTTCTTTGACAAAACATGAAAATATTTGCTTTGAATGTTTTCATTCAAAATGTCTATGAAAATTTGCATACAGGATTGTTCAGTTCAAAATTTTACTCTGTCATAAAAATTTGGGTGGGCAGTGATTATTAGCCATCTGGAGTTTCTACTTATGATTTTTTCATGAGCTTCACAATATTTGGAACTGACTTTTTCTTACAGGCTCAGTTCACAAAGCCATGCTGAATATGTAAGAATCTCAGCTTCCACTGGAAAAAAAAGCATTTCTAATTCTCAGGCTTGTAGGGACAACCTTGAGTGTAGAGTTTCAGAAAGCAGAAGACAAATAAGGAAAACCCCAAACTGAATAGTTTATTAAAATCTCCTTATTTTTAGGCAATCTTGTAATTTACAGGGTCTGATGTCTTCTCTTTGAATGCATGGGGTTAGCAGTATTGAACATAGACTTTTGAAGACTCGGGCCCTGATCCAATCAAATCTCTTATATACATATTAAGCACACAAGGAGTCACCTTAAATACGTGCCTATGTGATTTGTTGGATAGAGGTGGATGGGAAGGAGAGAATGCCAAAGGCACAGAGCCTGAACTGAGAACACTGCCAGCAGCCCAGGAATTCTTTATACCAATGAGGTTCCTGCTCTGGTGCCTCTGTAACTGTGGTAATATTCCATGAGGAGTGGTTTGGGCTATCTATTAGATAGGTGGGAGGCAGGCCATTTGTGTTTATTAGTAAAATCAACACCTTTAAATCAACCTATAATCAAACAGGCAGTCAGGTGTAATGTGCTCATGGGTGAAACATCACTTAACTAACAGGACGTCAAATTCTGCACGACCATCAACTTCAATCCAGGGTAAATTGTAGCCCTGAATATGTGAAATTCTGTTGGAGTGGATATTTGCCAACTGATTGCAGGGCTGAAGTGAAAACTTTTGCAACAGCAGGAGAAGAAAGCATCCTTATTACTATAATACACTTCCTGTGTAATTTTCTTTTTTCTTTTGTTATTTCTAGGTGAAGCAATCTATATTATTGCATATACATCTTGCATAGCACTCATCCTAGGAATAGCCTTGGTGGCTTTCCTTAAGACCAGGTAATTTGACAGAATCACATATCTTTGATGGTAGGAAATTCATTCTAGAAAAGAGAGTCACTCTCTTCACACTTTGGAGTTTGATGCTTGGAGTTGTGTTTAAAATGAAATTCAATGTAGTTCAGTAATAGTAATAGGATTAACTGGTCCTTCTGGTACCCAGTTGCTGCACCCTGTCAGAGGTAGGAGACTCAGACTGGGAAGCTGTTTTATGCAAGTGCACAGAATGAAAGATGGAGCATGCTGTATCTTACCAAGTGACAAAAAACCCAAGAAATACACATTAACTTTGTCAAGTGCACAATTTTTTGTCAATTAAATACATAAAGTAAAATATGATGTGTTGTATTGGTCCAGACTAAATGGTAAAGTTTGAAGAAGCACAATGTCAGAGGATAGGGATCAGAACAAAAAGTGGCAAGAACTATAGTGGGTGGGTGTTGTGTGAAATTTCATTATTAAATTCAGATAAAGTGATGAAAGAGAAATGTTGTAGAAAGATGCAAAAAGCCATGTCAAAGACATGTGGAATACAATTTCTTTCTTTCATATTTGTGGTTTGCAATGACAGGAGACTATCACTCAGAATATAAATAAAACAGGATTAAACATGGGCACAAACAATATAGAAGAGAGTATAGTAACTGAAGTGAAGGGGTTGATTTTATCCCATAATGTGCACCGCAAATATAAGGGTTGAAATCCTGGTTCCATAGAAGTCAGTAGGAGTTTTGCAAATGATTTCAAAGGAACCAGGTTTCCACCCAAAAGCCATATAACTTCACTATTAATAAATATACACTCTCTGTTTTCAGAACCTGCCGAGCAATATATCAGTCAAGAAATTCCTCACCAGTTCATTCATCTGAGATTCTTATGGTCCATTAACAGTGATAGAGAATCAACAGTGTGGCAAGTTATCAAGACTATTCTTGGTAGCCAGCCTGTTGTATATATGTCGTAAAATGTTATAAAGTCTAGTTTGTTATGGGATTTTTGTGGTTGAGAGTATGGAAGAGTTTTGTATTTATTTACATGTACAAAAACTTTCCCAAATGGAAAAAAGTTAAAACTGCACCCACCTGTGCATGCTCGTTCATTGATACATTACTATCTGTTTGTCATAGGTTTGGACTGTCAGTACATGATTGTAAAAAATTCTTCTTCTTTGTATGATTGATGTAAATGTAGAGCAACAACTATAATTTTACATTTAGATGGCTAGCTGCATCTGGAGTAGCAGAGTGTATTGTGGTGATGCCTCTTTTGTATTTGTGACTCAGGCATTGAGTTGGTTTATATTCCAGGGTCTGTTCTGGGTGACCACAGTTGCACACTGGAGAGTCTTTAATTTTCCATATATGCAGCATGTGCCATGATTTGTGGCACAAATATTAAAGCAGCATGAATTTGGGCTAGCCACATGGCTGTGAGTGGTAAATCTATCCACCACACCCCATCTATATGTATTCTACAGTTCAGAAATCTAGAGAGGGGGAACACTCCTTTAGAAATGTTTAAGAGAGTTTTTTAAACATTTCAGTAAGGATGTTGATAGCCTGGAGAATGTTCAGAGAAGAGCCATGAAATTACTACTGGATTAGTTAATGGGGATTCTGTGACAAGACCAGAATTGTAACTTGACAGAGTTCTGTGACATGACTATTGCTCATTACTAATCATGTCTTACCCCAGGGGTGGGCAAACTGCAGCCAGTGAGCCACAACCCAGTAATCTGGATCTTGAACTCCATTGCTCCACTCCTGCTCTCCCACTGAGGAGCAGGGTCAGGGGCTTGCCCCACTCCACCCATTTGGTGCTTCTGCCAGGGAGCAGGGTCAGGGCCTTCCATTCATGGACCACCGTACTCAGGTGTGGCTGTCAGTCCAAATAGTATGCTCACCCCTTTCTTAAAGTGATGGCCTGAAAGATCTCAATTTAGCTCAACAAAGAGAAGATTAAGGAGTTGCTTGATTGTATCTAAACAGTCACCATGAGCAATTTAATGTAGCACAGAAAGGTGTAACATGATCTATGGTTGGGCATTGAAGTGAGGCAAATTCACACTTGTAATAAGAGACACAATTTTAACAGTGAGAATAATTAACCACTGAAACAATTTACCAAGTGTTGGGGTGAGTTCTTTATCACTGATGATTTTAAGACAAGATTGGATATTTTTTTCTAAAAGACCTGCTCCAGGAATGATTTTGGAGATGTTCTTATGGCTGGTGTTATACAGAATATTGAACTGTTTATTGGTGAATGTTATCGGTACTATTTTTTATATCCGTACACTCAGACACCCTTAGCACTATGAGTGAAAATGTCCAGGTCTTGAGACAGACATTCATCACTAAACTTAAAATTATTTTTTCTATACATAATAATATCAAGATTTTTATGTCTACTCCACTCATAGGAGTCCTGCTTGGGCAAGGGGCTAGCCTCAATGACCTCCCAAGGTCTCTTCTAGACCTAGGAGTCGATGATTCTATGATCTTACCTATCAGTTGTTATAAATCTCCTGTTTCTGGCATGCTTGGAAAACAAGATATCACACGTTAAACCTGTCATTGACTTCAAACTCAATGGAGGCACAGGCCGAGATAATTTGTTTTATAACTGGTAGTAATTTTATTTTTATATGGCAACTCCTTGAAGTTGCTAAGTTAGGTTGAATTAGTTTTCACAAAGATGATTAGTAAGCAGAATATAGATGAAGTATTCAAAGTTGCATGATAAATACAGTTTATCACATCTCTGCAACTTACCACATAAATAAAGCTAACCAATAATTTCTGTTGAAATGCAGCTTTGTTAACGTGGTTTCTGTGAAATTAAATTTTTCTGCAGTTCCTGTGTTTCTATGACACTGCCATGAAATATAGAGTCTATAAACCAGTGATATCCATGTGGTAAATTAATCATATTTACCATGCATTTTGGCTTTCTCCTCTTCCCACTACAGCAATATGCAGTGACAAGTCTAACATCTGGGTTGAAATACTGGCTTCACTATGTTCAATGCAAGTTTTGTGACTGACTTCATTGGGGCCAGAATTTCATTCCTGATATTTTACAACTCATCAGGGCTAGGAATGAGAGTGTTCTACCATTATTAAAAAGTCAGGAATTCTTCCTTTCAAATAGACTTTTGTTTCTGGCCTTGGTGGACTGTGAAATGACTGGCAAAATTATTATGCATGCAAAATCAATTTAAGTAACAAGAGATTTCACTCATTACTAGCCATACATTTTCTCTCTCTTTGAGGCTTGTATGGTTATAATAATTTTATTTTTTGAAATTGAATAAAATCATATTATTAAATCAATAGTAGTACCGATATACAAACACAAATATAAACTGTTGGGAAACCTAGTTAATTTGCTGATTTAAAGGCAGTTCTATATGAATCCATCAGTCACCAGCATTTACTAAATGGCTGTGTCTAGACTGGCCAGTTTTTCCGGAAAATCAGCCGCTTTTCCGGAAAAACTTGCCAGCTGTCTACACTGGCCGCTTGAATTTCCGCAAAAGCACTGACTTTCTACTGTAAGAAATCAGTGCTTTTTGCGGAAATACTATGCTGCTCCCATTCGGGCAAAAGTCCCTTTTGTGAAAAACTTTTGTGCAAAAGGGCCAGTGTAGACAGCTGAGATTTGTTTTCCACAAAAAAGCCCCGATCGCGAAAATGGCGATAGCGAAAATGGCGATCGGGGCTTTTTTGCGGAAAAGCACGTCTAGATTGGCTACGGACGCTTTTCCACAAAAGATCTAGACGCTCTGTTCCGAAAATGCTTTTAATGGAAAACTTTTCCGTTAAAAGCATTTCCGGAAAATCATGCCAGTCTAGACGTAGCCAATGGGTGTTACATATTGGATTATCACTCCTGAGTTAAAATTAAGGTGTAAAAAGACCAACCTCAGAACTATGCTACCACTAGTATTAGCATATTTAATGTTTCCATACTTTAGAAAAGAAATGATGCATTAATAGAGTCACATATTGAAAGACACTAATTTCAGTTTTGTCTCCAAGCTGATTCTATGCCTCTCATACACTAGTACAAAACTGAAGTGTATGCATTGCAAACATTTGCAGGTATAATTTAAATTCAGATTTTAAAATTAATTTTATTCAAACAAAAGAACCATGTGAATATTTCTAATAACCTTTCAATTTGTACATTTTTAATTTAAAACCACCTAATATAGGGATGTAAGCAACCTAAATATGTTTTTGTCTATCTTCTCCTCCTCCCCCCCAATGTTTTCATAATGAATACCAAATTATATTATGTTACTTTGATAACTTGATTGGATATGTTAACTTATACTGTCACAAATGTTTAATAGTAGACTACAGTACCATCATGAGATGTGTATGGAATTTCTTTTGACTTTGTATTTTAGTGTGATGCCTTGCTGAGGTAATTGTACTTTTTCTGGTTGTAAACTTCTGAAGAGTAGAATAAGTTATTAAACAAATCTATGCTGTAGACACAGCTATTCAAGTATCTTAATTATAATGTCAACTTTATTTCAATCCATTCTCCAGAGCTTAATACTGGTTGAACCTCCCAAATCCGGGACTCTCTGGTCCAGTAACATCCATGGTCTGGCAGGGACACAGATGTTGCTGGACCAAAGAGCCCCAGAGGCAGAGAGCGGGAGCCAACTGGGAGAATGCAGGGCTGGTGAGCCCTGGCTGGGCCAGGTGGCAGCTGGGGAGTCCTGCCCAGATGGGGAACTCTTGGCATTAGCAGGGCCAGGTAGGGGTAAGGAGCCCTGCCCCAGCCAGAGAACCCTGGCGTCAGCAGGACCACGTGGCAAATGGGGAACCCCTGCCAAAGCCAGAAAACCTCTGGTGTCAGCCGGGCAAAGCAGCAAATGGGGAGCCCCTGCCCTGGCTGGGCAATCACCTGCAACAGCAGGGCCAGGCAGAAGATCAGCAGCTCCTGGGCGAGGAAACCCGGGGAACCCCTGGTGGGAGCAGGATGGGCCCCGACAGTGAGGCTGGTAGTGACCAGGCAGCCCCTGTGGCCTCAGGCTGGGCAGCCCTGGCCAGGGAGCTCCCCAGCATTATCTAGGTCAGGTGGGGCCAAGGAATCCCTGGCATTAATGGGACCATGTGGCCAGGGAACCTGGGGAATCCCCAATGGCAGTGGGGCTAGGGTGGCCAGGTAGACATAGTTAGATAACCCCTGGGAGCAGCAGGGACAGATGGTAATAGGGGAGCTTTGGACAGGAAGTCCTGGGAAATCCCCAGTAGCAGTGAGGCTGGTGGAGTCTGAGCAGGGCTGGCAGCGGTTGGGTGGCCCCAGACTTGGGAGCCCAGGAGTGGGGCAGCCAGCAGGGGAGCATTTACCTCCCTGGGTGTGACAAACTCCCTGGTTTGGGACTACTCCGGTTGTGAGGGGGCTGGACCAGGGAGGTCCAACCTGTAATCCTTTGTGGTCAGATTACAATTGCCCTTTTTACATAGAGTAAGGGATAGGTAGGTCAAGATTACAGTCAATACAATGCTACAAGGGAGTGGTATCAATAATCATATTTTCAAGCTTCCCCTATTTTGGTCATTGGTCCCTGATCTTCAGCACTTAAAGCCTGAGTCTATAAAAACTGAGCTAAAGATGTAACTTCATTAGTAGACTTTTAACCTGGCATGTCGACCATTACATGTGCAGCTGTAGGGTAGCTCAATTATAAATACAATCTAAAAACATGTCCGTGGGTAAACTCAGAATCATGTTTCCCTAAAGTGAAAATGTGGTTGCAGAGTCAGCGCAAGGAAAGCTAATGTTAAAAATATACATAAAACACAGGTTAAACAAGAGTGCCTGTACATCTGAGTATAGTGTTTAGCTTATCCACAAATACAAAGTTTGTTTTCGAAGTCATCACATACGTATAGTAACTCATCACCAATAATCCAAATGTGGGTGACTAATTTAACAACACACTTTAGATATTAGCAGCCAAGCATTTGTGTACATCACTCATGAAAAGTTATATCAAAAGTTGGTTGTGAAAAACAAATCTATCAATGAATAAAGATTGTTGCTGTATCAGCTGAGCATAATGTTGACCGATTCTCCATTCCCTGAACACTGTCTACTTACTAGGGTCCTAGGCACCCAGGGCTCTGACGATTAGTGTGTGATTAGTTTGATGATTAGTGCGTGAGTTTGACTCTCATAACCCCCCGCTCCTAAGCTGTTGGCCAGAAGGGTGTATTTCTCCAGCTTTTGAGGTGAGGCACCCTTGTTGGATAATGATGATGTGCGATCACAGTTGGCTTTATATTCTGTGAATGGTGGAGTTCAAACAACCTCCTGCCTCGGTGGCAAAATGGCTTTGATCAGGTGATCTTGGATGGGATGGTGTCCTAGCTGCTAGGCTCTGGAGTGGGGCTTGCAGCTACGCAAGACGTGGGGCAGCGTCCCATTGACATAGCTGCACTTTCTGCATTTTCTATTCTGATTCTCGTGACAAATGGGCTCCATTCAGTGAGATGCAGTTGAGCCAAATCTGGAGGATTCTACTATTCTCTCCTTTATCATATTCTCATTATTTTCCAGGATTTTAGGACCTCCAGTGAAGTCAGTGGAAACCTTCCTGTTGAATGCTAGGTGGCAAGATACAGTCTGTTTCTACAAAACTGCAATTCCTGTGATCTCTTTAGTTGCTTTGTAAAGATAGAGACATTGTAGAGATTTTTCCTGTCTTCAGGGCAAGAGGCCCTATATACGCACCAGGCAGGCTCATATGAGGTGAAAAAAAATACCTTTTCAATGGGCTTTACATGTCTGTAGAACCCTGTTCAAGCCCTATGGACTGAGGTGCATTTCACTACATTATACAATTCTTGTCCTTCATTTTCCATTAGAATTGATTTCTGCTTTTTTCATATATTGTTTGCTTAACATCCCCTTAGGTGAACACCATCTGGCATGGATGATTGCCTGAAAATGGGTTACTTTCTAATATGCTTCTTGGAAGTGTTAATGATTCTTATGAAAACTGCCATTAGAATGTGTACTCTTTTATCATCTTCTACAGTAAAGATATATGCAAAACAAATAATTATTCATTTTACTGGAAATTATGAATGCGTCAACAGAAGAATACACTGATTAGGCAGTCATAAAGCTACTGACTCCTAATGCCACTTCTTCTAGTTTAAATATATTAAATATCTACTATAAATAATAGACAATCAATTGAAAATTGTAAACAGCAATTTCAGTTTTAAAGGTATTACGTAAGAATGGCCATACTGGGTCAGACCAAAAGTCTGTCTAGCTGGTATGCTATCTTCTAACAGTGGTCAATACCAGATGCCCCAAAAGGAATGAACAGACCAGGCAATCATCAGTTGATCTAGCCCCATTGTTCAGTCTCAGCTTTAGAGACAGACGCTAGGGACACCGTTCCATACCCCAGGAAGCTTATGAAGAGTGAAGGACAAGGATGTAACACATGAGCACAGCAGTCAGAATGATGGCTAATAAACAGATTTGGTTTTGTACATATTTTAAAATGTTATAAAATATAGTATATATAATCTGTCACCGACTTCTTTCACCTAAGGAAAATCAGCTGGCTATTGACTTTTAGGCATCATAGTAAAAGTGGGTCTCCAGGAGAGATTTGAGAGAGGAATAGGTAGTGATTTTTGCAGGTCAGCTCAGGAAAGTCATTTTGTGTGTATGGGTCATGAAGTGTCTGCATCTTACTATCATGCCATATAGTTGTTCATCATGCAATTTTTGGAGTAATTGCATTTAAAAAAACCACACAAAGGACACACGTATGATCCAGAACATACTTTCTACCCCAGTATATAGTATAAATCACTAGGATCTGTTTGTGCACCCACTGAAATGAAATGTTGGTGTGTGTAAAAATTAATAGGTCTGAAATGGCCTTTGAATTAGTGTTCAGGGGTCAGCCACAGCATTACCCTTAAACATGCTTTTTCCATTTGTTTTTTGTAGTTTGGGAAGTTAGATTAAAGGTCCAGTCGAAACCAGTATTATCCTTTTGATATATAAACATGCTTTCTCTCTCTCTCTCTGTTCTGTAGCCTAGGAAACCAGATAAGAATGGAATAGTAATAGAGATGTAGCCATGTTAGTTTGGTCTTGCTGAAACAAAAGACAGGACTATGCAGCACTTTGAAGACTAACAAGATGGTTTATTAGGTGATGAGCTTTCGTGGGAAGTGGGTCTGGCCCACGAAAGCTCATTACCTAATAAACCATCTTGTTAGTCTTTAAAGTGCTGCATAGTCCTGTCTTTTGTTTCCGATAAGTATGGTGTTGCTCTATTTTGTTATGTCTCTTGCTTATCCTCATTGGCTCTGCATAACATATCTTCAGGGTCAAATTCCTTGTAATCTCTGTAACCTGTTAGTTTGTAGAGTATTGATTCAATAAAAGAGTATTGATTCAATTAGAAATTATACAAATGATAATTAGGGGCGGGTAGAAGGAGGTAGCGACTAGAATAGTGAAAGCAAGAGTGAGTTTGAAGGTGATAGATAAGATCTAGAAAAGTAAAGCGATTAGCTTAGGAACAAAGCTGAGCGTCTTGAAAACAGGTGTATTTAGCTGCATGTTGCATGGATGTGAGACATGGGTGATAACAAAAGATTCGAAGAGAGTGATATTGGCATTCGAGAGAGTTGTTACAGAAAGAGCCTGAGAATAGGATGGATGCAGAAGATCACCAATGAGGAGTTATATAGGAAGATACAGTCGAAAGAGAACCTACTGCAGAAGGTTATACAATAGAAGTTACAGCTATTTGGGTATATCTGCAGAATGAATGATAAGCAAAAAGTTAAGACCCTGATATTTGGCATAATGGATGGCCCGAACAAGAGAGGCAGACCCCACAGAGAATGGGTAGATGATATAGTAGATTGGTGCGGAGCTAGTAGCGAGGGAGGCTTTGAGCCCATGGTCGATTATGATCATGATGATGATGATAATTGTATTTATTATTTGCTTATTAATATTCATTTTATGGGAGTTAACATTATTAAATAAGGCTTTAGGAAAAGTAGTGATAGACATGTGAATTAACATACTAAAATAGATAAAAGTGTAAAATTGGCACCAGGTGGTGGATACTCAGACATTGTGTTAAATGTCTGACATAAACGTGCATAGGCAATAAAGCAGTTCCTTTTACCCCATCTGCTCCTGGGTTGCCTGTTTCTTTTCTAAAAAACTATAGTTTTACCATTGATTGCAGCAGATACAGGTAATTTTAGCTCATATAAAAACAGTAATGAAAACATTTGCTCTGAATTTGTGATATGGGCAGAAGCTGAAAAATAAAAATTGAGGAAAAAATGTAAATGACCTGAGCATTGTACATTGAATCAACTTTGATTATCATCACTGGAATATTTCTTTACAGAGGAATATATTGAGTTATCAAAGATCTTATAGTTAATGCTTAGTTAATGGAGGGAAGGAATATGTTTCTATGGTAACTTAGAAGAGATTCATCAGTTACATATCATTTTCCATAAAAGCAGACTGGAACAACTGATAATAAAGGTAATCACAAGCAAATGCACTCAGAATGGCTTACACCTTACCAAAGTAAACATTAGAGTATGTGATGGAGTGACAGCTGATATTTACTAACGCCTTTTGTGTGACTTAGTGAACTGGAGTTGTTGAATCTAGCATGTTGTACTACATCAGTGTACTTATTTCAACAAACATTTAGATATGTTTTATTTCACCTTTAAGATTAATGCCATGTACTGCAAAATAATCAGTGCATTTACCCAGTACAGTAGCACTGATGACTGTTCTTCAGCAAATATACCACATCTCTGGTACGTGACTGACTAGGCTACATTAACACTGGCTTTAGTCATGTTCTCCTGCTTGGACATTTGGATCTTGATGGCAGATGTTAACTAGCAGGGAGATTGGAAGAAAAATGTTTCCCTTTAATAATTATAAATAAATGCATAAATAAAAATAATCTACAACATCAAACTTGGAAAATGTTGCAGGGACAGTTCTCAAATCAGATACTTTTTTTACTCAATATTTTGAACATTTCAAATATTAATTAATTAAAGCCTCAGAGCACTAGGTGAGCTGTCTGGTAAGTCATACAGTCCACTTGGAACAAAATCCTAACTTCCAGAGCACAGATCTTTTTACTAGGCCATACTCTCTCCTCTTAAAATAACTGTCAGAGAAAACAAGCATATCTTATACATTCACTATCCCTTGGCCGTAGAACTGGTTCATTTCAATAGCATAGATCAAAACAGTAATAATTTTACTACAAATACTATTAGTAGTAATAATTGTGATTCTCAATCTGCATGCTATGAGCCCACATCACAACAGTGAGAAAATTTTGTCAGCCCCCTCCCATATAGCCATAATTGAAGGAAAGAATCACAACCACCCTTTGACCTGTTTATGAGCCCATGCAGTGGGGGTGTTTGTGTGTTGTTCTTGGTTTTGCAACTGTTGGATTGTGCACTCATATTACAGCTCTTTTATTTTCAATGCAGTCTGTCTGGTTATATCTTAAACTGGCATACAACTGTGCCAGGTCAAGGCCAATTTCAGGCGCCTGTAGAAATTGAACTGTATCTGACTGCAAAGCAAGGTAGCTCTGAAACATATTAAAGCCACCATCTGTGAAATGGACTCAGAAGCCTCCAGACTGGTAAGAGACAGCAAAGAACAACTATACTAACTACTAATGGGGATAATCAATGCCTCTTTCAGACAAACACACCTACCAAACTCCTTGAAAAAAGTAAGAGTTCACCCATGCCTTAAGGAAGCCAACACTTGCCCAGAAAGACATCAAATAGTTACCAACAAAATCCCAACCATATGTGCCATAAATCAACATCCTGGTTGTCTCACAATCAGATTGATTTAGACCCTGGCACAACACCAGTGACTGTGATAATGGCAGTCCTGTAGTTTAATAGAGTTGGGCTGCAGGCAGACACTGCTACAGAAGGTCCCACTTTCTTCTTTCTTTCAGTGTAAATCACTTATTTAAATCTCGTCCTTCTCCAAATTTTCACATTTCTGAGAAGAGCTGAATATATGTCAATGGGAAAGAGAACATAGCCCAGTGTTTTTGAAGTTTGAAGTTGCTTACTTTCTAATGAAATTCAGATCAAGAATTGCTACATAATGAAAGACTGAAGAAGGCTGCATAGACAGACACTGTAAAAGAAGCAATATTGAGCACAAAATTATGACAGTAGTACCAAATTCACAATAGCTTAGAGACAGGTTGTGGATGGTTCTCCCAGTGCAAACTACTCACTCATGGTCATCAACATCCTCTGAAAGAAAGTTGTTACACTAAAGCATAAACCTTATCTTCTTTTTCATTGCTTAATTTAATTAAGCTGGTTTTTAACCCAGCTGATGAAAAAGGCAACTACAATGAATTTAATGTAGCTAAAAAATATGAGAGGTTGCACTAGATTTGGGGGATATAGCAGGGTGCATTTGTCACAAACGTTTGGAACAAGGTAAAGTAATTCATATACTTAACAGATGTTAACCATTGTAAAAATACAAAACTACTCTCAGTAAATTTAACTTGGACATCATGTTCATAACATAATTGACTTGGCAAATGAAAAGTAGAGATTCGGAGAAATAAAACACATAATAGCTAGGACACACACAATGTGGATCTCATAAACTACTTTAAATATTTGTACTGTACTAAAAGTCAGCTTGATTAAGAATTAACAATATATTCACTTCTTGTGGAACTCTGTAATGAATTTTGTCTAAAGCAAGCTAAAAAGCCACTAAAATAGATAGCAAGTTGCCCAGAAGTTTTACATGATTTTCTCACTTTTAAAAATATCAGATACATAAGAGTCTATTGATAGGCATTATATTTATTATTTTCAATGCTATCGTGTTTCCCCAAAATAACATTTGGCAATATGTATTATTACAATTAACAGTTATCCTTTCCATAAATAACCACTATACCTGCTTTCTTTTTTCCTCAACTGAAAAGGGTTTGCAAATTGATTTCCTTTTGTAAGTGTTCTTGGGCAAAATATATTGCATGTGAATTAATTTGCAGAAAGAACAGTTTAATTTACAGTTCAAATACTGAAGGAGGCTTGAGCAACTTTAGAATTTGTTGTCTTGTTTAAAGCTGTGCAGATGAAGTTACCAGCTTCCATCACCTTATAGAGATTCACTCCCTAAAACACAGGGAAAGAAAAGAGCTCAGTTTAATATATAGTTTTAATATATATGTTCTGATATTGCTTATGTCACTGGTAAACTGGTCCCCAGATTTATAATTTGTAGAAGAAACCAACTTCATTCTTCATTGCAAGCCAATACTTTATTTTGAAGATAAAGGGTAAGATCTTTAGTTGGAGTAAATAAACTGAGGTCAGTAGAGCTATACCAATTTACACTAAGGGTACTTCTACACAGTGGCGCTATTTTGGGATAACATCCGTTATCCTGAAATATAGTTGTGCGCTACACAAGAATGTAGTTGCGCTACACAAGAAGCTCATTATTTCAAAATACATTCAAAATAACGGGCTTGTTATTCTGGCTTCCTGTAAGCCTCATTGCATCAGGATTAAGGAAGATGCCAGAATAGTGATTTATTTTGAAATTTAGTGCTGTGTAGATAGTGCCAAATTTTGAAATAAGCTATTTTGAAATAAGCCACACAAATTGCGTAGCTAATTTCGAGCTATGAAAAACTGTGTAGACTTACCCTAGAGGTGAGGATCTGCTTCATAATGCTTACTATGAGAGTTATACTTAATTTTGACTGTATTTTGAAAGGTTCTACCAGACTTGCAAGAGATTCCCTGTACTAAAAATAGAAACAGCGAGAGATCTCGTAATACATCTCAAAAGGAAATAGCTGTATAATTCATATAAACATGTCTCTATCTCTCACAGAAATCTCTGAAGTTTCAAATTTGTAAGAAAGTACCCAATGATAGATTTGGAAAATTACATGAAGTTACAGAAAGTGGGACTCCATAACATACATAATCGCTATCAACTCTTCCTTGGAGATTCTCTCTTATATAGAAAATTACAGTTTATATGTACAATTTATATGTATGGAGAATCACAACAGACTAATCTCTCCTTGCTAAAACATATTCTTTCTTTTATAAGCAACTTATTTTACATGGGGAAAAAATAACCCAACCCAAGAAACAAAAATACTGCAAACCAAATAAAAAAAGAAACCCCATAAAACACTGGTGATTTTTGAAAGCAATCAAATTAGGATAGAATCAAATTATTGATCTAGAAGTATAAGATTTCCTGTCTCATTTCCAGTCCTTGAACCATAATGTTTTAGCCTATTTGCTATTTTATCATGGAAATATCCATTTAATCAGAAAAGATAGTTTTAACTTTAATAACATTTCAATAAGCCTTGCACCATCTGCCTTGTTAAACTTCATAGAAATAAGAAACATACCATCATAGACATACTTGGTAGGCAGATTACTGTGGATGACCAAGAACATACTGAAAATTCACAACAATGTAATGAACATTTCACAGTACAATAGGTGTTGACAAGAAACACATGCTTAAATAAGTTAAATAAAACAACATGGACATTTGCCTATAGTCTCTAGTGCCTGTACTATTTTCTCTTTTCTGTTTTACATGTATACCATAAGACTATTATGAACAATAATACTTGATCAGAAATGGTTTATAGATAGAGTGCAAAACTTTGACTTTGCTCTCATGAATCACATAAGGGGTGTGGGTGTTTGAGAGTGAGAGAGGAGAGAAATGGCAGTGTTAGATGAGTGTATGATCACCGAGCTAGTACAATATAGTTAAGAGCAAGTACAGAGTATATGTATGCTTGCTGCTGACACCAGCATATGTGCAAGAGGATTGTGGGACTGGACATATCCCTAAACTAGATGACTGTATAACTGGAGGGTCATGAAGTACCAGCCAGTCTGCTGCTTTTCCATGATCTTTCTATGTGATTTTGGGCAGTGACATAGGGCCAGATCTTTCAAGAAGCAAAACATCTCTGCCCAGAAGCCAATCTCCTACAACTCCTATTGTCTTCAATTAATTCACTTTTATTAGGATCAAAACTACAATCTCTCACAGCTTCAGCTTCATCATCTATAAAATGGCAATAATGATATTACCATCTCAGAAATTTTTTGAGGCTTACTGTTTGGTAAGCACGTGGAACGCATCACAAGAGCAGATATTATTATGGACATATATGAACCATACAAAAACTGTTTATTTGCCTAAGAAAGTGTATGTCTTCTTGGAAATCATTAATTGTGTGTGACATTGAAAGACACATTTATCACTGTACTACCAAGCTGACTTGTACTTAGTAAGGGAAGTCGGAGGAAGAGTGTTCTATTTCAAAATAAGTTCAGTGGAGATGTGCCCAAATTCAAAATAAGCTATTTCGACTTAAGCTATGCAATTGATACAGCTCAAATTGCATACCTTATTCTGAATTTAGCCCTGCTGAGTAGACGTACCCCTAAGGTACATCTACACAGCACTATTTCAGAATAACTGATGTTATTTCAAAATAAAAAAGTGTTCATCTACACTCAAGCAGGTATTTCGAAATAATACTGAAATAACCTCCAGCCAGAGGACTTCTTACACCAACTCCTGTAACCCTCATTTTAAGAAGATTAAGGGAAGTCAGAGGAAGAGTGCTCTATTTTGAAATAAGTGCTGTGTAAATGTGCCCAAATTTGAAATAAGCTATTTCGACTTACACTACACAGTTAGCATAGCTCAAGTTGATAGCTTATTTCAAGTTTAGCCCCACTGTATAGATAGAGCAAAAATCAGCATATTAAACTTTTTCTGGAAACTAACTGAGAAGCACTGGAGTTCCTGAAGAAAATTTGTAATGAGTTATTTACATTATTTACATAATAAACAGGAAAGTGCATTCTTCCCTGACTTTAATTTCTGAATAGTCCCAAGATACAGCCCTGTGCAAGGCACACTATGTAGTTTAATATGGAGATGATAAAGGCATGGGTAAGTGTATGAAGCTGGCACTTCACAGAAAATTTTCCTTGAGTTGAGACTGAAATAAAACACCTAGCCTCGAACCAAAGACTAATGTAGTTAGGATAGTCTGTCTACCATACTAGGCCTGAAACCAAAGTGACTGCTTTTATGCTATCATTTTCCCCTGGTTTCAATGTCATTGTGTATCCTTTTGCTTCAGTTAGAAATTCAGCATCTTACTTATGACCTACTGATCTCTAACTAGGGAGCAAGTTAATCTCAGCATCATGCAATTCACCTTTGTGAAAAAATACTGTGATGGTTTTATAGTGGTTTGAAGGGATATTGAATGGTTCTATGAACAGTGTAATTGTTTGACTGGTCAGTCCCCAAAACTGTGTAAAACACAACTGTATTTTTCACATATGAAGCCAAATGAATGAAACTACTCACTAGTCCCATAGTCACTGTGGTCCTGATCCACATCTTAGTTAATATCAGAATTTCCATATTGGGTCAGACCAAAGGCCCATCTAACCCATCTATCCTGCCTTCTGACAGTGGCCAATACCAGGTGCCACAGCAGGAATGAACAAAACAAGGAATCATCAAGCAATCCCTCCCCTGTCACCCACTCCCAGCCTCTGACAAAAAGAGGCTAGGGGCACCATTCCTGCCCATGCTGGCTAGTAGCCGTTGATGGACCCATCCTCCATCAATGAACTCTGTGAAATGACTCTCATTTATGTCAGTGAGCTGGCTCACCCTTTTGAGGGGTTAAGCTTTTACATTCGGCAGCTTCCTTCTCTCACCCGCCTAGTGTATATACCATTCAAGTGATTTTCACTATAAATCTTAGTGCATTGTAATCAAACAAAATGTCCACAAATGCTATAACAAACAACTCCCTGACAGCAACACTATTATTTTAATCAAACATATTGTGACTGGCAGGTTTAAGAAATGTGTATGCAAACATGAATGTGCAAGAGTTTACCGTATTGATCCCTAAACCATTAAGCATGTATAGAACATCCTCTGTGGCTACGTTTCCAGTAGCACCTTTCGCATATGGACAGCCACCTAATCCAGCAACAGCGGAGTCCACAACACCAACGCCCATCTGGAAAACAGTAACATACAAAAGCAACATTATCACAAAGTGCTATCCATCAATTCCAATGTTAACCAGAACACAGTCATTACTATTGGTAACACATGACAACCATACATTTTCAACCAATGGGATTTATTATTTAATTTACATTCCAATAGAGGAACCAGGCCCAATGTCCTTAATAGGGCAAGGCTCTGTACGGGATATTATTCAGGAGGTTCTGATTAGAGGCCAGCTTTGTGCAGTGGTTTTCAAACTTTTTGCAGTGGTGACCCCTTTCACAGTAAGCCTCTGAGTATGAAACTCCCCTCACACATTAAAAATGAGGGGGGTTAATTTAATTTAATAGGGGTTCAGGACTGTCAGCTCCATGGAACTGACAGTGTGTGACCCCCTGCCCTTATAACCAACTTGTACCCCCCGGAGGGGAGAATTCAAAACTCCCAGTTGAAGAACCTCCTGCTTAGTGCATGTATGAGGCACATAAGAAAGTTATGGGGGGGTTGGAGCGATTCAAGGGTTTTTTTAACCTTTAAAAACAACCATGTTACCTGCATCTGAGCTAGGGTGGTTTTGTGAATGTCAGTGGCCCCTAACAGTTGGACTCAGGTTCTGGTAGGCAGATTAAGGTTGCCTGTGGCACTGAACCAGAGCAAGCAGGGAGACTCCCTTCTCCACTCCTTTTTCCTGCCATCCCAGCCTGTTCTACCTCTTTCTCCTGTGGCCCTGTCCACAGCCCCATCCTTTTCTACCCCTTCCTGGGACCTGTTTCCCCCAGATTCTCCCTCATTCCATTCCCACACTGTGACCCCAATACCAAAGATGTTCTGCCCACCACTGCCATGGCCCAAGCCACAGGAGGGAGAGAGAGCTCTCCCAGCCCTAAGGCTGCGGCTGGTAGTGAGAATTTCTCCAGACTCGGGACTGCAGCAGGAGGTCTAGATGCTGGAGCTTCTCCTACTACTCCCCATGCTTCTGCAGAGGAACTGGTTCAGAGTGCTGTATTGTCTTCTGCCCTGCCTATATAGTGCATCTGCTGGAGAATAGTGTCAGAGTGTGGAGGTTTTCCTCTGCTCCATCCTCACAGCTGCCCATCCAGTGGCTGGGCTCCAGGCTTCCATCACCTGATGGTGGATTTTTTCCACCCGTGACCTCTCCCATATTGGCTGGGGACCCTGGGTATAGGTCTTGTTGACCCAGTGACTAATCAGCCACTGCTGTAGAAGCAATGATGTGACTAAGTCCTTTGTGAATCTAGTCTCCCATGCCAGTTATAAGGATAGTATAGGGAAAATTTAGATAGCAATTAGAAGAGACAAGATTGACTCCCTATATTTGTCTTTCTTATGACACAGTTGTCCCTAAGCTCAGGAGAAACTTCAAATGCTCTTCCACAAGCATAGCACTTGAAGCTGCCATTGAGCATGTGGCTGTCACATCTGCCAGCCACCATTCATTTAGTGCCATTGGGATTCACACCGGAGCACTGCCTCTTGGAGTTAGGTTGCCCTAAAAGCCTTTCTCACAAAAAAAAAGTCAAGGCAGAAAGAGACACACCACAGTCCCCTTCCGCACAAATAACAACAACTGACTCGCAGACTCACCCAGCATATCTGAGTTAAACCTCCATGTCTCACCTTTCAGGTGAGTTCTCTAATCACTGGGCTATGTCATATGCTTGAATTGCTGCTCTGTCTTACCTGGTGAAATTGTTCCAGTATTTATAAATAATAAACAGCCACTGGGACATGGAGTGGAACTGGGAATCCCACCACTTACATAAGTGCTCTAGACGCTGAACTACAAAGACAAGGTGAGTGAGTTAATATCTCTTATTGGACCAACTTATTTTGGTGAAAGAGACTAGTGTTCAAAACACACAGAGCTCTTCAGATCAGTACTCCAGAGTCCTTCTCACAATTTATGTGGCTCAATGTCTGCATTGAGGAACACACCTGGACTTTGGTGTGAGCTAGGTGCAGGGCTTCAGGAATGCATGCTCATCAGCAGATGTTTAAAGAGACTTTATTAGTAGCAAAGGAGATATGTACAGATTTTTGGCACCTATAAGTTTATAAAGCAGATTCCTAAAGTGATCATATAAAGGTAGGCTAGCTCTAAATCTTCATTCAAAAGAAAGCAGATGAATTCCTGCTTCACATTAAAACAAAACAAAACACCTCAATGCAGCTTTAATGATGAACTCATGAGCGCTACCTCCATAAGAAAGACAAAGAATAGCTGCTAACAGGTGTATTCCACATGTCAGGGAAGCAGCTGTTATGCAATGCATTTTCCAGACCATGGACCCAATAACTTTGGCTCACAGTTAAATGTGCAAAGACATATGCAAAAGCTTAGCTTGAAGTGCTGAAGAAATCCCATTGTCTTAGTGTGCATAATTCTTTGCCTAGCATACCTGGGACTGCTGGTTCCTCCAACCATTCACATAGCCATGACTACACTCTACACTAGTGTGCCAGCTTTTCTCATTGAGTTTGGAATTACGTGCCCAGACTGACATGCTGACATCCTCAAACACTTATTCCTTCCCAATAGGCCAGTGATTCAAGCACTTGCCCAGGATGTGGCAGAGTGGGATTCAAATAATCTGTCATATGACATAGCAATTTGAAGTTAGGTCTCCAATTTCCCATTAGAGTGCTCTATCCATTGGGATGGAGTGACTTCTGGACAGTCTCTCCTGTTAAAGATGG
Source organism: Pelodiscus sinensis (assembly GCF_049634645.1). NCBI lineage: Eukaryota > Metazoa > Chordata > Testudines > Trionychidae > Pelodiscus > Pelodiscus sinensis. The sequence goes on from NC_134713.1 coordinate 43,136,655, forward strand.
TGCACTTATTAAAAAATAATAAACCATTCATTGGAGCATTGGCTTGATCCAGCCTCTGTCTCAGCCCTCCCATGCTTTATGAAAATTGGTTTATGAATATGCATAACTCAAAGACACTTTAGGAAAAATGCATCATGTGATATCCCATTTTTAAAGTTACGAACTGCTGAATGTGTATGTTCTGTTTCTGTGCATGTATTATTTTTGTAGGTGAAGTTAGAAATTTGAAGTGTGAATCCAGTTAGAAATTTGCAGTTTGTAGTGAGAGCCTTTACAGACACATTCATTCTCACCTCTATGGCTGGCTTAGTGTGCTGAAGTTCATGAATCCCATTCTTAGGCCCCTAATGCTCTCAATGCAGTGTGCAGAGAACATGGGCCTCTAACGCCAGGCTGTAAGTCCACCAGATGACAAAGCACTGAAAATCATTGCTATACTGAGTCTAAGTCCTCTTTGTGGCTCTCTAACCCTTAGGCATTGTCCCGTGGAATTCTCAGCTCTATGTTAGGCACCAAAGCTTCTCATACAAAGCCTAGTGCTAGGCACTTCTGGGACAAAAGCCAAAAAACTTGGGAGGAGGGCTGCCTATGCAAATTAGGAAAGAAATGCCAAGGAAGGGTTAGGGCTTAGACCAAAGGCATTTAATTCCCATCAAACCGGGGCCTTAGTCAGGAGGGAGATGTCTGTCTCCATGTGGAATGCTCATCCAGGAGCCCTCTCCTGGACGAGACACCTAAGACAGCCCTTTCTCACATGAAACCACAGTAGCCCAGTGGTTATGGTACTCACTAGGGAATGTGATAGCAGCAGCTTCTGTGAAATGCATTAGTTGTGTTGTGGCATCAGTACTTAGATGGCTTTATGCGTATCCACTGAGAGAAACTTAGGCACCTACAGAGTTAGGTGGCAACTAAGTTAGGTGGTTTTTGAGAATGTCGATGTTACCTAAATGTTGGACATAGTTACCTAAAGTGGAAGTTAGGGGATTAATATTCTCAGGGCCCTTATCACTCCTGAAGGGAAGAGATGCAGGTATCCAGCCAGACCTGCAACTTAAGGTAAAAAGTAATTGGCATGAATGGGATATTGTATGTAGTTCCTGATCTAAAAAGTGGGAGAACTGCAAAATTCCAGTACAAGACAGATTAGGATCTAGGGTCTAACACAGGGGTGGGAAATCTTTTTTGGGGCAGGGGCTGCTTACCTACCAAAAAAATCAGTCGGAGCCACACACGGGTGAGAAGCAAAATTAATAAATAATAATAATCCTAAACAAATAAAATAATAATAATAATACAAAACAAACCCTCACTAATATGGCCCCCTGACTGAGAAGGAGAAAGACACTTCCCTGACTGAGAAGGAGAAAGACACATTCCCCTTGCAAACCAGAGCTAGGTGGGAGGGAGGCAGACTAATAGATTTTGTGTGCTCCAGCCCTGTGATAGAGTAGTGAGGGGGGGAGGACTGGAGAACCAGCAATACTGGGCAGGGGAGCCCTGAGCCTCGGGGGCTGCATCCAGTCCCCGGGCCTGAGGTTCCCCACCCTTGATCTGAAGGGGTGCAGTCAGAGTGAGCTGAAAGGCGACAGCAGTGCAATCAGACCCATAATTGTGGCAAGGGTTAATATGTCTTCACGTGTTTCAGACAGTGAGAGTCTAAAACTATGAAAAGTATGCTGTGAATCATCAACATACTCATTATCAACATACTCATATTTCAGTCTTTTACATATTTTGTTTGTGTAACCCATTGATCAGAGCAGGTATCATGCATCATGATGGTGTCCTATCCAAAGAGTATGATTGTTCTCTGCCAGAAAGGCTGTCTCTTTAGCACAGAAGATAAAGTCTCATGGACTTAGCAAAGTTGCCATTGACTTCAGTTGTCCCATTTGAACAGGCCACATTAAGCGTCTGCATTCAGTCCAGCCAGTTATGCTTTGAATGGCTTGGTCATTTTGGATCCTAGAGTTGTTTTTATTCCCCATGTGATTATCATCACCTGTCTCAGATTTCAAGTTTACTGTGTCAGTAGCAAGAGCACACAAACGCAAATACATCCAGCAGTGGACATGGCAAAAACCTGCCTTCCATGTGTGTTTCTGAGCTATTTCCCTAAGAAAATGTGCACTTGACTCTGCTAGCTCCATGCTATCCTCTGTGATGTTGCATCCAAGGGCTCAGAGATGCGATGTATGTGTGCATCCCATGCTGAGTCCACTGATCTTTCTTTTGGAGCCACAAAATACTTCAAATTCATGTCTAATTTGCTGTCATCTATCTCTTTTTGGTGTCTTTCAACACTACCTTTTACATTAATTACCACCTTCTTACTTCCTCCCCTTACTTGCTTTTTTCCTATTAAATCCCTCTCTTTTGGGTGTGAGTTGTAAACTAGTCTATGTTTAAAAAGCTTGGCAACATAACTATGTCAATATGATGTTTTTCCAATATACTATACCAGCAAGAGTCCCAGTGTGGTTACAGTTATACTAGGGTAAGGAAATGTATACATTTATAGCTTATTTTGCCTCACAAACTGAAATAAACTATACCAGTATAATAACTTTATGCATCATACTATGCAACCATAGTTAAAAGTGCAAATTTTTCAAATGCAGACACAGATTTAAACATTTGGTGTGAAAAATTATGGCAGCTTAGATTAATGGCTAAATTTGATGCAAGTCTTTAAATCGGTTCATTAAATATATAGTAAGGATATGGTTTCTGGTCTTCAATATATTATGTATAAAGATCCTTTATAAATAAGGTTGGAAGAATTAGATTTTTATTTTTTTAAATTATTTTGATGGATAATCTCAATATTTATTTTTAGGCTTTTTTCCAATTTAAATTTTCATAGTTGTGGGAAATTATGGGGAGGTCAGATGATAATTATCTGGTAATTTCAGGAAACGCTGAGATTTAAAAAGTTAAGGCTTTTTACTTGTTAAAATGGAAACCATCAACATGACATGTCCAAATATACCAAATAACTATCTTTAATTCAAACGCTAAGAAGTTCTCAGGCAGAATTCTTCCTATTTTGCCTATCTGTAAATTTCAGTAATGATGGATGGAAATGTTTTTTTCATTGGTTTGTTTGCATAGGGTGAAATTGAAGTTTACCAACATTTACAAATAAAAGTAATCTTTCCAAGCCTATCTATAAACATCTCTAACAAGATGTCTGTAAAATTAACAACAGTAGAATCAGCAGCTGCAACCATCTGCTCTTGCATATGTTTTTTCTTTTTAAAGGCAGGCAAACTAGATGGATTTTCTGGCTCCCACACAGGATCACTGCAGCTCATGACCTGAGTAATTAAATACTCACAGCTGGCCTATGCTGGCTGACTTGGGCTTGAGCTACAGAGCTGTAAACTGTGGTGTAGACGTTCCTGCTTGGACTTGAGCTGGAGCTCTTGACCATGTCAGATCCAAGCCTGAATGCCTATTCTATAATTTTATAGACCCATAGCTCAAGCCCTGCAAGCCTAAGTCAGCTGACACGGGTCAGCCACCAGTGTTGCTGTGTAGACATACCCTGTGTAGCCCATCCACAAGATCTTGAGACACACAGGCGTCATTTTTACTGTTAAAAATCAAAGGCTCTTTTTGGGTTAGAACTGCCTGGCCGGCCCACCAATGGGGGGAAGGTAGGTCAGAAACAGCTCTCCCGGGGCCTGGTGATTCAAAGGGGCCTGGGGCTTTGGTCACTGCTGCCGCAGTGCCCGGAACCCTAAAGCATTTAAATTGTCACCAGAGTGCCATGCAGAACACTCCAGGCAGCTCTTAGGGAAGCCTGAGAAGGTGGGGGAACCATGTGGTGCGCACCAGGCAGGGCTGGGGGAGGGGATATGCCATACTCAGGGCAACTCTGAGGGCTGGCTGCTCTCATACCCATCCTTTCTAGGAGTGTGGCGTTGCCCCTCCCCCACCTTGCCCAGGAGCCCAGTTTGGCTTTGGACTCCCCTGAGCATTATTGCAAGTACAGATAGTCTGAAATTATATCCAGTCAGTAACTTTATAGGGAGCTTCCCCCCACTGAAAAATGGCTTTCCTTTTGACTTCTCTTGCCAGGCATATTGGGCTCCAAAAGTAGGGCTAAAATTGGATGTCAAGTGTAAAACAGATTGTGCCTCTTTCTTCAGCACATGAAACATATTTACCCTGCTAATAGAAGAGATAATGAGTTATGGCGCTCAGCAATCTGTTTTTGAAATATATTCACTGCCAATAGGAGACCTTTAAAAGGTGCGCCTGCTATATGTCACTTGGTGACAGGCATTAGATTGTGCTTGGGAATCATGAGAGTTTGAATTGAGGCAACCTCGTGGCAATGTTTGTAAGAATCACTCACTGAGCTGCTTATATCCCTACATGCATGTGTGTAACCAACAGGTTGCCCTGTAGTGAAATAGTACATGATCCAGTCTTTTTGATGAGTGTTGATGCGTGAACAGGTTTAAAGGTTTTTGAATGGTTGACTGTAGGTTCCGAACACTTTACAAATATTAATGTCGCTGTAAGGTAGTCTCACATTTAGAGATGGAGTATCCTTAACTCCAGCTGTTGAAAAATCATGAATCTGAGCCTTAGTAAATAAAGAGATTTAAAACCATGAGATTTTGAAAATGTTTCACGCTTATCACTGCAACTACAAGAACTGGTAAGATTGTTTTTAAATGAAAGCTGAGATTCATAATCACTTGGGTCCACAAGCAAGCCTTTAAGAAAAATATCAAATATTGCAAAATTATCAATAATATAATGGTATGTGTTAGCACACTGTTTGAGGGAGAGTGAGATGCCCTAAAAGTGCATATGAACTCAGTGGCAGAGCCAGTAACTGAATTCCTAGATATTAGTCTAATGTACCCATTTTCTACTTGGGAAATGCATATCCCATCCATCACAGCAAGTGTCTGGACTAAACAAAAAGAAAAGGAAATGCAACTGTACTGCCAGCATTTTCACCAAATAAGAATTAATACGTGGACACCAAGATGGGTTTTGTCCTTGTTTGAATTCCAACATAATGTGAAGCTCCTCCGGCAAATATTGTCATTTGCTGGTTTTTAACTTTTGCTTCTTTTTCTCTATGCTATGACGTAATGCTTAGATTTGACCAAGAAAATAATGCTTTGAAATGTAAAATCCAATATGCCACTGACCACATGGTGTCACTGGTACATTAAAATGTACAACGTTCTTGTTTATGAGAAATTAATACATTCAGCAACAAAATTATGTTGCTCCTGAAAGAAACGTAATATTTAACCAAGTACAGTGCAGCAAAATATTGGTAAATATAGCACTTTCTTTTTCATAACTTTCACACATCTTTTCATATAGCCTCTGACCATTATTATTGGTGAAGTTGTCAGAGAGACATTATTGAGGTTGCCTAACACTTTATATCGCAAGACCTTATTTTAAGCTGCCTTTTACTTTTTCAAACTTTAAAAAATACTGAATCTGAAAGTCTTTACACCAAGTCTCTGCCTCATGCTGAACTGTTTGGGAAAGTTTCAGTAGAAATAGGTTCCACCCTTTCCAAGAATGAGGTAAGGAAAAATATGAGGTTTTGCTACTATAAAGTATTTCTTAAAGGTCTATGATTTGGAGAAGGAACTTGAAACTTGGGCAGGTCCTAACATCAGAGAGACGGCTCTCATTTTATGAAAATCCAGAGATTGGGCCAAGTTATAAGCTTTTGAAAATTACCATTTGATGATTACAGATTGATTACCATCTGGCAGCTATGCATAGATTCCATCTGCATTGAGCACACTCCAGTCCAGGACAGTAAGGACTTGGCAAATATTTCCTTACAACTGCTGTAGAGCAAATAGTTGTGAAACCTATTGGTAAACTGTATGTCACATCCCCTCATGTCAGGGATGGAACTTGGTCCTGCTGTGAGGGCAGGGGACTGGACTTGATAATCTCTCAAGGTCTCTTCAAATTCTATGAGATAGGTATATCTCCATATTTTCTTTTTTCTTCTTCTCCCTTAAGACCCTGCCTCATTTACCTGCTATCTTCCTAAAGGTGAGAGGAGAGAGGAGAGAGCACTTCTGGCTGCTCCCCTTGTAGGAAATGAGAACACGGGGAAGTTTGTAAGAGGAGCTGGAGATACCATGGCTGAGGCGGAGCTAGTTGAGTGTAAAAGACGCACATCTCAGGGGGCTTCTCTTCCCTAAAGAACAACTAAGGGCAGCCAAGGGTCCCTCCGACCTGTCCCCGCCCTTATATCAAAGAAAACGAGCTCTGAAGAGAAGTTGGAGGACTGGGATTAGAGTGAGGAGGATCATTTAAACTCATGAGAATCCTTTTGGTGAGGGTAGCTGTGATACAGAATAACTTTGCTGAGTCAGCAAGAAGAAGACAAACAGCAACTGAGTTTCATAGTTATCAGACTGCTGGTGAAAACAGAATTATCTGACTGAAGGCTCATGAAGATAAACTAAGCAGGTGTCAGAAGCTTAGGTATCAGATATAATAGACCGAGAGTGTTGGTCAGAAAGGATGGATTAAGGGATATGTGCAAAGAATGCATAGAGTGTGTGCGGGCGGGGAGAGGGTAGAGCCACAGGGATGAGTTGAGTGAGAAGTAAGTTGCAGAGGTTGGAATTGTGAGTCTAGGAAGTTCATAGGGAACTTCAGTGGATGTGGGCTCAGTGGTGTTAATAGGAATGAGCGGTGGCCGGAGTATGACCTGTTGAAAAAGGGTGAACTGGAGGCCTAATTATTGCTAAATTAGAGTTTGAGGGCAAATATTTGATTCGGAGCATATGGGGGAGGTAGATAGAGAAGAAAATCTATGGGAACTTTGGATAGTGGCTACAGCAGTGGTCCCCAACCTATAGAGGCTCCCGGGTGCCTGGGGGCGGGGCCACTCATGTGCCGGGTGCCTGGGGCAGGGCCACTCATGCGCTGGGTGCCCGGGGGCGGGGCCGCGCGTCCTGGGGCATGCCAGGGGCGGGGATGCCCTTGCACCCGGCACTGGCATGTGCCCCAGGGCCAGGGCCGCCCGAGCACCTTGTGCCATGGGGCTGGGGCCGGCACCAGCACCGCGCGCCGCGCCTGGGGCTGGCGCCTCCAGTGCGCCATGCGCCGGGGGCAGGGCCGGCCAGGTTGTCAGCGGGCGCACACAAATGCCCCGGTGGGCGCCATGGCGCCCGCGGGCACCGCGTTGGGGACCACTGGGCTACAGAGAAGAGATTAGGTAGAGGCACAGAGTATAGTGTGAGCCAGAGGGAGTATTGGGGAATGCTGGTGGACACAGGCTAGGCTGATTGGTTTTGTGAGAGGATGACAGAGGATGAGTGGGGACAAATAATTTATTTAATAACAAAAATACATTTTTTCTGGTAAAAAGGGGTGATAACAGTTAATTAATCAGGGATAGTGAATTGACTGGGCTGTGAGGAAGAAGAGGAGAGAATCACATGAATTGGTTACGGACAGGGAAATAACTAGACAGCCTTTGCTGTGGGGTGGGTGATAGATATCTCTCTATAAGGACACTTTTTTTAGATACACCAGATGCCTACATATTATATTCACATACATAAACAAAGTATTTCTTCACACATTGCATGATCAACCTGTGGAACTCATTCTCAGGAGATACTATATTGTGAAAGCCAAAAGTATAACTGGGTTTTAAAAAAAGAATTAGATACGTTCATGGAGGATAGTCCACCAATAGCTACTAGCCACAATGGTCAGAGCTACAGCCTCATGCTCTGGGTATCCCTAGCCCAAAGCTAGAAGTGGATGACAAAGAATGGATCACTCAATCATTGTCCTGTTCTATTCATTCCCTCTGAAATATCTGGCATAGGACACTGCTGGAAGACAAGATACAGGGCTAGGGGGTCCATTGGTCTGACCCAGTATGGCTTTTTTTATGTTCTTATATTACATGGTGCCAAAAGACCATGTACACCACATTCCTCAGAATCATACAACAACCCCAAACATTAACTCTAAACTTATCATAATACATATGTGTTACACATCAATGCATCACTAACTGTGTGATGTGTTAGTTTCTCAGGACGATGTTTGAGGTTGAAGCTAAGCTAAGGTTGTGAGTTGCAGTGTGACTGTGAGGAATATGGTTTGGAGGAGTTATGGCGTGTAAAAGAAAGGATGTATTAACGAGACATTTTCTTGCTTTTAAGGATTTATGTGGGTGGATGGTTCCTTAAGCATCTTTACTTTTTTTTTAATTGATGGGAATTTTCATGTTTTTAAAAGGCATATATTGATACATATGGCACCTAGACCATGCCTTGAAATATTATTATTTACACTTGCAGATAGGATAGAAATGTTAAGATAAAAGGAATGCCAAGTGATTATTTTTAAACTTTTTTCTGTGAATTACCTTGGGAAAGTGAAAAATATCTATTTAGTAGAATAGATTCTTGAAAGTTTAAATATGTAGCAAGGATTGTGTAAGAAAGGACCAAAAAGCACACCAGTATTCTTTCATTTGATACTACTATTATTATACTATTGTACCATCATGGTATCCAAAAGAATGAGGTAAAACTATATTGCAGCCAAAGACCTCACAAATCAGCACCTGCCACACTTAAAACTTGTGCCAGTACCAACATACACACCACAAAAACACTTCCTAATTTTCACTTCCCATTGTTTCTCAAACTGCAGCCACTTGTCACACAGCCAGTGAGGAGAGGAAGACCACTGCCATAGACACATTCACTCTTGAATGAGCTGTGCTGGCCTGTAGCAGTAGTTTCATTCAGATAGGTGTAGCCCTCAGAATCCATTCAAGACAGGCACAACTTGGGTGGCTTGCAAACCATCTGGGTGTGGCCTGAGAGCTCATGATTGCTCAGCTGGCGTCCACTGATTGAGGGAACTGGAGGTATAACTTCAGGAACAATTCCTCAGTAGCCTAATGATTCAAGCTGGCTCCAATACCTCTTCTTCCATGTTGTTTCCCCATTGGAGATCTCACGCCAAATGTCCTGTTGGACTGATACAATACCAATCACTCCTCACAGAAGATAATTTTCTTCCTTCAACATTTCAGCTCCACCCAGTGCACCACAGTCAATCGTCTCTCTAGCATAGTGCAAGGAACTTCTGAGATAGCAATGAGGTTTGGAGGTCTTCCCCTCTTTCTCTTGGATGAACAGACACTCACCTGGAGCGAACTATGTCTCCCAGACCTGTGTATTGTACTGTGTCTCCCAGACTTGAGCATTGTAATACTGTTTCTGGCACTCCCACTTCTCCTGGACATGCTGACAAAGCAATGGATCAGGTACCATGAATTAAGTCCTGAAGATGGTGGAGGTACTCAAGTGCAGTCTTATCCTCCCTAGATGGTGTTCCTAGCAGTCTGTTGGCATTCTTAAACTGTCTGCCTAACATGAAGGAAGCAGAGGTACATCAATGGTCTGATATAGCAAAAGAAGATAACTATCTCAGCCTTGCTGCTGGTTTTCTAACATTAAAGTTAGAAAAGAAATGAGGCAACACGTTACTGAATATTACAGAAAATAAACAATACTAGATTAGTGACTCAACCATAGAGCTAGATAATGTTGGACTGAGGAAGTCATTTAGTTTTCTGCCACTGTATTGTCTGTGTATCTATGAAGTAATGGGATGACAAGTCATAAGAACTACATTCAAGCATTTTCTCTGCTAATTCAAAACGTGTTTTTTTATTATAGCAAAAGGCTCTAATTCTTTTAGGCTCCCCCCGCCAACTCATCTCTTTTGCCCCTGCACTTCTCTAGAGTCTAGCAGTTCTTATTCCTGCAAATATCTGCTTCTGCTAGATAGATTCAGCTAAATTTAAAGCACCATCAGCCTGGATTAGCTTATTCACAGAATCTATTAGTTCACCAGTGCTACCTTAAAAACCATGAATTATCAGAATCTGCACTGATACTGTACTACTTACTCTCTTAATGTTATTATTCAGTGAGAACTTTTCTAAGTAAAAAATGCAGCTGAATCTCATGAGCATGACAATATGAACTGATCATTTAGATAGTACCCAACCTGGAAGCCCGTGCTGGACAGCTATCATTTCTCTTGCTCTCATTAACAGATCCAGATAACACTAATGAAATACCAGGATACACTTGTGAACAGAAATCATGAGCATTAATAGTCCAATTGTCTTCTACATAGGAGACAATTTACATAAGGTTATTAGTTCCTGGGATTTCTTTGCAACTAAAACCAATAGAGGGTCCACTTAGTATTCCAAAGGATACTATGATATTTCCACTAGGAAACATGTTATAACAAAATAACACACTACTAAGAACTTGGGAACTACTTTAAACTCAGTGTAATTCATGAATTCATTACTTTTATTTATTTTCCTACTTTTTTCAAGTGAATATAAATATGCTGCTGGACACAGCTAGATTCTGAAATAGAGTTTCATACTTTTCCATTTTGCATATCATACACTTTTTTATGAGCAGAAATACTGCTTGCTTTAAATGTCATGCCAGAGGCCAAACATCATATATTCTATCTGTGACATATAAAATATTAGAAGATTTAACCATCATTGCTTGAGTCCTTAATTCAAACAAGTTTTGTTTTTCTTCATATAAAACATTGTTTGGGGTTAGGGGTGTAGATGAGGGGTTAAACGTAGGCAGGCTGTCCTGGAGAGAGAGGACAACCCCAGCTCTCTCTCTCACCACAACAGTTTGGGGCCAGGTAAGAAGTGTCTGTCCATGACGACTGCAGCTGCAGAGAGCACAGCCAGGGGAGGGGTGTATATCCCTGGACTGGGGGACTGATAGATATAAAAAACAACACACAAACAGACAAACTCTCTGAAATATGCAGTATATCGCTGTCCCTTTCTCCACCCCTGCCCCCTGATGGCCCAATGTGGTTATAGCTGTCCTAATCCCCATCTCTGGCCTTTTGCTGCCCGCTGTGGTCATTCCAGAATATAACTCCCTCATACCAGACCCTTCCCTTACTGTTTTATGAGAAACAATCAAATTCTAGGCACATTTAATAGGAGCTCTTGAAAAACGGACTCACAGATGGACAGACAAACAGATGCACATTTCTAAATATATAGATCGACGTATCCCAATTATTCATCACAATTACATATTTACAGATATAAATTATTTGTAGTGTCATCTAAAAAAACCCTATGTAATGAATTGCATATGTTGACTAAACGCTATCGCTTTATAGGGGTGTTTGTACAATTGTTATTTTTAAGCATATGTTTAATTACCTTTTCAAAATCCTTTGCATGAAACTGTGCATTATAGTAGCCTGTTTTATCCCTCAGGGTGTATAAAGAGATACAACTAGTGCTCACTGATGTGTATTGATAAAAAATATTCACTATAAAGAGGAGTAAATTGCCAAAAAGAGTACTCTAAAAAAAAAAGAACTATTGGCATTTACTACATCATGCCGATTATACAGGTGCATATTTCTCATCCGCCATATTTGGGAAACGAGGACTCCACTCTCTGCTAAGGTGCAATTAATTTACTTACAACTAGATCCGGAAACTTAATACTTATCAGTACACAGTATAAAAGACCAATGTCCTTTTTTCACAAGCACAAAAGATTGGAATAGTTTCCACATGTCCATTTTACTGTCAAGAGAATATTAAAGAATTTTTCCAACTTCTACAGCTCAGACAGATGTCAATGGATCCCACAGTGAAGCAAAATTGGCAGAATAGCCTTCTTGTGACCCCAGAATGGTTTTTATCAAGGATTAGTTTAAAAGTATAAAGGGTCATTTCTTGTTGGGATCTGAAATGTTTTCCCCTCCACAATTATACAAAAGTGCTGACTGTTGAACTACTGATATGCAGTAGTATTTCTTATGACTCCTCTCACACTGTGCTGTAATTGCTGTTTGTGTTGGCACAAGAAAAATACCAGGTCTTGTTTTCACTGTATTCTTCTGGACTCTGGTTTCAGTAACATCCACGTATGATATTGTACTGGGCATATGTTTTGTTGTGTAAACATTAACTGCTAATTTACCCTGTCAATCTCCACAGTATGGCCTACAATTACCAAACACTGTGGAACTTCAGATGGACAATTTGTAAAATATTTTGAAGAGTTAAATTGATTTTTCTCCACGGATACTTGGTGTTCTGAAAATCATGGTACAAACCCAAATGTATTTATGACAGAAGATGTTGTTTTATACAGAAACTGTAGACTAGATTTCTATTTTGTTAATATTGTAGTGGTATGGCTGCATAGCAATATTGTAACAGACACTATACTATGTTCATATGGATAGCATGTTATCAGATATTTGTTTTACATATCCATGAAGGAATATTGGATTCTATTCTGTAATGTGTACTGTCTTTTGAAATAAAATCAACAGATTAATCTATCAGACCATAAATGCTATATATTGTACTGTACATATTTATTAATATTGGTCCCAATTCTGCCAGCACTTGTACTTAACCCTATTACAAGTAACATTTACATTTTCTATAACTAAAAGGGATTTAAAATCGTAGTTCTCATTTTTGTTATATAACACATTTGACTGAACTTTGTGGTAAATAAGATAAACTATTTCCCACTTACAGTCAACTTCTCACCTTTGTGTGACTTTTTTGAACAAAACAAGGGAGAGAAAAACTTTAAAAAATGAAGTCTGTGTGTGTGCGCGCGCGCGTGTGTGAATTCAAACCAAGATATCTCACAAACTGCTAAGTGCTCTAACTACTGTGTTAAAATATATAAGTTGGGCACCTCTTCCACCATTTGGTATGGAGTGAGTGTGATCTTAAGAACCTCAACATGCTGTTCTCAGAATATGTAGCCAAAAAGTGTCTTGTGTGGTGAGATACTAGGTCATTTATATTATTGTATATTGTATATATGGTTAATGTAAAGAATTATGTATGTGCACTGGAAATCTATATATTTTTGAGAGTTTGTGCATCTGTCTCTGTGTCCGTCTGTGAGTCCGTTTGTTCAAGAACTCCTCCTAAATGGTAAGAGCTAGGTCCACCAAATTTTATATGCAACTCCCTCTTCTCCTAACTTAGAGCAAGTTCAGGATTTGGTTGTGCCTGGATAATGGTATGTGCATAGAAAGTAACTGTTACGCATCAAACAGAAAGAAAAATGTGTGATTGGAGGGACAGTAAAACTTACAAATGACCACGTCATGCAGTCCCTGTCTCCTTGGCCTGCCTCCAGGCCACCAGGCCATGGAGCCTGGGCCACCCCTGGCAGCCCCCAGGGAGCAGCCACCAACTGCACTGTGCAAACCCCACCACTCTGGGCCAGCCTTGGGGAGAAGCTGGCAGGCGGCCTGCAGGGCCTGGCCCTACACCAGGGAAAAGCCGGTGGACTGTGGCAATGCTAGATAAGTCTTCTAGTATGTTCATAAAATATGTTTAGACCAAAGAATCAGAGTACGATGAAAAAGCAAGTTTGTCATAGACAAAGAATGTTACACCTGTTTGCGTGTGCCTCCAATGTAAATTGAGCAAGAGGAGGCCAGAGACAATGGAAATTAATTTACATCTAAGATTAACAAAATGATTAAGCCAACAGAAAAAGCAAATCAACTAAAGGGAAAGGAAGACATCATGGTATCTATACACTAGTCAGGAAGAGGAACTTTGGGTTTAATTTTCAAAGAATAAATTTCAAAAGTTTACTGGAACATAAAAAGAAAGAGGGAGAAGCCCATAATTATATATCACTTATGGACAAGAGGCAGACCCCTCTGATTCTGTGAAAATTGGATTCTCTGGGATAGAGATTTGGATGTTAGGGTATGTCTACACTACAAAGTTAGTTCGAACTAACGGACGTTAGTTCGAACTAACTTTCATAGGCGCTACACTAGCGCTCCGCTAGTTCGAATTTAATTCGAACTAGCGGAGCGCTTAGTTCGAACTAGGAAAACCTCATTTTACGAGGATTAAGCCTAGTTCGAACTAGCTAGTTCGAATTAAGGGGTGTGTAGCCCCTTAATTCGAACTAGTGGGAGGCTAGCCCTCCCCAGGTTTCCCTGGTGGCCACTCTGGCCAACACCAGGGAAACTCATCTGCCCCCCTCCTGGCCCCGGACTCCTTAAAGGGGCATGGGCTGGCTACGGTGCCGGTGCCAGGTGCAAGCCTGCCAGCACCCAGCCAGCAGACCCTGGACCTGGCACAGATCGAGCCACCCACCCGATGCCCCCCAGCCCTCCCCCTCTTCCCGGGACCAGGCTGGCGGCTCCCGGGAGCTTGCCCGGGACCGCAAGAGGCGGGCACCCGCCTGGGCTAGTGCAGACATCGTGGACCTTGTCCACGATCTCCGCACTAGGCACAGGAAAGTGGCCGGCTAGGGCAGGAGAGCTGCCAGCCTGGCCACCCAGGAGCAGGTGTCCAAGAGAATCAAGGGGGTCCACTGAGACCCTCGACCCTGAGCCCTGAGCTTACAATGGCCGTACTGGGTCAGACCAAAGGTCCATCTAGCCCAGTAGCCTGTCTGCCGACAGCAGCCAACCCTAGGGATCCTGGAGGGCATGGACCGAAGACAGTGACCAAGCCATTTGTCTCGTGCCATCCCTCTCCAGCCTTCCACAAACCTTGGGCAGGGACACCACTCCTACCCCCTGGCTAATAGCACTCCATGGACCCAACCTCCATCACTTTATCTCACTTCCCTTTAAACTCTGTTCTAGTTCTAGCCTTCACAGCCTCCTGCAGCAAGGTGTTCCACAGGTTGACTCTTTGCTTTGTGAAGAACAACTTTCTGTTACTAGTTTGAAGCCCGCTACCCATTCCTTTCCTTTGGTGTCCTCTAGTCCTTCTTTACGGGAACTAATGAAGAACTTTTCTGTATGCACCCTCTCCACTCAACTCCTGCTTTTAGAGACCTCTATCCTGTCCCCCCTCCGTCTCCTCTTTTCTAAGCTGAAAAGTCCCAGTCTCTTTAGCCTCTCTTCATATGGGACCTGTTCCCAACCCCTGATCATTTTAGTTGCCCTCCCCTCTCCCAGCCTCTCTCTTCCCCTCTCCCACCTCCTTTTCCCAGTCTCCCCCAGTTTTGTTCAATAAAGGCAGATTCCATTTTGGAAGACACATTATCTTTATTTTGTACATCAAGAAGAGGGGCTACGGAGGGGTAAGTGGAAGGAGGTGAGGGAGGAATGGGGTACGAGCCCCCGATGGGGAGGACTGGGCTGGCTCTGCGGGCTTCTGGGGGTGGAAGCTCTCCTGCTGCCCCCCAATTACCCCGTCTCCCCAGATGGCAGCCTGCGGCAAGTGCAGCCGGACTGATGGCCGAGTGCTGTGATGTGCCCAGTGTGGGTACTCCGGGCAATCCAAGCCAGGGCTGCTTTGCAAGCGGGGAACCCCTGAGAACCGTCTGTCCGGGGTGGGGGTCGGGATCCTTTAAGCACAGCCCTCGGCTAGCCTGAGACAGCATCTCCACGCTCTAAGTCCTCCTCTGATGCCCTGCCGGCACTGCTTCCGGCCATCCTTAACCCCGCTTCAGGGTCCACTTAATGTGGACATGCTAGTTCGAATTAGCAAAACGCTAATTCGAACTAGTTTTTTTAGTCTGGATCCGTTAGTTCGAATTAGCTTAGTTTGAATTAACTAATTCGAACTAAGTTAGTTCGAATTAACGTTGTAGTGTAGACATACCCTAAGAGAGAAACCTGCTTTGGCAAACCTTGTAGCTGCTAAAATTGAGTTTTAGTCACTGGAAAGCATATTTTATTGTCTTTTTTTTTTGAAATCACACCTGTCCCTTTTTCTCGTACTTAATGTCACTTAAATCTGAGTTCTTCATTAATAAACTTGATCTTTATTTAACTATAAACCATCTCAGTGCTGTTATTCTGAAGTATTGAGAGAATCCTCACCTAACCTAATAGGCTGGTGTGTGTATTCTATCTCCTGTGGCAGCGAACTTAATTTCTGTGAGTGTCCAGTGGAAGGGGACTGGTCACTGCAGAGACATGTCTCTGGGAAACTCTAGAAATGAGGTTCACTAATTGTTACCTGCAATGGAAGCTTAAGACGGGCAGATTCTTGAGGAGTTTGACGGGGAGTTAAACAGACTGATGTGGCAGGAAGCTGACAATTTAATCCTTAACCAAGCTTTCTCTTGCTCAGCCAAGTTCTCCCTATGGTTCTGGGTGTCCAGAGGAGAAGGACATAGGGAGGCAGGCACCAAACTCATTCTCATAAGATGACTTATGCATTTAAGGTGACTGACTCCA
This sequence comes from Pelodiscus sinensis, assembly GCF_049634645.1. Taxonomy (NCBI): domain Eukaryota; kingdom Metazoa; phylum Chordata; order Testudines; family Trionychidae; genus Pelodiscus; species Pelodiscus sinensis. Next base: position 43,152,939 of record NC_134713.1, read on the forward strand.
GAAGAATTCATAGTTGTGGATGGTTGGTAGAGATAGGCACCCTCCTGCAGCCAGGATTTAGGCATCTATCTCCATGAGAAGGGCAGGGCATGGGACATGCCCTCACCTTAGCATCACCCACATACTAGGTCAGGCAGCTCCCCACTGGCTTGTTTAGGCATCACCCCACCTAGCATGAGTGATCTCACAACCCATAGTCTAAGGCATCTAGTCATGCACAGTATGAGCAAGTTAGGCCTTCTAATTCAGACTTTGTGGATAACAGTGATGTTACTATGACTTTCTAGGCACCTAAAAGTTAGGCATTTCAAAACTTAGTGTCAGATCACTTAGGCTGTGTCCAGACTCAGGGTTTTTTTTAAAAAAAGTAGTCTTTTTTCGAAAAAACTTCACCTGTGTCTAGACTGCAGCCGCGTTCTTTCGAAATTAAATCGAAAGAACGTGGCTTTTCTTTCGACGGCGGTAAACCTCATTTCATGAGGAAGAACGCCTTTTTTCGAAAGTGCTCTTTCGAAAAAAAGCGTTCTTGAATGCCAACAGGGTTTTTTAGAAAGAGAGCATCCAGACTCACTCGCTGCTTTTTTTGAAAAAGCGGCTTGCTTTTTCGAAAGTACTGCTTGCAGTCTAGACGCTCTTTTTCGAAAGAGGCTTTTTCGAAAGATACTTTCGAAAAAGCATCTTTCGAAACAGGCTTGCAGTCTAGACATAGCCTTAGTTCCTTTAGAGATCCACATCCCTCTATTTATCCATGTTGGACAAGACTATCAACTGCCTAAGGAAGAGGAGTATAAGCCCCATCCTCTCTCTGAATTGTCTTCTGGCTCCATGCATAGAGAGGAAAGATGGTTTTATAAGATTACTGCTCTTCCAGTGAGCAATGATGTGGGGAGTGGACAAAGCCTTGGCTCCACCCTATCAATATGGCTGTCTGCAAAGCTGTCTGAAGGGGAAGAAAGGTGTACCTTCTGATCAGCTGCAGTAACTTCCCCACTGAGGAAAAGGGGATTTATGACTGAGTCATGCTTATGTTCTACGGCTGTACCTGGGGTTATACAGTTATGCTAACTCTTACAAAAGCCTAAAAGTTAGGTTGTAATCATGCCTTTATTCACTGAATGAAACAAAAGCCTGTTTCTAATCCAGGTTAAACACATGCATACACAGATGAACCAAAATAACTATAACAATAACATAATTAAATACAATCACCACTTCTAACTATGAAGTGTTGTCATAGTTCTGATTTTGTTCTAAGTTTAGTGATATACAACATTTAAAAGACTCCAGAAGGGAGAAAAAGGGTCACTACACCTAAACAGAAATGTAATACTGCACGGGTGTAAAGTAATTTACCAAGAAACAGATTTTTCAGTCTGATCCCAAGAGACTGGAATTCAATCCCAGAGTAGAAGAAAATGTTCCACTTCAGGCAATAAAAAGCAATCCTATTCTTACCAGAACTGAAAAAAAATCTTTTCTTTTTTAAATTTATGATCACAGGTAATATTCCAAATATCCAATGATTTTCTTCCCCCTAGCCATGGACAAGACAACCATCCAGTGTGCAACATGGAGAAAGCAAGCCCCGTAGAAAAGAAGGTAAAAAATAGAACAAATGAATTTAAAACATTAACTAAAATATTAGAAGACACACACATAAGTAACTAAGTTTGTTATTCACCATTTTGATTAAAATACCTTTTTGATAAATCTAGGGTATATTATGCAGACACGTTTTTGAAGACATTTGGAAATACAAGCCTAATATTTTCATCAATTTTGTGACATATTTTAATTAGAAAGTCTTACTCTAATATTTCTTCTTTAAGGAAGAAGTAAAATCACTAGTATTGGTCAGGCTGGTAGCACCACCTGTTATTAAGGTCACCTGGCATTTCCTCATTTTCAGTTGCTTATAATTTGGCTGACCTCTAAACAAATGTGACATGTTGGATGTCTGTCTTAGGCTGAACTACTTTGGAACTGGGAATGGCTGGCAGAGTAACACTAACCAAACATTTCACAGATGGTCACTAAGTATGATTATCATTTTTGGATGATCAACTTGATATCCTGGGGTTTGATTGCAGAAGTGTTGCTAAGAACAGCTGCAATTGAAGTGAATAGGAGTTGTGTTTTGAATATATGAAGTACTGATTAACACTAAGTACACTGAAAACCCAGTTCCCAGGTGTTGCAAATTGGGTATCCAGAATTAGTGGGTATTTTAGACTTCAATTTTCTTGTGGCTAAATTCTCCATTGATAAAATTCTCCATCTCTGAGGGGTCTGGTGAAAATACATTCATAAATATTTGTGTAGCACACAAATATTATAATGAAAAGCCCAAGAGGAAATTATTTATTTTGCCTTCAGAAAAGGATCTGAATGGTAAATAAGGCATAGGACCATACCTTAAGGAGAAAACAAAATATTGAACTTCTGCTTGTTAAGTGAGCAACATCTATCCTGTGCACTAGATGAGGATGGGGTCCCAGTGGAAAAAGTAGTAGTTGATCATATAATTAACAACTGAATCATAAGGCACATGCTCAAAGGGGCAAACTTAAGGTTGCATAAGCAACCTTAATTCTAGCATTTCCTAACTTTCAAATATTTGACTTTTCAACCTGAATAACATTCTTTTAACTCCGTGTGTGTGTGTGTGTGTGAGTGAAAGAGAGAGAAATATATACACGTTATGTAGAAACAATAAATTTTTGTTCAATTGTTTCAGGAGGTGAGTGAAGCCTAAAATAAAACAAAAGCATGTATCTCAGTAACACAGAATATCCCCTACCACCTGCTTCCTGATCAATCTAGCCAAGGTGCCTGTGATTAAAAAGGGTTGTAAAATAGTATAATTACTAGTCAACCACAGATAAATGTGTCCCTAAATCTACAATTAGCCATGCCATTAATCTCAGTGAAGAAGCACGTTGAGTACCCTACCAACTCTGCAGGATCAGTTGAGCCTCAATGGTAAAGTGTTATGCAGAGAAGTTGATCCTACCATATCCTGTTCTTTAACTATTCTGCATATGCTAACCTTGAGCACCTTCTGTAAGTATTAAACAGTTAATTTTTAAATATTTTTGAAGTGATTAAGTTACCATTCTGAAAACTCTTAACTAACTTCATTCTGTAAGCATCCGAACAACTTTCTGAAAAGGCTTCCTACATTTTCAGCATTTGGAAGTAATTAATTTCTAGTCCAAAAATGAATATCTGTCCCTAACACAAGGAGCTGGATTATAGCCCAGTCCACTTCAGAACTGGATTACCCTGACTCTTAGTTATTTAAATAGTCAAGTTAAATGAGATACTGTTGAAATGATAAAAGGAAGTCTCTAAAAAGGCCATTGCTGTGGGGACATGAGATTACAACTACCAAATGGTGGCCAGGAAGACAATGTTAACAGAGAAAATTCACCCAAGTCCCATGCAAATTAGAGTGATAGGACTGAATGTGTGGGAAAGACAGCTGCTTGGTATGATTTCCCTGGGGAGTTGCTGGCATCCTCTCCACTCTACTTATATGGAGCCTGTTGCCCTCAAGAAAGACAAAAAAAACCCTGTAGGTAAAACATTCATAAATTACTCTGAGGTCCATATGAATCCAAACAGATAACCTACAAAGTGTTAGATGGAAATGGTGTGAACATCACAAGAATTATAGTGCATGCTAGAGAGCGGGAAAAGGGATAATAAATTAAAGAATCAGGAATCTTGAGTGTAGAGAGACCAGAGCTGACAGGTTTGTCCTCTGAGTCCTTGGTTCCTGCTCCTTTCACTAGCTACCTATTCAGATCCGTATCTTAAAAAAAAAAAGATATAGCAGAAGAGAGTCTGTGTGGGAGCTAAATATCATTTGATGAACATTGTCTCAGTCTGTATGTTTCTTTCCACAGGAAGAGATGAAAGGAAGGAAGCTTATTAATGGAAGTAGTAGAAGACTGTTTACATTCCATATTAGCTGCAAAGCCAACTAGATCAAAATAACCTGAGTTTCATAGATCTAATAACTGGAAAAATACCAGAAAGTTACAAATGAAGTTGGAGTAGAAGCCGATGACCAGTGAACATATTATCATATCATCTGACCAGACAACTACACAAAAATGTAAGACTTGCTACCTGATGGCATTAATGCATGGGAAATTCCCAGTAGGGAAAGAGTAGATATTTAATATAGAACAAGGGAGGCTAGAGTAAAAAAAGTAATTTGAGGAGAAAATTTAACGAGGTTTGGAATAAATTAAGAGAGAAAGAGGTGCAAAACACCCAGGCCAAATTCACCCTTTGTGTAAATCTGTTGACTTCAGTGAAATTACAACAGGGAGGTATTTGACCTCTACCCTTTAAATCCCCTAAACACTACAGATTTGACCTCTCAGTTGCCACTGTAATTCCCCTGAGTGCATTCTCTGTGTGTGTGTGTGTCTCATATATTAGAACAAGAAATTCTAGAATGAGGAAAACTATTGAGACAAAGAGTTGAGGTTTGAACTTAAGCCAAGGAGAGCTGCAGTTCTGCCTAGAGCTCAAAGTAAAGTCTTGTAAGAGGAATTTGAAGATCAGGATAATCCATAATGGCTGCAGAATCCCTCTGTCTGAATAATATACTGAAACAGATCAAGTGAGCAGGTCTGTGGGCTCAGTAACTGCTAGGGCTCCAAACTTCAGAAACATAATCATCTAACTGTGGGTGGCGTTGGAAGAAAGAGAACTTGTTATTACTTTTTAAGTACTAACAAGATGTTGGGCACTGAACCAGAAGCATATTAATTAGATTGTATGTTCTTTGGGTCAGGGGTTGCATCTTTCTATGTATATGTACAATAGGGCTTTAGTCTCAGTTAAGGTCTCTGGAGCTTACTTTAATACAAATAAATAAATATAGTCCCTGCCCTGAAGAACTCACAATTTAACCTCTCTGAATCTACTTAACTAGTTTTAGGAATAAGTTTCTACTTATAGCAATAGGAAAGGCTGCCTTAAGAGGGTGCAGGGCCCAAGACAAATAAGCCTATATCTGTCAGGATGCAGGGGAGAGGGGTGCAGTGAATCTCCCCCAGGTGGGCTGTTAAGGGGAAATAGGGCAGAGGGCATACTGGTGAGGAGTCAAGGGGCTCCAGCTACGCCCAGAGGCATGGGCCAAGTGGGCTTACCTGGAGCAAGGTGCACCCACTGGTGATCGGGGTGCCTGTCTACTGGGTACCAGTGTTGCTTCATGCCCCATGTGGGACCTCAACACTTTCCAGCCTCCCTATTTAAATAATGATGGGGCTGGAGTGGGCACATTGGCCAGGGGAGTTGCGGGTGCACAGATTTCAGGGAGAAGGAGGAAGCCACACAATCCATGCACATGTGCCACAGGGGAGCCCAGCTGTTTGAGTTGCAGCCAGAAACCCCAGACCCAGGTCTTCTGAGCCCTCTCTCCCACTCCAAGTGGTATGAACCACTAGGGAGAGGTGAGGCCAGACACAGGACACTGCCTCCTGCTGGTGGGCTGCCTCTGGCTGCTCTGCTCAAAACAAACAGATGTAGTCCTCACTCCCTATGATACTGTGATGTTGAAGCACATGGACTCCAGAGCACAGGACTCTAATTCATCCTACCCAAGGGACAGCTCTGGCAATAAGCAATGCATGTAGATATTAGGTTATTATGCTCAGAAGCATAGGGCCAAAGGCTGTGTTCCTTCAACCACTTGAGAAAAGCACCAATTGTCTACGAATATATACCTAAAGTGGTTTCTTGCTATAATCACAAATTGTATTTAATAAAAAAAGTTCTTTCCCTTTTTTATAGAGTTTTGTGGCAACATATTCTTCCGTTTTTTAAAAAATAGTTTCTACAAAAAAAAAAAAAAAAGACGAGACAAAGAGGGGTGAAAAAGTTGCAAACATCTCTAATATTGTGAATATAAACACCTGTGTTTTCCATATTTCCCAGTCTTTTCCATAATTGAGTCTGCTTTGTTCATTGCTTTAGCGTGGGGGGTTTTCACTTATAAAAAGTAGCTGCTTGGTTAGGTATTACTAGGTCTCCTGGTGCCAGTGGTTTTCTGGTTTCCTACACTCCACCTCTTCTTTTTGGTTTTCTTCTCTGGAGCCTTGTGATCTGGGGCATTTTCTTTATTTTGCAGTTCACCTGCCATCTCTTGTACCATGTTAGTTTTTGTTTTTTTCTCTTTCCATTTTCTTTGGATATAGCTTTTACTCATATTTGCTAAGTTAGCTGCTGGTGCTAAGCAATCTTAAGGATGATTTCCCTATCTCATGTTACTTATTTCTATCAGCTCAAATCTCTAAATCAAATCAAATAAACTCTTAACTTATTACACAATTGCTGCAGGGAAAAAAAAGATTATTTCCCTCATGTTCTCTGAGAAATGCTGCAATCTTGCTAATTACCACTTCAGTCTGCTAGCTGAAAATGTAAACATAGTCCATATTCATTAGTTATATCTTTTTTATGCTGCTCCTTAAGGGCAATTTCAAAATTAGTTGGGCCTTACAAGGCACCTGTGCTAGTTCATTTCATGGAGAAGAGAGCGAAAAAGCAGAAAAGTGGGGAGCAAGATACAGTTTTTAAGTGACAAGCATGTTGGATTGAACTGTCTTTTACAAATCTTACATTGGTATATGTTCCTATTGTTAAGGTTTTGCTACAAACTAGGTTTTATTTGGCATACTGTTGAATATTAGCCATCTATGTACTTACATGTCCAACTCTCTCATTTCTCATTATGATTATTCACAGTTTAATAGCTGAAAAATTGGAAAACTTGCCCTCCATGCCAGCATCAATGGTCCTGGAAGTCATTTGTTTAAGTAATAAAACCTGGGATCTACAGGCTGAGCCCTCCACTACCCTGCTGGTATGTTCTTTTCAGCTTGAAAAAAATTCCATTTTACAGCTCCCATTTGTTTCCTGCCATTTAGCCAAGTTTCCACTTATTACATGTTTCCACGCCTTAACATTGACTTCCAGTAAAGAACACTGTAAATTGTTTTCTGAAAAATCAATGCATATGATGGTCATTACATATCCTTTGTCTTCTTTGGCAGTAACCATCTGAAAGAATTCCAGTGAAATAATGAAGCATGACCATCCCTTCCTGAATTTCACATTGGCTATTTTTAATCAAGCTGTGCTTTTCCTTTTTAAACAGCAATTTATTGAACAAAGTGGAATTGTGATAATATCTCTTAAAATCTGTCCATCCTCTATACTTATTTTCCCAAAACAGGTACGCTACTGTATTTCTTCAAGCACCTAAAATGTGCTACAAATTTATAAGACAAGACACTCTTCCCCCAAAAAATGTACAATCATTGTTCATCATAACACTGGTAAAGGTCAGAAACAAACGAGAATGCTGAGGGGAAAGGAGGCAACAGTGACACTAATTAAGTCACCTGGGATGTTTACACAACTTAATAGTTCTTTTTCTTTTATTGCCCTTCCTCCTCTCATTCTTCCTCTTTTCACCATAAAATTATATTAAAAAAACAGACCTACTAAAAGGTCAGAAATTTTTTTCCCTATAGTTTCCATACTATGTATTGAAAATAGAATTTGAATCTGCACTGCACTAATAATAATAATTAGTACATATACAGTATTCTCCATCCATAACTTTTTCATTGCATTTTACAAGGGAAGATGAATATCAACTCTATTTTACACATGGGGAAACTGACAAGTCATTTGCTAATGGCCACACAAGTCAGTGGCAGAGCCAGGAAGAGAAGCCAGCTCTTATGACTGACTACGGCTATGTCTACACTGCAGGCTTCTTATGCAAGAAGCTTTTTGCAGACTAAATCTTCCACAAAATCTTCTTGCGCAAGAACATGTCTATACTGCAAAAGCGCATCGGAAAAGCGATGTGCTTTTGCACAAGAGAGCATCCAGACTGCATGGATGCTTTCTCGCAAGAAAGTTCTGATTGCCATTCACGGAATGGCCGCCACCAGGGCACCTGTGCTTCTTTCACAGGTTGTTTTTGTGCAAAAAAACCCTGTTTCCCATCCACACACACCTTTTTGCGCAAGAGCTCTTGCGCAAAAAGGCTTATTCCTCATGGAAAGAGGAATTATTAATACACAAAACGCCCTCTCTTCTTCTTATTTACTGTACATATTCTTGTTCAAAAGAGTGCTTGTAGTGTGGACGCTCCATGAGATTTTGTGCAAAAACACTTGTGTTTGCGCAAAAACTCTTCAATCGAGACGTAACCTGTTTGTGCCTCATGCGCTGGTCATACTGCTTCCCTTCTGGTTTAAGAACCTATGTGTAACATAATTTAACTGAACCTATTCCAATTCATTTTATAAAGACCTCTCTGCAAAGTTCCAAACTGCCTAATCCCAGGATTAAGTTTATCATTCAAACAGGAATGTATGCAGTCACCTACTCAGAAAACCTTCTTTCCTCCCTACAGCATATCAAGAAACATTGCCTTTGGCCCTCTCTCAAAAATCTATTTTTAAATGCACAGGCTATACTTTCATTTTGAAATCCTTTGTATCTATCTGGGTTCTTATCCTGCATTCATCACCACAGTATGTAAGCGAATTTACTGAAGCATGCACATGTAGGTTCCTTTAACTTTCTCTCCCTTCCCTTCCCCATTGTGCAGAAACTTTGTTTCTTCTATACATGATTTCTGAGGGACAGATAGACCAAAGAAGAGGGTTTTGCAGTTAGTCAGGAAATCAATTCCATGATCGTCAGACCTGGTCTACACTAGGGAGTTATTATTTCGAAATAAGAGGTATTATTTTGAAATAAGTGGAGTATCCACACTACCAAGACCATTATTTTGAAATAACAGGTTGATTATTTCAAAATAATAACTCCTGCTTTCCGTGAGGAATAACGCTTATTTATTTCAAAATAGTGAGTGTGGACGCTCCACTGCTGCTATTTCAAATTATCTACTCCCCAAAGTCATTCAAAGTAATTGTGTTGTCCCTGTAATTGTGTTGTCCCTATTTCAAAAGAGTTATTTCAGGAGTTATTATTTCAGATTTAGTTATTCTGAAATAATTCCTAGTGTAGATATGCCCTCAATTACCAAGGAAGCTCTGAGTTGTGGGCACACAAGTCTTATTCTTGAGGCTGAAAGCGACATTGCTCATTTGGAACTGCAAACTCCCTCTCGCCAGGAGAGAAGGAAGAGGAAGATCCTGTCTTGTGGGGCAGGGAGGATAGCAGTGAAAGAGAAGAAATGTCTCTGCTTTTCCTCACTGTCTTTAGCTAAGCTGTGTGGGGATGGTGAAGGTCAGGTAGGAAGGGAGAGACTATTCTGATTTTTGCTCCTCCATTTCCTATATAATGGGAAGACCTCAGGGCCTGCAGCAGCCATTCTGCTGCAGTTGCCACCCCAGCTTTGTTGCCTTTGTTGTCTAGTTTGATCTGTGTTTCTAAGACAGCTAGGGGTCTAACTCACAAATTCCCTCTTATTGAGATCAGAAAGGGTTTGCCTTCTGAGGAAGACTTACAAAGTTTTTTTCAGCTTCTTTCCAACATCCAGGAGGCCTAGTTTAATAAGTAGTAAAGACAGATTATGAAAAAAGAACTAGATACATTCAGGAAGGATAGGTCCATGAATGCCAGGATGGACAGGAATGGTTTCCTGAGACTCTGTTTGCCAGCAGCTGGAAATGGGTGAGAGGGGATGAATCACTTGGACTACGTCTACACTGCGAGATCTTCCGGCAAAAAATATGCAAATGCGAGAGTCATTTGCATGAGTGACTATCTCATTTGCATATTTTCTCCTCCTTTTGGGGGCATAAGGCTCTTGTGGAAAAGGGGGGTTTTGCGCAAAAAGCAAATATCCACACTGCTTGTTTTTGCACAAAAAAAACCAGTTCAAAAACGGATCAGCAGAAAATATGCAAATGAGATCATGACTTAGTGTAGACGTAGCCTTGGTGATTGTCTGTTCTGTTCATTCCTCTAGGGCATCTGGCATTGGCCACTGTCAGAACTCAAGATAATGGGCAATATGGGCCTTTAGTCTGACCCAGCAGGGCTGTTCTTAACCTGCAAATTTAAGTCTGTTTGTAATTTCATTGTAACTTGTGCCTTATATGCAGTGCAAATGAGAAGCTTGCAGGGGTCATCTCCTGGAGGTAAACAAGAAAGCGGGGAGATGACTGCTGGAATCTATCAGCATGGAAGGAGAGAATTTAAGACTTTGCATATCTACCCTCATCTCACCTCCTAGCAGTGGGAGAGTGAGAAGATTAAAGGAGGGCTGAAACCCAGGGCATAGGCTGAAGAGGGCCAAACCTGAATATTGGTAATTTGGCATGGAAGTCATTCACCACTGTTTTGGAACAAAAGCCCCTTGGTATTTTGGGATGGTAGCTCTCCATTAAAAATAAGCATTAATAGAGTTGGAGCCTTCCACATTTGAATCTGTCTAGTGTCAGTTTCATTTTCTTGTATATCCTGATCAAACAGATGTTGTGGGTTGTTGTGATCACACAAGATAATGCAGTCTCTCAAGTAAATTGGGAGAATCCCATGGATTATTTTGGTAATGGAAACTAGGACAAAAACATTGACTGTTACTCTGTGTTTTGTATTTGTAGTTTTTTAGAATGATTTTTCTATTAAAGCTGTGTGGCAAGCTTGCAATAAACTCACCCAGTTTGAAAGTTTGCATTTTGGGTCATGAAACCTTTCAAGGCACCATAGGCAAAGTTTACAGAAACCATGGAAAAACTGTGGTTTGCATGATTTCAACACAAACCAGGAAAAAATGCTGCTGGCTTTAACTTAGGTTGTGTGTTTGAAACAGAAACTCTGAGGGGAAAAATCTAGGTTGTTTGAAATTAATGAAAACAAAACCAAGGAAAGTATTCACATGAACCTAGGGCAATTGCACATTTTATAAAGCTCTACATTTTAAAATATACATAGCACTGTTTTTAAGAGAATAAATTTATGAAGTCACATATACAATTCACAAACCATCAATTTGCAAAATACAAAAACAGGTAAAAAGAAAATATATTTGTGATCCCTCTCTCTCAATATATATATATATATATATATATATATATATATATATATATATATATATATATATATATATATATATATATTCCAGTACTGAATGCTAGCCTTGAATAAGTGTATTTTCTAGTCTGTATTTATTATAAGAAATTATCCTCCCTTTGTTCCATATTCCATCAAAATTGAATGATTTTAGATCTTTTTATTTTTGTTGTTGTTCTGACTGCTTCTTTCTCTCACCTTCAGCAGAGGCACACATTTATCAATTTTTGTTACTTGAAAAATAGTCACTATAGTTTTATTTTTAACCATAGTAAAACTGGTGTCAAGAAGATTAACTCATGAGACCATGTATTTATTCACCCAAATGTGAATTTACCAGACCAGATCCCTATTTAGTTCCAGTTATTAATGCATAAATCAAGCCGCTAGCATTTTCCTATTTCCAATATGCTGAAAGTTTTTACTTGTTTACGCTTAAGTTTACTAAAGCATTTACACTACAGTGCTAAATCTATAAAATACACTCCCTGTCCTTCTTCAAGTTCTAGTCAAGCCAATTTCAAGGTAATTGAAATTGCCAGCAACTAATATTCAACTTTATTAGACCTCTCCTACATAGAAGTTCCCTGATATTTTTATTTTTCCTTAGAAGAGGATAGCAATTTCCTATGTTCTGTTGTTTCTTTCAGTTACATTCTCTCTTTGGCACATTATCCAGTCTACATATGTAATTTTATTAAAAAGTATTGTGTTTGTGTAACAAGTAGCCACACCTCACACAGTCCTGTTTGTCACTTCTATACACTCTGTATTCTGATATCTTAGTTTCCTTCTTCAGCCAAGCTTCAGCAAGTCAGTCAACAGTCTAGTTAAAATCTTTTATTTATTCTTTTGAAATATCGTGTCAGATATTCTTTACATTTGTACAAGAAAAAAATCTATCTAGTCAATGGTTTTCATCTTTATTAGTTCCCTCAACAACTTAAAAATACTTACATGGCTAATCTCTGTCATCACTATTGATTCTTTTGTTAAACAATACACATAAAATCCACTACTTCAATAACAAGATTAATTCCTCTATAATTTTTTATGCAGCTTCATCCTGTCAGTTCTAGAGTGTTTTGGATCAATCCAAACCAAAAGAAAATGTCCTGTAGTAGTATAAACTTGAATGACACAATGGCTATGTCTAGACTACAGGTTTTTGTAGACAGAGATACTATCGACCAAGATTCTGTCAACAAAGAGCGTCTAGACTACATCCAGTTCGGTCGACAAAGCAAAGCCGCTTTGTCGACATGATAGTGTAGATGCAATAACACCTTCTATCAACAGAACTCTGTCAACAAAAGGCATTCTTCCTCGTAGAATGAGGTTTACCGCCATCAACAAAACTGCCAATTTCTCTCGACATTATGTTGGCAATAGTGTAGACGCAGGTATAGTTTTGTCGACAAAAGTAGACTTTTGTCGACAAAACCCTGTAGTCTAGACACACCCAATATGACCTGTACAAAAACCAGCTTATGGAATGACCAACACAACTTCTTGTCCTCTTCTTGAGGTATCCCAGGAGAGTTTACATCCAAGCACTGAAGATATGCTGCTTTCCTACTGTCACTTATTAGTTTTCAGGAAATACAACAGTTCTAATACTGGGATTTTAGTCTGCAGTGGCTCAGGAGGAGTGGAGTTCGCTGCTCATTTTTTTATAATTAAATTTCAATTGACCAGCTATTTGCATAATATTACATCCACACCATTCTTCACAAAGATACCAATATTTTCCACAGGCTCACATCCTGATCTTCACTCCCCTATGAGCACATTTGGCCTGAAAAGCCACAGAACTGATGCAAGTGAGGAGAGAAGGCACAGGGAATTACAAACCACAGAGAACCTGGACAGTGGGCCACATCACAGAGCTGAGCTACCATGGTTGCTTGCTTGGGAGAAGAATGTCTTGAGTATGTACCTCCAAAGGCTCATCATCATCGTCATCGCTGAACAGTGGCAGAGCCAATTCCATTGGGGTAGATGACAAACCAAAATGGGACATATTTGAGGTGCCGTTGGTGCCAAACAGTGGCATCCCCATCACCGAGAAGACCATGAGCGCTGGTATGAATGTTCGTACTATTGATGTAGCAGGCAATAATGCCAGTTCTAGAGGCAGCAACATAGGCTGAACTGCCGGTGCCGGGTGCTTAGCATGGACTGATGCTATCATTTGTTTCATGTGCGCTGAAGACGCCAGATGTTTTGTGGTGCCAACGTGTCATTGGCAGTGACATGGTAACACTTGGTGCCATTGCTTAACGTGGTCTAGTCAGTGTCATGGTCGGAGACAGCAGTATCTTGGCTGGTGCCAACATCAATGGTTTTTGCTTCACCTCTGTTTGTGCCTTGGAGGAGGATGAAGCCTTCTGCTTAGAATTTCAGCCCTTGTCAATGCTGGATTTGCCAACTGTTTTCTTTTCCAGTGCCTTCAGTGTAGCCAGTGCCAGGGCAGCTTTCTTATGCAAACAGTGTTTCCTCAAGGGTGAGTCAGCCCCTGAACAGGAGTGGGATCTCTTCTTGGGCACCCGAGCCCTGTCAGAGTCCTTGGGGCTTGACCTTGCAGGAGCCGCTCTCTTGAAGGCCGCACCAAGAGATGGTTGCCTGGGTGGTGTAATGTGCTCTGGGTCAAAAGTGGGTTGGATTGTTTTCTCAAGGAGCATCATTTCTAGCTGTAGCTCCCTGGCTTTCTTGGTCCTTGACATGAGTTTCTTGCAGTGGGGACACGAGGAGGTAGGGTGCTCCTCACTCAAGCAGCAGCTAGTCTGAGACAGGAATAGACAGCCTGCATGTTATACACCTTTTAAAGCCAGGTCAACCAGACATGTTCCAGGAAAAAAAAAAGGTTACTGGAATGCGGGAACCTTAAAATCCTAGAACTAGAACTAACTACTTAAGTTGTCCTATGAATTTTTTTAACAACTACACTACTAACTATGAACTGTTACACTAACACTAACACTCGAGGGTGACTGCTGGGTTCCAACAGAAGCTGACAATGGTAGAGAAGGAACTGAAGGGACAGCTGACTGTGCATTCAGAGTATCCATTTCAAAAGATGCACACCAGCGGCTCTGCATGAGCAGCCAACCATGGGCACTGCTACCTAAAATCTCTGATTAGAAGAGCAGTGGCACTCAAGACACCTAAGATGGAGCACCCACAGGGACACTCCTCGAAGAAGAATGATTAGTTCCTGTCTTGCTTAGATAATGAGATCTGGCAAAAGTACAGTCATCTATATATGTATAACTACAAGAAAATAACTTAATGTATTTTATTCAATGACAAGAATAGGAATTAAACTGCAGCCACTCATATAATATTCCAGTGCACTATTCCTTGTCTATCAGGAAAATATATGTACCATATATTGTCTTTCAGAAGAAATTATTTGTGTTTTTAATCACTACAGTTATCCAAATACTAATTAGGTCCAAAGTTAGTTAGTAATGAAGATCAGAGAAGCTTAGATTACTTCAAGATCAGCAAGACAATCTGTTCATTATTATTAGTTTTTTATTATTTGTCTCATGGTAGAACCTAGATATCCCAGTTAGAGATCAGGACCAAAGTGCTCGACACTGTACACACATCATAAAAAAGCAACCCCTACTGCAAAGAAATTACTAACTTACCATATAACAAAAGGCAACCAAAAGAGAAAACAAAGAGGAGTAAAGAGGACCAGGTAACAGTGAAACAAATTTTGTACATTGTTGCCATTTTAATTTTTCAACTGCCTTGACATTGTTCTGCAGGCATCCACAGAGTAATGAATTTTAACATGGAGTTTGAATAAAAATACTCTGAATTTTTATGAAGAACTCCCATGTTTACTGTGAAATGATCCATTTATTTAAACCAGTAGATATAGCTATGTTTTCAACTGGAAAAGCAGGTGTTGATGAGCTTTGAATATCATTAAGACAAGCCAAGCTTAATTAAAAGACAGCTAAAATAAAAGATACGCATAACAAAAAACATTTTAGAGGCACATATCACATAAACAAGTTGGCTAAAAATGTCCGCCGCTTTTTTCCGGCTTTTTTGAAGTAGGAATAAGAGCCTCCGGAAAAGTGCGTTTTTTCCGGAGGATCGGGGCCAGTCTAGACGCTCTTTTCCGGCTTTTTTAAAAGCCGGAAAAAAGCGGCGGACATTTTTATTTAAATGCCGCGGGGGATATTTAAATCCCCCGCAGATTTCCCTACGACGACTGGTGAAATTTACATGCCCCTTCCGGAAAAGGGGCCAGTGTAGACGTAGCCGCTAAGTTTCTGAAGCTATAAAATATTATCTTTTGGATTGAAATCTAGAAAATATTGCCCCAAAATGTATTACAAAAATTAGAGTAGAATGAAAAAAGGAGATTAGTACAGAAAGTTTCTTAAAGTCAATACATCTATTATCCAAAATTATTAGTATAGAAGGGGAACAATTAAAAAAAACCCACCGAAGTCTTTTTCCCTATCTAAAATCGCACTTGAAGGAACCTAAACATGTTAGAAATGTGTTTGATTTAATTCATTTTACTATTTCCATTTATATAAATAGGTAATTGCAAGAGAACAAGGAGCCATGATAATAGAGGAAGAATAATCCAAAATATTTACTACCTCTGTTGAACAGATAACCAACAAACCTTAAGCTTATGCCATCTAAGCAGTTCAAAATAAGTTCTCATGGCTGGTGTGAAAATTCAATATCACTTTGATAACCTAAGGACATACAACATGCTTCCAACAAAGTGGTACCTGAGGATTCATTAATATTTAAATTATATTCTTGCTTTCTAGTAAAGCCAAATATCATGACTGTGCTTTGGTGTAGTTTTTTTTTCCTGTTTGTTTTTTTGTGTGGCATCTAAGACATTAGGGCTACGTCTACACTGGCCCCTTCTTCGGAATAGCCATGCTAATTTAGAACTTTGGATTAGGAAAATGCGCTGGGGATTTAAATATCCCCCGCGGGATTTAAATAAACATGGCCATCGCTTTTTTTCCGGCTTGGGAAAAAGCTGGAAAAGAGCATCCAGACTGGCGCAATCCTCCGGAATAAAGCCCTATTCCGGAGGATCTCTTATTCCTCCTTTCAAGTAGGAATAAGAGATCCTCCGGAATAGGGCATTATTCTGGAGGATCGCGCCAGTCTGGACGCTCTTTTCCGGCTTTTCCCCAAGCCGGAAAAAAAGCAGCGGCCATGTTTATTTAAATCCCGCGGGGGATATTTAAATCCCCCGCGCATTTCCCTATTCCAAAGTTCCAAAGCATGGCTATTCCGAAGAAGGTGCCAGTGTAGACACAGCCTAGAAGTACATCTACACAACAGCGTTTTTTCAGCATAACATCTGTTATTCTTTCCCAGAGCTGAAGAAGAGCTCACCGTGGCTTGAAAGCTTATCTCCCTTACTAACAGAAGTTGGTCAAATAAAAGGTATTATCTCACCAAGTTGTCTCTCTAATGTTTTATGAAATGATACAATCAGAGTTCTGAAGTACCTTTCACAAGTGCAAAAATACTGACAACTATAGAAAATACAGAAAGCAATTGGCACTTCATAGAAGTTTAGCATTGACTTAATGTACAGTCATTACTTACAATATCTGTAAAGATAGTCTGAATTACCTGCATGGCTGTGAGGATATTGGCTAAAGCCTGGCCATACGTGTCATGACAATGAACTGCAAGAGCACTCACTGGAATTTCCTTCATAACAGCTTCCAGCATTCTCTTCATGCTGCCAGGGGTCCCCACCCCAATAGTGTCCCCCAGAGAGATTTCATAGCAGCCCAGGCTATAGAGCTGTTTAGACACCTGATTAGAAAACAGAAAAGAATTCTAAAATAATGAACTATAAGCAAAGCTAAAAATAATGTTCTGCCTCCTGTATGTAATAATGTTCCAAATCAAATTAATCGAGTCACAACCTTCTCTCTTATTCTCCTATTACACGCAAAAGAATCAAGTTTTTGTTTGTTTGTTTATAGATTAACCTTTCTGAAACCCGTATCTGTTGTTGGCCTCTTCCCTGGGGATTTCCCAACTGCTCTATCTTCCCTGTGTATTTTTTTTTAGTAAAGACGTGCCTTAAGGCTTGCATGTTTCACAGGACCCAGTACAATGAGTGCGCAGTTAAGCCAATAAACAGTGGACTAGAGATCTGATTTTTCTTTTCTAGGAAATCACAGGTACAATGAAAGCCAAAGGAAGTTTAGTCCCTAACTTGCTCATTTTTTTCTTAAAGAAACTGGACATCAATTAAAAAATAGTGAAAAAAATCAAAATTGTGACATCGTTAAGTCACAATCTTACAAACCCTCATTCTCATAAATAGTTCTTACTTATGTAAGCAGCACCATAAACTTCATTACAACTACTCTTGTAAAGAACTTTGTGCAAATAAGGGATTGCAGGATTGAGTCCATACTTTTTATAGAGATATTTCCAATTACCATAATAGGTTCTTTGATTTTTTTTTCAGAAATGCTCTATAACTGAACAGGTTTATTCCTTAGCATTCCCACCTGTGCATCAAACATACACAAAAAGACACCCTGGAGCGACAGAATCCCAGTCCATAAATCAAATGTTACAGAACTAAAAATACACTCCTTTCCAAGGTAGTTTCATTTGTACAGCTTTGGACTGTTAAAGTAATTCCAGAATATCATCAGTGGGATTGCAATACATATGTTTGAAGAGACTGACCAAGTGCTGTACCACCAGTCCCGGAAGAAGTGGAGAAATGCTATTATTCACTTAATTCAAAGAGCAGATTTTAAAGGACTCAAGTGGATTCAACTGTTCTCATCAAAGCTGGTAAGGAGGATATGAACAAAATGCCGATGGCAAATGTTAATAAAATCCCTCTTGCTTTCAGATCCAAGAGTCCCTAGTTCAAATCATAATACATTTATCACACATTTTAAATAAAATTAAATTAAAAATAAAACAGGCCATTCATTAGATTGTAAGCATCTTTCAGTATGGAAGTCCCATGTCTCACTGCACATCCATACATCAAACACACTATAGGTGCCTGAATAGATCTACAAGAAAGGTACTGTTATGCTGTAAGAATTTCTTCTCATAAACTTCAATTTGTGATTTTTAAAATTTTTAAGATGAGTTTATAATAGTAGATTGCATTTTTTTTCTCTAGGCATTCCTTTTAATTATCTGCTTTTAACTAAAATAAAATAAATCCATGAGAAGACTTTCCCTCTTATCCCATGACAGTTTATTTTGCTTAACAGCATTTGGTGAGGGAAGACACTTCAGTGAAGACACTTCCATAGCTAAGTCAACACAAGGCAGTTTGCATCAACCTAACTGCAGTGTAAATCAGGCCTTAATTTCCTGTCCATTTAGCCCTTTGTCTCTTTCCCTGTAGAGGAAGGTGGTCTCTTTCAACCATGTTCATCAATCTCCTCTTCCCCACAGAGAAGTGGATGCACGTTTCCCCCAATAGCTTTGTAGTAGGAAAGTATCTTGTGAGTTGGTCCAGGTCCATTCTCTTAGCTTGTGCAGCTGCTGCAGATGCCAACACTTCTGTATGTCCAGAGGACCACAATTCAATGGCATGTTTTATGGCTGAAGGCAAATTGTTGCTGGCACAGAGTAAATGTAACAGCAGCTACAAATTACACGGGATCATGATGGAAATAATCTCATGCAACATGGCCTGTTCTCATATGTGTTTGAGTTGATTTTCCAAAGTATTTCCTTGCTCTTCTGCTTGAAGGAAATAACATTTTAAACCTAATTTTTGATTTTGTCACTAGTTATTACCAAAACACATTTCTTTACAACTGAACGGATAGTGCTGAGGAAAATTATTTATCCAGATTTAGAGTTTGTATGGCTGTTTTGTTCATTTTACATGGATCTTGATTCATAATGAACCTTTCTAGGATTAAACAGAGAAAATAGCTCAGGCAAGTTTAAAACATGGAAGACAGGTGCATTCTTACTTCTGCCACTTTAGCTGGTATGATGTTTCCTGCATATGGGCATCCCAATGCACAAGATACGTACCTACGTTCAAGAGAATAGATATAGATAAGTATATACTATGAACACATATACATTATACATATCCACATATTACATGCAATAAAATATTAATGCAAATGTAAGATTGCACAATTAGGTCAGGAAATGAAAAATAAAGTTTGCAACTACGGAGTTATTCTTTTTCTTTTAACTGTTAAACATGTAGTTTAATACACTTTCTATGCTCAATGCTTATCAAATATAAAGGATAGACAATGTGGTAAAGTTAGTGCTGTTTTTGGAAACTTAAATTTTGAAAGTCAGATGTTTCTGTTTATACCTATCTGTATGAAAAAATGTAATAATTTTTAAACAGTGAAAAAAAGGTGTATGTGAGCACGTGCACATACAGATAGTCTTTCAGCTGCATCAAGCATGGAAAATTTCAAACTCAAAGGATTTTTTTTCTCTATAAGAATATGAAACCATAAATTAATGAAAACAGAGGCACTCTGGTCCTGATTCAATGGAGGTTGTAAGCACATGCTTAAACGTAGCTTTGTGCTTTAGTGGATCATCACCAGAGTGCTGAATCCCCTGTAGGATAAAATCACTGAATTAAGGCTAGATGCCAGCAGTTTGCAAGGTAGAGTTGTTGGTGCACTATCAAGGAAACAGCAGAGGGAAAGTAACCAATGCCATGCAGGCAGAGAGGCAAAGAGAAGGAAAGGCAGAAATGTGAGGAGATCCATATGGACCCATGCAGCTACAATTTTCTTTCCCTATAGTGACCCAGATTCTGCAAGATTAAGGGGAACTCCCATGAGATTAGAACCCCATCTGTCTTCATTACAAAAAATTAAAAAGAGAAAAAGTTCATCTTGTTGAGTTTCTCCAAGCCTTTTCCCCCCTCTTCATAGTTTCATTACAGGTGGGTATCATTTGACCATATCACAGTAATATACAACCCTTCCTGCAAATTTATTGTATAATATTTTGGAGGAAAATGTTGAATCATCTGAATGAGTCAGCAGGGGGAAGGGAGATAGTTCAACTTCACCTAGCAACCAGAACCAAATGGCAAATGATCCACAAATGATATAGGCACTATGTGGTCCCTGCAACCAAAGCATACTGGGAACAGGAGCTGAGTTTTGTCACTACACAGATCTTGCAAGTTCTACTTCTATTCTTACCTATATGCCTTTAGATTCCATCCAGGAGACATCACACCATCCACTGTCTACAGCCATAACATACAACCAGATTTGTACCAAACCCACAGACAAAGACAAACACCTAAAAAATCGTTATCAGGCATTTATAAAGTTTAAACTCCCATGTGGTGAAGTGAGAAAACTGATTGACAGTGCTAAACAAGTACCCAGAAGTCACCTACTTCAAGACAGGCCTAGCAAGGAAAATAATAGAATGCCACTGGTCATCACCTACAGCCCCAGCTTACACCCCTCCAATGCACCATTAAAAATCTACAGCCTATCCTGGAAAATGACCCCTAACTCTCACAGGCCTTGAAATACAGGCCAATCCTTACCCACAGACAACCCCCAACCCAAAGCACATCTTTTCCAGCAGCCACGTATCACACCTCAGATACAATCCTCCAGGAACCTACCCCTGCAACAAACCCCATTGCCAACTCTGTCCACACACCTATACTCATGAACCACCACAGGACCAAAACACATATGCCATCGAGTGTCAGTAATCCTCCTCTACCATCTATATTGGCCAAACTGGATAGTCTGTGACAAATGATAAATGGATAAACAGCAGACATCAGAAATGATAACAAAATATTCTCCTACATGTTTACGTGTAACCCAGTGGTCTCCAACCTTTTTACACCCAAGATCACTTTTTAAACATCAGGACAAGCCAAGATCTACTCCATCCCTTCCCCAAGATCCCACCCCTTTGTTGAGGCCCTGCCCTCTCTGTTCCCCTTCTCTCCATCACTTGCTATCCCTGGCCCTTATACACTCTATGGGTATGTCTAGATTACAGGGTATTTTTGAAAAAAGTGGTCTTTTTTCGAAAAAACTTCCCCTGCATCTAGACTGCTGCCACATTCTTTCCAAAGTAAATCAAAAGAACACGGCAGTTTTTTCGACTGCAGAAAGCCTCATTTTATGAGGAAGAACACCTCAGTGAGGGAGGGCCTCCAAAGCCTCGCAATCGACTGGTTGAGCCTCCAGGATCGACCAGTCAAACACGATCGATGGATTGGTGACCATGGTTTTAACCTATCTGATCATTCAATCATGGATTTAAGAGTAGCCATTCTTCTACAAAGGAATTTCACCTCTCAGTTACAGAGATAGACTGCAGAACTGAAATTCATCTACACATTTGACACTGTCACCCTGGGTTTGAATGAAGACATAAACTGGTTAATGCACTACAAAACCAATATTCCCTGCCTTTAACATTTGCATTTTCACATAAAAAGTTATGAATGGGACACATCCAGTCCACTCAATTAGCTTCATTAGCATGGGTCCTACAACTGACACGTACTTCTTTTGCTGTTATATATATATATATCTTGGATTCTATTATTTCCACTCCAACTCATCTGACAAAATGGACCTTAACTGCAAAAGCTCACAATACTATATATATTTTTATTAGGCTTTAAGGTGCCACAGAACTACTCATTGTTTTTAAAGTTACAAACTAACATAACTACCACTCTGAGACACTATTCAAAAGTACTTTAAACATATAATAATATCAACAAACAACAAAACAACAACAATAATAATAACAACACACACAACTGGAATATTGGTATAGAAGGGAACAGCTTGCTCATGAAGGATAGGCAAAGAAAAAAGGGAACCCACGTGGGTTGGGTTCTTGATTGGACTTAATATATTTAATACATATATTAAAAATGTATACACTTGGACTAAGAGGGAGAGGGACATAGGACACAAACTTGAGAGTGTCTGGCTTAGGTTAAAAGGGATAAAAAAATAAGGGTGACGTCACGCTAGGGATCTACTACTTCTATCTAGACATCTGTTGGGAAACTAATTCAGCAGGGCACAGATTATCCAACAAGTTATTGGACTGCACTGGAGGCAATTTTTTATTTCAGAAGGTTGAGAAAGATACTAGAAGGGAAGCTGGAACAGATTTGATTTTAACAAATAGAGAGAAACTGGTTGACAATTTGAAAGTGGAAGGCAGCTTGGGAGAAAGTGACCATGAAATCATAGAGCTCATGATACTAAGGAATAGTAAAAGGGAGAACAGCAAAATAGAGACAATGAATTTCAGGAGGCAGATTTTAGTAACCCAGAGAGCTGGTAGGTAAGGTCCAATGGGAAGCAAGACTAGGAGGAAAAACAACTGAAGAGAGCTGGCAGTTTTTTAAAGGGACATTATTAAGGGACCAAAAGCAAACTATTCCACTGCGTAGGATAGATAAAAAGTATGGCAGGAGACCATCTTGGCTCAACCGGGAGATCTTACATGATCTAAAAATAAAAAAGGAGTCATGTAAAAAGTGGAAACTAGATCAAATTACAAAGGACAAATATAATCAAACAATACAGGTATGCAGGGGAAAGACTAGAAAGGCAAAGGCACAAAAAGAGCTAAATCTAGCTAGAGGCATAAAGGCTAACAAGATGATGTGCTATGAGTACAGAATGGGAAGCGACTGTCTAGGAAGGAGTACGGTAGAAAGGGATTTAGGGGTTATAGTGGACAACAAGCTAAATATGAGTCAACAGTGTGACACTGTTGCAAAAAAAGTAAACATGATTCTAGGATGCTGTGATGGGGCGAACAAGCCCCACACTAAAGGGCAGAGAGTAGCCCAGGCCCAGCTGGCTGACAGGGCCCCGCCTTTGCGGCCCTGCTGGGCATGCTCCCAGCTGGGCCAGTATATAAAGCAGGCAGTGGCCCAGCAGAGGGGAGAGCAGCCAGAGGTCAGAAAGAGCCAGTCTGCAAACACAGCATTCTGGCGGCCACAACCCTGCAGAGTAACAGGTGCCCCTACCCTGCCAACTCCAGCCCCGGTAAGGACCGCCGCACAGGCAGACAGGCTACGAGAAGGGGGTGCTAGGGTGGTAGGAAGTGGCCCAGGGCAGAGGTTTCCTAAACCAGCTTGGTGAGTAGCGGCTGGATTCCCCACCAAGCCGGCAGGACCTAGAGTCCCTGCCCACAGGGCCCTGGCCCGGGACCCGGTGGAGAGAGAGGGCCTGGGTCCCCCTACCACCCCTCGCAGCGCCTGGGGAGTCACTCAGGCCTGAAGAGGCTTTTCCCCAGAACTAGGCCGGACTACCGTATATGCCCTGATAGAAGGGCCGAGACTTTTGGGAGTTTGTGCTACCGTATATGCCCTGATAGAAGGGCCGAGACTTTTGGGAGTTTGTGCTACCGTATATGCCCTGATAGAAGGGCCGAGACATTTGAGAGTTTGGGCTACCGTATATGCCCTGATAGGAGGGCCGAGACTGGTACGTCGGTACTTTGGGTACTGGGTAGGCCGGGCAGGAGGGGGCCAAAACCCCTGGTAGGGGCGTACCCCCTGACAGATGCATTAACAGGTGTGTTGTAAGCAAAACACGAGAAGTCATTCTTCCACTCTACTCTGCACTGATTAGACCTCAGATGTAGTACTGTGTCCAGTTCCGGGCACCACATTTCAAGAAAGATGTGGAGAAATTGGAGAAGATCCAGAGAAGAGCAAGAAGAATGATTAAAGGTCTAGAGAACATGACCTATGAAGGAAGACTGAAAGAAGTGGATTTGTTTAGTTTACAAAAGAGAAGACTGAGAGGGGACATGATAGCAGTTTTCAGATATCTAAAAGGGTGTCACAAGGAAGAGGGAGACAAATTGTTCTTTTTGGCCTCTGAGGATAGAATAAGAAGCAATGGGCTCAAACTGCAGCAAAGACGGTTTAGGTTGGACATTAGGAAAAACTTCCTAGCTGTCAGGGTGGTTAAACACTGGAATAAGTTGCCTAGGGAAGTTGTGTAATCTCCATCTTTGGAGGTATTTAAGAACAGGTTAGATGGTCTACTCTAGACAGCATTAGGTCCTGCCATGAGGGCAGTGGACTGGACTCAACTTCTCAAGGTCCCTTCCAGTCCTAGTATTCTATGATTCTATGAGTATATTAGGAGCAAGAGGAAGACCAAGGACAGGGTAGGGCTATTGCTCAGTGAAGAGGGAGAAACAATAACAGGAAACTTGGAAATGGCAGAGTTGCTTAATGACTTCTTTGTTTCAGTTTTCGTCAAGAAGATGGATAGCGATGGGATGCCTAACATAGTGAATGGTAGTGGAAATGGGGTAGGTTTAGAAGTTAAAATAAACGAACAAGTTAAAAATTACTTAGAAAAGTTAGATGCCTGTAAGTCACCAGGCCCTGATGAAATGCATCCTAAAATACTCAAGGAACGGATGGAGAAAGTATCTGAGCCTTTAGCTATCATCTTTGAAAAATCATGGAAGATGGCAGAGATTCCAGAAGACTGGAAAAGAGCAAATTTAGTGCCCATCTATAAAAAGGGAAATAAGAACAACGCAAGAAACTGCAGACTAGTCCGTTTAACTTCTGTGCCAGTGCAGATAATGGAGCAAGTAATTAAGGAATTCATCTGCAAACATCTGGAAGAAAATAAGGTGATTGGTAACAGCCAGCATCGATTTGTAAAGAACAGATCATGTCAAATAGCTTTCTTTGATAGGATATCAAGTCTTGTGGATAAGGGAGAAGTGGTGGACGTAGTATACCTAGACTTCAGTAAGGGGTTTGACATGGTCTTGCATGATCTTCTTACCAATAAACTAAGGAAGTACAACCTAGATTGGGCTACTATAAGGTGAGTGCATAACTGGCTGGATAACCACTCTCAGAGAGCCGTTATTAATGGTTCACAATCATGCTGGAAGGGCATAACAAGTGGGGTTCTGCAGGGGTCTGTTTTGGGGCTGGTTCTGTTCAATATCTTCAATGATTTAAATGATGGCATAGAACGTACGATTATTAAGTTTGCAGATGATACCAAGCTGGGAGGGGTTGCAAGTGCTTTTAAAGACAGGGTCAAAATTCAAATGATCTGGACAAACTAGAGAAATGGTCTGAGGCAAACAGGATGAAGTTTAATAAGGACAAATGCAAAGTTCTGCACTTAGGAAGGAACTATCAGTTTCACAGATACAGAATGGGAAGTGATTGTTTAGGAAGGAGTACTGCTGAAAGGGATTTAGGGGTCATAGTGGACAATAAATTAAACATGAGTCAACAGTATGACAGTGTTGCAAAAAAAGCAAACATGATTCTGGGATGTATTAATACGAGCATTGTGAGCAAGACACGAGATATATTTTCAATGCCATTATATGTTCTTTGACATGAGATGACCACATCTGTACACAATATTCAAGATGTGTGCGTACCATGGTTTTATATACAGGCAATAAGATATTTGCTGTCTTATTCTCTATTCCTTTTTTATAATAATTCCTAATATTCTATTTGCTTTTTTGACTGCTGCTGCATACAGAGTGGATGTTTTCAGAGAACTATCCACAATAACTCCAAGATCTCTCTCTTGAGTAGTTGTAGCTAAATTTGTGCCCATCATATTCTATGTATAGTTCAGATTATTTTTCAAATGTCCAAGGATATGCTTTAAAGTCAGAGCATTGTTTTATTATGTTGTGTATTGCTTTGTGTTTTCAAGCTTTATGGCCCCTGATTCTGAAGACACTCACACAAAAGAGTAACTGTACACATGAGTTTTCCAAATGCCCTCAAAGAGACTGCACATACACAGAAGCATTTTCAGGATGGGAACATAAATGTATAATATGGCTGTTCAATAGTGATGGTAGACATTTAGTTTTTAAGTGAGAGAAAAAGACATTTTAAGTGAGAGAAAAAGACATTCTGACATTTTAACAGTTATATTTGCTCCATATTAGTCTCTGATGCAGGGAGACGGTCTTAAATACCTTAAACACGCATTGGAGCATTTATAATTTATGTGTGTCTTTTGAAGTTTTTAATATATTAAGGTGAAAGGAATCCAGCCTAACCAGAATTTACTTAACATTTTCTTCTTATGCTACATTTAGATTTACTAATAAAACAGAAGTGAATATGTGCAACTATTATGTACCATGGTTTTCCATTAACCCCATCTGTTTTGCTTCCTTTTAATCACTGGGAAAATATGGTGAGATTTTCAGTGTTACCCGAATTACACATTAAAGAGTGAAATTTGTAAAGGCAGAATTTTTAGTGCCATTTCACATGCAAAATATGCATAGAAGTCATTAGCTAACCACAGATTTGGCACAGTGTCCTCATAGAATGTGTCCCAGATGTTACTTTAAAGTTTTGTGCACATACAAAAAAACTCTTTGTCACAATAAATGATACAACTTTTGTACCATATGCAAGTATTCTATTTTTCATAAACATTTGAAGTATTTCAGTAAACATTTAGAAGATTGTATATGGTGTTACTGACATTTAGTGTGACAGCTGACAGCATAAATTTTCTGGATGATGATGGAGTAAATGTTGGTGCAGCTGCAGCAACTGTAAGACATGCTGAAGCTTAAACTGTTTGAATATATTTTTCATCAGATTCACAAATTGCCAATGATTTATATTCACTACATAAATTCTAGATGGCCAGTAAAAATAGAAAATAAAATTTGAATCCTTTAAAATTATTTTGGAAGCATTTTGCAACTGCAAATAAGAAATTAGGGCAAGGTATTACATTACCCAATGCGTACAAGTAAACATGTTAAGTAATAGTTCTTAAGAGGAGAAAATCTCAGTATTGAAAAATATATAAATACAATTTATGTATATTAATACGCAAATCTGTTTTTACTAACTAGATATTTCAAGTAAAATATTTAGGCTACAAAATTAAAAGCCAAATCCCTAGACTCTTAGGAGTTCCTTAAATAAAGACTGCAGGTTTTGGCCTGAGGTCAGAATGTTGATTTTCAGTGTGCAGCAGTCACAAAAAACTAAATCATTTCATCATAAACTTAATTCTGATTTATCTGTATTTGGCCTGAGGTCAAGATGTTGTTTTTCTATGTGCTGCAGTCACAAAAACAAAATATTTCAGCATAATCTTAATTCGGATTCATCTGTATTAACAACAAGTTTAGCAACGAAAGCTATTTCATTGTATTCTATTTATTTCACTACATAATAAATTACAAAATGCCTGTCTAATGCATTATTTATTATTATATTAATCATTAAAATTACAAGTCAAAACAAAGCCGGACCAGTAGTACTGCTTGCCACAAAGATAAATCAGCCAAACAACCGGTGGCAATTGAAAATACCTAACACTCTCAGATATGTACACTCAAATTTCCCTCTATATTCATAGCCTGCAAAAAGCATGCGTGAAAAGATAGGCTTTGCAATCTACCCAGAAAGTCAACATATTTATAGTCTTTTGGACGAAAGGGGAAGTGCATTCAAACTGTAAATATCTTTCCTTCTGCCCATGAAATACTAAGTGCTTGGGATTTCTGAGTTTTCAAATTGCCAGTTAACTGCTCCCACTTCTGTGGCTCCTTAACTTGACATGCAACTCCCACAAGAAGGCTCTGTAGACGCAATGATATGAAGAACAATTTGTCCGCTGGCCCTGCCTGAAGAGCAATGAATTTAGATGATAAATGATATTTGAAGCTCTCAGCTCCTCTGTCATCAAAGTGCTTGTCTGTTCCCTCAGAACACTAAATTCCAGCTGAAAATTATAAAATCTTCACCCTTCCCTTATCCTAAAATTCCTTAATGGGTTTCTATGGGTCTGAGATTTGCTCTCTGCATGGAATCTTAGCTCAGTACTGACAAAGTTAACAGATGCACAGGCTGACTTGTTGGGAGAGTGTACTTATTACACTTATCATTAAAGAGACCTTTTAAAAAAAAATCACAGTTACATATTGTTTAAAACCTCTGCCCAATCCAGTATATATAAGATATGTAACTTTTTTTTTTAAGTCAGGTCAGTTTTAGCCATTGCAAGTCATGTGTCTTTCTGCTATTGTAAGCCAGGTAACTCTCAGTTGTTCTAAATGAAGTCAGTTTCAGCCACTGCGAGTCACATAACTGGTACTGTAAGCCATAACTTTCATGTAATGTTTCAAGTTCTGTAACTTCTTGCAAGCTTTGTAACTTCCAGCTATTGCTTGAACAAGCTTTAAGTTCCGTAATATTCTATCCTGTGACAAGGGAGTGCGTGGGTGTGTGCAAGTTGTGAGTGTGCGAATAGGGTAATGGCTGCACCTTTGTGGAGAGGAGCCGTGAGGCTACAGAAATGAGCCAGGGGCTAGGTGAGGCCTGATGTAACCTTCATTTTCACATGAGAAAGGCAAGAAACAGAGGTGCAGATTAGAAAGAATTAACATGCATGAGGAAAATGAGGTCTAAGCAGGCCTCTCAGTGACAGACACAGAGAAATAACTCAGTGTATGACAGGAGCCACCCAGCACAATAAGTATGCAGACCACAGGCCGTATGATCAGCTCGCCAGCCCGGATTGGTGACTGCAGGCAGACTTGCAGTCTGCTTGGCTTCTTCTGCTCTATCTGTGCAACTCATCGCGTGCATAAGTGTACGTGTGGGTGTCAGTGAAAGAGTTCCATTCTCTTTTCATTTCATCAAATGGCAGCACTGAATTAATCAGTATAAGGGTAATGCCATGTTGTTCTCCAGTGAAATTAGGTAACACATATGTGAACAGATTGAGTGAGGCTTTGATGATTGATCCTTCTTTCACAGTATTCCAGGGACAAAGCTGTCTTTGCGTTTGCATAGAAAGTTTTGGACAAAATATTATCTGAGTTTCTCTTAAATCAGAGCATTCATCACCTGGCTATCCTTTCAAATCCTCATCTTAACCTGGAAAATCTAGGTTCCATATATTTCACTTAAGTGGATTCTACATTCTGTTTTAATAGGACAATGCCTTTTAGGAAGCCCCTAACTTAATGGTTTTGTAACACTGGGAACCAGTGTGAAGTAAATGCCATTTTTGCTCTAAACCTGTTGAAATGGATTAGCTTATGCATGTAAATATGTCATGATTTCACTCTGCTATGCCAAAGGTAGTACTAATAGCTTGCTTCCATAGTGATCCCATTATAAATACATGCAGTGATTCTGCTAGGGGTGTTGCAAGATCTGATGGTGTACATTGGGAGGAAGTTCTTTTAGTTCTTGTTTAGTTAGACATTTTCAAACCACCTTCCTAAAGTTTGTACTGCTAGCTGGATTCCCATAACTGATCACCCGCAGAGTCCTCCAATAACTGGTTCTTCTAGAACCCTGGTGGTTGACTCTAATCTCCACATGCCGGAGAGCAGGGAGTGAGAGACTTCACACTACTCCTGTCCCCAGGCCAATCAGGGCCTGGGGGCAGGGGGAAGTGTGTGAAGTCTCCTCCCCCCCTGCCCCTGTCCTGCAAGGAGTTTGCGGCGCTTAGAAGTGCT
The DNA here is from genome assembly GCF_049634645.1 of Pelodiscus sinensis. Classification (NCBI taxonomy): domain Eukaryota; kingdom Metazoa; phylum Chordata; order Testudines; family Trionychidae; genus Pelodiscus; species Pelodiscus sinensis. The sequence goes on from NC_134713.1 coordinate 43,182,576, forward strand.
GTGTGCTCCTTGCAGAACAGGGGCAGGGTGGGAGGAGACTTTGCTCTGATTGGCCTGGGGGCAGGAGGAGTGTGCGAAGTCGTCTCCCACGGTGAAAGGGGTTCAACACTTAGAGTCAACTGCCAGCTGCTGCTCAGCTGGCAGGTGACTCTAAGCATGGTGCTCCTTTGCAGGGCAGGGCAGGGAGCGAGAGACTTTCCATGCTTCCCCTCGCCCCAGGCCTTGATTGACCTGAAGGAGGGGAAGAGAGCGCTAAGTTTTCTCCCACCGCCAGGAGTATGGCAGCTTAGAGGGAACTGCCAGCTGTTCAGAACAGTGCTCAAACAGTCCCAATGATCCTTAAAAGGTTCCCAAAGTTGTACAGCACCAGGAAAGTACATCTCACAAGCATGACTATGCAGACACACTCAAAATCATACATTAACTATCTTTAATTGATTTCTTTAGCCAGTTTTTAATTCATAACAATACTTCCCACTTCATAGCTTTTTATGAGGTATTGTAACCAAGTGGTTAACAATTGAGTGGAAGAGCATAGAGATAAACTGACTACTGAATGAGCTCCACTTGAGGAGAACCAGGTAATTTCCTATAAGGAGCTAAAGATGGCTATCGTTAGGCTGTCAGATTGTGAGGAAGCTCCTGCAGGGAAGAATCTGAGACCTGGTGAATTTCTTCCAACTAGGAAGTACCCAGAAGCTATGTCTATACTACGCAGAAGATTCGAAAGAGGATATGCAAATTCCCACAGAATTTGCATATCTTCTTCCGATCCCACTTTGGAAAGCAGAGCTTTCGAATGTAAAAGTAGTCGGGATGCAGCTTTTTCAGCAACCCCCCCCCCCTTTTTTTCAAAAAGCCGAGTAAACCTCATTTTTTGAGGAACAGCGTCTTTTCGAAAAAAGAGGGGTTGCCAAAAAAGCCACGTCCGACTACTTTCACTTTCAAAAGCTCCGTGGAATTTACATATCCTCTTTTGAATCTTCCGTGTAGTATAGACGAGCCCTGAGTAGACTAGGGGAGTCTGAGTTGTATCCATCTGAAAGGAAAAACTTGTGTTTAGTTTTGAACTTTAAGTTAGTAAATGAGACCCTAAGAAAGGCTGCTGTGACTGGACTGGGAGAACCCTGACTGGAGCTTATTTGGGGAACCAAGAACGGAAACAGAGGTGAAGGGCTGAGGGCAGGGCTGCCCTGAGACCACTAGAGAACATCATGTGGTCGCCAATCATGTAAGTTACTTATTCCAAGTATTTTAGAATAAGGTGGTTCTGCATTATCCACTATTTTGCTGATATGTGAAAGTATTTTAGCAGATGAGAAATCACGCTAGTTTGTCTCTGTCAAACCATGTCTCTCCCGAGGTTTTATAATTCTACTTCATTGTTTCAACCAGCTTTCTTGATATTGAAGTAAGCTCAGTGCTCCTAAATAACATTTCCTATTCTACTGTTGTTTGAGTGATGCCTAATTTTAATAAAAAATTGCTTATCATTGTGAGCAGCTTAGCCATTTTATTCTTAAAACTCTTAGATGTATACCATTTATTCCTAGTAACTGACTGCTTTTTAATACATCTTCTCTTTTGATACCTCAATCTCTGACTGTACCTGATCTCTAGTATGCACAACGACGGGTCTGGAGCGCATATTCCCCAAAATGGGCCCTTTGTGATGAAGACAGATGGAAAAACAAAACAAAGCTGACTCTTTTCCTACATCTGAATTATTCACTTTTCTCGGAGCATTACAGTAGACTAAGTAGGCATCAAAGGGAAACAGTAGCTGGAGTTACAGTTATATCTGAGTTTCATGATTGACTTTTAATGTGCTTTCTTTATACCATAATGGATATTAAAGAAGTCTCACAAGTGCTGTATCACATGCATAGAGTTTCCACTGACGTATGTATACTTAACTGAAACATATAATCACTATTTTAGATGCACAAAGTGAAAACATTTTTATGTGTAGCAAGATTATGTTTTCCTTTGGTTCTGTTCTCTTTATTTTCTCCATCTCGTTTGGTGATTTATACCTTCACTTAATTTTCTCTCATGTCTCCCTTCTACCCTGCCTACTCTTATGTAGGTTGGACCTCCCTGGTCCTGGGACCTGACTGGTCCCATATGAGGGATTTTGCAGGACCAGGGGGAGGTCATTTTTCACCCCCTGCTGCCACACACCCCACCCTGCACCCCAGACTTCCCAGCTCTTCCAGGCAACCCAGTTGAGCCTCATGCTGGGCTTCCCGGTTCCTGGCTCCCGGCCCCTCCAGCAGCCCAGCTGAGTTGCATGCTGGGCTTCCTGGCTCCTACCTGCACCCAGCAGCATGGCAGCTTTCCGCTCCCCCTTCCCAGATAGGCTATATTGTCAGGCTCCTCCCCCGCTTGTCCGCAGCTCAGCTGGGCCATGCACCTAGCTCCCTGCCCCCCTTCCTCCCTATAGCGCGCCAAAACTCTCTTGTCCCAGATTATAGAAGTGCAACCTGTACTTCAGTTCCTTCTCCTCCATTATTCCATACTTAACTTCTTTAGTATTCCAGTTTTTCTAGCCTACTCATCTATGTCTGCTTTTCAATCTTAATTCCTTCTTCCTTCTCTCTATCCTCACACCTCCTTCTGTTCCTCACTTTTCCTGCTGGGTGGGTAAAAATGTAATTCAGTAGATAATAAATACACTATTGGAACAGCTTAGCACTATTATACGTCAGTAAAAATACCACCAACACAATTGCTGATGGCACATCAAGGAGTCCAGATATACCATATGTGGAAAATGCAGTAGGTTGCAACATTACTAAACATGTGCAAGCTAATGAGGAGCAGATAGAAACCCACTACAAACTTTGAGTTCACTCTGCACCCCACCACAGTGAGGATATCACTATTTGAGCTTCAATGCCACTGTCTTCAAAGTTTATCCCATAGATCAACTATGTATTCCTTTCCCTGATACTCTTTTTGTATTCAGGCTTATTCTGACACGATCAGTTTTCCAGGCATCCAAGTCCCATGAGAGATATTTGGAAGCAACCCTCCCACTTCTCCCAAGAGTGTGACTAACCGCTTTTAAGATAGTCGGAGTCAGAAGAAAAGAGCCATATAGAAAGAATAGCAACTTAACATGGCAAAATAAATTAATAGAATTCTAAGCAATTAATATCTAAAGAAGACAATAGAAAAGTTACAAAAATAATACAAGATAACAAATAAGTGTTTAGAATAAAAATAGGTTTGGAAGGGTTAGATTTGTTGATAAATTTATACTTCTACCACACACACACCAAAAACCTGTATTTCCATTGATAACAGATATTTACAAGCAGAAAAAGTAAGGAAAATGTTTCTTGAGAACTTGAGTTTAAGGCTATTTACTTCATATAATATGCATGTAATGTTGACAAATATTTGTATTAATGGTTATAAACCAGTGTTTCTCAAGCTTTTTCATACCACAGACTGGCAACACCATTCACAAACTTTTGGCCGACCAGTAAGATTTTATTTGCATATTCATTATTATAATTAATTTAAGAGGTCACATGTTATTTTACATCACATCTGTATGCATACAATACATGTGGTTGTAAGGGATCAGAGTTTAGCAGATATCTACAACACTAAAATAAAAGAATCTTTTCCTTTCTTATCTTAATCCATTAACACCTGATGTAACTTTCTGAAATATCTTACTCTTCCTCTCTAATTGCTATCCTATGATCCTTATCTGCTAATTTTAACTATCCAATCTTTAGGTGCTTATAGATTACCAGTTCTGCCTATTTGGTTTTCCCTTTGATATTTTCATACCCTCTGCTCCTTGTTTCCCTTCCATTTTTTTCCCTTCCCCCACCCCTCTCCTTCCTCCCCTATTTATTTATTTTGGGTCTGCACATCCTAAACTCAAAACTCCAGTCATCTGAAGAAGTGGGCTGTGCCCACAAAAGCTCACGATACCATCTACATGTTTTTTTTAGTCTATAAAGTGCTACCAGACCATTTCTTGTTTTTTAAGTTTATCCTGTACAGACTAACTCGACTACCCCCTGAAGCTATCTACTCACTGTTTCTCTTTTTCTTCCTCCCCTCCCCTTTTTCCTCTCCTCCTCCCCTTCCCTTATTTATTCTTGGATCTGGACTTATTATATTCTGGTCAGCTGAAGAAGTGGGTTTTGCCCATGAAAGCTCATACCACCATCTACATGTTTTGTTAGTTTTTAAGGTGCTACCATACAACTTGTTGTTTTTTAAGTTTTTTCTGGTACAGACTAACTCGGCTACCCCTCTGAGGCTGTGTAAATGTTTTTGAAATGTAATCATGCAACTGTAATGAGCTAGGCCTTTTGTTCCAGTATCGAAAAGAAACCTAAAAGCTTTTAAACCACCTGAAATTTTTGGCACTGCCCCATACAGCCTGCCCCAGCCCAAGAGAGAGTCCTATATCTGCAGCCCAGGTAGAGTTGCTGTGCTGAGACAGACAGGGTTTGACTCTTGCTGCCTGCACCCCAGAAGGAAACAAGTTAAGACACCCAAACTCCCCTCTGTCCCCATCTCATTGCACAGACACCAGAACAGCCCCCTGTTTCCCCAACCTACCCCATGCAGTCTGCTGCCTCTCTCCCAGACCAGAAAGCAGCTTTAATCAGATTGCTGTAATCAAGCCGCTCCTCTCCTGTACTTACTGTATGCTCCAAACTCCCCTCCTCTTGGGCCCCTTCCCATCCCAGCCATGTACTTACTCCCTTCCTCCCTCTTTATGGCTCCTTCCCTACAAGCAAGCTTGTTGTCTGGAGCAGGGAGCTGTTGCTGCTGAGGGAATGACCCTCCCCAGTCAGGAAGCTCTCTGCATGGTAGCCCTAAACCTCTACAGAGGGGGGTAAGGGTGAGTGTGCTCAATTAACAGCTGTGTAGCCCCACTGCTGTGCAGCTTACAGGGAACTTAGATTCTTGCCGAGCCAATCATCAAGGTATTGGCATGGTCTGGAAGTGTGCCCCAGCCTGGCAGATAGCAGTTCGCAACCCAGCACCGGTCCATGGACCAGTGGTTGGGAACCATCACTGTTATAAACCTTTAACTTTTTGAATCTCAATATCTACCAGTTATTAAATAATATGACCCCTAGTTGCCACCTTTAACGCTAGATTTTATTCAGTCCATTTGCAACCATACAGATTTGATATCATTTGTCCTCTTAACTCAGTTCACCAGGGCATACTCCTCTCCCTTTGTTATTAAAAGGGACAAGGCCCACACCCGACACAGATGGTGACCTGTTTCCTGCTCTGTGCCTATATTCCACCATATCTATACATTAACTGAATGCAATATTTATAGCAAGACTTTACATTCCAAATAGAGAAAAACACGCTATTGGAAGAATTTGATAAATTAAACAGTAATAAGTCATCAGGACCAGATGGTATTTACTGAGGAGTTCTGAAGCAATTCAAATGTAAAATTGCAGCACTCCTCACTGTGGTTTGTAACCTATCATTTCAATCAACTTCTAAACTAAATAGCTGAAAGATAGCGCATGTGATGCTACTTTTTAAAAAGGGCTCTCAAGGTGATCCCAACAATTATAGGCTGGTAAGCCTGACTTCAGTACTTGGCAAACTGTTTGAGACTATAGTGAAGAATAATATTGTCAGACACATAAATGAACATAATTTCTTGGGGAAGAATCAACATAGTTTTTGTAAAGGGAAATCATGACTCACTGATCTACTAAAATTCTTTAAGGGGGGCAGCAAGCATGAGGAAAAAGGGGAATCCACTGGATATAGTGTACTTAGATTTCCAGAAAGCCTTTGATAAGATACCTCACTAAAGGTTCTTAACCAAATTAAGCTGTCATAAGAGGGAAGGTCCTCTCATGGACTGGTAACTGGTTAAAAGATAGGAAACAAAGAGTAGATATAAATATCAATTTCTCCATCTATAAAATTCCTCACTGAGAAGACATGGAAGCCTCTCACTATTAGCATGGTATTTTCTATTTGAGATTTAAAATCTTTCTATAAATAGAGCCCTGCATGGCTACAAATCTTGTATCTGCATCTGTATCTGCAAAAATGAGCTGTAAATATCCACATCCACAGTCGTGGATGCTGATACCCACAGAATCCACAAATCTCCAGGATTCTAGACAGAAAATTTGTATCCACATCCTCTTCAAAAATGAACTGCGGATATCTGCATCTACATTCACAGATGCAGATATCTATGGATATTTCTTATATATCTTTGGATTTGCAGGGTTCTAGCTATAAACATTTCATTCAGTGACTCTATAGATATGGTGGAATAGCACAGGACAGGAAACAGGTCACTATTGGATGGGAGGATTATGATTACTTTCTCTGGTCAGCAGACTTGCTTTGTTTTGGGGTCGATTGAGAGAATCCTGACAGATGAGATGTAATGGGGAAGCAAGCATGGTTAAGAGGCCTGTAGCTTTATATTCAAAATTTCCCTGGAAAGGAGTTATTCTGGAGAAATGAGTATACTTGAGAGGTCAAGAGCATGATGGATTGGAAGCTCTGCAAGTTTCAACCCCTGTGTACAGAGTAACTTTTCTCCCTCTCATGAGTTTTTCTGCTGGAGGAAATGTATCATGTAACGTCTATATGTTGATTCACTTCCACCAAGTATTAAAATGTAAAAGCTCACCTATTTTGTTTTGAGGACTCAGAAAAACAATATGTGAGTTATTATGACTGGTCACTGTATGTAATAGCACATACCAAATGTTATTCTCTGACTTGTGGCAACAGCATTGATAAAAAAGGATATATACTAATACATATGATTATTTTTTGCGTTTCTGAATAAAGCAACATTTTTGAATAGTTGCTAAAATGTAAAAAGCTACAATGTAAAAATGTTTGAACTTTTAGAAAATATTGTCACACAATGAATACTATTAAAGTTACTTAAAATGCATATAATTTGATAGTGTCAAACAACAATTTCTGTTTGTTAATCAATAGCAACACAACTATTAAGTTACATTGCAAACTGCAATACATAAATTAAGTTTACACGTGAAGCTTTATAATTACCCTCGCACTGGAATATTCATATTTCTTGCTGATTTAGTAACTTCTTCAAATTTTCCCATGCTTTCCTCTATGGAACAATTAATATTCATTTTGCTGAAAGATTCAGATGCTGCACCAAATACTGATACCTCTGTTGCCCCAGCTGCAATCTGAAAAAATGTAATTCAATACAACAACTGTAAAGATTTCTTAATGTAGGCAGGGTAAGTATTGTATTTTGTAATGAAGGCAGAAATTCTAGATCCTTAGTTTTAAACAAATTTAACAATGTATTATTCAACAAAGTATATACAAACTGCAACTTTAACTCTAGATCAGTGTTTCTTAAACCTTTTAAGACTGAGGAACACCAAACAATATTTTTTTTTGATAGGGAACGCCAAGATTTTTTTTGAGCAAAAAAAAATAAAATAAACCCACCAGACCTGGGAGACCTGAGGGATCGAAATACACCACAACCCTCCCGCCCCCAGGAAGACTGCCCTAATAACAGTCTACAAACGTAGTCCACAAAAAAGTAAGGATAATAGTAAACAAATGCTAAATAAGGTCATGTGTCTGGCCAGGAGGAAGGGAGGGTAGAGGAGGGGTCTTGTGACAGGGTGTCTGGCCAAGAGGGAGGCTGCAGGAGGAGATTTGGGGCAGGGTGTCTGGCCAGGAGGGAGGGTGCAAGAGGGGATTTGGGGCAGGGTGTCAGAGCAAGCTGGGAATGCGGGGTCTTGGCAGAAGGTCGGGAATGAGGGGGGTTTGGGTGCGGGGTCTGGGCATGAGGGGGACACTTACCTGGCTTGGCACCCTGCTGCAGCAGGGAAAGCCTTCCGGAAGCATGCTCTTATTCCTTGGGGGGGGGAAGGGGGATGTTGGAGAGCTCACTTCCTCCCCTCCCCCCGCCCATGCAGCGGGGATCCCAGCGCAGCTGCAGCACCAGGCCAGGCTTCCTGCTGGCGGGAGGGGGGGAAGGGAGGAGAGGAGTAGAAACCCCGACAGTCCCTGCCAGATTAAACTCTGCCACTTCCCCAGCAGGCTGGGGAGGGGTGCATGGGGGGTAGCAGAGCCCGAGTGCACCACAGGCAGGGAGCGGACAGCAGCGCCTGAGTGCACCCCAGGTGGAAGGTGGGGGCAGCAGAGCCTGAGCTGGGTTCCCCGCAGGCATCAGTTTTAAAACACCGAGGTCTGGGAGCGGCTCCTCAGCTCCAGTCACCCCTTCCCCCTCCCAGCAGCAGCGGCCACTATAAAAGCGGCTGCCTGCAAATGTGGAGGAGGAGAAGGCTGCGCAGCACTGTAGGCCCCATGAGACAGGGGCCATCCTGCGGGCTGGGGGGGGGGAGCCATAGCGGGAGCTGTTTACGGGCTCTGCAGGGGGTGGGAGAGCAGAATTTTTTCTGTTCTCTCTACGGCACACTTCTGACTGCCTCTCAGCACACTCTTTAAGAAATGCTGCTCTAGATTTTACTTAGTCTATTTTCAACCTTACAGATTTCATATAATTTGTCCTCTTAATTAACGCAATTCACCAGGGCGTACTACCCTCCCTTTGTTATTAAATGGGAAAAGACCAGTTACTGCTTTAACAATTAACACATGATTTTAAAATGATAAGCTTTAGTATTAAAATTGTAAGAAATGATGCAAAATATGATAATGAAAGAGACTATTGATTAGAGTGATTCAGCCATATTACTTGCCAGTAATGCTGTTGACACATCATTGATAGAGCAAATAAAAAACAATCAAAAGTGTCAATTGTTTCCACACTTTCTGTTCTCCATGGCTACGTCTAGACTGGCATGATTTTCCGCAAATGCTTTTAATGGAAAAGTTTTCCGTTAAAAGCATTTGCGGAAAAGAGCGTCTAAATTGGCATGGACGCTTTTCCGCAAAAGCACTTTTTGCGGAAAAGCATTCATGCCAATCTAGACGCGCTTTTTCGCAAAAAAGCCCCGATTGCCATTTTCACGATCGGGGCTTTTTTGCGCAAAACAAATCTGAGCTGTCTACACTGGCCCTTTTGCGCAAAAGCTTTCCGCAAAAGAACTTTTGCCCAAACGGGAGCAGCATAGTATTTCTGCAAGAAGTACTGATTTCAGACAGTAGGAAGTCAGTGTTCTTGCAGAAATTCAAGCAGCCAGTGTTGACAGCTGGCAAGTTTTTTCTGCAAAAGTAGCTGCTTTTGCGGAAAAGCTTGCCAGTCTAGACACAGCCCATATGTATAATGGGACATATCCACATATATCCATGATATTTGGGGAAGGGGTGAGGGAATCCCTCAATAATTCAGGGTTTGTCTGCACCCAGTTCTTATGGCAATTTAATCTAACCTGCTTCAAAAACTATTAGTCAAATTGGTACAACTCCCTAGTATAGACAGAAGTAGGAGGTGCTCATATCAGTATAGGTTATTTCCCTAAATGGAGAATCTCTACCTACACAGATAGCTTAAAGCAGTACAAACCTGGTTTAGACTTAAGTCTACACTGCAGGGCTTAACTCAAAATAAGCTAGACAAATTGAGCTACCTCAAATGCGTATCTTATTTCGAAATAGCTTATTTTGAAATAGGGAGCATCTACACAGAACTTAGGGTATGTCTACACTACAGCATTATTTAGAAATATCTTATTTTGAAATAGTTATTTAGAAATATCTTATTTTGAAATAATGTGTCTATACACAAAATGCATTTCGAAATGGCTTGTTGCTATTTTGAAATAGCATGTCCACACTGAGTGGATGCTGAATCGCATTTAAGGCCAGCCAGAATCAGGTCCAGCAGGGCATCAGGTCAGGAGTTACTTTGTGTGGCTGCTGCCTGAGGCTATCTGAGGTCTGTGCTTAAAGGGACCCCCCTGGACAGCCAGTTCTCAGGTTTCCCTGTTTGCTTGCCTACCTCAGTGAGGGACAGCAAAGCATTTTGTTTCTGCATGCTCTGGTTGCCCTCACTCAGGACACCACAGCAGTCTGCAACATGGAGCCAAATCTGCTATCCGGGAGGCCCTGCGGGAGAGGGAGAACTTCCACTCTGAGGAGCACTAAGAGCCTCCCTGGTCTGCCCCACTGGGGGCTTGTGCCTCATTCCTCCCTCACGTCCTTCCACTTACCCCTCCCTTACCCCCCATCCTGATGTCAAATAAAATACATGTATTTTTATGAACACAAACTCTCTTTATTTAACAAAACTGGGGGGGGGGGAGGGAATGAAACTCTGGTGAGACTCAGGAAAGGAGGCAGGAGAGGGGAGAAGAGAGAATGGTAGAGGGGAGGGGGAAACCTGGGAGGAGGGAGCTGGAAGGGGGAAGCAAGGGGAAGAAGGTGGAGGGGAAGCTCAGGACTCAGGGTTGGAGGTCTCGCCGGACCAACTTGATTTTCAGGCAAACCTGCTCCTGGGTTCGCATGTGGCCTTTGGTGGCCAGGCTGGAAGCTACCCTGCAGTGACTGCTGGCTCTAGGCTGGCAGGCGTGGAGATGTCACAGGCACTACGGCCGAAGTCAACCACTTTAAGGGCTCTGAGGAGGGGAGAGGGAGAGGAGTGTCCTTGATTGAAGCTGGAGTGGCCACCAGGGCACCCTGGGAAGGCTGGAGGCCCCCTATTTTGATATAAGTGTCTACACAGCACTTATTTCAAAATAGCTATTTTGAATTTGGCATTATTCCTCATGGAATGAGGTTTACCAGATTTGAAATAAGCGCTCCGCTATTTCAAATTAATTTCGAAATAGCAGTTTGGCTGTGTAGATGCTAGTAAAGTTATTTCAAAATAATGGCTGTAATTTCGAAATAACTTTGCTGTGTAGACATACCCTGATTTCGAAATAGAGAACTCTTCCTCCAACTTCCCTTATTCCTCATACAATGAAGGTTACAGAAGACGGAGTAAGCAGTCCTCCAGCTTGACAGTGTTTTGACACTATTTCGAAATAGCTTCCTGCTGTGTAGATGCGGACTAAGTTATTTTGGAATAGCGCTAGTTATTTCGAAATAGTGTTGCAGTGTAGACATACCCTAAGCCTTAGGAGAAAGGCAAGCCAGTCCCTAACACTGTTCTTCTAAAAAATCTAAGCTGTAGGTTAGGTCCCAATTCAGCTGTGCATAAGCAGTCCCAACTTATATTACAGGAGGATGGAGAGGGTCAGACATTTTTCCGTGTTCTTGATGGCATTATTTTCTTTCCCTCTCGTTCTAAATAGTTTGGGGTATGTCTATGCTGCAATTAGACACCCTGTGAAGAATCCATGCTGACTTGGGCAAAGGGGTTATTTAATTGATGTATAGATGTTTGGGATAGGAGGCTGCAGCTCAAGGCTGAATGACTACAATTAAAGAGATAGAGATGTAGCCGTGTTAGTCTGGTGTAGCTGAAACAAAATACAGGACTATGTAGCACTTTAAAGACTAACATTACTGTAATGTGATTTGTCCTTTTCATGTGTGTTCATTTTTTTTAAATTGTATCCTTTGGTATATATGGTTGTGACTATTTTCTTCCATTATTTGATCTGAGGAAGTGGGTCTGGCCCACGAAAGCTCATCATCTAATAAAGCATCTTGTTAGTCTTTAAAGTGCTACAATTAAAGAGCACCTTAGACCAAGCCATAGAAGCATAAATCAGCTGTCATAGACTAGACTGAGATTTTTTAATTGTAATATTGATGTTCCCTTGGTCTCTATTAGGCAGTTCAAACATGATAGGTGTTTGGAGAGTAAACGGCTGAGAGCAGTAGGGGAAAAAAGGAAATATACATTTGAGAGACATAAGAACAATATTCCATGAGAAAAGATATTGTTTCTTTTGGGAAGACCTGTTACCAATTGGAACAGAACTAGGGCACATGCAGTAGGATCTAGTAGTCACTTGCAGTATGACCTAGCTGATTTGGCACAATACAGTAGCCTACAAGTCAGAATCAGAATAATCACTGGATCCCAATCAACAGAGGAGTCAGAGTTAGGCCAACATCAGAGACGAGCCACAGGTCAGGGTCAGGTTACTAGGTCACAGGCAGGGTCACAGAGATGGCTACTACGCTGAAATTAGGAATCAAGATTCAGGTTCAGAATCAGCCTTGGTTCAGAGAACAAAAATCAGCAAGTCAGGTCAGGAGTCACAGCAAACCTGCATCTTCAACATGAGCCATATACCGGGATTAAATAGTGAGCATGGGCTGATCAGAAGGCCAAAGTTTACTATCACTCACCATTTGGGTGGTATGTCTTGCTGTGTCTAATCTTCACAGTACTCCTTGGAGAGGTCTCACCAATGGCCATGTAGGAATGTCAACTCCTCAGCCCTGGGTTCTGCTCCTGTAAAGCCTTACACCTGGTCACCTAAGCCCTGTGTTTTCTTTTCCTATCCACCATCCCATCCCATGGCTCTCAGCATGCTTATCTGCAGCCACATTCAAAGAGGAAGCCAGCAGGTTCTGCCGATGCTGAACTATAAATTCAACAGGCCAATGTGCTGCAGGATTGGGACATAGACTCCCAGAGTCGGTAAAAAAAATGAAATTGCAATCCCACAGGAATTTCTAAATTTCTGAAAATTCATTTAGTCCCTAATCTGAAAAAAAAGTTTAAGATCTTGACATTTTTCACAAAATGAAATATTCTAAATGATTGTTGACCTTTATGATACATTTCTTCTTAATAAAGTCGAAACTGTTCACCTTGACTTTACATTTTGATCTTATAAAAAGATCATTTCTTTTGAAAATTCCGACAAAAATCAATGTATTTCCACAAAACCTTTCAATTTTGATGAATCTTCATTTTCTGGTGGAAAAATATTTTGCATGAAAATTATCAGCCAACTGAGGTGTCAACAAGCTAAAGAATAAAAGGTAATATTTGTTTTTTCTTCAGCCATGCACTATATTTATGACACCTTATAAAGGACTGTGTGGTTCATAGTGACCACTAAAATGAAATGTATGGAATTTAATGTTACTATAAAATTGGTGAGTTTGCTAAATTTTTTATTTCTGAAAAAAATACAGCCTAATTCTAATAGGATGGGTAAATTATATTAAATAGATAGTCTTTAGTACTGTGTATAAAGTGTTTGAATCATGAAGACCTTAACTGAAGACACACTCTAACAATACACTTACAGCAGAATGAAAACCTTGAAGATTAGGTGTGAGTACAGGGTATCGTACGCCAGGATGCCGCTCGATCCTTCTCATTACTTCTGTGTGATCTGCCATCTTAAATACATAAATATTTTGCATGTATTTTTCAGTTATGCTAATTAACAAATATCTAATGACTCTTTTTAAAAAGGTAAATATGAATTTAAGGATGGATGTAATTCTGCTTAGTTATTAGGTCACATAATAGCAGAAATAATACACTACAACAGAGCATTGACTGGATTACACTGCTCTTTGTCTTATTTATGCATATACTTAATGAAAAAAGTATGATTTATACCTGGAGGCTTGAAAAGCATGCACAATATATCTGATTAAAAATAACAAGATTCTATGGAATATAAAAGTTTCTGTGTTCGTTCCTATTTTGATAAGACAGAAAATACATTCATTCAAATAAGGAAGCAAAGCTTTAAGAGAGACATTGATGATGGGGTGCCATGTAATTTAGAGTTTATTATATTTATGAAAAATGCTACTTAATTATATAGAATTAGCACAAATACTACAAGAGAGAATATAATTTCAAACTAATATATAAATGTTAACCTCTCACCTTTCTCCTGCTGAATGCCTTAGTAAAACTATCTGTCTGTGGGTTTAAATTTTTCCTGCATTTTCCACATGCATTAATCTTCCCCATACTAGATCAATGTAAATTATTCTGCTTTCATAAACAGAGGATTACAATGTCAGGTATAGACAAGGTGCAGCAGCAGATGAAATTTAAAGAACAAAGATCTTATTGTCATACAAAAGGAAGGAATTCCCTGAGTAGAATAAAGCTGTACAATTGACTTTACTGCACTTTTTCTTTCTGTTGCCCCATATAAAAGGTGTTTCTGGGCAAGCCAAAAGCAAATGGAAGCACAACAGAACTGTTCAGTGTGACTTGGAACAGCATATATATTGTTCTAAATTATACAGAGGCCTGGATTTAGCCCCTGGTCAACCTCAGAATCAGGGGAGAGGAAAGGTCATCTTGGACAGACCTAACGCTTAGTAGGTTTACAATCAAATACTTGCAATGATTCATTTGTAGTTTCTAATTTGTAGAAAAAAGGCTCAAAACAAGAAACTATTCTGTTGACTGATGACTAATATCCATGTTTGTGATGAAAATAATAAATGATATTAGTAAGAATCTACATAAAACATTTTGGTATACATTGGGCCAAATTCTGGTCTCAGATGCTAAAGTATAATTCCAGCTGACAAAAGTCTAATGAGAGAATCTAAAGACAGAATTTACTCCCTTAATGAACCATTGTTTTACCTACATTCATTACATTACCCTTTCTATCCTCCATGCCAGTATTCATAGCAAGCCCGCCCAAATGCTATGAGAGAAAGATGACTTTTAGTAATCTAAGTTCAATAATGGCACACAGCAGTTGCTGAATACTTAGTCTAGCTCTGCTACTGACCCAGTGTATTGCAATTAGAATTAGTCAGAAAAATTATGCCAGAAGGCTTTTTTCATTAGTATTTGCTCATTTGTCAAAAGGTAAACATTTTGTAAATACGGTTCTAATTTTGACAAAGTTCTAACAGAAGGCAGGCAGAGTTATGACAGAAATATGCTGTTTTCCCTGACAGATTGCCTGCCCTGGTCCTTGGCAGCCCATCTGAATGACTGCTGGGGACCTGGACTTCCATGATCCATGGTTTCAGGATAGCCAACCATTCATACTGCTTTGAATAAAGGGAATAAAGGGCTTTCAAAATCTAGGTACTGAGGCAGACTACTAAGTAGACCAACCTAGAGCCAGGGCTCCATTCCGTTTCATGGAGAATTCAAAAATTTTGTTTTTCTCTTTCAAATAAAAATGAGAACAAATTTTAAAATACCTGTATTGAAATCCTCCATGAAATAGAATACCTTACTCCACCCTGCTCTACTGGCAAGTCACTTAATCGTAGCAAGCCAAGTTCTACAGTGGGAACCAGAGTGGTTAGAAGTGTGAGGAAAAAATAAAATTAGCCTGCATTTTTCAATTTGAATCTCAACAATCTGGAGCACGTCTTCACCATTTTGATCTTTTTTCCATTTGGAAAACATTTCCCCCCTAATGTTAGGAATGGAAAACTTAATATGTCTGTTTTTAATTTCTTGCTTTTACAGCATCCATTAGAAAGGGTAACAAATAGTGGCAGTAGTATTTGGTAGACAATTACTACAGCATAAACATTATTTTTGTGAATGACAGTGGTTATTATAGCTCATTTAAAGTGTGACAAAAATTGAGCCTAAAATAATTTACAGTATTCCTTTATTTCTCTAACAATAATCTTTAAAAAAATCTTAGTTTTTTTACTCCAAACTGCAATCAAGATCTGGAATGATCAGATATGACATTGTGGGACATTGTACCCCAATATTATCACTACAGTATGTTGACAGAGGGCAATGCATCATTAGAACTGTAGCCTAAACACTCTACATTCACAATTGGAAAAACTTAAAAAACAATGAATAGTCTTGCAGCACCTTAAAGACTAACAAAACATGTAGATGGTATCATGAGCTTTCATAGGCACAAAGAAGTGGGTTGTGCCCATGAAAGCTCATGATACCATCTATATATTTTGTTAGTCTTTAAGATGGTACTAGACTATTCGTTCTTGTTTAAGTTTTTCCAGTTACAGACTAACTCAGCTATCCCTCTGAAGCTTTTATTCACATTTGGGTTCTTTCTTCAACTCCCATTTGGTCACACTCTCACTAGTCTTTGCCATTCCAACTCTCATTCAATTAAGACCACCAGTGTTTCCATTTGAGCTCAGAACCTAGAAAGAGTTGTTTTGAAGGAACCAGGTTGTCCAAGACCAATGGCATTTCCTGTCATTTTATTACTTTTTAACCTTCTACAGTAAAATTTTGTGGTCAGGATTATTCAGAGGTAAAGCTCTTTCTGGCCTTCAGCCTCTTGGGTTGTATCTTATGTCCATGTGGCGAGTGTCTTTGATGAGGCATTTTTTTTGTCTTTCCATTTTACTAAAGACAACCTGATTCACTGATGAGAGTGAGGTCCTTGTGGGACAGCACAACAGTATGGGAGTCAGAATCAAAGTCCCTGAGATGATCTTACAAGATTAAGTTCAGTAACAATTTCAGGAGCATAGCTTGAGTGTGACTATACTGGGGTGCAGTACTCTGCAGTAGACTAACTGAGCAAGACTGGGTTGCTTACAGTTTTTTGGAGTCAGCAACCCATTTTGAGTTGGGTAGTTTCTAGAGTACTCAATTCCTGGACTTCTCTTTCTTTTTCAGATTCTTGATGTATTCTTAGAACATCAGCATTTGATCTAATGTGTCCCCAAGGTACACTAGCTGTTCATGATGCTCAAGGATTGTGCCATCTCACATTTTATGGTGGGAGGGGGGAGTTACTGGGCCTTACAGTGTTTCAGATGAAAGCCTCACACCAAATTGTAACATCACGAAAAGTCCTGTTCTCATTCAAGGGTACATGTTGCATATAGATGATCATAAGGGGAACCAAGAACAACCCCTATGAAAAAATGGGGTTCCCCAAAAATCATGGGTTACTGAAGTATGAATAAAGAAAAGGGGGTTGAAAGCTTCATGCATATGAATAAGGTGTTAGGTGTAGTTAGACCAAAAAGATAAAAGAGGTTCTCAAGTATGGAAAATGAGGAAGGACCCAAGAGACCATCCTAACAAATTACTCCACAGGAAACCTCAGCTGGAACCCTTCCTCTATTGATGATCATCTACTGAGACAGCCACTATGCTAGGGATGTAAAATCCAAGTTAATCAGTTAACGTTTAACTGGTTAACTGACTAATGGGATTTCATGGTTCCAGCCCCTCAACACGCGGAACACCTGCTCCCAGCCCCAAGCAGTAGCTGGGGCTGCTGCTGGCTCTTCTGATTCCTAGCCCTCTTGTTGGGACTGCTGCCAGCTTCCAAATTCCACCCCAGCACAGGGGCTGACTGTGCCCCTCAATGAGGCTGCAGCTGGCTGCCGGCTCCCAGTCCCAGCTTCAGCCCTAGCTACTTACCTGGTAACGGTGAATTGGATAACCGTTAACTGGTTACCCATTCACATTCCTACACCATACCCTAAAATATCTTAGAGGATGTGAGTATGACTACAGTCTTAAACATCGCATAGGTTTTTGTAGGATTTATATACACATGGATATTTGTAACTTTACTTCTTGCTTTGGTTAAACTTGTGGTGTACATAAAACCTAGTACTGTAATTGTGATTATCTGTGGTCACTATCCCTGGACTTCACATATTCCTAGTGTCTCCAAATTTGAGATAAGTACCAGAGATAATATGCACTCTATTGAACTTGAAACTGTAGAAGCCGGAGTTAAATCCATGGTAATTTAATACAAAATTACTGAACTAAATTTAAATAAATCCAATCTGCATGGAAACTTTCATGGATAAGATATTTCACAACTTCACTAAGTTCTAAGGCAAAATCAAGGCTAATGGCACCCTACAGAGCAAGTGACATGAATTAGGGATGTAATAGTATAGACAATTAACCAATAAACAAAAGCTTATCAGTTAATGCTATAGACTACACTCACTTCTCTCCCCCTCCACCCATCAATTTTTTAGCAGCCCAACTCAGTCCTGGCTTGCACTGCCCTGGGAGCTCAGACCTACTCCCCTAGACAGGGGTTGCTGCATGGCTGTAAAAGAGACAGCAGCATGGGGCGACAGGCAGCCTGTCCATGGTTTTTAAACTGGCTCCCCTCACAGACCGGCTCTCACCTGGCAACCCACACTGCTGCCTCTGATACAGAGACAGCAGCATGGGGTGGCAGGGAGTCCCTCAGGAGTGGGACTGGAGCGCACCGGCTACTGGCCCCACCCCCGGGAACTATAGAATAGTCGGGTAACTGATAAGAATTCATGAGGTTAATCAACTATTCAATTAACCGATATTTAGCATCCCTAACATGAATGCACAGATCCAACTTTAAGCCACTAATGATTAATGAAGCACAAACATTAGTCCCTACAACATCTTCTCAAAACTCAGTTGTTGTACCTCATTAACTTCACCAAATTTTGTTTTGGTGATGAAAATAATATATAAGCCAACAGACACATGTTTCTGGTTTCCTGTTGGGAAAATATTAACTCAAAAATTTGGGGCAAACACATGCAGCAACAGCGTCTTCAAATTTAGCCCTAAATATATATCTTTGCAACAACAGAATCCTCAAATTCGATCTCAAATATATAACTTTGCAGAAGTAGATATAAGGTTCCAAGTGTTTAATAGACATATCATTAAAATGTACCCATGCCCATAATTTATCCCATGGTAGGAACTGAACATTGGTGCTAGGCCATATATTTTTATAATAGCTTCTCCAAGAACTCAATCAATAAAAGAATCTAACATATCCAATAATCACCTAAAAACACACTTGATCATATCTTGTTGCTTTAAGAACAAGCTTTCATCCTTAATTAAATAAAAACATCTTCATTTTTCAGAACTTTTGAAGTCAAATGATTAATGATAAATGATGGAACTAATTCCACACTTCAAAAATCATATGATTTAAAATATTTTTAAACAAAATGAAATGACACTGTGTGTAAAAATATACACAATTCCAAATATTCCAAATACATTTTCCTATGTTAAATTTGTCCCCTTGCTTTTTCCCCTGTAAGCAGAATCTTATTTTACCAAAAGCTTCATATTATTGCATTTAAATTGTTAATAAAAATTTTACAATATGCTTTTTAATGGCAAGTATTTAACATTTCTGGCCATTTACATTATACGTATGAGATCCTGTTTTATATGGCACCTTGCTACTGTGGAACTTTTTCTTTTGACTTTTTTTCAGTCAAATTCTATGCCAAAGAAAACAGTAGAAGGGAAACCATAAAAGAGCTTTAAAATACTAAAAAAAGAAATAAGTGAATGAGTGATCTAAACATAACCGGGAGTTCTATTCCCATGACCTATGAGAAGAAAAAAAGAAAGGGGAGGGGAAAAAAAGACATAATCAAGACTGTACTCCATCTCCAAGCAATACAACCTTATCACTTAAACCAAAACTATTTTAAACATCACATAAGCTATTAAAAGAAAATATTCAGACTTGAGTTTGAGATAAGAAGGAATTGTCCTCTTTTCTGAATCTGACAAGTCTGAACTAAATTTGCTTTTCTAAAGGCCTCATGGGAAAAGGAAAGAATTAAACACAGACTAGAAAAAGAAATAGACCTATGTTTGCCTTAGGCTGCAGGCTAACATTAAAACCTTACATTATTGTCTGATATTGCAACCACCACTGTGTGATGTAACAGTGCATGGTGAATTACCATATGAGTTTTCAATGTGAATAATTAAGAAAGTGTACTCCAAACTTGGGCTAGATGTGTAACTGGCTGGCTACCCAGAAGAACCCATCGCAGTGGCCTGATCAAGGCCTGATTATTCCAATATCCTCTGGGCTCTCCTGCTGTTCTGACATGGAGGAGATAATTTGTGACACCCCTGCAGAGGGTACAACAGTATTTCTCAACCTTATTTTATAAAGTACCCCTTTTAAAAAAATTTGTAAGTACCCCCAGTATCTACAGTTTTCAGACATACAACATTTGTTTCTACCCTTGCAACACATTTGTTTAAACAACTTAATCATGGCTGGGCAGGCAATGAAATTTTTGAGCATAAAAAGTACAAAAATAATAAAGCACTCCAAAACTTAAAACAAAAATTCAGTTTTCTCCAAATTTCAGTTGTGTTGAAATACCCACCAGACTTCTCTCGAGTACCCCTGAAGGTAGCAGTACCTGGTATGCAGCCCCGGCACTTCCTGGCATGCTCACAGCTGTGATGTGGATAGCCCGTACATGGCCTTACAAGGCAGAAAGGAATACTTACTCCTTTCAACTCCCCTACAGTGCTTTCTTAATGGCCATGCAAAAATTGAATGGGAAATATTCTGCACACATTTTAACAGAGAATATGCAGGAAAAAAAAGTCAAAATTTACAATCCTCTCTTTTTCACTTGGATAGTTTTCAAGTATGCATAATTCTAGTGCAATGTAAAATATCTCTGGTTGCAATGCTCTGTGTACTGTCCTTCATTACATTCTATTTGCATGGATGATAACTGTTGATCTAACTGCAATATTATTTCTGTTCTGTTTAAATTTGTAGAATGAAATAAAGGTTAATTAAAATAATAATATTGAATATTTTAGACTTAGAAAATTTTAAAGAATGCTTGATATGCCTATACATGTTTTTAATTTACATAAGCACAAACAATTACAAACAAGGCCTGCTTTCTATGAACAATCAAACAATCACAGATACACAAATAGAAGTGTATTTCTATATGGAATGACTGGAACTGCATGTGTTAAATAGGTGAGTGTATTCACAAATCTCTAGATACAATTGTACATGTAATTACTTGACATGTGAATTAGGGATGTTAAAAAGTGGGTAATAGAGGTAATGGTATAATCGCTGAAAATGTCAGTGGTTACACGATTACATGCATCTCCATTGTGGGGCGGCAGCCAACTTCCCAGGAACCATACACACCAGCTCCTGGCACATACTGGCTCTTGGCTTCCATCTCACTCCCAGGGATCTGGCTGCTGCTCCATGCTGTGGGCTCAAATACAGAGCCAGCAGAGTGGGGTAGCAGCCGGCTCCCTTGGAGTGGGGCAGAAGTATGCATGTAACCATTCATGGTAACTGATAATCCCAGGCTTATCAGTTAACTGTGTAAATGGTTATCCTATTCCATCCCTAATATGAATGCAATCAGAATAATTAAACCCAGAAATTATAAATTCAAATGTGCCTGTATTTTGTGTGTGTAAATAAGTTTCTGTAAATAAATTTAAGAAATATAAATCATCATTGATTTTCTTCAGCTTTACCTGCAAACAGCAAACAATTACAATGAGAGGATGCTTAGCACCTTTTAGAAGGTACTCAGTACCTAAGATCTACAATATCAAAACTTTGGCAAAATCCAGCATCCATTGAAGTCAAATGGAATTTTGGAATTGAAACGTTAATAAGGCCCAGATTTTAAGTGTTGCTGGTACATAGCAAAAGTAGCATATGACATACATATTATAATTGTGGTTGAATAACCTACATAAGGCCCAATACAGATACCAAACATCTATAATGATACCAATGGATCTGTAGCTCTGGAGCCTAACTGTTCCATCTGAGAAAAACAATTGTCTGTTTTAAAAGATCTCAGCATGATTCATTGGAATTTGCCCTGCACGCCAGTCAGGAAGGGCCAGATTTTTTAAAGGTAACTACATCTTTAGCTATCTAAATAGCTTTCAAACATTGATCTGAAATTCCCTATGGATCAGGTGGAATGTAAAGCTTTAGAACTATAGAAGGGATCTCACGGCGGCCCAAAACACAGTAGATGAGTTTGTTGTACCTTCTTATATGTAATTATGAGCTAGGGTGTGAGAAAACTCAACTGCTTTGGCTCTTCTGATAATTAATATCATTTCTGAATCATATGGCACTTAAACTGAAATAAACTGCACATTTTACCTACCTGAGGTACCCACTTTGAAGAAACAAAGCTGGTTGCTTCTATTACAGTCAAGCCTGCTTTGGAAAGTCGACTGATTAACTCAATTTTGATATCTGTTGGAACTTTGACCTAAGGATATGAAAGCATTACATCAGAAAAAATCTGTCATATAATAAGTACCTTTTGCAAATAAAATGTCCACAGTACAAAATAAGCATCCATGCTTTATTTAAAGTAGTTAAGCATGACCAGACACTCTTCCCCTTGTGTGCAGTCAGTGGGCAGCAAACACGTAATGGACCAGAAAGCAGAGTATGTGCACCCACTACATTTTCCACTCCTTCCCAGGAGTCTCACAAAGCCATTCATGAGAAAGCTATACGCAGATGCCTTCACAAAAGACGGCAGGGATGGGGATGACGTGTCTCCACTGATGAGAAGGGACCCAGGAAGGGACTATATACAGACTTGTCTTCTTTGAGGAAGAAAGCAAAAAAACCTATGGTAATTAATGTTCCCATTGTCATATTAATACTCTAGCCATGGTGAGGTACATGAATCTGCTGTCTGTGGAATGATCTTTTCTGGGCTATGGTTGGGAATCATAGTGTTTGGGTCCAATTTTACATGGACCAGATTTATTCTCACTACATTAAGCCACCATCCAGTTCTCATCCCAGTCTTCAGATGGATGATAGAAACAAAAAATCTTGCACGGTTTATGGCAAGTTATTTTTCTTTTCTAACAGGCTGTTCCTCGGGCAGGATGTTAAAGTCTTATTTACTGATGTAGCATTTAAGGGCACTGATCAGAGATTAGCCCCACAGAGGTCTAGGCATTTTCCAGAACAAGAGTTTTTAATCTAGGTTCTGACAGACGTAATAAATGATAGGAAATTATGTAATAATAAAACTATAAATATAAAAAGTATATATCGGCACAACAAGGCATAATAGTCATAGCTTACTATTTTAAATATCTAATTTAATAGCCAATTATATTGGTGAAAAATGTTAAAATTATGACATGTAAGTTGTACATCATGATAAATATCCACATGAAACAATGCAAAAGTGTAAACAAAGAGTTCTGTAGCACCTTAAAGACTAATACATTTATTTGGACATAAGCTTCCATGGGCTGGAAGCCACTTTGTCAGATGCTTGAAAGGAAAACTTCAGTTTGGCAGGTATGCAAAGGGGAGTGCTATATTTCTATGCAGAGGACCAGTGACAGCGAGTAAAGCCCTGCATGGATACAAAAATATGGAAATGCATCCAATCCGCATCTGCCAGTCTCAACTCATCTGATCCACAATCTGCACAACAAATCTGGAGGGAAAAGAGGAGAGGAGAGGAGAGGAGAGGAGAGGAGAGGAGAGGAGAGGAGAGGAGAGGAGAGGGAGCACAGATGAACAAAAAGGGGGACAGGGTAGTGTATGGAAGAGGCAGGCAGCACACTGGAGCTCAACAGGTCAGTTCTCACTAGACTGGAGTGGGGGAGGGCAGGCAGGGCTGGCACTCAACCCCTGTTACAGGGACATTTAGGACACTGCTTCTCACATCCTTTCCCTGCCAAAGTGCAGGGACTTGCCTGGCAGCCCTGTGTCGGTATCCACTCCACTATCTGTGGATATGAGGTGGATATCTGTGGACAGGCAGTCAGTTCAATCAAGTTCAACCAGTTCAATCAAGGTGGATGTGTCCTATTCCCAACAATTGATGAGAAACTGTAAATACCAAAAGGGGGGAAATTACTTTTTGTAGGGAGTTAGCCACCCTCAGTCTCTACCCTGCTGTAAGAGTGCCAATGCCTGAGATGATGGGTCATCCAGGATTCCAAGGTTTATGGATCTTGGGTACCAGATAGGAAAAAAAACCCAGTAGGAGAGCACTTCAATCTCCTTGGGTACTGAATAACAGACTTGAAAGTTGCCATACTTGAGCTAAAAAACTTCAGACACAGACTTCAGCATGAAACTGCAAAGCTGGAACTCGTATGCAAACTTGATATTATCAGAATGCATCTGAATAGAGTCTGTGATTGGCTAGCTCACTACAAAAAGTCATTTTTTACCTTCTCATCAACTGTTGGGAACAGACACATCTACCTTGACTGAACTGACCTCGTTAGCACTGGTCCTCTGCATAGTAATGTAACACTCCCATATATCCCTACTAACCTGAAGTTTCCACTTCATGCATCTGATGAAGTGGATTCCAGCTGACGAAAGCTTATGCCCAAATACATTCATTAGCCTTTAAGGTGCCACAGGACTTGTTTTTGTTGAAACAGACGAGCACAGCTACCCCCTTGAAACCTGTCACAGTGCAAAAGTGGATAGTGAAATAAATTACCTCTTCATTTTGTAATCCATCTCTTGGCCCAACTTCTACAATTTTAACATAGTCAGGAAGTCCAGCTATTTGGAATTCCTGAAATACAAGATGATGTATTCACTAATAAAGAAAAATACACATTTGACAGTTTTATTATTCTCATAAACCTGGGTATGAAGTCCATTTGTCAGCTGCAAAAGAAACATGCCTGCAGGACACCTTTAAAAAATCTGTAGGACCAAGTGTTTGGAAGGTAGAAGATGCAAAAGAGTAGAGCTCATTTGCATATGTTTCCCATGCTCTATCAAGGTCATTTATTGTCATTAATTTTTTGTAGTAGTAGTATAATTAAACATAATTTATTAATTTAAATGAACATTGTGTTTTATGGAACAAGACATATTTCCAGTGTCAAAAAACATATGAACTAATGGCCCAGTCCTGCAATCATTTATGTATGTGAACCCAATTGAACAGTTACTTGTTTTTGTAAATGTTTACAAGATTGAGCCATACATCAGACACACAAATCAAGGGAGGTGAAGAGTTTATTTCACAGTCTTTCCTCAAGTCTTTTGTGGAGGTCACAGTTTCCGTGACTTTCCAGAACTTCTGTGACTTCCGCAGTGGTCAGTATAGCTGATTTCAGGACCTCCTGTGCAACTGCAGTGTCTGGGTCAATGCACAGGCTGCTGCTAGGGTTGTTCAGGAGCAGCACCAACAGTGGTGCCGGAGGCGCTCAGAGCAATCCCGCAGAGCAACAGTGTATGCAGGAGTGCCATCCCTTCCCCCCAGGCAGCATCTAAGATTTAGTATGGGGTATTTTTGGAAAAAGTCATGGACAACTCAGAGGCCATGAGTTTTTGTTTATTTCCTGAGATCTGCCCATAACTTTTACTAATAATATCCATGACTAAGTCTTGGCTTTAATGATGAGACAGAAGTATGACATGCTGGAATAAGTAGCTTTTCAAAAGGATTTAAAAGAGAATAGGGAATGTACATGCCAGATAAGAAGAAAAAGTTTACAAGTGTACAAGTGGATTAAAAACAGGTGGAAAGTTGAGGTGGGAAGAGGAGAGGAAGGCAGCAATACGGTCAAAAGTCAAAGAAGAGTGCAAGGAGTAGAAGGGGAAGCAAGGAGAATGGAGAGCAAAAGCAGGTGTCGGGAAATGAAATTTCCCTTTTTTGTTATTTGGTTGGTCTGTTATTGAATAAACCAGGCAGGTGGGAAGCTATTGTAGTTAAGACCCTATGTAATTAAATATTCACAGGGACACTTTGAAATGGTTTTAGAGTCGTGAAGGAAGTTGTATGTCTAAAAACAACTCACATGGTTAAACGTGGGCATATTACTAAAGACCCATTTTGCGGCAGGGACAGAGTGAAAGCACGTGGTACTGTCAAGAGCTATGGAAGACACTGTGCTCTCTGCATTGCACTCAATACAGTCCAATTCAGTGTCTTCGTTTCAACAATTAAAGCCCACTATGGATTAATTCTTGCTACCTGAGAGAATGCTGCTCCATCCATGACCTCCCATGACTACTAAGTTCTGCTAAACTAGAACAATGGAACTGTGCACAAACAGGAGTCTTATGAATATAGAAGACATAGCTTTCACAGAAACCAGCTCTAGACTTGAGAAATCGCTCTTGCAAAGAATGGAAAACAGCCCCTAACTTCACAGCATTCAAACTAGAAGTAAAACCCATCTTTCAACCTAGTCTTATTAGCATTATAACTGCAGTGTCAACATAGTGGCTGGAGAACGTCTGTTTTCCAGTGCAGTATTGAAAAGGGGCCAAGTAGCATAGTAATATACTTTTATAGAATCATCATATTGTCTCTCACTGACTTTAGTGAATTCTGTGTGCATGTGTGGCCTACAGATTGAATTAAATTCACTGTGGTAATGTACACAATCATACAAAAGTACAATAAAGAAATCAGTGCATTTAGTGTACATTTATCTGAGCACTGTAAAAAAACAGAAAACATCTGTATAGCATCATGAGATCAAGTAGAACATCTGGTAAGCTAAACTTTGTTGGCCTGTGCTGAGCCCACACTCACTGAGAATATAAACCTATTTAAATTTGAAGGTAAAACTTTCACATCTGCTGCATATTGTTTTTCTTTAAAAAAATCTTTTCACAAATACAGCAAGTCTTCAGCACTAAGTGCATATATCTCGGTATTTTCATGATTACCAGGTAATTGTTGTTATATGACAAATGCCACAGTTGTGCTATGAAAAAAATGTGACTATGGTTGAAAATAAGAGCTAAAATGAATTAAATTAACTGAACTTTACATTTAGTGCATACAAATGTTAATAAAACTTGGTTGCCATATTTTTCTTATTATATGGAGTAAATCCATATCCTACTATGGCAAAACTTCTACAGAACTCAGACCAGTAGCCCCAGACCACTTTCTTCTAGACATTGGGTCAACCATTCGAGAGGATAAAGGAAGAGTGGAAATGACAAAAGTTCTGTGGTAGCCATATGAAGCACAGAAAGCAGCCAGAGTTGTTGTTGTTGTTTTGCAAATTTTAGAGAGAGAAAAGAACTTACTACCCACCCTGAGACACAGTATGCCAAATTTCTGCTGAGTAACATTTTTTCTCCAAGTTATAAATAGCTTGAGAATAGAGGTTTTAACTAAGCCTTAATCATAGCATTATAATC
Organism: Pelodiscus sinensis; assembly: GCF_049634645.1. Taxonomy (NCBI): domain Eukaryota; kingdom Metazoa; phylum Chordata; order Testudines; family Trionychidae; genus Pelodiscus; species Pelodiscus sinensis. The sequence goes on from NC_134713.1 coordinate 43,209,380, forward strand.
CTCTTCAAATAACCTTAATAATAAACAAATCAAATAATAAACCTCAAAATTAAATAAATAGCTCTAGAACTGGCACAGAATTCCCCAACATATGAGCTTTGGTTTTTATGGACTTCAGCAGCAAGCTTATCTTTCTGTTGATTACAGTCACCCTGCTGTATCAGTCAGTATCCTTGGCCTTCTGCTGTCTGTGTGGCACAGAAAATCATAGAAACCTGTTGCTGATTTAGATCTTTAGAACTGTATTTAGCCAACTAAATTGGTAAGAAGGAACACATTCCAGCTACACATTAGCAATACATTCCAGTTTCATATGTTTTATATTTCCAGACAGTGGTCTTGTGCAATCACAGGGTTCAGCTTTGCCATTTAGGCTCAGAGCTGCATTGGAGCGTGACTTGAAGGCACTCAACTCCAGAAACAGCATTAGAAACATCTTGCAGCTTCCCACTGAAATGCTTCCTGCCTATTAAACAGACTACACAAGAAAGGTTAGAAGCTCCTTTACTCTATTCCCTCCCACTGTACCACATGAGGATCAGGCAGAATTCAGCTGTCAATTATTTAGTTGTGGCAATTTGGGAGGAGGAACTATATTTTCACAAGTCCCCCAATTCTATGAGCTTCCAGAGTCCTTTATCCATCCCTCACTTCTCTCTAAAACCTCAGTGCAGTCTCAAGAGAATGAAACTTCAAGATTCTCAGTACTTTATAAGTTAATTCAAGTGCTAACATACTATTAGGCTTCTGCTGGAAACTCCCAGCTGAGCTGCCTAAAAATAGGGGACTACCTAGCAACATTGTAGTTCTTCAACACCAGACTGGTAAATTTGATGTTGGGGATATAAATGTATCAATTTCCATTTATAAGACAATTCTATATTGATTTATATTTACCTACATTCTAAATGTGCTATACATCATTACTAAATATCAGGACAACCTAAAATAGCCTTCTAACAATGAGTAGCAAAAGTAAAGGAATATGGCACCCTCTGAATTCATTTTTAATTGAAAGAGGTTGCTTTCTCCACCCCAACAATGTGGCAGTTTAAAATGAAAGACAAACCAGATCAAACATGATATCATTAAATGGGTAATTTGTTCAAATAATCACAGTCGTAACCATGGAAGTAATTTTTGGCAAAATGGAAATTCTAATGTTGGTTGAACATTCTAAAAGAGGCTGGTTGGTTGATTTCATTATATTCATACTAGAAGTTTTACCTGGTGTTGCTAAAGTCCTTAGCTCAATTAATTTTTTTAAGATAAAATGAAAATGTGCATGCTTCCTTTGAATCATTTCTCTGGAGTGGACTGGGGAAGAGGGATTCAGTATGCAGGTTGTCCAAGCCTTCTATCACTGCAGCAGCTTGGAGCCAGGTGAGAAGTGTCTCTCCATGGCCACTGTAATTTCAGCAGGCACAAACGGGGGAGAGGTGCCTGTCCCCCAGCTGAGGCAGGTCCAGGTTTGTCTGCCCACTGAGCTCTCCAGGCAGAATAAGGAATGCAGCAAACTGAACTTTCCCCTCACTTATTGACAAAAGGGAAAAGACAGCAATGTTTCCATATGAATTTGGGGTGGGGAAAAGAGATTCTCCACCCTCCCTAAACAGTACCTGGGGAGTGGGAGGCTCGGGGCTAGGATAGTCCTGGATAGGAGTGGGACACACCCAGCCAGCCCCCTTTTACCTTCCTGGTAATTCTATTTCCTGTATAGCTCTATGAAAAGCAATTCTAATCCATGTACATCTCATGTTCCTGGCACAACCAAACCCTTACCTTGCTTTGAGTTATAATAAAAGAAAGCTGCATACCAAATTTGATGGTCCTAGCTCTTACTGTTCTTGAACAGACACGCACAAACTTTTTCAAATATATGGTAGATATATTTAATACAGCTTTAACAAAGTCAACACAAGAAAGTTAAAAACACAAATGATTATGTAAAAAAATGAAGAAGATTGATAATTTAGATTTAAAAGCTAAAATTTACCAATGGAAAACCACACAGGAGAGAATTCCATTACAGAGCTGTCGAATTGGCAAAATTCTGACATGCTGAGGGAATCAATGGCAGAGACTTGTAAAGTGACTGCAAACCAGGGGTTTAATGCAATGGGGTGCTTATGAGACTAACTCCTAATTATAAAATTATGATGAACATTTAAAAACTTTAATAATCTGAATCAAAACTATATACTTCTGGCTGTATGTTTAGCCTAAATTTTTTATAAAGCTGCTGTAAATAACTGAAAGAGTGGGTGGATTGGGGGTATGAACCTGCTCCCCAGTCCCCTGCTCCTTCCCAAGATCTCAACCCAAAACACAGCACCCCATCCTGCATCCGTTTCTTGCACCCCAGTTCCCTGCCCCAACTCACAACCCCCTCCTGCCCTACATCACAACAAAACCCCCTGCACGCCCTCCTGTACCCCAGTTTCCTGCACCCTAATCTCCTGCTCTAGGTCACAACTCCCTCCTGCCCAAGGTTACAACCAAAATTCCCTGTGCATCTGCATGGCTGTGCAGCTGTTTTCTGAGCCTGGCTCAGAGGTTCAGAACTCCCACACAGGCAGGGAGTTGTACTGACCAGCAGAGGGAGAGGCATCTTGCTAAACAGCAGCTAAATAGAGCTGTTGCATGCTTGAAATGGAGGAACTCCCAAAGCAGGTAAGCAGGCAAGATAAGAAGGTAGTAAGTGGCAGGAGGAGGCAGGAGAAGGAAGGGAGAGAGTGAGGGAAGGAGAGAGGAATTGGCTGAGGGGGGAATCAGAGAGGAGGGGATTTTGGAGAGTCCCATCTGTAGGGGGAGGGGGAGGGGGAGGGGGCAGAGGCAGAAACAGAAACCCAGCACTCTCCTCAAGCTTCCTGGGCTGGGAAGGGGGAGGTAAGGGACTGACTGCATGGGGTAGGTGGGGGAAAGAAGGGGTGGTTTGGTGCTGGCATCTGTGCAGTGAGGTGGAGGCAGGGGGCAGTTTGTTTGGGGTGTCCTGACTCACTTGATGTAGTCCACTCTGTCTGGCTGGATTGGAGGAAGGGGGGGAAGCAGGCTCCATGGGATGTGTACGCGCGCTGGAAGGACATTTGCATGATTACATTTCAAACAAAGTTTACATAGATGTTAATGACTTAAGGTAAGAAAGAAAAAGATTCTTTTAACAGATTTTTTGGGGAGTTTTACAGATATCTAAAACTCTGATCAAAATGATTTTTTAAAATCCTGTTACTAATTAACATATGGTATATTGTGTTGCTTTAAGGCCAGAACCTTACTATATGGTAGAGTTCTGGCTCTTATGAGTCAGAAGTAGCAAGTACTAGGCGTGATGCTAGTTTTGTAGGATGAAACCTTATTTGCAAGCTCTTTGAAATTTGCATGTGTCCACAAACCCCGAAGTCATGTGTTCTTTATTCTGGGGCTTCTACTCTGAGTTGGTGACACACACGAGGTGAAAGTTTCAAGCCAGGAAAACATTTATCTGTTTTTACAGCATAGATCCTAAACAATCTCCAGAGAAACTGTATAAGCCTTAGTGAATGCCTTTTACTCTCCTTTCAGTGTCAATAAATATGGTACTAGTCATGCTTTCCTTACAAATACTAAATCTAGTTGACTCATAGATTTGTATAGCATCTTAAAGCTGAGCTATGTGTGGATAATATGCATTTTGGTATGTTTGCTAGCTTGAGTTGTTAGAGAAGATGTACTCTAAGGGTAGTGTTAATTTTCTTTTTTTAATTTGATTTCATATTAAATATTATAAACATTGGTATTTGTTAACTATCCCTTGATTTAATATATTTTCTTCCTCACATATGGACTTTTTATATATATAAGTAATTTTTGATGGGGGGCACTCCAAAATATTGGAAAATGGTCAAGGCCGCACCCCTTCATGATATTAATGGAGGAGATGTGGGGTCTGGGATAGGGATGTAAGCAACTAGTCAACTAGCTGACTACCCAATAAGCATACCCAATAAGTCACCAGACTCTTAAAACATTTAAAAGGCAGAGGCATAGCAGGGGGCAGGAATTGGATGAGAACCAGGAATTAGCTCATGCCTGGTCCCTCCCGCCCCGCTGTGTGTCTGTTTTTTAAATGTTTTAAGAGCCTGGTGGCTTATCAGGTATGCTTACTGGGTGATCAACTAGTCCACTAGTTACTTATATCCCTATCCCAGACCCCACACCTCCTCCATTAATATCATGGAGGAGTGCAGCCCTTGACAACTTCCCAATATCTTGGAATGGACCCCCATCAAAAATTATTGCCCATTCCTAACTTAGAGCAATGCGCTTGATTGTAATGCCTGTTCCTTGTCCTTTTTCTGGGACAACAAACATGATTCTGATCTCCTTTTCAGAGCAGCACAAACTCAAAAAGGAACTCAGATAATATGGCTTTTTGGCTACCCATAGCCTATCAATTTTGCTGCCTGAAGCCTGGATTTTCAGCAGATGTTTCTTACACTGAAAACTCAGTTTGTTCTGCAGGGGATCTCATAAAACAAAAATTATGAGGCATTTCATATTGATAAGTTGTGGCATGGTTACTTTTGATAAGTTGTGGCATGTGGGCTTCATTTGCAACTCCGGTTGCCTACATTACCACCCTAGTTCAAACTAGGGTGGTAGTATAGACATACCCAGACATACAAATTCAACTTAAGAACAAACCTACAGTCCCTATCTTGTACGTAACCTGGGGACTGCCTGTAATGTGATGTAGCTGTGAAAAAGGTTAATATTCTGGGGTGTATTAGCAATAGTGGTCTATGTAACATAGGAAGTAACTGTCCTGCTCTACTCGATATTGTGAGACCTCAGCTCTGGGCACTACGCTTTAGAAAAGATGAACACAAATTGGACAGAGTATAAAACAGAACAACAAAAATGATGACAGATTTAGAAAATATGACCTATGAGAAAAGGTTAAAAACAGGGCATGTTTAATCTTGAGAAAAGAAGACAGAGAGGAGACTTGATAACAGTTTTCAAGCACGTTAAAGGTTGTTTTAAAGAAGATGGTGATCAGCTATTTTTCATGCCAATGCCAGATAAAGCGAGGTGAAATGAGCTTAATCTGAAGCAAGGGAGATTTTGGTTACATATTAAAAAAACATGTCTTATAAAGGGGTAGTTCAGCTCTGGAAGGATGTGGAATTTCTATCTCTGAAGGTTTTTAAAAACAGGTTGGACAAACACCTGACAGGATTAGTCTAGGTCCATTTGCTCCTGCCACAGTTCAGCAAGTTGAAATTTATGAATTCGCAAAGTGCTTTCCAGACCTTCATTTCTGTGATTCTATGTGTTAGCATATTCAGTGAAAATGTTATGCTGCCTTTTTGTTAATAATTAGGATTAGATTAAAAAAATGTTAAGTTGGCAATTTTAATGATTTTCAGCGGTCAACACTGCAAATTTATAACCAAAGGACAACACGCTAATGATTGTTTTGTGAAAAGTGTATTCAATTACTTGATCAGCTCTATTAACAATTTTCCATTTTACTTTATAATGGCAGGTAAATATATTCAAAATTATATTTGAGATTATTGTTCTATTGGGTAAGTTATTATACTATTAAATAAAATAACACACAATTTTTAAACATTACAAACTAGGTAAATGTGGGAAAATCTGGGGGTAAATGATCCCAGAGGGACATAGCAAGGAGATTAAGACTGGAGGCAAGGGAGGGATGAATGGAAACTGAGACTGTGATTTTCATGGGAGAGTAGAACTAGTTTGAAGAGAGATTGAACTAAGAACCAGGAGGGGCAAAGAAATGTATGAATGGTTGCACAAGGAGATTGGAAAACATGTGTGAGGAGACTAAACGCAATTTATCTGGCTAGAAAACATATATGATAGATAAAGTTTGTAGCATAATATATTTGCTCCAGGGAACTGAATTAAAATTTCACAGGCAACCGTAAACTTGTGCAGCAAAGCCAAGTATTCACTAGTTAGTGATTTTTGGCTGGGTTCACCATGATGTACACCTCAGTGGGAGGGAATCCTAAATTGGCATTATGCCACCTTTCCATTCTCTGCAGACATGGTAGCCAACAGCCAGCCTGCCCCATTCTACTGACAAAATGCTCTGAAATTCCCCTTATGTCAGGAGATGGGAGAGGAACCAAGAGACAACTTCCCATTGTCTGGAGATTCTGCTATGCATGAGCAGTTCACCAGACGGCAATTTAACTTTTCAGTTAGTTTGTACCTTTCAAGCAAAAAGAGACAGAGCAAGACCAAGAAACTGTCTTTCCTGTCTTTCATTGTCACAGTGTATGCACATCCCGACCTTTAGGGAGCAGGTTCCCAGGGGTAAGGATGCCGCCTAGTTGGCTGTCAGGTTACTGGCAACCTCTACCAGTCTGTAAAGATGGCCCTTAGTCCTGGTCAGTACAGACTAAGGGTACGTCTAGACTACATTCCTCTTTCGAAAGAGGAATGTAAATGAAGGAAATAGAAAATGCAAATGAAGTGCAGATACACAAATCTCATGTTTCATTTGCATAATCGCGTATGATCGCTTTTTTGAAAAAGGTTATTTCAGGAAAAAAAAAGCAGTGTAGACATGGTTCTTTTGGAAAGAAAAAAACCTTTTCCGAAAGAACCCTGTAAACCTCATTTTTTCAGGAAAATGTGTTCTTTTGAAAAAGGGGTGTTTTTTTTAAAGAACCGCGTCTAGACTGTTTTTTTTTCAAAATAACCTTTTCCGAAAAAGCGATTGAACGCGATTATGCAAATGAAGCACGAGATTTGTAAATTTGCGCTTCATTTGAATTTTCTATTTCCTTCATTACATTCCTCTTTCGAAAAAGAAATGTAATCTAAACAAACCCTAAGAGTAAAGTCATTGGCAAATTGGAGGATTGGGCTAAAGTCAATGGCAACAGTCCTCCGTTCTGGACAGCACGGTCTAATGGCTAGAGTCAATGGAGGATAGCCTTGAGTTCAGGGCAGGGCAGCGCAGCCTAATGGCCAGAGTCAATATGGAATGGCCCCCTTATTTCAGGGTAGAGTAAACAATTGGAGGCAACAGCCCCAGTAAAGAGACCAAGGCCACCCTATTCCTCTGAGCCCCAAACCCAGAGAGCTGGTAGTGGCAGAGTGTTCTACCACTTGCTCAGCAGGGAATCTGACCACAACACGCCAATCTCACCCATATGGGAGATACCACACCAGCACCCTCCCTGGGTCACTTCCTATCAGCATTGGTATGGGTCTATTCCATGTGGTCTCTGGGTCCTCCGGTTCCCCTGCAGCTGCCTGTCCCTGGGGCTCCTCCAGTGCTAAGCTCACAGTGGTCTCTGACTGATGCAGCCCTGGAGCTCCTGCGGCAGTCCTTCTCCTCCGGTGGCCAGCCCAGAGTGAGCTGAGCTATTCCCTTCTATATTGCTCCAGTATCTGGAACATGCCCAGTCTGAGTGGAAGGGCAGGACTTCCCCTGCCCACAGGTTTTTAGCCTCTCCTACACACCCCGTCACACTCATAAAAGTACATTCTTCACTCAATCTGATTTTCTTTATGTGACTCCATCATGCAGTTTTCAATCCAAACTATATTTTAAGGTTTTTATAAATTCTGCTGTGATCAGCTATGATTGTATCTTTTCCCTAATCCTTGTGTTTTACATAATATACATTTATCACTTACCCCCCTTGCCCTGATATCTCACATACTAACACATATAGTTAATCTCATTTTAAATACCTGCATTAATATTAAACCCTAAAGCCAATTACATTTCCTTTCCAGATGCTGCTGTTGATTATTTCCCTATGGGTTCCTCCTAACATTCCATGAATGTCCTCTGGCACTTCAGACCACATCTCTTGCATTCAAAAGTTTTTAAGCTTCCTTCCCCTAAGAAACTTGTAAAATACCTATATTTCCATACAAAACAGTTAACATCTGTGGCCAAGAATATCCAAACAAAGAAGAAATTTCTACCCAGCATAGTTTCATGTTGATACATCTATGAGTCATTTTTGTGTGCAATTAATCAATTTCTTTCTCACCAGAATTAGTAAGAACTGGTTCCTTTCATGTGAAAATTAAATATGGAAAATAACTTCAGATGCAGCATAACAAATAGAGTAGTTGTCATTAATTCACACTCTCCCACTAGGGATGTAAGCGACAAGTTGAGTAGTCAACTACCCAATAAGCCTAGACTTATCGGGTAGTCAAGTCACTACTCAACTAGTCACTTCTCTCTCTCTCTCTCTCTCTCTTGATGCCTTGGGCTACTAACATTTGAGAACCACTGATTTAGACCAACCCTGACAGGCATTTGTCTAATCTACTGTTAACTCCTTTAGAAATAACAAACAGTCCTGTGGCACCTTAGAGCTGATGTAAGGAACCTTTTTTGGGTCGGGGCCACGGATCCACAGAATAATTGGCGGGAGTCCACATACAAGTGAGAAAAGGGTATTTCACACTTCAGCCATTGCTGTGTTTTCTGTTACTTTCTTTTCTTCCTCATTTTGGCTATGTCTACACTACAGAGCTTTTCTGGGATAACTGGGGAAATTATGCCGCATCCAGGGAACATGTCTGTCTGCTCTTCCGAAATTTTTTTTTGGAAGAGCAGATGTGCTTTTTCGGTATCCCTTTAAAGCTTGTTTTACGAGGAAGAAGGGATGTTCCAAAAAAGGGTTTTTTTCCTCACATTTGGCCCAGTGTAGGCAGGACAAATGTTGGAAAAGCCTCTTCCAAAAAAAAGTGGAAAAAGCGGTTTGCAATTTGCGTAGCTTTTTCCGAAAAATAACTGCAGTGCTGACATAGCTTGTGTAATGAAGGCTACTCTGTCCTTACTTCTAATGTATTTCTAAAATGTTTTCTTGTTACCCTTGTTACCCTAATCTCCTTTTGTGCCTTTCTCTTTCTCATTTTGTCCGTACAGTCTTGGCTTTTTTGTTTTATTTTGTTCAACATTTATCCTAGTTTTATCATTTTTCACTTTTATATGACTCTTTTTCGAGTTTCAGGTCATAGACTATCTCCTGGTAAAGTCAGTGTGTTCTCTTACCACACTTACTATCTTTTCTGTGCATTGGGATAATCTGTTTGTATGCCCTTAACAACGTCTCTTCAAAAAATACCAACTTTCCTGAACTCTTTTTTTTCCTTATATTTGTTTCACATGGGACCTCACCTACCAATTCTATGTGTTTGCTGAAGTCTGCCTTCTTGAAGTCTATTTTTTTCTGTTGTTTTCCCTCTTACCATTCCTTAGAATCATGAATGTTATCATTTTATGATCACTTTTACCCATGCGGCCTTACAACTTCAAATTCACAAGTTCCTGTTCATCAGAAACAAACCAATAACGGTTGTTTCAATTTTGTTTTTTTTAAATAATGGAATTTTGTAAACATTTACAAAAAGATTGGCAATAGTTTCATCTTCATAGTGTGTGAATTTTTCCCATGCTTTTGTTTATATATGTGGGGTGAGGAACCTAAGGTTCAGGGGCTGGATTTGGCCCCTGGCTTGCCTGGATCCACCCCTAAGACTTGGGACTCCATCCCCCAAGTGAAGCATTGCAGAGCCTGTGATGCTACTTCAGCCCCCAGCAGAACTGGAGCACACAAAATCTGCTAACCTGTTCCCCTCCCCCGCCCCCCAGAAAAAAGGCTCTAGTGTACAAGGGGAATGTGGGGAGTAGCTTTCTCCTTCTCAGTCTGGGGCCATGTCAGTTTCTCCTTCCCAGTTGGGAGGGCACAGAAGGGTTTGTTAAAGGGTTTTTTTTTTGTGTGTGGATCAGTGGCCCCTGACCCAAAAAAAGGTACACTATCCCTGATAAATGGCAACCCCTTGGGATCTTGCATGGGAAAAGTGACTCCACATTGATTATATCATTATGTATGCGTGCACTGGTTTGTCTCTGGATACTGGTGGTGTCATAATTGTGGTTTCACTGGCCATATCTCTTCCTCTGCCCGCTCTGGTTGGTCCTCTGCTCATTACAGTTATTGGAACTATTATGGTTCCCATTTCACAATGCACATAGTGACTTTCTCTGAAAGGATGGTTCATCTGGAGAGCATCTGAGCACTGTGGAATCATAGCAGTTCTAGTGCTTCTAGGGTGGCTGTGCAACCATAGAAGGGAGATGGATATTGACCAGGATTTGTCTAAAAAAATTTTTTAATCAACTACAATTACAGAAGGAGTAAATGCAAAAGGAGTAAGTTTACAACAGCAACATAAACTGGCAAGTTTTTCTGCAAAAGCAGCTGCTTTTGTGGAAAAACTTGCCAGCTTTCTACACTGGCCGCTTGAATTTCCGCAAGAACACTGACAATCTCATATAAGATTGTCAGTGTTCTTGCGGAAATGCTATGCTGCTCCCGTTCAGGCAAAAGCCCTCTTGCACAAATGCTTTTGCGCAGGAGGGCCAGTGTAGACAATGCGGTATTGTTTTGCACAAAAAAGGCCCGATCGCGAAAATGGTGATCGGGGCTTTCTTGCGCAAAATCGCGTCTAGATTGGCATGGACGCTTTTCCGCAAAAAGTGCTTTTTTGCGGAAAAGCGTCCATGTCAATCTAGACACTCTTTTCCACAAATGCTTTTAACGGAAAAACTTTTCTGTTAAAAGCATTTGCGGAAAATCATGCCAGTCTAGACGTAGCCAACTTGTTCTGGGCTTAACACGGTTAGCATTTCAATGGCCCGATTAGGTTGTGCAGGCCACATTTTACCCTAATGTGCAAGGACTGGAAAAACAACAAAATGCACGTCTACACTATAAGCCTTTATTTTGAAATAATGTCAAACTGGAGGACTCCTTGCTGTGACTCACGGTAACCCTCGTTTTATGAGGAGTAAGGGAAGTCGAAGGAAGAGTGTTCTTTCTTTGACTTCCTGCTGTGTAGACAGCACCACAAGTCGAGTTAAGCTATTTCAACTTCAGCTAAACAACTGACGTAGCTGAAGTTACGTAGTTTATTCCGACTTTAGCCCTGCTGCCTAGATGTGCCCCCTCTGTCCCTTTCCTCAGTCTCTAGCTCCGTTTATCTGTTCACTTATTATATCTGCCTGTGGCTGAGAGAAATGGTCTTCTTTGTGGTAAAAAGACCCTTCCAAAAGAGCTGCTTCACTGTCCCCTCTCTCAGGCAGTAGCAGCAGGAGCTTCCTGCTGTGCAGATGGAGATTGCAGACAGTCGCACCTCTGTCTGTATGGCATCCCCCCTACATCTCTACTCACACACCACTGTACAAGCCAGGCAATGAAGAAGAGCAGCTCATGCAGCACTCCAACACCACTCAGGACAAATTTATGCTATAAAATTAAGTTGAGATAAAATTATGTTGAATTATAGCCACCACAGTAACTAAGCTGCTTTTATATGTCCACACTATGCAGCTTGTGTCAGTGGTGCACAGTATCTCCAAAAGCCTGTGCACTAATTTAACTGTCAGTGTGAGGTATTGTGGGATGGTTTCTGAAAGGCAGGAACAGTTGGTATAAGCAACACAACATCTACACTAATACTGCATCAATCTAACTATGGGCATATCCTCATTACCTGCTTGATTAACTGCTGAGAGCTTTTCCACTGACTCCAGGACTCCACCAAAAGTAGAAGAGTAAGGGGAGTCAATGGGAAAACATCAGCCATTGGCTTACACAGTGAAGATATCATGGTAAGCAAACCTAAGTACATCAATTTCAGCTGTTATTTATATAGCTGAAGTTGCATAACCTAGGTCGTATAGACATGGCTTACATCCACTTAAGCACTATGACTTGTGTGAAGTAATCAGTGTAAGAGGCAAGTTACATCAGTGGGAGCTACTTTTTAGTGTAGACATTTACAGAATTAGCTTCAGCTGCTTACACTCAAATCTGAATAGTTATAGAAATTAACACTGAAAGGGTAAAATTGGAAGTGTCTGCCATGGTAGGTGTCTATAGTTTTATGGGAATTCTTCTATTTTGAAGGCAGACTATAAAAGGGGCAAAGGGATTTTTTTTAGGAAATTCTCATGCATTATGTCTTTCCTTCTTGTATAGTGTCACCACCACCCTCATAGGGCCATGCATATGTTTAGTAGTGATGTTAATAAAAGGACAGTAGTATAAAATTCCATAACCATAATAGACAAAATATCTTATATGTGTTTCCCTGATAGGCAATCTGGGACATTTATAAGGGCCTTCGATGTCTCACCCATTGTAGATTACTGAAAACTTTCCTACTGGTTGAAATGCTGCAAGGTGACTTTTGCAGTAGGTAGGATAGGTAGGCGATAGGACGGGCAGCAGGAATGACCAGAAGGTGAGGGAAATGCAGGAAAGAGGAGTAATAGTAGCGAGCTGTGGGTGGGGAAAGTAGGGAAGTGTGCAGAAGATGGGGAGAAGGGAAGGACATAGAGGAAGTTCACAGGGGAGTGGAGATGGAAGGAGGCAGCAGTGGAGAGAGATGTGTCAGGAGTCAACAGACTAGTGTCAGGAGAGGTAAGTGAGCAAGACAGGATGGTGGCATAGATGGCAGCAGGCAGATGGCTAAGTGTTGAGGGGGCTGCAGGCTGGAGTGTAGGGGTGGGAGGAGGCAGCGGCGGCGGCGGGGAGGAGGGGAGTTCAGAGGGTAGAAGGCAGGGTGTTGAGGGATGAAGGAGGCAGCGGGTCCATGGGGCAGAAGGCAGAGGTGGGGATGGGAGGAGGGGGCAACACTGCAGGCAGGGCGCGCTGATGCAGCGAGCAGGGAAGGATGTGGGCTGCTGCTGGGGAAGGCGCCCTGGCAGCCCAGGGATGCTGCCACTCCACCTGCCCCGGGCCCTTCACTCCCAGCCCTGCCTGGCTGGCTGCGGTACCTGGTCGGGGTGCAGAGCGGGCGGCGGCGCGGCCGGCTCCCCAATCCAGAGCTGCTCCTTGAGGAGATGCTGGTAGCTGAGGCAGTGCTTCAGCGCGGACGGCACCGTGCCCATGGCGCGGCCCCGGGGCGCTCCCTCTGCGCCCGCCGCCCAGCCGCAAGGTCACCGCATCCTCCCACGCCGCCGCTGCCGACCGAGCCCAGCCGGCTCCTCCAGCCAGTGGCTGGAGCCCGGGCCCGGAGAACGCGCGTGATTGGCGGAGAGCTGGGGAATGCTGCATCCCCGCCTCGCCCGCTCCAGACGCTGCTGCGGCGTCAGCTTGCGCGGCGCCCCGGGGAGCGGAGACTCAGGCTCCCGCCTGCCGCGCTCCCGGCAGCACGGCGCATGGGGTGCTGCTGCCCCGGCGCCCCTGCAGCGGGAGGAGCACGGGCACCTGGAATCCGCCCTCCTGAAGCCTTCCGACCCCTCCAGTCCTGGCCTCAGGGGGACCCAGCGGTTCCGTGCGCACGGGAACTAACCTAGTCCGCAGTGTCCCCAGCCCGCCTGTGGCCGTAGGTCAGCACATTGCATAGGAGTCTGTTGCGGCCTTTAGGTGGTTTTGAATGGGCTCAGTGCTAGGACTTTGGTACAGACCCATCTCAGTTCCCTGTCAGAGGTGGAAGCAACGGATGGGAACAGGCATGTGATGTGAGGTATTAGGCCAGATCCTTTAGAACTATAATAATAGGGATAGGGAGAACCTGATTCTTCTGCATTCTTTGCGCACCCCACATTTCCAGTGAAGTCACTTGGAACTTGGGCTGTGCAAAAGAGTGCAGGAGTCAGGAGTATATGTGTAGAAACACAGAAACCAGGTGATCTATAATTAATGTTTAATTCAATTAATTACAAAATCTTAAAGATTACCTTAAGGGTGTTTAGTGTTTTGATTGAGTACAACAGCTTTTGTGAACTGGGAGGGGCAAGAACATCCTACAGAAGGAGAAAACGGATAGTAAGAAGAATGACACTGAATATTCAACACAGTGGTTGGATTGCAGTTGTTAAGTGGGGTTGTTTTCTTTCCCTGTAAAATCAAATTATGTTTTTCTTGGTTTGGGATTATAGAACTACACAAAAGGCTCTGAATAAGACGTAATGCCACGTGGTCCTTCATGTGGCAATGAATCATTTGCAAGCATTTTTTAAAGCCTTTTGCATTTATTCTTTTCATTTGTTTGGACAACAGTAATACAAAAATCTATGGAAGCAATATTTTTTTCAAATGTTAACATCTTTCTCAAAAACAGCAAGTTATATTTTATCATCTTCACCACCAGGCCTGCTCAGCCAACTTTCCAAAGGCACTTTAAATGGAATACAATATGCATTTGAGATTGTCTCTAGATAATTCCCTTTCCATGGTATTACTGGACACTTGTTAACGTCACTGACCTCCTCAGAGGTCCTCTTCTGCAAAAGACTATCCACATTTACAGCCAGTCAGAGGTGGAAAGTAACTAAGTAGTATAACTTCATTATACTATTGAAGTACATTTTTTTTGTATTTGTACTTCACTCAATTTATTTTAGTGATACTTTGACTTTTAGTCAAGTCCTTTTTTTAGAAAATATTGTACTTTTTACTCCACTACCATTTCTGGAGGCACTTAGTTACTCACAACTTTCAGAATCCCACTGACTGTTGTGCAAGTCAGCATTCTGATTTGCTAAAGCACAGCTGCATGTGCAAGCATCCAATCATCATGCAATGATTATTTAAAAAAAAAATCAACAAGCACAATGACCCTGCCAATGAAGAAGCTTGCCTTCCCCCCAGAAACTGCTCGTGGGAGAGTTTCCCCACTGCTCCCATTGGCCAGATTTCAGCCAATGGGAGCAGCAGGGAGTGCGGAACTAGGTAAGTGCCCCCTCGCCCTCATGGCTGGCTCCTGCACCCCCATCCCTCACCCAGCTCTCCTAGCCCCAATCTGCTCCTGCACCCTCCCGCTTCCCTCTCCCCCACCACCCCGGCCCGCTCCTGCACTTCCCTCCCAGCCAGACCTCCACTCCCAGCCTGCTCCAGCACCCTACCTCCCATCCCTATCCCATTCCCTGGCAACCCTTTCTCACACACTGAACCTCTCATTTTGGCCTCACCTCAGAGTCTAGGGGTGCTCACAAAATCTGCTAACCATGGGGCCCCAAAAGAGTTAATCTGGACTATGGGAATCCCTTCCTCCTCTCTCCTCCCTTCCTCCTCTCTCCTCCCTTCCCTGCTGTGAGGCTGGAGCACCAGGGAAATGAAGTATCTCATTTGGGAGCCACATCAGTGAGGGTTTTTGGGGTGGGGATTGCCTCTGACTTGTGTGGCTCCTGACTGATTTTTCTGTAGATCAATGCCCCCAAACCAAATTATGATAATGTGGGTGGTTAACCATAGATTTCCATAGGACAGCTACTTTTTATTTCTGGATACTTGAATACAATTAAGATGTGATACTTTTGTACTTGTACTCAAGTTTTCCAGAAGGATACTTTGACTTTTACATAATTACATTTTTTTCAGAATAGCAGTATTTTTACTCAAGTTACTTTTTTGGGCACTTTTTTCACCACTGCAGCCAGTCAAGGCTGATACACATAACAGTTTAAAGCATTGTATCCATTTGCTGCAATCAGGCTCAATCCTGCATTTCTCGAGTACCCAAAACTTTCCAGGTGTGTATATTTTCATGCATTCTGAGTGCCCTTGTAAGAGATAAAATAGAACATGATAGTATACTTTGGAAGCTATTAGTTTCTTAGTGATAGAAACTTCTGATAGTGAAATTGTTTAGAAATACAGTTTTAAAGAGGTCTTTAAAAGGTTTGCAAGTACAGGCAGTCCCCGGGTTACATACAAGATAGGGACTGTAGGTTTGTTCTTAAGTTGAATCTGTATGTAAGTCGGAACTGGCATCCAGATTCAGCCGCTGCTGAAACTGATCAGTTTCAACAGTGGCTGAATCTGGACGCCAGTTCTGACTTACATACAGATTCAACTTAAGAACCCCAGGCATCCCCAAGTCAGCTGCTGCTGAAACTGATCAGCGGCTGATTCCAGGAAGCCCAGGGCAGGGGCTTCCTGTAGTCAGCCACTGGTCAGTTTCAGCAGCGGCTGACTTGGGGACGCCTGGGGCAGAGCAGCTGGGGTGCTGCTGGGTTGGTCAAGTAGCACCGCCGCTCCTCGGCGCTACTGGACCAACCCAGCAGCACCCAAGCTGCTCTGTCCCAGGCGTCCTGATTCAGCCGCTGCTGAATCTGACCAGCAGTGGCTGAATCAGGGCGCCTGGGGCAGAACAGCTGGGGTGCTGCCCGGTTGGTCCAGTAGCGCCCACAGCGGCGCTACGGGACCAACTGGCAGCGCCCCAGCTGCCATTCCACAGGTGTCCGGAGCAAAGCCATGGAGCACCGGGGCAGCGGGACAGCCCAGATGCGCCGTGGCTGTCCTGCTGCCCTCGGGCTCCGTGGCTTTGCTCTGCTTTGTTCCCCGTCCCCCTGGTCTGCAGACCAGAGGGACGGGGAGCAAAGCCGCGGAACACGCGGGCAGCAGACAGCCCAGACGCGTCTGGGCTGTCCGCTGCCCGTGGGCTCCGCGGCTTTGCTCTGCTTTGCCCCCCCCCCCGCAGACCAGGAGGATGGGGGGGGGGGGGCAAAGCAGAGCCAAACCGCGGAGCGTGCGATCAGCTGACAGCCCGGACGCGTCTGGGCTGTGAGCTGGCCGGGCGCTCCGCGGCTTGGCTCTGCCTTGCCTCCCCCCCCTCCCCCTGGTCTGCAGACCAGGGGGACGGAGGGAGGACGGGGGCGGCAAAGCAGAGCCAAGCTGCGGAGCGCCCGGCCAGCTCACAGCCCAGACGCGTCCGGGCTGTCAGCTGATCGCACGCTCCGCGGTTTGGCTCTGCTTTGCCCCCCCCCATCCTCCTGGTCTGCAGGGGGGGGGGCAAAGCAGAGCAAAGCCGCGGAGCACACGGGCAGCGGACAGCCCAGACGCGTCTGGGCTGTCTGCTGCCCGCGTGTTCCGCGGCTTTGCTCCCCGTCCCTCTGGTCTGCAGACCAGACGCGTCCGGGCTGTCAGCTGATCGCGCGCTCCGCGACTTGGCTCTGCTTGGCTCTGCTTTGCCCGCCCCCCCCCTGCAGACCAGGGGGAGGGGGGGGGGCAAAGCAGAGCCAAGCCGCGGAGCGCCCGGCCAGCTCACAGCCCAGACGCGGGCTGTCAGCTGATCGCGCGCTCCGCAGCTTGGCTCTGCCTTGCCCCCCCCCGTCCCCCTGGTCTGCAGACCAGGGGGACGGGGGGGGGGGACGGGGGGCAAAGCAGAGCCAAGCAGAGCCAAGCCGCGGAGCGCGCGATCAGCTGACAGCCCAGACGCGTCTGGGCTGTGAGCTGGCCGGGCGCTCCGCGGCTTGGCTCTGCTTTGCCCCCCCCGTCCCCCCCTCCGTCCCCCTGGTCTGCAGACCAGGGGGAGGGGGGGGAGGCAAGGCAGAGCCAAGCCGCGGAGCGCCCGGCCAGCTCACAGCCCAGACGCGTCCGGGCTGTCAGCTGATCACGCGCTCCGCGGCTTGGCTCTGCTTTGCCCCCCCCCCCCCGTCCCCCTGGTCTGCAGACCAGGGGGACGGGGGGGGGGGCAAAGCAGAGCCAAGCCTCGGAGCGCGTGGGCAGTGGACAGCCCTGTCCGCTGCCCACGTGTTCCGCCGCTTTGCTTCCTCTCCCTGGTCTGCTGGAGACCAGGGAGAGGAACGCCCCCGTTCGTAACTGCGGATCCGACGTAAGTCGGATCCGCGTAACTCGGGGACTGCCTGTAATCATCTCTGTAATTCTAAATGCACTTACCTACAATAAGTGTCATAAGTATTTTTTCACTGATTATTATTTTAGGCAGATAGTATATTTTCTCTCCTCTTTCCCTTAAATTTTCTTGAAAAAAATTATAGTCAGTCTTCTTATATTTCCACAATGTCAGAGAATTCAATGTTTATCCTTGGTATCCAGTCTAAATTATTGCATGTAGTTTAAGGCCAATGAAGTCAGAGGTAAAACATATTGGCTACGTCTACACTGGCATGATTTTCCAGAAATGCTTTTAACAGAAAAGTTTTCCATTAAAAGCATTTTCGGAAAAGCGTGTCTAGATTGGCAGGACGCTTTTCCGCAAAAGCACTTTTTGCGGAAAAGCGTCCGTGACCAATCTAAATGCACTTTTCTGCAAAAAAGCTCCGATCGCCATTTTCGTGATCGAGGCTTTTTTGCGGAAAACAAATCTCTGCTGTCTACACTGGCCCTTTTGCGCAAAAGTTTTTCGGAAAAAGACTTTTGCCCAAACGGGAGCAGCATAGTATTTCCGCAAAAGCACTGACAATCTTATATGAGATGGTCAGTGCTCTTGCGGAAATTCAAGCGGCCAGTGTAGACAGCTGGCAAGTTTTTCCGCAAAAGCAGATGATTTTGCGGAAAAACTGGCCAGTCTAGACACAGCCATTGGCTATGTCTACACTGCTGGGTTGTTGTGCCAGAAGTATGCAAATGAGGCTAAGTGTGGAATATCGCCATGCCTCATTTGCATACCTAATGAGCCGCCATTTTGCAGAAAAGGCTCTTGCGCTAGAAGGAGCTGTCTACACTACCCCTTCTTGCGCAAGAAAAACCCTCTTGCACAATGCCATTATTCCTAATCAGCATAGCAGAATTGTGCAAAAGGGTTTTTCTTGCACAAGAAGGGGCAGTGTAGACAGCTCCTTCTGGGGCAAGAGCTTCTTCCGCAAAAATGGTAGCTCATTAGATATGCAAATGAGGCTCCGCAAAATTCCACGCTTAGCCTCATTTGCATACTTCTGGCGCAACAACCCACCAGTGTAGACATAGCCAATATTGAGTTTATTGGGAGCAGAACTGAGTGCTTACTTCTTGGTTCCCCTGTTACAAAACAGGTAATTTTCTAGTTTCAATGTGTATATGCGAGGAGGAAGATATTTTACTGACAAGTAATTATGCTTTCCATTCTTGCTTTAACCTTTCACCATTCATGTGAGAGCATCATAGCACTTATAAATAGTATATATACCTACATCTCTTAATTGACTAGTCTCTATGCACATTTTCTTTCTTCCTGTCAGTGATGTCATCCTTGTTTCTCCATTTGTTCATCTTTCCCACAAATGTCTCTTCACTTATTTTCATAAATGGATTTATCCAAACTGCTACTTCCTCCTCATTTAAATTTCCTTTCTCCCCCAAAACAGTACTTCTGCTACTTCTGTGTCTGTCAAGAATATTCACTCTTATTTTGGTTCCTCAATAAATATGAAATTAACTGAGTGAAAAAATGTACACATGCCAAACTTCAACTTCTTTGCTACTGCATGACTTTAACCCAGGGCTGGGTAAGAGGCAAGCCTGGGGCCAGATCCCCCTTCCTAACACTTTGATCCATACTGCATCTGGCCGCTTTCTATTTATATCCTGCTGCCTGTGCTACTCAATTTCCACGCAGTTGCTCAGGCAGCAGGATCCAATTTAAATGGCTCATGACTCTCAGTCACAGTGCTACTCTAACAAGGGTAGAGCCACAGGCCTTTTAAATAGCCACAGCAACCCCAGGCAGCTCCCACACAGTATGGTAATGATGGGGCGGGAGCTGGTAGCCCTTTGCTGGTAGCCCTTTGTTTTAATTCAAAGCCTCTGGCCCCAGACAACTCTGAGGGGAGGCTAGTCATCAGTCCCGCCACTTCCATTCCAGGCCCTGCCCCTTTCAGGGGTGGAACTATCCCATGACCATTTAGCAAAATTCATTGAGTGCTCCCCCCCCATACAAAAATTATTGTCCACCCCTGCTTTAATTCGTGTCCTGCTCCATCAGGCTGAGTCTACTGTGAATGGATAAATGCTGGCATTTATCATAATTATGTTTCAGAGTAACAATGAAGTTTAAAAAAGAAGCATCCTTATCATATATCCAAGTTTTGTAGGGACAGAGACTATAAATATGGCAATACTATATAGTATTGGAATCCCACAAATGCAGAGAATGAAAAATCTCCCCTTTTCGAGGAGTAATGGTAGTTCGAACTAGGAAGCCTAGTTCCAACTACCTAGTTCGTGCCGCGTGTAGCCGTGCGGCACGGGGTTCGAACGAGCAGGGATTTAAAAATGGCGGCGCCCCGCTTATGCAAATGAAGCCCAGGAAATTCAAATCCCGGGCTTCATTTGCAATTGCGGTATGCCTACATTACCCCGCTAGTTCAAATTAGCGGGGTAGTTTAGACATACCCAGGGTTAGGTGTGTCTGCCCCAATCTTTTCATTGATTTTTGTAAGTATTTGTTCTGATGGACTTTGGTTCAATCAGCATCTGGGGCTAGGGAGTCTTTCATGATTCAGACAGGCTGGATACTGCAGCCTGATTCTCTAGGAACCCAGAGCTGATAGATAACAATTCTGCACATTTATGAATCTGTGGAAATAAAATAGTATGAAGTAAGTCATGGCCATTATGCCAAAGGCTTGAATAGGGGCCATGATGAAGCTGCTGCACCATTCACAGGGTAACAACTAGTGCTTCTAGTACCGTTCTTTGCATACAGGGGTCAAAACACATTGTTCTATCTCAGGAAGGCAAACCCACTCTTTGGGCTAGTGCGAATAAGGTCATGACCTTGCACTTTCACTGTTCTTCTCTGCCCATTTTTTCAGAGCTCTTTTCCCCACTGATGAGAGGTCTAGGGACCTGGAGGCTCTTGCAAAGTCATGCAAAGGAGCATGGAGGCTTTTTGCACATCCCTCCATGGCTGCACATGGGTCTTCTCATGATTGGGTCCTTTATCACCCTTGCACTATTCCTTATTTTTATTGCGTGTTTTTGCTTGATAATTACATTTTACAATAATCTTAGTTTATCAGAACACATGGAAGACCTCAGATATTTTAATGATACATCAGAATAGATAGCAAGTAATTCACGACTATTTTTTGGCTTTCAAACTGTTTGTTAAACTGTACATCATGGTATTTCTTCTCTGAGTCTATCATGTAACTGGCACTCTCTATTCTGGTCAAAGGTTTTAAAATGTTTATTAAAAGGAATGTCTTTAAAAAATCATATAGCAAATAATGCTGCAACTCCACAAAATGGGAAAAAGCATGTCTGTCATGTCTGTTTATATAATGTACAACAAGATTTCATAAATTACTCTAAGAAGTCATTTTTCTGTAGTGCTAAGTAGAGCCCTATGCAAGACTGTTTTTAATACTGCTCTCATCCCACCCTGCAATGCACATTCCCACTATTATGGAAGCACGTCCTCTGGGATCCACAGGATCCCCATCCCAATGTAGGGTTCTGCACAAGGCCCTATGGCTTACTCTCCTATTGCAAAACATAGTTGTCAGGAAGATCCATATAAGTGGAATGAACAAACTGTTAGCTTTTAATTCAGTGGTGCAGGACATTGTCCAAAAAAGGAATGGTAAAAATATGTTGATAGTTTACAAGCACCTTTGCATTAAAAATAATTAAAATTGAAGAGTGATTTGATGACAGAACAACAAGGAGAGAATCAGAAGCAAGGGAACTATTCATACCGCTGAAAGTAGTAAGTGCCAAACTGGCAAGCAGCCAAAGTGCCTACTAGGCAGGGATCAAAGACACATATGGTGAGCCTCAAACAACAAATAAGCTATAGAATTTTGGCAAGCATTACAGGAGTAATGTACTCCAGGCTTAACAAAGAAGACAATGACTAAACAGAAAACAACTGTGCTACCAATAGTGGATAATACACAAGGGGAAACAAAGCTTTCATCATCTGTTTTATTGGCAAAAAAAAATGGATGTCTTCTCACATATGGTAAGTCTGGATGTTCTGAAAGTATGTCAAGTGTAACAACACGTTTTAAAAGAGTCTAAAAAGTTGTGACAGCAAATCAGAGTTCCATTAACAGCAGCATCAATCACCATTTGGAGAGTTAGTAATAGATCTACCTTGCCAAAATAAGACTCCATCCCAGGTGAGAGACTCCTGACATTCAAAGCAGACAAAAATCAGCAGAAAAATCCAAATTACATTTCCCCAGATCCTGGATTCTATACTTTCAGTCAGATAGCTATTTCTGCAACTAGATCACAGTGTAAAATGTAAGAAATATGAAATGTCATTTAAATAATAATTTAATCTGCAGCTCTAGTGCATTTTATTTTGCAAAAATAATGCAAACGTTTCCATATTTTTCTAGTACAAGCTGTTGGTACACTTACCAAATATGACTATTTTTCTAGGCTTTACCTACACTTACTTTAAAGCACAGCTATGGTGGTGCTTCAGACTGAAAGTGGCCATGGCATGAGCCCTTAGAGAGCTCTCCCACAGCTCTGTGAAAACCACCTCTGCAAGGGAAGTAGCTAACAGCACGAGGAGCATGGCTCCCTGTGCTGTAGTCTGGATCACACTGGCACTTTACAGTGCTGTAACTTGCTATGTTGGAGGGTGTTTTTTCACACTCCTGAGCCAGAAAGATAAAGCACTGTAAAGTGCCAGTGTAGACTTGGCCGTATTTCACAATCTCAAAAGTTAGTCCATCTCTATACATTACAAATAAAATAATCATATAGAAAAGCAGTTTTACATTTGTAAGGGTAATATCCTTACAATCCTCTGGATGGTCTTATGGGTACCAAAGCTGTGGAACTACATATGAGTAACAAAGAAGACAGAGAAGTTGTGGTGGGAAGCATTTGCTTAGGCATTTTTTTCTATTTGGGACATTTATATAACTTACATTAATGTTAATGAACCAAATTCATCCCTTGTCTGATTTTACCTTAGAATGTGTACTCTTTAGGTCACTGATCATGTCTACTTCTATCTAGCACACATTGTGAATAGGGTTGCCAGGTGTCTGGTATTCTACCGGACAGTCCAGTATTTGCGCTCTTTGTCCAGTAAAAAAAAAATCAGAGAATACCGGACATTTGCAATGTCCGGTATTCTCTGATTTTTCCGGCTGTGCACTGGACAGAAACCTGGCGTGGGCGGGGGGAACAGCTGGAAGGCAGGGCCACGATTGGTGCTAGGAGCCTGTGATTGCGCAGAAGCTTGGCAGGGGCGGGGGGAGTGGCTGGGACTCACAGGCTCCCAGCGCCAATCATGGCCCTGTATCCCAGGAGGGCTTATCCTGCGTTCCTTTTTTTTTTCTTGACCAAAAAATACCGCGTCTGGTATTTTTTAGGAGACTATCTGGCAACCCTAACTGTGAATGATGTCTTAGTCATAGGTGCTACTATAATTCTCATGATGATTCTCCATTTTGAGGCAAATATGCTATCCACCCCTCTCACAGACTTTACATTGGTCTTTGTTTTACTAAGGGTATGTCTACACTACAAAGTTAATTCGAACTAGCAGATGTTAGTTCGAATTAACTTTAATAGGTGCTACACATACAAACTGCTAGTTCGAACTTAATTCGAACTAGTGGAGCACTTAATTCGAACTAGGTATACCTCATTCTATGAGGACTAACGCCTAGTTCGCATTAAGTAATTCGAATTAACAGCTGTGTAGCCACTTAATTCGAACTAGTGGAAGGCTAGCCCTCCCCAGCTTTCCCTGGTGGCCACTCTTGGCACCACCAGGGAAACTCTTCTCCCCCCCTCCCGGCCCCGGAGCCCTTAACGGAGCCCTTAGGCTACGGTGCCCGTGCCAGGTGCAAGCCTGCCAGCACCCAGCCAGCAGACCCTGCACCTGGCACGGCACGAGCCAGCCACCTGCTGCCACCCAGCCCTCCGCCTCTTCCCGGGACCAGGCTGGCGGCTCCCAGGAGCCTGCCCAGGGCCACAAGATGCGGGCGCCCACCTGGTCTAGAGCGGACATCGTGGACCTCATCCATGACCTCTGCATTAGGCACAGGAAAGTGGCTGTGTAGGGCAGGATAGCTGCCAGCCTGGCCACCCAGAAGCAGGTTTGCATGAAAATCAAGGTGGTCCAGTGAAACCCCCCGACCCTGAGCCCTGAGCTTAGAACATAAAAACATAAGAACAGCCGTACTAGGTCAGACCAAAGGTCCATCTAGCCTAGTAGCCTGTCTGTCGACAGCGTCCAACACCAGCTACCCCGGAGGGGATGGATCGAAGACAATGACCAAGCCATTTGTCCCATGCCATCCATCTCCAGCCTTTCACAAACAGAGGCCAGGGACACCATTTCTACCCCCTGGCTAATAGCAGTCCATGGACCCAACCTACATGAATTTATCTAACTTCTCTTTAAACTCTGTTCTAGTTCTAGCCTTCACAGCCTCCTGCAGCAAGGAGTTCCACAGGTTGACTCTTTGCTTTGGTAAGAAGAACTTTCTGTTATTAGTTTGAAGCCTGCTACCCATTCATTTCATTTGGTGGCCTCTAGTCCTTCTATTATGGGAACTAATGAAGAACTTTTCTTTATTCACCCTCTCTACACCACTCATGCTTTTATAGACTCTATCATATCCCCCCTCACTCTCCTCTTTTCTAAGCTGAAAACTCCCAGGCTCTTTAGCTTCTCTTCATATGGGACCTGTTCCAAACCCCTGATCATTTTAGTTGCCCTCCCCTATCCCACTCTCTCTCTTCCCCTCTCCCACCTCCTTTTCCCAGTCTCCCTGAGTTTTGTTCAATAAAGAGAGTTTCTATTTTTGAACACACGTGTCCTTTATTTTGTACATTAGGAAGACGGGCTAGGGAGGGATAAGTGGAAGGAGGTGAGGGAGGAATGGGGTACAAGCCCCCGATGGGGAGGACTGGGGTGGCTCTGCCGGCTCCTTGGGGTGGAAGCTCTCCTGCAGCCCCCCGATTGACCCCTTCCCACCCCCCGGATAGCAGCCTGCGGCAAGTGCAGCCGGGCTGATGGCCGAGTGCTGTGATGTACCGAGTGTGCGCATTCAGGGCACTCCAAGCCAGGACTGCTTTGCTGTCCCTCATCAAGTTAGACAAGCGAGCGGGGAACCCCTGAGAACTGTCTTTCCGGGGTGGGGGTCGGGTCCCTTTAAGCACGGCCCTCGGCTAGCCTGAGACAGCAGCTCCACACTCTAAGTCCTAATCTGATGCCCTGCCAGCACTGCTTCCGGCCATCCTTAACCTTGGTGTAGGGTCCACTCAATGTGGACATGCTAGTTCAAATTAGCAAAATGCAGACCAGGGGGACGGGGGGGGGGGGCAAAGCAGAGCCAAGCAGAGCCAAGCCGCGGAGCGCGCGATCAGCTGACAGCCCAGATGCTCTGGGCTGTCAGCTGGCCGGGCGCTCCACGGCTTGGCTTTGCTTTGCCCCCCCCCTTCCCCTGGTCTGCAGACTAGGGGGACGGGGGGGGGGCAAAGCAGAGCCAAGCCTCGGAGCACGTGGGCAGCGGACAGCCCTGTCCGCTGCCCACGTGTTCCGCCACTTTGCTTCCTCTCCCTGGTCTGCTGGAGACCAGGGAGAGGAACCCCGTTCGTAACTGCGGATCCGACATAAGTCGGATCCGCGTATCTCGGGGACTGCCTGTACTATGAGACAAAATGACTTCTGAACAGCTCCAGAATAGAGGGAGCATTAAAGCAATCTTTGTTCCCCCATTCTCATTCCACTCTGAAAACAGATGTGGTTGGACTAACAGAATTCAGCTCATTATGTCAGCTGCCTTTGTCCAAGAAAAAAAGAGCACTACTTTCACTCTTCCCCTGGTTTCTGTTTGTCTTGAATAGACAAGGAAGTTCTCAAACCACTGCAGTTGGTAAGCCTGTTGTCAGTGTCAGAGGAAGGGCTAAGTCTGAATCAGCCAGATGGGTTCTCAGAAGTGGGGCAAGGCTATCAATGGCACAATGTGCAGACAGTTACACTAGCTCCCAGTGTCAGTTTCTAGTGTTGTTAGTAAAAGATAGATTAGATAGGAACAGTCTGACAAGAAACATGTTTGTTTAAAAGGTTAAAAAAAGTTATCAGGTTTTTCTGTTATGGTGAAAGACACCAATGCTGTGAGTGACTGATTTTTAAACACTCAGGATGATATTTTCACTGCCCTCAACAAGTTGCTAAAAAGATTGAGTAGAATGGATATGGGTAGCGCAGTGATCCTGCATATGATGGGCTGATGCCTCACTCACCTGTCAAGATCAAATGGTCCTAATGCAGCTGCTTTGGGTTAGCTAGATTCCTGTGTCCAGAGGCGGAGGAAAAACAAGGAACATTGTATTTAATTTGTGAGATTCCAGAAGACTCCAAGGGATAGAGGCCCAAGACAGCTGCTTGTTGGTGATAGTGTAGTGATGATTTAGCTGAGGAGTTTGCAGGCAGAAGTTGATTATGAACAGTTGGTAATCACATTTTTTCATTGTCCACATTTTGTAAATACACAAGTTACACTAACAAAATACCCAGAGACTGAATCACCAATTTCTCCTCAATTAGAAATGGATTTGGGGGCCTGAAATTTACAACCACTTCAAGGGGAAACACTAGAAATGTTTCTAACAATTGTGCTGTTTAAAACAACACATAAAAACATTTTTTCTTTCTAACAAAACTGTATCAATTTAAATATTTTCTGCCAATGTTGAAGTGAAAATTAATTATTAGCCCTATGGTCATCAAATTCTTTTAAAAAAAAATAAAATTGCAACTTGTGTGCACACCAACTATTTCAGGGCCATCTTAATGAAGATTGTGGTTTAACTTACTTTTTTTGGATGCATGGTAAACATGACAGGACACCCGATTGACACCCTCCAGCCCCAAGCAGAAGCACGTCACCATCGCACTCTGGAAGCTCACCATGCTGAATAGCTACTGCTCAGTTGGGAACCAGTTCATCATGGGGAATTTGGGGCCATGCTCCTGCAGGTAGCCAAGGCCATCAACTACATGCTGCTACAGAGGGTCATCACTCTAGGGAACGTGGATAGCAATGTGCATGGTTTCGGTTCCATGAGCTTCCCCAACTGCAGTGGGGGACATAAATGGCACACACATCCTCATCCTGGCCCTCAACCACCGTACCTTGGACTTTATCAACAGGAAGGGGTACTTCTCCATGGTGCTGCAGGCCTTCATGGATCACAAGGGATGCTTCACCAACATCAGTGCCAAATGGTTGGGAAAGGCGCACAACTCCCACATCTTCCAGTACTCCTGCTTGTTCCAAAAGATGCACACTGATGCTTTTTTTCCATGACTGTACCATTGGGGATGTGGACATGCCCCTCTGCATCCTGGATGACACAGCCTATCTCTAGCTCCCCTGACTCATGAAGCCCTACATGGGCAGCCTAGACCTCATCAAGGTGCAGTTCAACATCAGGCTGAGTAGGTGCCGCATGATCATTGAATGTTTGTTCGACTGTTTATAGGGGAGGTTCAGGAATCTCCTCACCCTCCTGCAACTCAGCAATTGCAGCATCCCCTTCATAGTGGTGGCCTGCTGTGTGCTCTACAACCTTTGCAAAAGAAAGGGGAGCTTTTTCTGCCCAGGGGGCAAAGGGTGGCACTGAGACTGAACATCTGGCCAGGGAATTTGAGAAGCTGGATACCACTGCCATCAGGAGAGGATGCCAAGGGGCTGTGCTCATCAAAGAGGCCTTGAGGGAAAGTTTCATGCAAGGCCAGTTGTGAGACTCTCCCCTATACCTCTCCACAAGGGGCCCCTGCATTCCCACTGTGTGCCTTCGATCCCCCACCCCTGCTTTCCTCCCTCCCCTACTCTCCTATACAGCAAGCAATAAAGCCATGTTTGTTGAAAAAATAGGACTTTTTATTGGGGAGTACATAAACAGGGACTGGAGAAAGAACTAGGAATGGGAGGGGGTTCAGGGATGGGGCTGAGTGTGGCGCCTGTCTCCGGGTGGTCGGGAGGCTTCAGATGCCCTAGAGACTCCACTGCCACATGTTCTGGGGCCCCTGCAGCCCCAGGGGATGCTAAGAGGGGAAGCCATGGGATACGGGGGCGGGTATGGCTGGTGGCCCACTGCATGCACAATGCCATGCACTCCATCACCAAGGTGAGGGAGGAGAACATGGCATCATGCTGGCATGCCAGCTGGCCCCAGGTGGCCTTCCTCTTCTTCCACTCAGCCCAGCACTCCTCCTGGTCAGTGGTCCACTCCTAGCACTTGTCCTCAAGTCTTTGCATGGGAGACTGCAGGCAGGCCATCTGCTTCTGCATGAGGTCCTGATGGGTGTTTTTCTGTCTGCAAATCCCACAGAGTCAGGAAGGTGGCATGGAAAATGGAGGATGCACCAAGCTTACAGCTGTCCCAGCCGTGAAGAAAAGTTAAAAGGGCAGTCATCCCAGGAGACACTGTGTATGAAGCCTAGCCCTAATCCCTGTGCCATCACCAAAGGTCTCAGTTCAGGCAATGGTGATGTGCTTTGAACAAGACCGTATGTTGCCTAGACAGTGGGTACTTTCCAGCAGGGGCACAGATGTTCCAGGGGAGCATCACAACACTCACAGCCCAGGGATAAGCAGGCATGGGAAGGTGCCAGCTAAGCCAGGAGCCTACAGGTGAGAGAGGGGGACGGGGCAGCTCAGCTTCCTTCTGTGTCCCACACATCGGGTCCAGCACTGCTGGTGTCCTGCAGAGAGAAAACTTCTATCCCTGCCTGCTTGATGTTGAAGGGTTGGGACAGGTGTGCGAGAGCAACAGACACCACTCACCAGAGAGTGCTACTGCGTTCCCCTCTGCTTCCCCAGCAGGTTCCCCAGCAGGTTCTAATGCACAAGATCAGTCTCCTCCACATTGTCACACTTAACTGGGAGTGAATGCTGACTGTGGGCATGAGCTTCTGCCATGTGTGCCACTGCTGTGTAGTTCCATTACCCCAGCCTCCTTAGTGGTGGCTTGTCATGGAAGGTGTCCCACCTCGGAGGCCGGAGTAAATCAGGTCTCTCCGGGAACCTTGTGAGAAGGATCAAGGAGTTCCTGTGTGAGTGTCATAGAGCTGAGTGCTCTGTACTGGCGCTGCATGTGCACACACATGAACAGACTATTGTGTGACCCCAGGCTGAGTAGACTGAGAGAGGAGCATGTAGCCCCTTGCAGCCCATTGCCTGCTCCCCATGTGTTAGGGAAAGTTATAGAATTCACCAGACGTGCCTTCCCCAGGTTCCTCCAAAACCAAGGAGATATCCTGGGAGGGGTGGACCAGCTCCAGAGTGAGGGTCAGCTCCTGGCTGGTGAGCATAGTCACCTGCTGGCCACCTCCTCCTCCTCATTATCATCATCCTCTGTTGTTCTGCCCTCCTGCAGACTGATGCCAGGTGTGTCCTAGCCAGACTTGATGGTGGGGGGGAGTGACTGGCCCCCCTCCCAGAATGGCATCAGCTGGTCATAGTACCAACAGGTATGTGATGCCACTTTGGAGTGTCCACTCTCCTCCCTGGCCTTATGGTAGGCCTGAACTTAATCTTCACCTGGCATTGTTCCAGGGTCTGGTTGTGCACTATGTCAGCCAAGCTGTTGGCAATTCGGCCATAGATTTTGTTTTTCCTTTTCCAGGTGCAGAGATCCTGGAGGTTAGTCTCTTCCCCCCATACCTCAATGAGGTCCAGGATCTCTGCACCAGTCCAGGATGGAGCTCTCCTGCATCTCTGGGCAGTGGCAGTTGTGGGAGCAGCAGGAGTGCTGGTAGCTGTGGGAGGGTCCGAAGGAGCATTGGGGTCAGTTATGTCTGCCTTGGATGGTGGTGTCTTGCACAGGGCTTTCAAAACTGGCCACATTTGAGAAGCCCTTCTTCTGCTCCCAGGACTTTTAAGCTCTGCAAGAGGAGAGGAGCAAAGGAGATGCCAGATGTGGCCAGAGCAGTCAGAGCTGCAGCTGTGAGAGGCCTCCAGAGGTCAATTATTTTGAAATTGCAGCACTAGAGAATCCACACTACTGTTATTTCAAAATCAGCATTATTCCTCGAAGACAAAAGAAACACAGATTTCAAAATAAGTGGCCAGTTATTTCAAAATAATGGGCTTGGTGCTGTGAATTCTCTGCTTATAAACTCTACCTAAGGGGGGTTATTTTAAAATAAGACCCTAGTGTAGACCAGGGCTAAGGAAAAGAGGATGAAGAGAAACTCAGCGGACAGCAGGAGGGTCACGGCATCAATACAATTGCTTTTACAGATTATATGTTCATTGCCAAAGCTTACAAACTTTACGGATTTTGTGATTTAAAAAAATCTTTGATTCAGAAATAACACATTACACTGAAGGACTTGATCCCACAGGCCACTAATTTTTTTCAGTTTAATAGGACTGAGGCTCTGGGTAAGACTCAGGCTCTGGGTATGAAAAGAACAAAGGAGGGAAAGATTAGACACAGACTCTATGACAGGAGTAGAGTTAAGGTTGTTTGTCAGCAGCTAGGCGTTCCCATTGAGAAAATTGGTAGCCACTAGTTCAATTGAGCACATTTCCAAAACTGTATATAAATGTGAGTATTTTTATATTTTTTGATTGTTTGGTTTTATTTTCTGTTTAATCTTAGTTCTGATTTTCCTATCTTTCTAATGCCTTATTAAATACAGCAGTATTTTAATATTATTGGATTTTTTTACATCCTTAAGTTACTGTTATATTCTCTACCTTTTACCGCCACTTTAATTGTTTTGCTTGACAATGGTAACAACATTAGTGAACAAGAAGATGCTTTTTCTTTAGTGCTGGTCTCATCAGTTAATAGAGGAATCTTATGTCCCTGGGAGCTAAACTTTGTATTAAAAATAACTCACTTGCCAAGGTAGCTTCTCTGTGTTTAAAAGAACTGCTGGAAATTCTTCCATTTAGTGCATAGCATTTTGCCAGAACAATGGGTAATTAAAAATGCATGCTCAAAAATAACTGAATACAATTGTTAACTTAACAACATGGCAAAAACATTTAAACAAAATTCATCAAATTGGAATAATGTGTGATGTGAAATAAAAGCAAATGTCAAATGTACCATTATGTAAAGTGATATGAGAACAACAAGTACATGTGTATATCATTTATTTCTTCCATTTCTGTTTGGACTTAAGTTCAGAGGCAGGTTGCAGTTTTCAACTGTATGCTATGAACTATGATCTTCTTTGTTAGCGTGTGTAAGTTAGGGCAAAAGATTGTGGTTTTTGGCTTCAGTAGAAAATAATGTACAATGTCAATGCAGACAACAATTCTTCCGTAAAGTATCATTTAGGAAATATTGTAACCATCTTCTAGGTTTTTTGAAGCTGCCCATGATGGCCCATGGAAGCTTCCCATGGTGCTTCACAGGGAGCATGTGAGACATCTCTATGAGGTAAAAGGAAGAAATTGTGTAATGGTGAATTTTATTTATTAAACATTTTATTTATTACATTTTCTTAATAGGCTACTGAGACAAAACTTTAAAACTCTATGTGAATTTGTTATATAAAATATGGTAGTTAATTAATGTCAAGACGTACCAATGAGAACACAGATTCTCAGAGACTCAAATATGGAATCCTCATTCCCAATCATTGTGTAGCATAGGTTCAGTTGCCCAGCAACTGTCCAGTGTAACTGAGCTCAAAACTTGCAGAGAGGGTATGCAATTGCATAAATCACTCTCTATGGCTGTGTCTAGACCGCATTCCTTTTCCGTAAAAGGGATGCAAATTAGACACATCACAATTGCAAATGAAGCGGGGATTTGCATAAACATGGCTGCCGCTTTTTTCCGGATCGGAGCTTTGCCGGAAAAAAGCGCCAGTCTAGACGCGGTTCTTTCGGAAAATAAAGCCTTTTCCAAAAGATCCCTTATTCCTCTTAAAATATTGTCATCAGTAGCAGCAAAATACAAAACTTTATTTTAAGAGGAATAAGGGATCTTTCGGAAAAGGCTTTATTTTCCGAAAGATCCGCGTCTAGACTGGCGCTTTTTTCCGGCAAAACTCCGAGCCGGAAAAAAGCGGCAGCCATATTTATGCAAATGAAGCGGGGGGGATTTAAATCCCCGCTTCATTTGCAATTGCGATGTGTCTAATTTGCATCCCTTTTACGGAAAAGGAATTCGGTCTAGACACAGCCCACCTGTATAGAACAGTGACATATTAAAGATGGCTAGAGACAGGTAGGCTGTGTCTACATTGGCACCCTTTTCCGTAAAAGGGATGCTAATGAGACACTTCAGAATTGCAAATGCCGCGGGGGATTTAAATATCCCCCGCGGCATTTGCATGAACATGGCTGCCGCTTTTTTCCGGCTCGGGATTTTGCCGGAGAAAAGCGCCAGTCTAGATGGGATCTTGCGGAAAATAAACCCTTTTCCAGGTTGAAAGTAGGAATAAGGGATCTTCCGGAAAAGGGTTTATTTTCCGTTAGATCCCGTCTAGATTGGCGCTTTTCTCCGGCAAAACCCCGAGCCGGAAAAAAGCAGCAGCCATGTTCATGCAAATGCCGCGAGGGATATTTAAATCCCCCGTGGCATTTGCAATTCCGAAGTGTCTCATTAGCATCCCTTTTACAGAAAAGGGTGCCAATGTAGACACAGCCGTAGTGTTAAGAAAAAACACACTAACTATCTGTGATGAGAAGCAAAATGATGAAGTTTTTCTTGCAAATACCAGAGCACTTGCTGAAATTGCTGGTGAAATGACTAGTCACTTAACAATGCAGACTTCAGTTTGGAAAGCACAGTGTTGGCACCAGAGACAAAACAAGATCTATGTCAAAGAGATATAAATATGACACAAGGTACACTGAAATGAGATGTACTTAGACTGGAGACAGCTAATGCCAAGCAAGAAAGTTTTGTATTTTGCTGCTACTGATGACAATATTAAGGCTCCAGAAGCATCACACTGAAGGTATGTCTAACTGAAGTTATTCCGAAATAACAAAGAGTGTGTCTACACTGCAAACCATTTTGAAATAATGGTGAGCTGGAGGACTTCTATGTGACTCCTGTAACTTTCATTTTACGAGGAGTAAGGGAAGTCGGAGGAAGAGTGTTCTTCCTTCAACTTCCTTGTGGGTAGATAGTGCCAACAGCCCATTAAGCTATTTCAACTTAAGCTACGCAGTTGATGTAGCTGAAGTTGCATAGCTTCATTTGACTTTAGCCCTGCTGTGTAGACATACCCTTAATGAGTTAGGGTACCTCTACACTTGCTCCCTATCTCGATATAGGGATGAAAATGTAGTGTACAGAAATTGCTAATGAAGCACAGGATTTAAATATCCCATGCTTAATTAGCATAATCACATCCGGGCACCATTTTGAAATCGCGTTATTGAGAAATAAAATGACCTGTGTAGCAGCATTATTTCGAGAGAAAACCAACTGAGGACATTGTATGAGGACATTGTATGAGGAGTAACAGTTATTTCGAGAGAATGGTTTTCTCTTGAAATAATGCTGCTACTCAGGGCTTTGTATTTCACAATAATGCAATTTCAAAATGGCACCCGGACGCAAAGTGTAGACATACTCTTACAGAGTTGTGAAGTCAGGAAAACCTTCCACCATAGCAAAAGAACTAATTCTCCCTGCAGCTACAGACAAGGTAAGCACTATGCTTGAAGAGAAGGTGCAAAAATTAATTCAGTTGTTCCCATTGTCAAACAACATAATGTCATCTCAAACTGATGACATGACTAATGATGTCCTCATTCAATTAGTGAACCATGTCACCTGGCCAGTACTTTGCTCTGCAGGTATATGATTCCACATATATGTCAGGCTGAGCTCCCCTTCTGGTGTACATGTGGTACATTTATGAAGCTGCAATATAGTAACATATATTATTTTGCCAGCTTCTACCTTTCAGTACAATATCTGAGGAGCCGTCCTGGTTCCTTAGTGGCATCATAAATGAATATATTATCTGGTCACAATGTACTGACATCTGCAAAACTCCATATGGAGCAAAACTCCATAGGCAAAATGGAGTAGTGACATGTTTCAGAGCAGTCACTCGCAGTGTGATGTGGGGACAATGCAGAATGCATAGGAAATACTTGCTGCCAAAAGCATGCCTACCATCTTGAAGGAGGTGCTGGACAGTGTGTGAAGATGGTAAACTTTATAAAAGCTTGACCCTTGAATTTCAGAATCTTTTCCACTCTGTGTAATGAGATGGGAAGTGAGCACATCAATCTATTGCTCCATGTAGAGGATCGATGGCTGTCACAGGCAAGATTTTGGTATATTTCTTTGAGCTTCACTACAAGGTATTCTATAAAGACCACTCATTCCCACTCTTTCCCTGTCTACATGACATTGCCTGGCTCTCCTGGCCAGGCTACTTTTCAGCTATATTCTCTAACCTGAATGAACATAAGATGAAGAACATGAGAATGGCCATACTGGATCAGATCAAAGGTTCATCTAGCCTAGAATCCTGTCTTCAGAAGGTGGCCAATGCTGGATGCCCCAAAAGGAGTGAAAAAGAACAAGTAATCATCAAGTGATCCCTCTCCTGTTACCCATTTCCAGCCTCTATCAAAGAGAAGCTAGGGACACCATTCCTACCCATCCTGGCTATGAATTTATCTAGTTCTTTTTTGAACCCCATTAAAGTCTTGATTTTCACAACATTCTCTGGCAGGGAGTTCCACAGGTTGACTGTGCACTGCATGAAGAAATACTTCCTTTCGTTCATTTTAAACCTGCTAACTTATTAATTTTATTTACAGGTCACTACTTCTTATTTTATGGGTACAAGCAAATAACCTGTCCTTATTCATTTCCTTATTCTCCTTTTCATGATTTTATAGATATCTATCATATCCTCCCTTAGTTTTCTCTTTTCTAAGATTAAATTTCCCAGACTTTTTAATCTCTATTCATCTGGTACTCATTCCAAACCCTAATAATTTTTGTTGCCTTTTTCTGAATCTTTTCAAATGCCAAGATATCTTTTTTGAAATGAGGCGACTACATCTGTGCACAGTATTCAAGATGTGGGCGTACTGTGGATGTATAGAGACAATAAGATATTTTCACTCTCATTCTGTATCCCTTTTTAAATGATTCCTTACATTCTGTTTGCTTTTTTAACTGCTACTACACATTGAGTAAATGTTTCCAGAAAACTATCCACAATGACTGCAAGATCTCACTCTTGAGTGACAATAGCTAAATTAGTCCATAATTTTGTACATATAATTGGGAATATTTTTTCCAATGTGCATTACTTTGTATTTATCAACATTAAATTAATTTGCCATTTTGTTGCCCAATCACCTAGTTCTATGAGATCCTTTTGAAGTGCATCACAGCCTGCTTTGCTCTTAACTATCTTGAGAAGTTTGGTATCATCTTCCAGTTTTGCCACTTCACTGTTTAGTCCTTTCTCCAAATCATTTATAAATATGTTGAATAGGACCTTTGGGCGACACCACTAGTTACCTCTCTCTATTCTAAATATTGACAATTTATTCCTACCCTTTGTTTCCTATCTTTTAACCAGTTATCAGTCCACAAGAGGACCTCCCCTCTTATGTCATGGCAACTTACTTTACTTAAGAGCATTTGGTGAAGGACCTTGTCAAAGGCTTTCTGGAAATCTAAATCCACTGTCCCGCCACTTGTCCACATGTTTGTTGACCCCCTCAAAGAACTCTAGTGGATTAGTAAAGTATGATTTCCCTTTGCAGAAACCATGCTGACTTTTCCCCAATAAGGTTTTGATGCCATTTCTATAATTTACTGATAGAAAGTGGATTTTCATCACTCTGTGGAAATAAGTCAAAGTCTACAGATGACAGAATGAAGAGCAATGGTCTCAAGTGGCAGTAGGGGAGGTCTAGATTGTATATTAGTAAAAACTATTCCATGAGCAGAGTGGTGAAGCTTTGGAATGTATTACCTAGGGAGGTGGTAGAATTTCCATCCTTACAGATTTAAAGTCTGGCTTGACAAATCGCTGGCTGGGATAATTTAGTTGGGGTTAGTCCTGCTTCGAGCAGGGAGTTGTACTATATGCCTTCCTGAGGTCCCTCCCAATCCTAATCTTCTATGATTCTATGGTGTAGAAAACAACTTATAAACTATCGGCTGTATCGCCAAACATTATGCGCCTGTGCTTGAACAAACAACCTCATTCATTACATTAATTGTGAATAGTGCTATTAAACCATTGTTTAATTTGGTCAAAAGTAAGTGTATATTAAAGCTAAACCCATAAATGATGTACATAATTATTATAGTCCTATATATGATGAGTGTTTGTGTATTATAATTTGTAAATGTTGTACTATGCTTGGGCTTTAAAAAGGGCTAAAATGTAAAATCTGTACTCTAGTAGGGATACATGGGCAGCTGGTAGATCTGGAAGCGGGTGCGCAATAAGAAAAGTTTAGAAACCTCTAATGTATAGGGATTCCCTTTATAGCACAATAGTAGCAGCAGCACACTTAAAGAAAACACTGTTTTAAAAGTATGACTCTGTGTGCAGCTGTTTTCTATTTGACCATAACACACTATATTTTCATCACTAGACTGTAATCACATAGGAATCAATGTGTAATAGTTGATTACATATCTGTGATGATAGCCACCCATGAATGGAGCAAACTGTATTTAAAATAGAAACTTGACTGCAGCCTTCACTTGGAAAAATGAAAGTTAAATGAGCATCAGTAAAAAAAAACACCAATGTCATATTCCAAAAGAGGAAATTTGTTATTACTATATCCATGATAATCACAATGAATTCACAACATCAACCACTTCCTTCACATTGCGCCCCCGCAAATTAAAACAGAATTCTTATCCCAAGCCAGCTTTCTATACCATGAAAAGGAGTTTTTATTTTATAAGAAATATGCTGGGGTAAGGCATAGGCAGCATAGGCCCATGTCTGGGGCCCAAGTACATAGAATTGTGAAGACACCAGAAGACTGACTTTCATTTTCTTAAAAAAATAATTTTCTTCTCCTTATAGTTATAAGGACAAGCTTTGAAAGCATAACTGGAGTATAACTAATGTAGTAGAGAGTTGCAGAGAAACAATAGATATGAGAGGGATGAATGGCACTATGCATTTCAATTTGTGGCTAACCACAAGATACAATTTTCTGGGGATCCAGGATCTTAGCCCCAAATAGGTAACTATGGGTATGTCTACACTACAGCGCTAATTCGAACTAACTTAGTTAATTCGAACTAAGCTAATTCGAACTAACGCATTGAGACTAAAAAACTAGTTCAAATTAGCGTTTTGCTGATTCGAACTAGCATGTCCACATTAAGTGGACCCTGAACCGGGGTTAAGGATGGCCGGAAGCAGTGCCGGCAGGGCATCAGAGGAGAACTTAGAGTGTGGAGCTGCTGCCTCAGGCTAGCCGAGGGCTGTGCTTAAAGGGTCCCGACCCCCACCCCGGACAGACAGTTCTCAGGGGTTCCCCGCTTGCAAAGCAGTCATGGCTTGGAGTACCCTGTGTGCCCACACCGGGCACATCACAGCACTCGGCCATCAGCCCGGCTGCAATTGCCGCAGGCTGCCATCTGGGGAGAGCGGGCAATTGGGGGGCTGCAGGAGAGCTTCCACCCCCAGAAGCCCGCAGAGCCAGCCCAGTCCTCCCCATCAGGGGCTCGTACCCCATTCCTCCCTCACCTCCTTCCACTTACCCTTCCCTAGCCCCCCTTCCTAATGTACAAAATAAAGAAAACATGTGGTCAAAAATAGAATCTCTCTTTATTGAACAAAACTCGGGGAGATTGAGAAAAGGAGGTGGGAGAGGGGAGGGCAACTAAAATGATCAGAGGTTTGGAACAGGTCCCATATGAAGAGAAGCTAAAGAGACTGGGACTTTTCAGTTTAGAAAAGAGGATACTGAGGGGGGATAGGATAGAGGTCTATAAAAGCATGAGTGGGGTGGAGAGGGTGCATCAAGAAAAGTTCTTCATTAGTTCCCATAATAGAAGGACTAGAGGACACCAAAGGAAAGGAATGGGCAGCAGGCTTCAAACTAGTAACAGAAAGTTGTTCTTCACAAAGCAAAGAGTCAACCTGTGGAACTCCTTGCTGCAGGAGGCTGTGAAGGCTAGAACTACAACAGAGTTTAAAGAGAAGTGAGATAAAGTGATGGAGGTTGGGTCCATGGAGTGGTATTAGCCAGGGGGTAGGAGTTGTGTCCCTGCCCAAAGTTTGTGGAAGGCTGGAGAGGGATGGCACGAGACAAATGGCTTGGTCACTGTCGTCGGTCCATCCCCTGCAGGGTCCCTAGGATTGGCCACTGTCGGCAGACAGGCTACAGGGCTAGATGGACCTTTGGTCTGACCCAGTACGGCCATTGTAAGCTCAGGGCTCAGGGTCGGGGGTCTCAGTGGACTACCATGATTTTCATGCACACCTGCTCCTGGGTGGCCAGGCTGGCAGCTCTCCTGCCCTAGACGGCCACTTTCCTGTGCCTAGTGCGGAGGTCGTGGATGAGGTCCACGATATCCGCACTAGACCAGGCGGGTGCCCGCTGGGTGGCATCGGGTGGCTAGCTCGAGCTGTGCCAGGTGCAGGGTCTGCTAGCTGGGTGCTGGCAGGCTTGCACCTGGCACGGGCACCGTAGCCAGCCTGTGCCCCTTTAAGGGGTCCAGGGCCTGGAGGGGGGCATACGAGTTTCCCTGGTGTTGGCCAGAGTGGCCACCAGGGAAAGCTGGGGAGGGCTAGCCTCCCACTAGTTCGAATTAAGGGGCTACACATACGCGTCTGGGCTGTCAGCTGCAGACCAGGGGGACGGGGGGGCAAAGCAGAGCAAAGCCGCGGAGCACGCGGGCCGCGGACAGCCCAGACGCGTCTGGGCTGTCCGCTGCCCGCGTGTTCCGCCACTTTGCTCCCCGTCCCCCTGGTCTGCAGACCAGGGGGACGGGGAGCAAAGCAGAGCAAAGCCACGGAGCCCGAGGGCAACAGGACAGCCACGGCGCGTCTGGGCTGTCCCGCTGCCCCCGTGCTCCATGGCTTTGCTCCGGACACCTGTGGTACAGCAGCTGGGGCGCTGCCAGTTGGTCCCGTAGCGCCGCTCTGGGCGCTACTGGACCAACCGGGCAGCACCCCAGCTGTTCTGCCCCAGGCGTCCTGATTCAGCCACTGCTGATCAGATGCAGCAGCGGCTGAATCAGGATGTCTGGGGCAGAGCAGCTTGGGTGCTGCTGGGTTGGTCCAGTAGCGCCGAGGAGCGGCGGCGCTACTGGACCAACCCAGCAGCACCCCAGCTGCTCTGCCCCAGGCGTCCCCAAGTCAGCCGCTGCTGAAACTGACCAGTGGCTGACTACAGGAAGCCCCTACCCCGGGCTTCCTGGAATCAGCCGCTGATCAGTTTCAGCAGCAGCTGACTTGCGGATGCCTGGGGTTCTTAAGTTGAATCTGTATGTAAGTCAGAAC
Source organism: Pelodiscus sinensis (assembly GCF_049634645.1). Lineage (NCBI taxonomy): Eukaryota > Metazoa > Chordata > Testudines > Trionychidae > Pelodiscus > Pelodiscus sinensis. Next base: position 43,248,560 of record NC_134713.1, read on the forward strand.
TGGCCTCCAGATTCAGCCGCTGTTGAAACTGATCAGTTTCAGCAGTGGCTGAATCTGGACGCCAGTTCCGACTTACATAGGGTATGTCTACACTACCCCGCTAGTTCGAACTAGCGGGGTAATGTATGCATACCGCACTTGCTAATGAAGCCCGGGATTTGAATTTCCCGGGCTTCATTAGCATAAGCGGGGAGCCGCCATTTTTAAATCCCCGCTGCTTTGAACCCCGTGCAGCGCTGCTACACGGGGCTCGAACTAGGTAGTTCGGACTAGGGTGCCTATTCCGAACTACCGGTACACCTCGTTTCACGAGGAGTAACGGTAGTTCGGAATAGGCACCTAGTCCGAACTACCTAGTTCGAGCCCCGTGTAGCAGTGCTGCACGGGGTTCGAAGCAGCGGGGATTTAAAAATGGCGGCTCCCCGCTTATGCTAATGAAGCCTGGGAAATTCAAATCCCGGGCTTCATTAGCAAGTGCGGTATGCATACATTACCCCGGTAGTTTGAACTAGCGGGGTAGTGTAGACATACCCATACAGATTCAACTTAAGAACAAACCTACAGTCCCTATCTTGTACGTAACCCGGGGACTGCCTGTACTCCATAGACTTGCAACCCAAGGTGAGATCCCTTATGGAGAGATGTATTCAATAGCTAACCCAGAACTAGCATCTTGCATCCAGGAAAGCCTGGCCAAAAGCTTAATTTGGTACTCCAGCACCCCAACAAGTGCTCCAATCTTTTTCATTAAGAACAAGGATGGAACTCTACACCTCTGTGCAGACTATTGTGCTCTAAATTAGGTGAGAGCCAAAACCAGTACCCCTATCCCTAATCTCAGGTCTGCCAGAACTTTCACCAAACTGGACTTCCAGGGGACTTACAACCTAATGCACATTAGGGCAGGAGACGAATGGCAGACCATTTTTCAAACCAACTATGCACACTGTGAATATTTAATAATGTCCATTGGTCTGACCAATGCTTCTACAACACAATGCAGATGACATAGTTAGACATACCCTGGACCAGAATATAGTCATCTCACTCAATTGCATACTTGTGACTTCTGTCTTACTCTGAACTCCTGCCTCATTATTACAGGTATTATTTTTGACCACCAATCTCTAACCCTGACCTTAATCAAACCCTTATTTTTTCTTATAGATTCTGGCTCTAGTGATTACCCTGATCCCTGCCCACTGACTACCAGCTTTGGCTAATGGACACCGGCCCAGCTGTGCCTAGTAGGTCATACTTCCTATACCCCAGGCTCTCACAGCTAAATTCTAACATTGCTAAGATTCAATCAAAACAGCAAAGGGAAATGTGCTTGAGGACTTGTTTTTTCTGGAAGATGTGAAGCAATCTGCTAAATTAAGGAGCACATTCATTGTACATTGTGTTACTTTTGTTTTGAGAAACATTCACTGGCCCTCTTATTTATTTTCTGTGCTCTGCCCAGGCACATTTGGCCAGGAAAGACAAAAATGTTAACATGTAATTTTTTTTAAGTTCTGGTAATTATTGTATTAGTGCTCAGTATATCATATCTGTAATACATTATTATAAATTGGCAGGTGATGTACTTCACAAGAATAAACTAAAAAAAGAGTTGAGTAAGAAAATGTTATTTGCCTTTTAAACTTTATGAGCAGTATTAAAAATTTTCACTTTTTATTGACTTGAAGTATAGAAAATGAACAGAAAAGGGATTGCTTGTTTTGGATAAACTAGATTTTAATTAAAATAAGTGGCATATTTTTGTACGTAATGAAGAAGCAATTTCACTGAAAATGGAAATCGTTGTAAAGAACAGTGTGTTTTTTAAAGTATCTTTGTGAAAAAAAAATCTTGTTAAAATAAGTAGTGTAGTTAGTCTGAGAGAAAAGGGGACGATATAATTGAAAACACATTTCCTGAGGAATGATATCTGAAAACAGTGATTCAGCTTTTAAAAACAAACTGCAAATTATATTCCCATACAGTTAACAAAGCAAGTGATTCCTCTGATTCCTAACACATGTCATCATAACAAATCAGAAAAGTATGACTAGCTTTCTCAACTTACCAGGGTTAAAATTTAGTATTTCACCAAACAAGGAGGCATTCAGTCAAACTGAAAGGACAAAAAAAAAATTAAAACTGATAAAAAAACATTTTTATGTAATATGAAGAAGCTCTTACCACAGGACATAATGGAAACCAAGAGCTCAGTATGATTCTGAAATGAGGACTAGCCATTTATATGAATAAGAACAGTCAATAAGAACACAGTTACCTTATAAGGGATAAGAAAACAAACAAACAAACAAACAAAGGGATATGAATCCTTATGCTTCAGGGCATGAGCCAGTCAGCAACTGTTAGGATTAGAAAAAAAATCCCTATGGGCAGGTTATTTCCCTATTCTGTACTATCAGGTTCCTTACCCAAAACATCTGGTACTGAACATTGTCAGAGACAGGATACTGAATTATATGGACCATGGATCTAATGCAGTATGGAAATTCCTGAGTTTTCTCTAAGAACAACCTCATATAGGAAATTAGATCTGTGGGTAAAAAGTTTCCTAGCAAGAAGTCTACATCTAAACAATGGGGTAAATGCCTACAGGATACAACATTATAGGTAATTTACATAATACATACCTAAGAGTTAAGCCCTGGTCTATACTAGGGAGTTTTTTCAAAATAACTCCTCTTATTTGAAAATAACACGCAGAGTGTTCACACTATCGAGCCCATTATTTCAAAATAATGGGTTGGTTATTTTGAAATAATAACTCCTGCTTTCCACATGGAATAACACTCATTTTGAAATAGTTATTTTAAAAAATAGCAGCAATGTGGATGCTCCACTGCTGTTATTTTGAAATAATTACTCCCCAGAGTAATTTAAACTAATTACTCCCCAATGCTTCCTGGGGCTCTAAATTGAGGTAGCATGCCCACATTAACAGAACCTGCCTTGGACTAATTTTGAGGCTTCCTCGTAGTGTGGGGACACTATTTTGAAATTATTATTTATTACAAAATAAGTTATTTTAAAATAATTTCCTAGTGTAGACGTGACCTAACAGATTTACTTTCTGCTGTACAAGTCAGAGAGGAAGAAATGGTCCATGTTTTTAGGTCCTATATTAGGACATAAAAATGTTGCCATAAGATTTTCACTTGAGAACATTATCCAAAGCATAGGTTCTGAAAGATGACTTTGTCCCATTCTTTTTAGATAGTGCCATACTTAAAATCTGGCATCTACTGCATTGCAAAAAGATATTGGTATATGTTATAGGCCAAAGAATGGTAAGCCCATTACTATCCTGAATGAAAGTTCCTCAGCGTGGAATTCATGCTGCAGAATATCACCTAGCAGTAACATGAGAGAATGAGGCATGATGACAGAAGGTAATAGAATTGATGGATTTGTGTCTGTGCTGAAATCAAAGCATTCTGTCAAAACAGCTGCCCAGCAGTAACTACACTTAAAGCAGGAGTATCGGAAGAAATAAAATAATGACTTCAGATTTCAATCTCTTGCCAGAACTCTTCCTCCTATACCTCAGCATTTGGTGTAACTGTCATGCAGCAGCAGGAGTGGAAAGGGAGAAATTACTCAAAGAACCAAAGTGTGTTTGACTCGTCATGATAAATGGCATGGCCCCAGCTTGGATGCCTTAACACTATGTTATTATTCTTTTAACTGTAAATTATTAACCATATTGTTTATAATTAATTGTTAGGGTGGAAATATATCCTCCTCCCTTCAGTACACATGGTTAGCCTATCAGCCTTACATTATTGCCAACCATTCTAGATGCCATTAAAATGTAATCCGATTTCAATTTCTGCTCTGGAACACACCATCAATATATTAAGAACATGAATGATTCACACACTGAACCCGTTTAAAGCCCCCCACCCTTTTGTACAGAGGATGAAGAAACCCTTTCCACAGTCATTCCTACAGGAACATGGAAAAATTACGGCAGAAAGGCCTTTTCCAAAGAGGAATATATTCAATGAAGTTGAAAAGTGTTAACTGTAGAAAAAGGGACCTATTTTGTCTTGTCTTACCCAGATTATCTGTTTTTAACAAAGAGACCAGTCTTGAGTCCATTGGAATATGATCCTGTAGCTTTCCACATGTCCTTGTTAATCAAAGTGCCTTCTACATACTTTTATAGCCCGATTCATGAAGTGAAACTACTTAATTTCTAACAAGCTGAACATCTTATGGCTAGTTTTCATATTCATATTTCTGAAATTTAAGCAATAAGATGTTGCCTGTGGGGATGTATTAAACCAATACAGGATTAATCCGCAGTAGAAGAGGGGCCATGCATCTATATCAGGTCCCCAAACACTTTTTCCTCATAACTCTTGCAGACAAAATAGTATCATTTTTAAATGAGAGAAATAATAGAGAAGAAAGCTTTAAGGGCAATGTGATGAACTGCTTAACAAATTTAATAGAAAGAAACAAGCCTGCAAGACAAAGTGAATTAAAGGGAGTGTCTCCAGTGTCATTAATCATATTTGACTGATACGTTGTGAAAGGAGCGACTACAAGGACCTGTCCTGCAGAGAGATAAACTTTTCAAACCTTGGTCCATGGGATCCAGAAGGTTGAAATAAATGCGAGATAAGCTTTCTTCTACATAAAAAAAATTAAAGACATACTAATATTTTGCAACAGATGCTACCTTCATTGCCTACATTAATCTAAATTAGATTAAAGAATCTCTCTTGTCACACATAATAAGTATTTTTAACTTTCGAAAAACATTATATTTTCCCAGCAAGTTATACTGAGTACGTGTATGATAGAGTACTCAGAGACTGAGGCAGTTTGTTGGCTAGCACACTTACCTCTCTATCAGGGTGACAGAGAAACCAGTTCCTGACCCTAAGTAAGGAATCTTCAACTCTATCCCAGTATCTTTGCCCTTAAAGGGGTGCTGTAGGGGGACCTGGGCTGTCCATCTCTATCAGGCCCCAGGATAGGGCTCTGTGGGAAGCAACTCTGGCAAGGTCCTCCCTGAAGTTGAGATTAAGTCCACATCCCTTCATTTTGGGACATGGCCCTTAAAGTCCAAACTGTAATCCCTTAACAAAAGAGTAAAAAGGAGCAGGGTACTGCCATCCTGCTAATTCTCCAAGTGAGACGTGGTTGGAGAAGGCATTGCTTTCCTTTTGGCTTCTCATTCTTCTCTCATGAATCCTTTCCCGGAGCTTCTGAGCTCCTTTTAACACCCCCGCCTCCAAATCAGAGCATGCTCACCAGGTCCAGAATGGTGGAACTACCTGGATCAATATTGCCTTTTAAGCCTTTTGGATCCACTGAGGGGTTTGTAGACCCCATCACAATATGCACATGTATATGTGCAATGTATCTTGTGTACAACATGTATTTTTCATGTGAAAAATATCAGACAATTTAACACATTATGTAATTTGCCATATGATTGATTCTATAATGTGCAACTAATTTTAATGTTATCCATTTTGTTTTGGTAGAAGCATCCTTGTGTATAAATCCTTCCTTGAGACAGCTGAGCAGAATTGCCTGGGAACTTTGACACAGTGCCATGCATTCAGCAATTATTGCTCAAGCGAGATGGTGGATGGGATGAACAGTTGTGGTGCAGATCAGGGATGGAATGCATTGGGAAAACAGTGCAGGGATGATTGCTTAGCACTTTTCTGCAATATAATTAGTTTACTCAAGGCACTGCCAAATATGCCAAATTGGGTGTTAGTATTCTAATGTAGAGCACAAAAGAGTGGGCTGAGAACGGCCAACCCATTTAACATACGATCTTCATAAAAATTGAACCCCGGACTGAAGAAATGAAAATCTTGACGAGAGTATATTTAATGTCAGTTAAATAACAGCCTGTGACCATTCCGCTTATGGACCCGGTTTTGAGAGGGCTTAGCAGTGTTCTCTCAGGCTTCAACACCTTCATATGAGGAGCTTTGTCAGACAAACAGGGGCATTTAATGCTGCCATCAGACCTGACTGCAACAAAATAACTGCTTAGTTGGAAAAAGGTTGTGTTGACACTAAGAACACATCTTCACAGCACCTTTACCTGGAAATAAGCGACGCAATTTGTGTAATAACATTTTGAAATAAGGTACTATTCCAAAACATTCCTTATCCCTCATGCAGTAAGGTTTACAGGGACATCAGAATAGCAAGTCCATTATATTTTGATATAACAGGCTTGCTCTTAAGATGTGGAATAGCTATTTCAGGGTATCTCCAGTATCCGGAAATAGCTCTGTGTAGGCATAGCCCAAATGTCCTAAAAAGCAGCTTTAAATGTAGCCGCGGGCACGGAGTCTGAACTACCGGGGATTTAAAAATGGCGGCGCCCGGCAAGATGCAAATGAAGCCCGGGATATTTAAATCCCGGGCTTCATTTGCAACTTCGATTGACTACATTAACCACCCTAGTTCAAACTAGGGTGGTAGCGTAGACATGCCCTAATGCTGTGGCACTGGGACAATTGTGAGTGGGGGGGTGCTCAGTTGTGCGCACACTCACACCCCACCATACTCCATCTGAGCTCTTCACTGCCCTAGGCTGGGGCCACATCTGGGGGCAGCTGCAAAGCCCTGGTGGGTGTGTAATTCAGGCTCTAGGGGCTTCAGCAGAGCTGCCAGGACTCCAAGCCTCTGATGGGTGAGATCCCAGGGATGACAGTAGAGCCTGTGGAACAGGCAGCCAGAACCCACAGAGGCAGTGGAGCTAGCAGCCAGGACCCCAGGTGGCAACAGGGACTATAGGCATGAGCTGGTGGCTGGGACCACAGTGTGATGTGCAAAATCTGAGGGGTGCTGCAGCACCCCCACATGCTGCTATCAAACCTCCATTTGAAATTTTTTAGGAGTCAGCAAATGAAAAAAAATAGAAAACCACTGTTGTAATGTGAATTTTTAAAATTATTAAAATAAGTGAGCCGGTTCCTAGAAAGACAAAATTCCTACTTAATCCAAAGGGAGTTTTAGCTGCATAGGAGCTACATAATCTTGGCAATTATGTGTAAACTATATTTTAAATCTGACAAAGTTGTTTCTTATTCACTTTTGTTAAAATGTATATTAGCTAGTGGGCTTCCCATAAAGATGTTTTCCAAAAGAGAAAATAATTTTGTAAACATGGAGGGTATTCCTGATCAACTGAAACAGCAGAAAAAAATTGTCTAACTCCCAGTTGATTTTTCAATTTGTGGATAAATTAGTCCAAGTGAAGAAAATATTCTGTGCCTGTAAGTTATTATTCATACTTAATCTGAATATAGTTGGTTCCCATTACATGCCAGTAATGTCCCTGCACAACATTGTAAACCATGGAAGACTCAATACATTTTAATTCAATACATTTTAATAGATGTCAGATCACAACAATAGTGTCTCTGGTAGACAATGCAAATTAGAAAGAGTTCTGACGAAGGGATGACTGCTGTGTGTCTGTTGTAACTGTCATTAAATCAATGAGTGTAGTCTTGTGGTTCACATAAGAACTGTGCATCAGGATTCTTGGGTTCTAAATTCAACCCCATTTTTTAACATAATATGTAACGCTGATCTGCATGTTATGAACTGTAGAATAAGCAAAAGGAACCCACATATTCCTCCTTCCTGCACCTTATTATCACTAATCATTTTCTCCATTCTGGTGTGCATTTCTATAAAACATCTTTTTTTGTTTCAAAATTAAGCATGAATCTACAGTCTTTTTGGTATGCTCAAAATTAATGGAACCAATATGACCTAACTATGCAAATAATTTGTGTGTGAATTTGGCCTTTAGACTGTGGTAACTGTAGTACCCTAACTGAAATAGTAAACCATGCCAGAAATGGGATCCTATTTCAGTACTCAAACCCACAAGATAGTCAGTCAGTTAAACATCTGTACTAGAAACCACAGTTTGATGCAGTCAAGAAAACTAGAAATCTGTTATCTTGCAGCATGGTGAGTTCAGTAGTTCCAGTCAGAGGGGGTGCTTCTTTTCATAGCAGTGATGTAAACCAGCTTTTCCCTCTCTTGCCCCATGCCCTCCAGCTGAAGGAAAAATGTTCAACATAGAGGCTTGCAAAGATTCAGCCTTTTGATTCTAAGGATCAGGCTTAACTGTTTTATTAACCCCAGTTATTTTTACCACTCTTTATCTTCAGTTTGATTCTCCCCTTGCAGTGGTGGAAATCAATTTATTGGGCTCAGACTGGTGAAAGGGAGAAGAGAACCAGGCCCCACAATGAGAACTGAACTACTGTACGTAAGCCATAATTTTAAAAGTCCACATTTTAATTATGGCACATGCAGCAGCAGCCAATTCAGCAATCTGCACTATTTAAACATTCCCAAATGATTGCAAATATCTGCCAAAAGTGCTTGGAACACCTCTTAAACGGACATGGGAGCAGTGTGCTACAAAGGATAGGGAATTCAATTGCCCTTTAAAACAGTTATTCTGCTTTAAATACTAATTTAAGTGAAAGCCAAAAACTGTCAAAGAAACTGGAACACCACAGCTTGGACTTCCTCATACTGTGTGATAGATAAACCACTGTGTTGTAAAAAGTCATGACCAGAGCTCCTATTAACCTTTGCCCAGCCTTCTGAACTCTGAAGAGCAAGTGTTCCATGGCTGTAGATAGCTATAATCATGCATCAAGCAGAGATATTCCAGATTCAGGATACCTGCTGATGCTATTATGCACAAAGAGCAGAAAAATATCTTAAAAGTGATGTTATTTTACCTGATAATGAACCGCAACAAATAGATCAGCAATTACATTTCTTTCTTAAGAGCCACATTAGGACACATCCTATGAGTCACAGTCATAGTATTACCATGGACATTTTGGATCCTAGCTTTGAGACTTGGGCCAGTCTCTTTTGTTACATGTCTGAATGTGTTTATTGAAAATATCTGGAAATCATATTATGAACTTCTCATGAACTTCTGAAGTGCAGCTTTTTAAATTAACATTTAAAGGGAGATTATATCAGATGTCTGGAAACACTTTAAGCCAGTATAATTGCAGTCATTTGCATATGCAATCTAATGGGTTTACAGTGTTTCAGCCCTCAGTGTTGTTGAGCTCTGAGAAAGTAAACAATTAGAAATTACTGACTTGTTTCATTCCTAAGAATCTGTCTTGGTGAAGTTATTTACTCTGTACAACAATACTGGAAATAAGTTACATGGATGAACAAGCATAGGCTAGACATATGGCAATCTGTCAACAAATCAGGAAGAAACTAAAAAAGACAAACATGGGACAATTCCCATTTTAATTATGTTCAACATAAAAATGACAGAACAGTCCTTTTCAAGCATTGGTAACTTTATTCAGTGTCTTGATTTCGTAAAAATAAATAAATAAATACAAATGCAGGAGGCCTGAAGGTGGAAAGTGATCCTGAGCTTGGCAGGGAAAAGACTCTTTGCTGAAGCTGGAAAGCACTTCTGTTTTTTCAGAGCTCATATTGGAAGGAAAAGTAATAGCTTGCTCCTTCCGAAACCCTTCCCCCCCCCCAATTTCCTTCCTTCTCTGGCCTCTTTTCCAGTTGTTTTTCAACAAACAGCATACATTCACAGAGTCCAGGTCCAGAAGGGACCATTGTGATTATCTGTATTATACAAGCCATAGAAATTCCCCAAAATAAAACCATATCTTTGGGAAAACAGCCAACCTTATATTAAAGATTCAGTGATGGAGAATCCACCATGACCCTTGGTAAATTCTTCCAGTTGCTCCAACGCTTAATTAATTACTCTCACACTTAAAATTTTATGTCTAATTTCCTGTATGGATTTGTATAGTTTCAATTTCCAGTTGTGAATCATGTTATACTCTTCTCTGCTGGATTGAATAGCCAGCTATTACATATTTGTTTCCTTATAGACTATTATCAAGTCACCCCTTAACCTTCTCTTGGTTAAGCTAAGTATACTGAGGTCTAGGAGGCCTAGGTTCTAATCCTTTAATTATTCTTATGACTCTTCTCTGAACCCCCTCCAACTTTTCAACAACCTCCTTGAATTGTGGAAACCAAAACTGGTTACAGTATTCCAGCAGCTAGTGCACCACTGCCAAAAATTGAGGTAACATAACTCTATACTCAAACTCTTTTCAAACTCCTATTAATGAATTCAGGCATTGCATTAGCCCTTTTGGCCACAACAACACATTATAATATTCTATTACGATCTCCCCATATATTTCTCAGAGTCCTTCCTTCCAAGGATAGCATCCCCCATCCTGCAAATATAGACTATATTCTTTGTTCTAGATGTAAACATTTACATTTAGCCATATTAAAATGGATATTGTTTGCCTGGTTTCCAATCACTCTAAATCACATGTCTTCATCATGTGCCACTCCCCCAATTTTTTGTCACCTGCAAACATTATCAGTAATTATTTTATGTTTTCTTCCAGGTCATGGATAAAAACACTGTGTACTGTAGGGTCAATAACTGTGAGACTCCAAGAGAAACACACATAGTCAATAATAATTCCCTGCTTAAAATTATATTTTAAGACCTATTAGTTAGCCAGGTTTAATCCACTTAATGTGCTCATTGTTAACTTTACATGTTCCTAGCCTTTTAATCAAAATATTGTTAGTCAAATACTTTACAGACGTCAAAGCATATTACAACACCACTATTATCTTTATCAACCAAATCTGTCATCTCATCAAACAAAAATATCAAACAGTGAGAAGTATGTGTATGACCTACCCACATACCCTACTATTGAAGTGCTATATTTCTTATCGGCTTGGCTTTGCAGTATCAGAAACTCAGGCATTGTTAAGATTTGAGCTGAAACTATCTACACCATAGGCCTATGTCTTGTTTCATTATGTAGGTTTTGTAGTTTAAAAAATGGTATTGTCTTATTCTCCTCTCCCACTGTGCTATTTCTATGAAATAATGTATGATGGTCTACATTTTCACAAGGAAGGACTTCCATCTATTCCAATGACTTTAGATGAGGACCAATATGATTAAGGGTTCCAGACTTGGCCTATTATTTTACCTCTTTTTTGTTAGCATAAAAATGGGTGAACTCAAGCATTTTTGAGTGGTAGCTGGCTTTTGGCAGTGTGATGAAATAGAGAACCTCCTCCCATGAAAATCCACTTTGCAGAGTTTTCTCATATCAGAATACTGTTGAGGTTGGGTTTGCTTCTCTATAAACTAAGCAGGGGTATTTATCTAGATTTATCTAGCCCGATATTCTGTTGTCCAACAGTGACCAATGCCAGATGCCCCGGAGGCAGTGAACAGAAAAGGTAATCATCACGTGATCCCTCTCCTGTCATCCATTTTCAGCCTCTGACAAACAGAAGCTAGGGACACCATTCCTACCCATCCTGGCTAAAAGTTATTGATGGCTCTAACCTCCATGAATTTATCTAGCTCTTTTTTTAATACTATTACTAAAGTCCTGGTCTTTACAACATCCTCTGGCAAGGACGTTCTCAGATTGGCTGTGCACTACATGAAGAAATACTTCCTTTTGTTTGTTTTAAACCTGATTCCTATTAATTTCATTTGGTGACCCCTAGTTGTTTTGTTATGGGAACAAGTAAATAACTTTTCCTTATTCACTTTCTCCATACCTGTCATTATTTTATAAACCTCTATCATATCCCCCCTTAGTCTCCTCTTTTCTAAAATGAAATGTCCCAGTCTTTTTAATCTGCCTCTAGTACCCGTTCCAAATACCTAATAATTTTTGTTTCCCTTTTCTGAACCTTTTCCAATGCCAAGATATTATTTTTAGATGAGGCAAACACATCTGCACAGTATTCAGGATGTGGGTGTATCATGGTTTTATATAGAGGCAATAAGATATTCTCGGTCTTCTTCTCTATCCCTTTTTAAATGATTCCTAACATTGTTTGTTTTTTTGACTGCCACTGCACATTGAGTGGATGTTTTCAGAGAACTTATTCACAGTGACTTCAAGATCTCTCTTGAGTGGTTATAGCTAAATTAGTTGCCATCATTTTGTATGGTACCTTGGGCAAAGATCATGTGTGATTTGTCAATGGTCTGGATCATGCAGCAGTTCTGGAAAGTCCCTTAGAGGTGGCTTCACAGCATGGATGATGCTGTTTAAGAAAGTTAATATAGATGGGATGAAGGAGAGAAATGCTCTCTTATTCCAGCCCCAACCCTGTACCCTTTTACATCTGTGGACAACCTTCTCTAAGGATAGAGAGAGAAGGGGCATGTCAGTGTCACAGGGTAATCAACATTTTTATGGAAATATGGATATGAATGTGCATAAATGAGAAATTCTTATGCACAATATTTTGTGTAAGTTATCATTTGAAAAGCTATAATCTGCTGAATGTGTATATTCTATGTGTGTGCATGTATTATTTCTGCATTTGAAGTTAGAAATATGCAATGTAAACCAGTTTTACTAATCTAGCCATGCTAAGTGAGGGCTATTAAGGTATTTCAGAAACTTGATGGCTGATGAATAAAGACAATGATCTGTAATTGGGTTTGTTTTTCCTATGGACTTGTCAGCAGGCAGAACTGAGTGTTCCCATAAGGACATGTGTTTAAGTCACCTGATGCTGGGTCCGATCTTGATCCTTGCACTTTTCCATGGAAGGTGAGAAAAAGTTTAAACTGAACGCAAAGGAATTCTGCCTAGGGCAAAATTGATATAAAGATGGGCAGCCATTATCAATATTCCAGGGTTTGAATTAGAAGGTCTAGTGAAGACCCACTAATTTGAACTGAGTGGGTGCTCCCGTTGCCACCACTAGTCCTGCAACTCACAAGTAGTAAGGGAAGTTGACAGAAGCATGTGCTCACATCAACTTCCTGCTGTGTGGACAGTGCCAAAACATGATTTAAGATACTTTGACTCCAGATACATAATTAACAAAGCTGAAATTATGTATGTTAAGTTGACTTTCCCTTCTAGTGTTGATCAGGCCTTAGTGTATTAGACTTAGCTGGTGTATTTTGTTTTATTTTGCTTAATAACTTACTTTGTTAGATATTTACTTGGCACTGAGGACTTACTACTTCATATACTTGAATATAATGGCAGTTAACATATAGTTATAGTGTGAGGATTCATCCACTTAGGATTCTATCCGAATATAAATTGTATTTAACATTAAACTTTAATTTGTTGCCAAACTCATAACCTTCAGTTTTCCCAAGAAGCTTCTCCTTGAGCTGTGGTTGACATGGTACTTCTCTGGCTGCACCAGGCCGTAGGTGGACCCAGGCAGTTCTGCAGGCCAGCAAGCAGGGAGAAGAGAGTTATGATATTCTCTCCTCCTTTTCCTTTCCTTCTCCTTTTCAGGTGATTTACACTCAATAATAGAGAGGGAACAGTCTCCAGTGCTCCCGAGCACAGGCACTGAAATAGTTCCTGGCCATTATAAGGAGCTTAGGGTTGACAGTTTCTTGCATGAGTCACCATGCCCCTGCAAAAGCCCCATATACACTATGACCCCAAATATCTTAATAGTAAAATGGTCCATTGAGAGTTTTCAAAAGATTGCTGGATATGACCAATATATGATTTGGCTACTAAAAAATAATATAGGGTTATTACCAGTTTGTAATTCATTCGTATATATTTCAGGGCTTTGCCTCTTATGAAATAATACTAGAGATGGATCCAAAGTCTGGATCCATAAGTGAATGCCCCTACATACAGCTGTCATAGAATTTCTGACAAAACTTATGTGTAAAAAAATGCTCATTTAATGAAATGAGTTTTTTTGTGGAAAAGTTTTGACAAATTGCCTGACTAAATTTTTTGGGAGAAAAAAATATAGGAAATTGTTGGAATATTCAATTCTAATATGTTCCGCAGGAAAATAATTGTTTCTCATTCTAAACCACTTCTTGTATCAACATTTCAGCTAATCAGTGTAAACATTTTTGTAATTAAAAATGGTCAACATCAAATGAAAGATATCAAAATTACCAACTAGAATGTGTTGATTGACAACAGCCACGTTTTCCTGGATTTTTGGTTTGTGAAATTTTCCTGATTTTTGCTATTTGGTATTTTGCTGTTTCAAGATAGGAACAAAAATGTTTAACAAGTTGGGAAGACCATTTCCTGCCTTGTGCGTAGCTCTGAAGTGGGCATTTTTAAATAATACCTCATTCATCTCTTCATTCCACCTACCATTCCCATTCAAATGATACTATTTTGAGAGTCACATAGAGAAGAAAAATAAATAGGGTAAATATTTTAAAGATATAGTTGCTTTCAGGTCACTGAGCAATGGAAAGGTGATTATAGGTAGATAGAATTCAGGGAAAGATTAGATATTTGGGGCACCTGGTTATGTGAGTTGTCACAGGTGAGAAAGGACAATCAGATGGCAAAAATAATACTATAATGCATACAAACATACTTTTACTACCAATATATATCCTTTATATTATCCAGCATTAACAATGAAGTGTTATATGGCATTGGGCTGCAATACCAAATTTCGTCACCAGGCAAATATGGGGCTGGGGATCCATTCTTCTTAATGACTGCACATTGTCTCCTCTTAGTGAAGCAGTAAACATTCATTTGTAGAGGAAATCTTTGACCAAGGTTTTCTGTGTCAACAGACATTTTAGAAAATCTTTAGTCTGTTGCAACATCCTTCTCAAATCCAATGTATTTGAAATGGCCAACTCCTACATTACAGTGACAAGCCAATGGCCCTCTCAAGGGACGTGAGCTAGGATGGAGACTGCAGTTTTACACACCAAAGGCTTGACACCGTACCACTGAAGTCAAATGGGAGCTTTTGCTGACATTTGCCATGCAGAGACATGGTCCCTCGCACTTCCCAGTAGTCATGATTCTCTGTTCTCAGCCAATGGGAACTGCGGGAACCGGTGTCTAATTGTATTTTTATTCTGCAGATACCATTTTTCTTGCTTCACACTCTCATTAGAAATGCCAATCATTTTGGAAGGATTATATTAATCAGAACAGCATGGACCAGAAATGCCAAGATCATTCTGATAACATCCATACTTTGAATTCATTAGTACACAAATTTTGGCTAACTACTCTGATGGTACATAATTTAAAAGAAGAAAAATCTGCTGAAACATTCTGTGGTTTCATGGACACCATTTTCAGTCTGAACTGTATTACACACTAAAACAAACAGTGAGCATCATCTTTCAGAAGGAATGAAAGGTCTGTTAATGCTCTTAGGCAAGAATGGATTCATTTTTATCTTTATCTTGTATAAAAGTTTTTCCTCCTCTTAGAAGGGGTGTAAATGAAGTAAAAACATCATGTTTTACCAATGGAAATAAAGCAAGTGGCCATTCCTTCTTTTCCACTGATGTTAACAAAGGAGATAGCCTGCATGACTGGAAGGTATCTATGATATTAAACAGTTCATGGGACTGTGAAGTGCTGAGAGTGATCATGCAGAGCAACAGGCCACAGGAATGCAAATCATCCACAAAGCCAAAAGTGGAGCTAGCAGGTGGCCTCTCCTATTCATCTGATGTCAACACACTCTTCAGATCAAGCCCTTTTAACATCTGGGTAGGCCCTCTATTGCTTTTAATTAAATATAATGCAGTCATTCAATGTTCTTGCATAGAAGTAAACCACACAGTAAAAAGCATATCTTCTGCACTCTGAGGGTCACTATAGTTATATAAATAAATATTGCCATTTAACACAGATTGTAAGCTAGTATAAATTTCAAATGTTCTCCGTATACTATTCAATGTTCTACAATGAGAGCTTCTTTAACATTTCAGTGACTGACCATTTTTCCATGGAGATGTTCTTGTTCTTTAATATAATTTAGAAAAAAAAGCCTAAAAAGCCTAATAATTAACTTTTTAAAAAAAACCTTTGAAACATTTCCACTGTAAAAGATTTTGAACAGAAACATTTGTTCTCGAAATTAGTTTACAGACAGAATGTAACTGTGGTACATAAGCCATGGAAACTGTCATAATATATAATTACATTATTTCTGACATCCCAATCAGTAGCAAAAACCATCTGTAGCTGTAATACCACTACAGTAAAATTATAATTAAATCTGTTCAGTACTGAGTAAAAAGACATTTCAAAAGTATAATTCAACTGCCTTCTCTTTGGCTGCATCAAAGATCTTTTTCTAGTATAATAAACCTTTAAAAGAGACAGAGACAGTGAAAGAGAAAGAGATCCTTAAAAAAAACTGTCCATAATTTAGGCTCCAATTCATGAAACAAATAAGCACATGTTCCGTCCATTCCTTCTCAAGACAGAATTTAAATACATACTGAACTTTAAACTCATGAGACTTAAGCACATACTTTAAGTTTAAGCACATCAAGTGCTGTCCCGAAGAGGGATTGAAAATAGGTGACAGTGTTGAAAATAATATACGCTTGTAAAGAATTGGCTTAGAGAGGCTAGTAATAGGATATGGAGCATTTCAACTCAAGGTCACTAACTCAAAAGTTGGTAATGGACTGAAAGTTCTTCACTTGAGTGATGGCCATTCAGTAGCCCATGTAAAGTAAGATAGATGACCCTTTTCCTGGTGGATAAGTAATCATCACAAAAACTGTCATACAATTTACTTGTTTCCCCCCAATCAGAGCAGATCTCTGCATAGAACTAGCCTCTACTTCTAGAGTAGTCCTTTCAAGTCAGGGTTGAGGCACATTAATGGAGCAGTATTGAGTCAGCAGCAAGTTTTCACAGCACAGGAATTAATTATATCCTGTAGCATTTCTTCTCTCTACTAGGACCATTGCCATCGTCCAGCAATTATGCCTCATAAATGCACAACCTTTTTATGATATTTATCTGGTGTAACATATTGGCTATTTAAATCTAAAGGCAGCCATACCATAACTAATTACTGTTGGCTATTGAAATATAGGAATAAATTGATTATACAAATCCCTGCATTCTGATTTGCTGACAACCATTACTAGTCTATGAGGTTACAGGGATTCACACGGTGCAGGAAAAAATGTATACATTGAATATTCAGATCAGAGACTTAGCATCAGTGTTTCAGAGAAATGCATAAACGGGGAAAGTCTGTACCATTTTGTTTCAAGAAGTGTACAGAATCTCAGCACTCTGCCAGCCTCAGAATATTTTATTTCAGACTAATAATTATTTAAAATAGTCTCTTGTGCCTTTATAAGACATGTTTATATATTAATCATAGGCATTATCAGTATTATATTCTCTGAGTTTTTCGGTCACTTAGGTGCTTGTAAAAATATTACCATAATCATTATGCAAAATCCTTTAGGGAACAGTAATATCTTTGAATGTAAAATATTCAAGCACTTTTCAGACATTAATAATGAACTTTAATGCCTAACTAAAATGCCTCAAGTGTCAACCTTTGGTTTTAAAATGTTGTAAAGTAAGCTTAAACAACTGATATCTTTAAAGCCATGTTCTCAGTGCAGGTATTTCATTTCCACTTTGAAATAATGTTCATCTCCTTTCTTGGAAAGATCAGGCTTACTTAAGCACTTGAGTCAATGGTATAGCATTTCAAACAGATCCTATTTTATTATAGTATCTAGACCTTTCTTTCATTCATGCCATTGTGTAATTGTGTTTCAAGGTGCTATCTCTGTTTAAATACTTCATGGTCTATACTATGTCTGTCAAATCTATTTTTGAAAATATGATACTCTTTAGGGGAATTTGGAAGCGCCTGTACAGATTTCAGCTAGGTTAATTTCTCTAATGCAATTGCTACTCCAGTGTATTTTATACCAAAGTAAGTACTCTTTCAGAATTCAATTAGACCTACAGGAATATATTTTGTATCTGATTAGCTATAAGTGTCACAGCTATACAATCCTTCCATGGGATCCTTCTAATTCTGCTTACCGTGTTAATGTTTTTAAGCAGGAGATTTAGTGACAACTTTATGTAGGGGATATTCATCCTCTCCTGCACTGCTCCATGTCTGACATAACAGGTGATGTCACCTTCTGCACAGGGCTGAGTTTAAGAAGAATGCAATCATTGCACCCTTTTACACATGCTTCCTTTTTATAGCTTCTCCCTGATAATTGCCAGACTTGTAACACTTTTAACTTGTAGCTCGTAAGACTTTTAACGTGTAATTAACGTTGATTTTTTCTGAAATGCAAAGTTTTGTTTTTACCTCTGGCTATTTGAATAGATATTGTTGATATTATATGTCACAGCTTTTAATATTAAATGAATATTTTTTATTTTGCTTTATCATGTTAGGTGTTGCTGACTGAAGCCTGATTTGTTCTGTGGATTATTTGAAGATATTGTACTCAAACAGAAGCATCTTCTACTGAAATTCAAATGAGATAAAGTGAAACTTTGGATTTTAAAAAAATGTTAGTCATATAAGCTGAGCAGGAAGTATCCTATTGAATCACACAATTTTTCCAATGCTGCCTAAAAGGAAAATGCTTTTTTGAATTGGAAGTATGTCAAATAGTTTTAAAGATCAACATTACCATATTAGATGTGTAGGGCCTGTGTGTACATTGGATGGCAAACACAGAACCCACAAGACTGAATTTGTAATGAAATACAATTATTTTCATAATTTACAATAAGGTTTCTTTGAGGTGATCGGTTGATGCATCATTTACCTACAGACTTTTCTGTTCCTTTACCAAGACAACTCCAAACATCTCTCCTTCCATGCCTCCTATCCTTCCATCTTCTTGTTATAGCACAACTTTAACTATAAAAATCTTTACAATGTGTTATGTGACAATTCCCATAAGGAGTCCCCCATGCCTGATTTAGCAACCTTTCTAATCCTATCTGGAAAAATAATTCAGCAAAGGTCTCCACATTCAGTAAAAATACATAGATGAATGTTTAGGCATCTATAGACAGTTTAAAAGTGCAAATCTCCAGTGGGTTACCTGGGAGGGGAGGGTTCTCTCCTGTCCAACATAGAAATACAGATTTTCTGAACAACGAAGAGATGCCTATGGATTCCAGTGCTAAGCAGAAGTAGCTAATGCTTGTATAAGTCAAGCTGAGCCAAATAAATGACATTTCCAAAGAATTTAGATAATTCAGAGAAACTTGTTTGCCAAAAGGTCACAGTTAATGGATACATCCAACAACAATATTCCATTTGACCTTCCCTTTTTCATGGTTCAAACAGAAAGAGAGTTGGTATACAGATCATAAGAAACACATACATACACGTATGACTTATTATCCAAAATTGTGTGTCTCAGATTTCAATGCAACCAATCATTCTATAAATATGCATAAACATTCTACTCTGTTAGGGTATGTCTACACTACCCCGCTAGTTCGAACTAGCGGGGGTAATGTAGTCATCCGCAGTTGCAAATGAAGCCCGGGATTTGAATTTCCCGGGCTTCATTTGCATGAAGCCGGCCGGCGCCATTTTTAAAAGCCGGCTAGTTCGGACCCCGTGCCGCGTGGCTACACGCGGCTCGGACTAGCTAGTTCGGATTAGGCTTCTAATCCGAACTAGCTGTACACCTCAAGGTGTTCCACGAGGCGTACAGCTAGTTCGGATTAGAAGCCTAATCTGAACTAGCTACTCCGAGCCGTGTGTAGCCGCGCGGCACGGGGTCCGAACTAGCTGGTATTTAAAAATGGCGCCGGCCAGCTTCATGCAAATGAAGCCCGGGAAATTCAAATCCCGGGCTTCATTTGCAACTGCGGATAACTACATTACCCCCGCTAGTTCGAACTAGCGGGGTAGTGTAGACATACCCTTAGGGTATGTCTACACTACAAAGTTAATTCGAACTAACGGACATTAGTTCGAATTAACTTTGATAGGCGCTACACTAGTGCTCCACTAGTTCGAACTTAATTCGAACTAGCGGAGCGCTTAGTTCGAACTAGGTAAACCTCATTCTACGAGGACTAAGCCTAGTTCGAACTTACTAGTTCGAATTAAGGGTTGTGTAGCCCCTTAATTCGAACTAATTGGAGGCTAGCCCTCCACAGCTTTCCCTGGTGGCCACTCTGGCCAACACCAGGGAAACTCTATTGCCCCCCTCCCGGCCCCGGACCTCTTAAAGGGGCACAGGCTGGCTACGATGCCCGTGTCAGGTGCAAGCCTGCCAGCACCCAGCTAGCAGACCCTGCACCTGGCACGGCTCGAGTCAGCCACCCGATGCCCCCCAGCCCTCCCCCTCTTCCCAGGACCAGGCTGGCGGCTCCCGGGAACTTGCCTGGGACCGCAAGACGTGGGCACCCGCCTGGTCTAGTGCGGACATCATGGACCTCGTCCACGACCTCCGCGCTAGGCACAGGAAAGTGGCCGTCTAGGGCAGGAGAGCTGCCAGCCTGGCCACCCAGGAGCAGGTATGCATGAAAATCAAGGTGGTCCACTGAGACCCCCGACCCTGAGCCCTGAAGTTACAATGGCCGTACTGGGTCAGACCAAAGGTCCATCTAGCTCAGTAGCCTGTCTGCCGACAGCGGCCAACCCTAGGGACCCTGGAGGGGATGGACCGAAGACAGTGACCAAGCCATTTGTCTCATGCCATCCCTCTCCAGCCTTCCACAAACTTTGGGCAGGGACACCACTCTTACCCCCTGGCTAATACCACTCCATTGACCCAACCTCCATCACTTTATCTCACTTCTCTTTAAACTCTGTTGTAGTTCTAGCCTTCACAGCCTCCTGCAGCAAGGAGTTCCACAGGTTGACTCTTTGCTTTGTGAAGAACAACTTTCTGTTACTAGTTTGAAGCCTGCTACCCATTCCTTTCCTTTGGTGTCCTCTAGTCCTTCTATTATGGGAACTAATGAAGAACTTTTCTTGATGTACCCTCTCCACCCCACTCATGCTTTTATAGACCTCTATCCTATCCCCCCTCAGTATCCTCTTTTCTAAACTGAAAAGTCACAGTCTCTTTAGCCTCTCTTCATATGGTACCTGTTCCAAACCTCTGATCATTTTAGTTGCCCTCCCCTCTCCCACCCTCTCTCTTCCCCTCTCTCACCTCCTTTTCCCAGTCTCCTCGAGTTTTGTTCAATAAAGAGAGATTCTATTTTTGACCACATGTTTTCTTTATTTTGTACATCAGGAAGGGGGGCTAGGGAGGGGTAAGTGGAAGGAGGTGAGGGAGGAATGGGGTACGAGCCCCCGATGGGGAGGACTGGGCTGGCTCTCCGGGCTTCTGGGGGTGGAAGCTCTCCTGCAGCCCCCCAATTGCTCGCTCTCCCCAGATGGCAGCCTGCGGCAAGTGCAGCCGGGCTAATGGCTGAGTGGTGTGATGTTCCGAGTGTGGGCACTCAGAGCACTCCAAGACAGGACTGCTTTGCAAGCGGGGCACCCCTGAGAACTGTCTGTCCAGGGTGGGGATCGGGACCCTTTAAGCACAGCCCTCGGCTAGCCTGAGGCAGCAGCTCCACGCTCTAAGTCCTCCTCTGATGCCCTGCCGGCACTGCTTCTGGCCATCCTTAACCCCGGTTCAGGGTCCACTTAATGTGGACATGCTAGTTCGAATTAGCAAAACGCTAATTCGAACTAGTTTTTTAGTCTGGATGCGTTAGTTCGAATTAGCGCTGTAGTGTAGACATACCCTTATAGTCAATCACTTCTCCACTCAGGTTCATCCAGGCCTTTCTTATTTTGTGCCCATCTACTAAAATACTCTGTTTAAAGCAAAAATAATTACCAGTAGTCATATTTAGCAGGTGACACATTATTTACAGCACATTATTCAACCCTCCTCAGAAGACAGAGTTATTAATGTCCTCTTGGGTTTTTCCAATGACACTCATGACTATAATAGCTAAGTTATTCCATGCATGCCTCTCACTCCTGGCTGGTGAAGGGAGGAGGCAGAGGAGTAATTCACAGAAGCCAAGTACTTTTCCCTTGCTCCTTTATCATCACGGGAATGGGAAGAAAAGCAAGCCATGTCCTGGTACACATGGCTCTTGCCCACCCTGCTCTCCCAAAATGGCACCCTTGATGCCAGTCTCAGGACAGAGTGTCTAGGAACACGCCACAGATCCAAAATGTTGTATGCCTGACAATTACATTTCACCAACCAATTAACAAGTGTGAACTTCTGAAGCACTGTAATATCCTTAACATGTGGATTCACAGACATTCTGATCTGTCTTGCCATGACAGATTGCCTCTTATGCCAAAAGTCACAACATATTCGGGTTATTCCCAGTCCCAAAGAGCCAGTCATCTATCCCAGGTCAACTGTACTTCAGATCTCAGATCAAAACCAACATTCACAGCCAATCCTGTAGTAAACTATCTAAAGAAATCTGAGTTCTTTCCAAGGTTAAAGAAGTTTTACAGTCTTAGGTTTCAAAAGATAATAGAAACGTCTATAATAAACACATTCTATATATCCTTTAGGGCTAACTTAAGCTAACCAGCTACACATGCTCATGCTTAGAAATCATCACCCCTTAGAGTTCAGCAACATTGGGATAACATTTTCTTATTATTAAGCATTTTTTACTCCTTTCCTCCCAGCATTCAAGCTGTGATGGGAAGAGGGCTTGGGCACCTACCCTCTTTCAGGCAGGGAGCACAATCAGCAAAGTCTTTTGTCCACAATGGCTTGTCAGATATCTGCAGATCTTCTTTCATTGAGGAGCAGATAACTCTTTGTGGCGAACTAGCATTTCATTCTTGGTAATGCTTTTCCTCTGACTGGGGGGATTTACAGTCTTAGCAAACATTTTTATAGTGACAAAACAAACATTTTATTGTTACCTTATACCATGGAACACAGATACAAGGGTTAATGTGTGCAGCATCCTAGTATCAAGCATTCCATAAAGTCTAAACACATTGTAATAAGGCTAATATCTATTTTAGTAATACTAACGCACAAGTAAGCCAGACTGGTTTCTAGCTATACTTTTGTCAGTGTTCAGTGAGATCTGGGACCTTGGCATGGGCTCTCAGTGGGTCTGTTAATGTCACTTGCCCACAGCCTGGGCTCTCGTACAAGCTTAATTTCTACACAACTGTTTTATAGCATCTTAGCCTGAGACCCATGAGCCCAAGTCAGATGACATGGGCTTTTTGTGGGTGCCTAACTTCAGGACATTATTAAATTGCTTTAACCATGAGACAGTGCTTTCACTTTCTGCAATCCCCTGCTTCATTCACTACACACCTTCCAACTCTTGCAGCCAATAGGGTAGAGTTCCTAGAGATAACAGTTTCCTTTTGTATACAATGCTGATTTATACCCAGAGCAGGTCCAAAGTGTGCATTTAATGAGCCAGGGAACCTGTGCAAAAAATAGCATGTTACCCCATAACTGAAGACTGTATCATAATAGATATGTACAAGATTAGAAATCCCTTCCAGATCTATGTTTCTACAATGCTGTTAATGTTTCCTATCAACCTTCATTGTGGCATTTCTTACCAACTGAGTGCTTAACTTTGCAATCTTATTAATATTCATTTAACATACTTTTTATGTTAAAAAGTAATTTCCTAGATCTGTAAAAAAAGAAAGAAGCAAAAATTCCATATTGAAACCCATTTGGGTCAATATTGGGGGAAGAACCTTTTGATACACCACACAGACCTCTACCACTTGAGCTAACTGAGTAACTTAGGCTATAGTAAGTTGTCATCCAATTGCTATAGTAGGTTATCATCCAATTGCCTTCCACCATCACCACCGATTCCAATATCCCTCTCTGGGCTCCTTATCTAGTCTCAGTGTCTGCCCCAAACCCACAGCTGCCTTTCTCAGTTTATTTGTCCAGCCACTCCTACTCCTCTCACTTGCTGCCCCGACAGATCTGTCTATCCATAATCTATTTCCCTCCTTCCCCTTTGAGTCTCAGCCCCAGTTTATTTTCCCAGCCATACCACCAGCTCCTCATCCAGTCCCAATATTTCTATCATTTACTGGCTTTCAGCCCCTCTCCCTTCCACCCATAGTTTCTCTCCTTGGCTTCTAGCCAAATCTGTAGATCACAGAATAACTGGCATGTGGCAAATAAGTGATTGGGACAGGATAGTCTGTAAGTGGGATTCCTTAATATGCTGTGCTGATTCACACACAATTTTTTTTTTTTACTTCTGTTTGAAACAGATAGCAGGGTCCATGTGGCCAGTAAATGCTTGACAAGCTAGTGCACCTATAGATTTAGATTCTGGTTTGCCACACTGTAAGTTTACATGTAGACTAGCCCTTAAAGAGTTTAATCTGTTTAGTTTGTCAAGAGAAGAATGAGAGGTGACTTGATGACAATGCATATGTACTTTCACGCAGAGAAAATACTGGGCTTACAAATAGCTAGAGGCACAGGCCTGACAATCATTACTTTTTGAACATTAATTACTACTTCCACTAGTGCTCCACAAATGTTAGCTATGTACAAGGAAGGGAAGACTGCGGACATGCCTCTTACTCTCCCCCTTTCTGTACCTAGGCAGCACTGATAGCTGGGCAGAGAGGAGACCATGTGCTGCCCCCTGTGAATAAATGGCAGAATTACCAATGAATTCTGGAAGCCCTGAGCTAGCCGAAAAGCTGTGTAGTGGCCTCATTGTAGCTCAAGTTCTCCAGAGGGGACCATGGCTTAAAAGTCACACTCTTATGCTGCATCTAGACTGGCAAGTTTTTCCGCAAAAGCAGCTGCTTCTGCAGAAAAACTTGCCAGCTGTCTACACTGGCCACTTGAATTTCCGCAAGAACACTGACTTCCTACTGTCTGAAATCAGTGCTTCTTGCGGAAATGCTATGCTGCTCCCATTCAGGCAAAAGCCCTCTTGCGCAAATGCTTTTGCAGAAGAGGGCCAGTGTAGACAATGCGGTATTGTTTTGCGCAAAAAAGCCCCGATGGCGAAAATGGTGATCGGGGCTTTCTTGCGCAAAACCGCGTCTAGATTGGCACGGATGCTTTTCCGCAAGAAGTGCTTTTGCAGAAAAGCATCCGTGCCAATCTAAACGCTCCTTTCCGCAAATGCTTTTAACAGAAAAACTTTTCAGTTAAAACCATTTGCGGAAAATCATGCCAATCTAGACGTAGCCCTAGTGTGTATAATAGACAGCAGAGAGTAGCACACAATTAGAGCCAGGTGGTCAGGCATGTGCCTGGCCCTATCTGACTAAAGAGTAAGTCATAGGCTCAAGGCCTTCAGTAGGTGGTGCTCTTTCTTCATTGAACTGTAGTAGTGCCTTTCGGAATTAATATCAGCCCAAATGTAAATAAGCCACCCTACCTTAGACATTCAGGAGATTCACTGTGTAGCTCATTGTATCTCCTCAGGTCATTCCATAAGATGATGGAAAACTGTGGGTGGCCAATTTAATGCCTAAAGTGGTATCATGCAATTATTAATATGCAAAACTCTCTGGTTACTTAATAGGGCAGTCTTTAGAAGTTTCCATGGGCTGGCAGATGCAGGGGCTGCTTTCTCATGTACATAGCCCTAAAAACAAACAAAACCATAGCATATTATTAAAATAGGGGGAGGGTAATGATACTCTTTGGAATACTTTATTGTGTTTCCTGGCTGCCACTTTCCTCCCTGCTGTTCCAGACTTTCCCACCAGGACTGTCACAGCTACAGGCTTCAACAGCCGTCATTTGCTGTTCAAATTTCTATAACTTCTTTTTTTCCCCTATTAAAAAGTATGTTGGGAGCCCCTTAATGGTGCCTCTGTTGTTTTCTTTTAATATAAAAAGTAAGTTACAAGCCAGCACAGCCTTTGGTGAAATAAATGAGAAATGACAGCAACAAAAATTGAGATAAAAAGAGAAAATACCAGACAGTTTCCATCTTATTTCTATTAAAAGACTTTTTTTTCAGGCTACTTTTGATACTTTCTCTCCCCTTTAACCTCTGACATACACTGAGAAACTCTTCCCATCTCTTTTTGCAGTTACACCTCACTCATTGCTATACACTTTATCTCCACTATGGAACTGCCACCTCTGGAGAACAGGACATAAAATAAACTCTGAACATGAATGAGGGCCTAGCGTCCTAAGGTGCTCTGCAAAGGGAAAGTTGCAGCAGCTAAGTAGAAAGTAGGGTGAGGACTTCTTTTGTAATCTGTTTAAGTAGCACATGATTAAAATAAGCCTGTGATCTGCTTCCATAATGACACACATGATTGTAACACTTTTTCCAGTTATTTCACTTAAAGTATTAGCATAAATACCATTAATGGTAATGGATGGAAAACATGGGTGGCCAGTATGCTAGGTGGGGGAAAACATTCCCTTCCCGAACATCGGTTATAGGTGTTCTGGGGGCAGAATGTTGTTGTCCCCCTAGTGCCTGCATTCCCTGTGCTCCTAGCCAGGAAGGCTGGAGCCATGCACCTTCCTCCCTCTCTCACAGAGGAACTTCTCTAGCCCTCTATTGAAACACATACCATACCAGTACTGCTGCTGCTGCACGTTAACCAACGTTTTGGTTTGAATCTGGCATTCAGGAGAATTAGGGATAAATGATACCATGGGATCCAGAAGGCATAATACAGGTATTAGAGGTACATCAAACACAGTGATATCACTAAGTTTGGGTCTGAAACAAATGCAAGGTTTCGTTTCTCTCCTTGGTACAACTAGCTAAATATGGATACACGCACACACTTCCTGCAAATGTAAATGTAAAAATATATTGGTTCATCCGAAAATCTCTCCAAAAAAGAACTGATATACTCTCCTCGCCAGCTCTAAACCCCTCTTCACCAGATCTAAACAGCAACATCCATATGGCCTAGCATGGGGAGTCCATGAACCTAAGAACTCATTGTCTGAAAAGGGTTATGTCACATAACCTACATAATTACCAAATCACTAAAAATTGAACTGAACCATGATATTTTAAAATAATAAGTACTGCTTTTCCTCCCATGTGTAATACGTTCTTGAAGTTATGCAAAGAGATGTAACTTCCTTATCATTGAGAGTGATGTGGTTAAAAACTCAGAAAGTGCTCAGAAAATGTCAGAGAACTCTTGCATTTTTGATCCCTCTAGCTTCACAAGATAAGGGTGCTGGGGGAATGTCTTCTTTGCATGAAAGTCATTAACATAATGACAGCTATACAGACATAAACAGTCACTAACAACATAATGAGTTAGCCCAGGTATTTGCCTTTGGGGTCTTAAAGAGTTTTTGGATGCAGGTGACCTGGCAGATGCCTTCAGGTTGATTCTGTGAGTAGGGAAGATAATAGAGTCTGAATGGGATGCTGAGTGGTGCACAATATGCTCATAGCAGTGGCTTCTCTGGTCAAGGGCTCATAGGAACCAAGCTGGTAGGCAGAGAAGAGAAAAAGGGAAAAAACAGGATGTGAAACAGTGAAAGGAAAAGTGGTAGACTGTGGCCTCAGTTGGACTACTCACCTTAAAATTAAGCACAGCTGGAAGTATTAATATTCAGACTATGGTAAAACCACCACATTATAGACTGAAACTACTGAAATGCCTATATAAACTCCTCATATCTTCCAGCAGCTATGGAGTCATTTAATAATAGGATGAACATTGAGATAAAAATGTTATGGGCACAAAAGCCAAATGATCCAAACTACACAGTGCTGGGGGCTAGTGCAAATCCATGATTTTGTTTCTGACCAAAATCAAAACACAATGTCAAGTTAGGAAACACAAACATTCTTGATGGACCACAGTGAGATGTTCAAAGTCCTCTATAACTTAGCAGTCAGAACACAAGACTTGGTGGTTTCAAGGTAAACCATGTGAAGTCACTTCTCAAGCTGTAGGGCATGTCTCCACCATGAGCTTACACTAGTGGACCCTCATTGAGGCATAAGGCTATATGTCTAGAGAAAGTAACACCAAAAAAAGTGTGTACATAAGGTTCAATCCTGGTCCCATTGAAAGCAATGGGAGCTTTGCCATTGACCTCTGTGGGGCCAGGATCTCAGCCTACATGAATTGCTTGATTTATGGGAGGAAACATTCAGCGGAAGGCACACAGTTACAATATATTTACCACAAAGGGGTGGTTGAAGGCTGGGGGCAGGGAGGAACACAAAGGATGACTTTAAACTTTTAAAGTAAGGCCTCAACTCCTTTTGCTTTACACAATGAAGGAAAGCACATAGGTTTCAACAGGATGAAAGCAGACTTTATTATGGAAAGAGATCTAAGGATGAAACAAAGAACTGTAATTGTACCTCCTATCTGTAAATCTGAGGTGGTGAAGGAAAGGAAAGTGGGTGGATGGTTAACAAGAATAGTTTGAAATTGTGCTTTGTTAACTGAGTAAAATTAGCTTGCTGAGAACCTTTATTTTCCACATAACTTTTAACAAGAGATTATTTTACGTATCTCCATGCTGGAGAGCCCATTTACAAACTGTAACAAGTAACCACTGAACTTGAACTAATTTTTCCCTCTGTTTTCCATTTCAGCTACTTAATTAATGCCACTGCATTAGAGTTGGCTTGCTAGCACAGCTATAGTTAAGGGACTGTCAGCGTTTCCATTATGTACATCTAGAGCACTTTCACATGGGTCTATTAGCTGTCTCTAAAAAAATATAGTCGATGATCAAGCCTGACAACTGATTGCAACTGGGGTGCAATTAATTTTTCTAAAAATATTTTTATATACTTGTGTGGCTATATCTAAAATATAGGACTGTCCAAGAATAAATAAAATGGAAACTTATAAATGTTCCATGCCTTTTTCATTTGTCTGATTTTAATTGCACATGTGAAATTGTCCAAGATATCAGAATTAATATCCGCAGACTATTAAGATAGCAAAATTAATATCTGCAGTTTGGCCATTGCACCGTATCATTTTTACAAGCTATCACCACAAGAACTGTTTGCTAAAGCTAAAGTATTGTATGTGAGCATCAAATAATTCTGTGAAATCTGCAAAGCAGATTTTGTAGAACATATGTGTACAGTAGCCACTTTTGGACACAATCAGGGTATGACAGACATGGCAATGTCCTGTGTCTTTGGGAGATCTTAAGTTTATGTATCATTGTGGGCCAGCAATAGTATATAATTCCATGAAGGAAGGTGACCACAGTTTCTCCAGGAAGTAAAACCATTGAGGGTTCATTGGATATATTTATTCAGATTGTAACTCCTTCAGGGTATGTCTACACTACCCCGCTAGTTCGAACTAGCGGGGTAATGTAGGCATACCGCACTTGCAAATGAAGCCCGGGATTTGAATTTCCCGGGCTTCATTTGCATAAGCGGGGAGCCGCCATTTTTAAAACCCCGCTTATGCAAATGAAGCCCGGGAAATTCAAATCCCGGGCTTCATTTGCAACTGCGGTATGCCTACATTACCCTCCTAGTTCGAACTAGGAGGGTAGTGTAGACATACCCTCAGAGTGGTAACATCACCTGGCGAAGTTCTCATATACTAATCCGGCCTGGATTTTCCAGAGACCAGGCCTGCCAACAGGGAGAAGAAGACAAAGAGGACAACTGCCCAGGGGCCCAGTGATTCAAAAGGCCTCGCTCCCGGCTGTCTCCCTGCCAGGCCCTTTATATCACCAACAGAGTCCCAGTCAGTGTACTGCAGGCGGCACTGAAGGGTTGCAGGGCGAGGGGAGGCTATCCTTCAGCCCCACACCCCTTCTTTCTGAAGTCCTGCCCCTTCCAAGAGCAAGGAGCCTGCACTTCCCTGAACCTTGCCCAGGGGCCCAGCACTTTTTTGTACACTCTGCCAGAGAGAAAAACAGACCAAACAAAATGGACTCTTGGATAAATAGCTTGAATTTAAACTGACTCAGGGCCTTCTCTGTGATGTAGCAAAAGGATGGATCTTCTGTGCAAGGATGGAGGGACAATTCTACCTGGCAAGGTTTTGGTAGGCCCTATAAAACTGATGGTGACTCTTACCATCCATACTGACACTTTTATTGTTTTAATATCTTTTCTCTGTAATGTTTTCACCTTAAAATTAGATATGATTGAATACAAAGGGCTGTGTGGTATCTTGTGACTTCCAACAATGATGTGGTCTATACGTCTTTGAAGAGAAAGCAAAGTGGAGATGATTGCCTCTTTATGCACTTTGGCTTGCTGGGAATAGCACAACACTGGTAGGAAACAGTGTTCCCTCTAATTCTTTTATGTCCATGTGCAGAGTGAATGTTGATATGTGCACTAGATGAAGATGAGGTGTCACACATCACCTCTGTATTGGTGCACATAAAGTGTATTCTGCACATGGATGATCTCTGGCAGGGGTTGGGCCGATGGGTTTGGAGTGTGGGAGAGGGCTCAGGGTTGGAAGGACTGAGGGCTCTGGCTAGGAGTGTAGGATCTGGGATTGGACTGGGGATAAAGGAGTTGGGATGCAGGCTCTCCTGGGAGACAGGGATTCCCCTGACCTCGCTCACTGCAGCAGCTTTGGGCCAGGTGAGAAGCATCTGCTGGTCATGGCAACTCTGATGAGGCTGTCTTGGGCTGGGGGCAGCACCTGTCTCCTGGCTATTCAGATTGATTCTGCTGGGAATGGTAGGAGGGAGAACTTTTAGAAGGTGCCTTTCCCACAGCCATGGCAGCTCCCTACTGACTGGAGGAGAAGAATACTTCTGGAGTCTGTGGCTGGGATAAAGGCACCCCTCTCCTGATCCCACCATGAAGCTGCCACCACCAAGGAGACGCATTCTCCTCCAGCTGTGACAGCTTGTGCACAGCAGCCCTGAGTCCCTGTGCAGAGCTTATTAGGCAGCTGCGCAGCTTAGAGAGAACTTAGGTGGGAAACCGTGCAGCCTGGAAAAATCCAAGTCAAGAGAGAGAGAGAGACAGGTCTCCACTTAGAGGAGGGGACAGCAGATGAACTGGGAGACAAGTGTGGATGGACCATGACAGGGAAATACAAGTGTACTTCTTCAGCATTGTGACAGGTGCCATTGTGCAAAGCACTGAACACACACAGAAATCCCTTCACAATTAAACTTGGCTTGCTGGGGGATAGCACAATAGGGGGTACTTGACTTGCTACTTTATTTTGGTCCCTTTTCTACCTTTTTTTGAAATGAATTCTAAGTGTTCTGCAGCCTACTTAAGTAAATGCAAAATACAAGCTGGCCCCACTGGCTATTTTTAAAACTCTACAGTTGGCAAGTGCAGGTGTGATACTACACCTAAAACCCTGAAATCTTAAGATTCCACTCACTTCCCAGGTGACATTATACCCTGCAGGGTGAATTCCACTGGAACACATGTTTGCTTTCAGGGGATGCTAATTTAATCTTGTGGTATTTAATCATACTAGTGCAGAAGATAAATAACACTTAGGTC
Source organism: Pelodiscus sinensis (assembly GCF_049634645.1). Lineage (NCBI taxonomy): Eukaryota > Metazoa > Chordata > Testudines > Trionychidae > Pelodiscus > Pelodiscus sinensis. The sequence continues at coordinate 43,279,867 of NC_134713.1, forward strand.
CCTACTATCCATTACAGTAGGCCCCTTTGCACTTCTCCACCAGCAAAAAATAGCAGTTATACCAGTGGCGCTGTCACCGCAGAAAATTCCTTTTATAAGGCAAATTCTGTGGGTGGCATGGAGCTCTCTCTCAACTTCCCTTCTTACACATACATGAAGTCACCTCGTATTAAGGGAAAATGAGATGCTCTGGCTATTTCTGTCTATAAAACTGTTTCTTTTAAATCATAGGCAGCCTGCTATAAGTTAGAGTAATTCTGAGACTGCTCTAACTTCTGCTAAGGGCCAAAGTAACACCCAAGTAGCATCAAACTGAAGAAGCTACCAAAGATGGTAAAGAGGAACCATTGCCCCATACTTTGGGTCTTGCACTTTTTGTAGCTTGGTCAAAGCTGTGTATCAGACCTTGAAGGTCTAAATTACATCACACAGCGTTGCAGCAGTAGTCCCCAAACTTTTGAGGGTTGTGCTATCCCTTGCCTCTGTCCATGTCTCCTATGCCTTCAGAGCCTCGGCCTTCTGTGGGGCCATGCATTCAAGGTGTGGGGACACAGACAAGAGTAAGGGGGGTAAATCTAGAACCATATCAGGACTTGGTATTGGGCTATGGGCCAGCAATGAGGAAGGGGACAGAAAATGAGCCACAGCCGGGGCCAAGATTAGAGTAGGGATGGGACTGGGTACAGGACTGGATTAATGGTACGTCTTCACCCACCCCCATGGGAGCTGGGCCATCCTTGCTGTGCCTCCTCCCATGTTTCTCTCCCTCCTACCCCATGTGTGGGGGAGGCAAACCCCCATTTTTGAAGCCTCTGGATTAGACTTTATAAAAATAGTGAATGGCAATGAATAATTTTAAGGCTTGAGTTTCAGGTTTAATTATGAACCATTGTGTTAAAGGGTTAGATTAAATCAGATGCCTGATGCTATATGATTATATTTGTCATGAGTTTGGTCCATTTTTTAAATGTTTGCATTTGCTCTAATTTATTGAGCAGCTCCAACATTGGTGGCAGAAATCCCAATATTATTAAATTCAGGGAAGGCATGAAAAATTATTCCTAAGGCAAATCAGTTGATTAATACTGAAGGGCCCTCTAACCAATTTAAAATTATGATTAATCTCAATATATGTAATGTATGGAAAACAATTTAAATACTGCAACTTGAGAAACCTAAATCTACTTATTATTCTTGAAAAACTTTGCTTACTTTTGCTAGAGCACAGTGGATGTCTATTTTGTACTTTCATTTAATACATGTGTAACTCTTACGCTCCAAAAAATCTCTCTTCTGAGTGCTCCAAGGTAGTGTAAAGTAATCCTTTCTCTAATTTACAGACTCTCCAGGGTTCTGCACTTTGGAGATTGCAAAAAAATCAAAATAAAATAAAAAATTATTCCTATGCCAAAAGAAACCCTCTGCTCCATTGTACACACATTGGAATTTTCCATATTGTTTCTTTGTATTCCTGGGCTATTTCCAGACATTTTGTTGTATCTGTTATGCTGTCTGTCTGTTACACACAAACATCATCTCTCATTGCATCTGTTATTCTTACATTGCTTTAGCCCAACAATGCTGCTCAGCTCTTACTGTGTAGTGCCATTGCAGTATGGATTATAGCATCATTATAGCATGGAATGGATTATAGCATCATTTTCCCATTTTAGGGGGAAAACACAGATCCTGCAGTGAATAGAGATGTTGTTCATGCCGAGCCTGATAATTTATCCCTCAGGTGTGCCTAAGTGACAGTGTTGGGTCAAATTTGGCACAAAATGAAGGCTTTACAAAACAAATAAAAAACAAGCAAACAAAAAACACCTTTCCACAGTATACTCAGTATTACTGGTCCCAGGATTTCCTTACCACAGTGTTTCCCAATTAAACTCTGCAGCATCGTGCTAGGGCATGAGAACCAAGATGGAAAATAACTGATTAATTTCCATTTTCTGAGCAGAAAGAATTGCTATATACATAAAAATGCGAAAAGTAAATGATATATATACACACATATAGATAATTTTCCATTTTAATAATATGAGGTAAAGGTAAACGTGGATAAGAAAATTATAAGCAGAGGCTGGTAATGATAGTTTAGGTTGCTTAACCTTTGCTATAAGACCCTGTGATTTTAATTGTTTGTAATATTCATCATGTTTAAATGTTTGGGTCTTTTAAAATGAAATTGGCTTTGACTGGGGGCTTGAGCCATATACTCTTATTCTGTCTCTTGGAAGTTAAAATATAACCTCTCTGCTCCTTTCTGCAGATGGTTCTAGCATGCATGCCAAATCCCTGGGAACATGAAACCACAAGTATAGTGTGAGGGAGAGGGAAGAAAGGAAGGGAAAAACAAAAGAAAGAGAAAACAAAATGGAGCAATAATACCTCAGGAGTTTGGTCAGCCCCACAGTTCCAAATTGTAATTTCCCAGATTGCTGTGATCCAGAACTCATGGTCCCACTATAAACCCTGCCTACCTATAACCCCAACTCAGAGATCCAGTTAAATTCATCGAAAGCAGCGAGGAGCCCTGTGGCACCTTATAGACTAACTGAAGTGCTGGAGCATAAGCTTTTGTGGGCAAAGATCCACTTCATCAGATGCATCTGATGCATCTGACGAAGTAGGTCTTTGCCTACAAAAGCTTATGTTCCAACACTTCAGTTAGTCTATAAGGGTAAGTCTAGACTACATGCCTCTGTTGCCAGAGATGAGGTATACCTGGGTGGTCGACCAATGCCTTTGATGTCGACACCCGTGCATCCAGACTACTGCACTGAGCCGACAAACAGCTAATCAGCTGTTTGTCGGCTCAGCGCAGCAGCCATGTAACTTTAAATGAAGCGGCGATTATTTAAATCGCTGCTTCATTTTCCTATATCTGGTAGCCTAATCTACATGCCTCTGGCAACAGAGGCATGTAGTCTAGACGTACCCGAAGGTGCCACAGGACTCCTCACCGCTTTTGCAGATTCAGACTAACGCAGCTACCCCTCTGATACTTAAATTCATCGGTAGTCAAAGGATATCATTGTGGAACTGATCTGCTAATCTGCTCTAGTTCAGAGAGAACTGCTCTGCCACAGCCTGCAGATATGTGGGGTATCAGCTCTGCTTCTGGTGGGCTAATGCACATTTGTGAGGTAAAATCATCTTGGTTCTGTTGGCACTGGTCAAGCCACATTACCAAATCAGCTCTGCATTGCCACTAGTCCAATCTGGTCTTTGCTTACCGATTCACTCATCAGGAGGCACATAAACTGGGGAGGGAAAGGCAGGAATTAAAGCCAAAGTGGATCCTTGAAAATTGCCTGCTTCTCAGGATGAAGTCCTAGTCATAGGCACAGAATCCTCCAACCCCTCGTTGAGCTTTGATTTCATTACCAAACCAAAGTGCAGTACCCATAAAGCTAGGGTGACCCACTCACTTCAGGACATATCCCATACATTTTTATGCTTTTCCATCAGTATAGCAATAGTAAAATCCTATTATCCATCATACAATCAAAACATAAATAAATTCCAACTAAAGTAACCAAATTCTTAGATGGAATTATATAATCTATACCATTAATTCAGATCTCATACACACTTCTGAGTAACTGTTGACTTCAGTACAGTTATTTTAGGTGTCTAGTGGTATAATTGATGTGAATCTAGCTCACAGACTCTATTGGGTCTAATTATCAGAAAGCAGACTTTTGGGAAGGATATTGCAGAATTTTCACTCCTTGCCAAATGACTTCCATTATATCTAATCTGGGATCAAATTATTATTTATTTGTATAATCATAATGCCTAAAACCTCCCTCAAGGACTAAGACCCAGCTGTGCATAACTCTGTATAAATATAGGTGCAAACGGACATCTGCCACAAACATCTTACAATCACCAAAAAATCTTTCCTAGCTGTCAGACAGGCAGAATATTTCAAAAGCACCTGATCATCAAGATGAAAGCCCCTACTGTAGTGAAGAAGAAAGTGTTGATTGCCTTGGGAAAGCTGGCAGCTATACTCCTATGCTTACCAGTCAGAGGAACATCAGTTTGAGGTTAGAAAGTCTGCTTTTGGGTCTGTTTGGTTAGACATGTGCATGACAATACATCGCGTGCTGTAGGGGTATTTAATCAATTGCAAAATGTGCCTCAGATTAATAAGGGCTTTTGAGCAGCTGGATTTCCCAAACTATAATTAATATCAACATTCTTATATGCCCATCTCAACAATTGAGTCTGTGAACAGGAAAGGCTACCAATTCAATGTCAATGCAGACCTTGTTGGAAAATCATGGCAATTTCCCAGGTGCTTATATATAGTGGCCAGGATAAACTGCATGATGCCAGCAGATTCTCTGATTCTCACCTTGTTTATAAGGTGGTTTACACACTAAAGACTGAGGGATTATGGCTCTTTCAAAACTTTTGTCTATTTTTTTGTAATCCTTACTATTGTAACTCTGTGTTGTTAGCCATGTGTGTCAAATTCTTTTTTTGAATCCTGCTAAGTTTCTATTCTCAGTGAGCCCATATAAAAATAAATTCTACTTGATAATTGTTCACTTCATGAAAAAAAAATTTATATCAATATTACATTTGCTGCTATGGGACCACTTTTCCTGGGTTGTCTCAGTTAGCTGATCCTTCCAATGAATAGGGTGACCTGCATGTGGCTACACCTATGATGCCAAACATTCTATAGAATTAAATGGAATCAGGCCCTGACATGTAGGTGTATGTGCTATATTTGTGAGTGCTCTCTTTAAATATGGACATTACACAATAACCAATAGCACTAGTTTGACATTTTGACTATAGATAAATTAAGCACAGGAATGCCATTTCATTGTAAACTGTTTTAAAAAGTAACTGAATTATCCCTTTGATGAACCTTGCCCGAAGGCTGATGGCCATAAACATTCCTGACTAATCACAATTGTCATTAACAGTCATTTGACAGTTGTCTTAAAAATAAATACATAGATAAATTCTGGGAGAGCTGCATTTCCTGTGTTCACCAAGCCTTTGCGTGGCTTGGGAGAAAGAAAAGGCATTTTTATGAGCTGAATTTGATGATGCACTTGTTGCTACACTTTCATATTTAAAAGGCTGGTGTTATTTAAAGGAGTTGTGGCAGATGCAGCTTTACCCGGAAGCTTATCATGAAACAAATATGTATCTATGATACTGAGTTTGTGAGAAAGCTCTTCTGAGCATAAAAAAATACAAATTGTTTTCACAGTCTTCGTTCTAATATTGTCTTGTTTTTATTACCAGAGGTTGTTCAAGAAACAGTTTGTTAACACCCTAAAGGCTTGCAAAAAGAAGATCTGTTGTGGATTAGTTTGTTGATGGTATGTACTGCATTTTCCCCATGCACTTGCCAAATAATGTTGAATCTTTATTAAATGACGAACATTGTTATAAACTTTTACAAGCTACTACCACAAGACGTGTAACATAGGAAAAATCATACAGCACAGATTAAATCTGGAAACCATGACGTATGTGGGAATCGCCCTTCTTGCACTTGGGAGGTAAACCACACACACAGAATGATTTGTTCAATATGCTTATACATTGCCTTCCGTGTGACCTTTGTGAAGCTAGAGATCAGAACTTCACAAGAGTGACACATTTTTCCCAAAAATATTTTGAGACGTTTGTAGTAGTATCATGATGGCAAGCCTGAAATAGGACTTTTTTCCTACCAAGAAATCCTATGAAATAGCCATGGCTACAATAAAAAATGTGACCTCTCGTATGTTTTTCATTCCAAGCTGATTTTTGTTTGAAAAGCTTAGGATTTTGTATTTGAAAATAAGAGTACATTTGGCTGAAAGTTAACAAAAATATAAAATGGGGTGGGTAAACAAGTTAAATTTAAAAAAAAAATCATAAGTTGGAACATTTTTGACCAATAACAATTATTTGAAGTTTTTGTATTTCATTTAACAGAGATAATCAGGATCACAAGTTACTGATAGTTGAACAGCTATATTTATTCAATGAACTGTGACACTCAAGCAATCAAGTTTGATAAAACATTTTGAATCATGGAGGTATAACCAGATACAAAAAGCAGGTACATTATTTTTCCCCCGTCAGTGGTACTCTAAGTATTCTTCCTATTAATTGCCTTTCAGCAATTCTAACCCATAATATCACTGCATACTGACTAACAGCTACTGCTAACTGCATGGGACTCATATTTCCTTAACATTTAGACACTTCTGCATACTATATAGTTGACAATTTTTTTCAAATGTTAAAGATGGGGTAACAGATTTCTTCATTTGGCAGTCACTGGAACTTTATTATACTTACTGATACTCTTTGAATAGAAAAAAACATAACCATATAGTATAGTATGATTATTAAATGAAATTTCCACACACACTGTTTTGCAAGCTCCCCAATAAACATAAAGTTACGTGAAAAATACAATATTGTCCAGAACCCCCCCCCCCACTAATTTTGTGTGAAGTCACTTATATGGCTATCATTCTGATGTAACCCTGCTGAGTTCAGTGGGGTTGCTCCTAATTTAAAGAGGGGTAATGAAAGAAGAATTGGACCCACTGAGGAGAAACAAGGTCCTATTTAATCCAAAGCACAAAGTGATATACACAACTGGTTTTTTGAACAGAGGAGCTTTTGTGCAATAGTCAACATTACTGTAAAAATATGAAGCTTTCACATCACAATACTTAAGGTAAATAACTCATCTGAACTTGGTATGCTCACACATGACTGAACCTTTCCTCTCATGCGGTTTCTTTAGTTTGTTCCTCTTTCCTCAAACAATTTGTATATTTGTATGTTACACTGAAGGACCTTTAATAGAGAAATACCATTTGCATATGTAAGTCAGCTAAGGAACTGGAAATATGAGAAAGCCGCTTCATGGAATTCTGGCCTGGCATCAGGAAACTGTGGAGAAGTAAACATTACATCTCATCTACTGACCATGAGGTCATAGTACACTCAATTATGAAAAGTCATTTATAAACTACTATCGCTGTTCCTTTAGTTTGCATCTATAAATATTATAAACTCTGAGGATCCTACTTTTATAGGAAGAAGTTTGTGAGTAATGCTAGCCTAGCATGGGATGTTGTTTTTAAAAGTAGAGGATTCATTCTTAGAAGACTGCATCAGGGCAAGAGAATAAGTTGTTTGCATTGTGGCCAGAAATCCTTAAATTAAGCAGCCTCTCTTCAAAGTGTGATATTGGAATATAATAGCTGTGGGAGATTCAGCTAACGTGTGGGAGATTCAAGACCACTAGATTAATTTGCTTTTCACCAATTATAATTAATCTTGTATCAAGACTGTTTACATTTCTCCTGTCAACTACATGCATTAGCACCAGGTTAATGTGCAAACCATGGACTAAATTATGCCCAGTATTAATCTTTCCTGCTAAATACCAAAGTCCCTGTCCTTACTTCCTGAGAATAACCTTTGATCTTCACATCATCAACAAAAATAATTACCATCTCCCCCCAGACCAGAAGTAGTCATTTCACTTCTAAATAGCTGCACAGCTGGAGACAGATGTGCACTTCTCCCTGGTTATACCCTAAAGGTTCATCTACTAGTCTTTATATCATACTTGTCATTGGTTTATCAGTGTCCAAATGTTGTACACTGTAAATGTGTGTAAAGCATTCTCAGAATTTCAAGCAATAACAAATCAGAGCTGGAAAAAAAGTCTGAAAAAAATAGAAGTTTCCCAGCTGTGCAAACTTAATTAGTTGTTGTATTAGCAGGCAATGAACTCCAAAAGTTAATGTTATTAACATTAATCTATGGCAAATAAGGATGGACTACAACGCAGATGTCTAGAAAAAGATCAGTGTTCTTGTGCAATTTATTAATTGAGTAAGTACCTTTACTGGGAAATCTTCTTTTCTTTTAAGGAAGCAAATGCTCTTCCCTTAAAAGCCAGTTTTAGTGTTTGCTTATATCTTCCCCAGAAATACTTTTTGCAAAAATTATATTTTAGTTGCTTTTTTCTGCTCATTCTTGGTTTGGAAAACTACAAAATTTCCTTCCTTCCTTTCAGAATACAGGTGAAATTCTCATCACTACAGTCCCTTTTGTTTCTTAATCATATGAAAAGAACGTGGAGTAGTTGGATCTGTCTACCTTAAAGATGAGACAAATAAGTGGAATCATGATAAAGGCATACACATTAATCAATGGTATACAAAAGATAGATCAGGAATATAAAAGAATGTGAGAGATAAAAAGACATCTTTTAAAAAGTGGAAGTCAAATCCTAGGCTGTGTCCAGACTCAGGGGTTTTTTTCGGGAAAAGTAGCCTTTTTCCGAAAAAACTTCCCCTGCGTCCAGACTCAAGCCGCGTTCTTTCGAAATTAAATCGAAAGAACGCGGCTTTTCTTTCGATGGTGGTAAACCTCATTTCACGAGGAAGAACGCCTTCTTTCGAAAGTTCCTCTTTCGAAAGAAGGCGTTCTTCAATGTAAATAGGGCTTCTTCAAAAGAGAGCATCCAGACTCACTGGATGCTTTCTTTCGAAAAAGCAAGCCGCTTTTTCGAAAGTTCAACGTGCAGTCTAGACGCTCTCTTTCAAAAGAGGCTCTTTCGAAAGTATCTTTCGAAAGAGCCTCTTTCGAAAGAGGCTTGCAGTCTAGACATAGCCCTAGTGAGGTAAATAGAAAGGTGCATAAACACTGCCAAATTAAGTGTAAAAATGTAATAAGAAAAGCCAAAAAGGAGTTTGAAAAACAGCTAGCCAAAAACTCCAAAGGTAATAACAAAATGTTTTTAAGTACATCAGAAGCAGGAAGCCTGCTAAACAACCAATGAGGCCCCTGGACAATCAAGATACAAAAGGAGCACTTAAAGATGATAAAGTCATTGTGGAGAAACTAAATGAATTCTTTGCTTCAATCTTCACAGCTGAGGATGTTAGGGAGATTCCCAAACCTGAACCATCCTTTGTAGGTGACAGATCTAAGGACTTGTCACAGATTAAAGTGTCATTAGAGGAGGTTTTAGAATTAATTGATAAACTGAACAGTAACAAGTCACTGGGACCAGATGTCATTCATCCAAGAGTTCTAAAAGAACTCAAATGTGAAATTGCGGAACTATTAACTATGGTTTGTAATCTATCCTTTGAATCATCTTATGTACCCAATGACTGGAAGATAGCTAATGTAACGCCAATACTTAAAAAGGGCTCTAGAGGCGATCCTGGCAATTACAGACCGGTAAGTCTAACGTCAGTACCGGGCAAATTTAGCTGAAACAATAGTAAAGAATAAAATTGTTAGACACATAGAAGAACATAATTTGTTGGGCAAAAGTCAACATGGTTTCTGTAAAGGGAAATCATGTCTTACTAATCTATTAGAGTTCTTTGAAGAGGTTAACAAACATGTGGAAAAGGGGGATCCAGTAGATACAGTGTACTTAGATTTCCAGAAAGCCTTTGACAAGGTCCCTCACCAAAGGCTCTTATGTAAATTAAGCTGTCATGGGATAAGAGGGAAGATCCTTTCATGGACTGAGAACTGGTTAAAAGACAGGGAACAAAGTGTAGGAATAAATGGTACATTTTCAGAATGGAGAGGGGTAACTAGTGGTATTCCCCAAGGGTCAGTCCTAGGACCAGTCCTATTCAACTTATTCATAAATGATGTGGACAAAGGGGTAAACAGTGACGTGGCAAAGTTTGCAGATGATACTAAACTGCTCTAGGTAGTTAAGACCAAAGCAGACTATGAAGGATTTCAAAAAGATCTCACCAAACTAAGTGACTGGGCAACAAAATGTCAAATGACATTTAATGTGGATAAATGTAAAGGAATGCACACTGGAAAAAATAACCCCAACTATACATATAATATGATGGGGGCTAATTTAGCTACAGCTAATCAGGAAAGAGATCTTGGAGTCATCATGGATAGTTCTTTGAAGACGTCCATGCAGTGTGCAGCGGCAGTCAAAAAAGCAAACAGGATGTTAGGAATCATTTAAAAATGGATAAAAAAAATCAGACAGAGAATACCTTACTGCCCTTATATAAATCCATGGTATTCCCACATCTTGAATACTGCATACAGATGTGGTCTCCTCATCTCGAAAAAGATATACTGGCATTAGAAAAGGTTCAGAGAAGGGCAACTAAAATGATTAGGGGTTTGGAACAGGTCCCATATGAGGAAAGATTAAAGAGACTGGGACTTTTCAGCTTGGAAAAGAGAAGACTAAGGGGGGATATGACAGAGGTCTATAAAATCATGAGTGGTGTGGAGAAAGTGAATAAGGAAAAGTTATTAACTTGTTCCCATAATATAAGAACTAGGGGCCACCAAATGAAACTAATGGGCAGCAGGTTTAAAACAAATAAAAGGAAGTTGTTCTTCACATAGCACATAGTCAATCTGTGGAACTCCTTGCCTGAGGAGGTTGTGAAGGCTAGGACTATAACAAGGTTTAAAAGAGAACTAGATAAATTCATGGAGGTTAAGGCCATAAATGGCTATTAGCCAGTATGGGTAAGGAATGGTGTCCCTAGCCTCTGTTTGTCAGAGGGTGGAGATGGATGGCAGGAGAGAGATCGCTTGATCATTACCTGTATGGTTCACTCCCTCCGGGACGCCTCACCTTGGCCACTGTCGGCAGACAGGGTACTGGGCTGGATGGACCTTTAGTCTGACCCGGTATGGCCATTCTTATGTTATGTTCTTAGTACTGCTCATCTTCTTACAATACAAGAAAAATGAATGAAATCAGAAGACAGCAAATTTAAAAGTAATGGAAGTGTAACCCACACTCTCAGGTTACATCTAGATTACAAAGAAAAGTCAGAAAAAGGTACGTAAACTGCAAACCACAATTTGAGTATCTTTTTCTGTTTTTCTTTTGAAAAAGGGCTTTTCCGAAATTTGGTGCGTCCACACGGTGCCAAATTTAGGAAAAAAATGTTCTTTCAAACCATCCCCTCTTCCTCATAAAACGAGGTTTACAGGGATGGTGAAAGAACATCGCCACTTTTCCGAATTTTTTTTTTTGAAAAGCGGACACCTTCCTTGGACACGGCAATGTTTTTTCCGGGATACCTCTATTATCCCAGAAAAGCACAGCAGTCTAGTTATAGCCCTAGTATGGTTCCCGATCCCATATAGTGGCAATTAGACCATTTACAGTGAGAAATAATACAGCCAGATAGCTTTACAGTTCAATCTATAGAAGCTCCTCCACTGAGGTCCCAAGTTCAAATTTACCCAGTGGTGGTTACAGAAGGAAATACATATTTATGTGTAGTCTGTGGAATTGCTGCCATAAGAGATCTTTGAGGCTAGTAGCTTCTTATAATTCAAATAAGGATTGGAAATTTGCATAGATAATAACAACTTTGTTATTAGCAATGATTTTAAAAATAAATAAGAATTTAGAAGGGAAATAAACCGTCAGTCTGTAAGGTCTAAGCCAACCTCTAATTAATGAGGGTTAGAAAAAAAAATGCTGCTGAAGACAGAGTACATTTCTCTAAATTATCTCATTGTTCTTACCCAATACATTATTCCTTATAATCCTATGAAGGTTATATTAAAAAAGTAGAAGTAGCATGAATAATTAATCTTCATAACAGAATACCTTCTTTCAAAGCAGCAAGCTTTAGGGTTCTTCTTAATTAGCTCTGTAATTAAGCTGTTTTTTCCCCTACCTTTTAAAGCTCTTTAGTTTGCCTTCATTCTTTTTGAGCCTCTGTTGAAATTAAGGACAGTACTAGGTGCACTCAGATTATAGTTCCCTCTGTTCTAATTCCTGCTCCTTTTTTACTGTAGCAATCCTCCCCACATCCAAAATGGTATCTCTCACACCTGTCAGCATTTATAGAGTATGGAGATATCAGAGGGCAGAAACACAGATCACAAGTAAGACCACAGCCTGTTGCTGCATAACCATGATGATGCTGTTTGTTACACTATTTATTTTTAAAGAGTTCTACATGGTTGCTTACTTAGACTATTTTCCAGATGAAAAGAAATCCAAAAATCAGGGGTCTGTATCCCCATAACTAGTACCAAAACTTGTTGCCCTTCTGGGAAGTTGCAGCAGTGACACCAAAATTTGAAGGGTCTTTTAATACACAAATCCCCAAGCCAAGCTTGTGATGAACTGTCTACACAATTTGTCAGCACCTGCATAGAGACCTGGGAGAATATATGATTTTTCTCCCCCATTACAGTCCAGAAAATTGAAAAAAAAATTGGGTCAAATGAAATTTGAAATCTGTGAATTGAAAAAAATCTGCAGTGGATCAAATGACTTACCTCACTTGACTAGAAAATGTTTTCTTTCTGGCATTTTTTAAAAGCTAGATGTAGAAACAGTGGAAATAGAGTAGAAACTTCTGGAAATTTAGAGGAGAGTTTCCTCAACTATCTGATTCAGAGAAGGGATTTGAATCTGATTCCTGACATGTGAAGAAAGTTCCCTAACCATTGGGCTAAACGGTAGATTTGGGGTGGGTCCCTCTCATGCTGACCTGTTGAAACTGCTTCACTTTTATAAACAACAAATTGTCCTTGGGAGCAGGACTTCATAGTCCTAAGTGACTAATTGTCATAGTTGCTTTTTTCACAAGCTGTTTCTGTACTACGTGTAGAAGCTATAGACCAGGATCTGTTCCATACTTCATCAGCTTGAGTTACAGCCACAGAAACCTACTCATTCTATTGTTAAACAATAGACAATATAAAAAGGGGTCTGATGTAATGTTTTGCTTCCTGTGGAACTCTTGCGTCAATACTTTGGGCAACTTCCACGCACAAGGATAGACTTTAAAGGCCCTCAATTCCCCAGGAGCCTTCAGCTGTACAAAGAAAGGAAGTCATTCTATACTTCCTACATATCTCTTCAAACTTTTATAGAAGAGGGCAAAAGCACACGTCTTCAAATCTCTTTGGAGCAGCAGGAAATGCTCTAGCAACGTAACACCCATTTTCATCTTCACTGCCAGCACTCTCCTAGAGAGACAAGATGGTTGAGGTGATATTTTTATTGTGAAAGAGGCAACGTTTCAAGCTACACAGTGCTCTTCCTCAGGTCAGCACATCAACATTCCTTCAACACTGCAAACAGCTTGCTCCTGTTCGGTTATGTGTGAGGATGTAACCCTGCAAGACCACCAGCAAGTTTGGCATGAAGTCTATGAAAAGATACAGAGATTTGACTTAGCAGATGAAAAGTTGAAAGCAACTAATTACTTGTTATCTATCAGCTATGTGTTCTTAGGAAATCTGTGTGCTTCATCCCCCAGCCTCTACTTGAACCAAAGTGGATCAGAAGAAAAACTTAGAAAAATCAATGAAAAGGTGGGAGGAAGACACACTTAAACCCTTCAGGATAAGTGTGATATGATTAAGGAAACTCCCTTAGCCTCATTTGCCACAAAGGCTGGAGAGAGGAATCTCCATTAACATACAGAATGGAGAACAGAGTTTCCAAGGGAAGAACCACACTGAACTCTGGGACCAGGAAAGCTGGGGAGTACTGCATGATAGGAGATCTATGTTCCAGATTTTTATGAATCCATCATGCCTGCACACACCCAGCTCAGTATTAGACCAATCTTAGTAAGAAATACTAAGCTATCTAATAAATACAGGAGCTATCTAATTGCATTATGCATCCCACCCATAGCCAAGTATGAATTCCTATTGACTAGTGTGAACAAAACAACTTTGGTATATTCCCCTGAATCATAAGTTTACCAAAAAAATAAATGTAATGTTCTCCCTTCAACCTTTGTTCTTTCCCTACAAACCCCCCTACCAATGCTTAAGTGAAGTGCTCTGATACCTGGATTGTTAGGATCTTATTTTCATTAAAATCTTATTTTCTCCTGACTGATTGTGCAGGGGTCTCTGTCCTGCCTGTCTCCAGCAGTCCAGGCCCTCAGCTGCCAACACTACCTGGGAATCCTGATGATTCAACCTTCACAGAGTGGTGAGATCCACCGCTCGCTCGCTCTCAGTCTCTCTCTCTTGGTATATCTTCTGACCCTGCCTTCTGTGATTAGTTATAGTTTTCTAAACCTACCTTTTGTAATCAAATTTGTTAGATTAAATGTTTTGTTTGTTTGGCTCCCCTTGTATGGTTACTACCTGAAAAAAAAAATAACTTTAATGGTTAAGATGGTTGCTACTCACTCTCTCCCATGCTGCCCAGTGGGTGATTTTGGCCTCCCCATTCATTCTGCAGCAATGCTCCATGCACCTAAGCTAAAAATCCCTATATTACTGAACAATCTTGCTCATCAAGTGGGTTATTACCAGAATAATTTTAACATGAAAGCGGGGATAGGGACATGATGAACCTGGGATATATAAAGATGACAGCATCAAAGTGCTGTTTGACCTAACCAACTGCATCCAGTAATGTAAAGGGGGTAAGCTTGAGAGTGCCCTGTTAATGTGCATGTGCACGTTCATCAGATTCTACAGCAAGAATAACCCATCCCTAGAGAACCTAGGTCCTGCAGGATAGCTCCATTGGGAGGGAACTGGCAGAAGGGAGAAGTAGAGCTCTTTATGAGAACCCAAGTGACACAAGCAATACATGATAGAGTTACCATATTCCTCCCCTCAGAATAGTAACCCAAATAAATGAGTGTACCCCAAAGTAATGTGTAAATCTGGTAACAGTAGCACTGCAGGACCACCAGCAACCTCGGTATGAAGTCTAGAAAGGGACATCGAGATTTGACTGAGCAGATGAAAATATTTTTTCCTTTGTGCTATTTCCATAAGATTCCCAACAGTAGTAAAACTAGAAAGCATGTTCAGGTTATGGCAAAAGCATGCGGATGAGAGGAATGGCAGTGAGGGAACACTGGTTAGGCCTTCTGTCATGAAGCAGAATTCTTGTAAATGTAATTTATCAAATGAGTGGTGGAAGTAGGAACCTGTAAATTGTTGTGATCCAAAGTTGTTTTCTATTGCTAGTGGAATCCCATAAGATTCCATAACTCCGGTCATCTGAAGAAGTGGGCTGTGTCCACGAAAGCTCATGATACCATCTACATGTTTTGTTAGTCTATAAAGTTCTACCAGACTATTTGTTGTTTTTTTCTGTAACAGACTAACTCGACTACCCCCTGAAACTTCTGAACAATAAGATTCAATAATAGGCTCATCACTTTTTCCATTATTTGTCAACGATATTTATGTAGTTTGTTGGATAAATTCCATAACTAAGTTCCATCTCCATATGCACAACACTATCCATGTGCATGATATAGAAATAACAAGAGTGGAAATCATTATAAGAAAACATAGGGCCAGATCTGCAGCTGGTGTCAACTGAAGTGAATGGAGATTATCCTAGCTACAGCAACTGAGGATTTGGCCCGTGGCCTGAAGTCCTATTTATACATCACTGAAAAATAAAACAGGATGGTGACAAACAACAGCCTAAGCACTACAGAGTAGCCATGCCAGAAGACTGCTGTCTTTTGTCTATATGGATTGGGGCAGACACATACTCATTTAGTCCATTGCTAGTTCAAATGAGGTGATAGCTTTACTCACTGTACAGTGATCTATCTAAATAAATAGAAAGCCTACTATAATAAGTAACTAGCTAGAATAAGCCCCATGCTTGTGCTGAACCCAAATTCAAAGTCTAGTGGAACCTATCTGCCCTCATGTCATTTTTTACAGAACTTCCAGTTAACTTGGAGATCCAGTTCCAAATCTAGTCCTTAAGAATGGCATATTGATGTCTGACCCTATCTCAGGGATTTGGAGCACATAAACCAATTAAATTACACTACACTGTAGTTTGTTTGATTGCTTCAGAGGGGTAGCCAAGTTAGTCTGCAATAGGAAAAACTTAAAAAACAACATATAGTCTAGTAGCATCTTAAAGACTAACAAAACATGTAGATGGTATCATGAGCTTTCGTGGGCACAACCCACTTCTTTCTACTCATAAGTGGATAAATGGTTTCAACAATTCCAAAGCCAGCATATCTCCACATCTATAGGAGGAGTTCATAGGTAATACAGGTAATAGATACATACTGATATATGTTGTATAGAAAAAGTAAAAATGAAGAGCTTATGATGAGATTATGAAGGGTAGGAAATAATTAAAAAGAAAAAATAATCATGCTTTATGAGAATTGACTTATGATTGTCTATATGTATAACTTGGAAATGCTTTGGACAAAATATCCTGTAACAATCTGCTAAATAGGTATATCCTATTTTGGTGTATGTATCATTTTTGTATGTAAAGTTAGAAACACAAAGTATGAGACTGTTTGTAGTTTTAAATGTGATAACGATTAAACTCAGTATAGCTCTGAAATGGGCTAAATAGTATTGATGGTCAGCGGTTGATGAACTTTCTTCAACCATCCACGTCAGAAACAGACAGTGCAGAGGTCGTATACACCTCAAAAGTAAAGTAAATGTGTTTTGCAAATTATACAAACGCAGGAATTGCTTTATCAAAATGGTTTAACAACATTCCACTTCAATTTAGATTGACAGTTTAATGCTGTTAACTTCCACCTTTGCTAGTGGGACCACAGTTATAACTGTATGTCACATTATAAAGCTTGCCTTCCTTGCATTTAACCCCTCATTTTACATTAAAAGCTAAGTATGAGGCACTCCCAGCCCACTTAATTAGTCTACAATCGACAAGCAGTGTTTCCCACATCTTTTTCTGTTAAAAATTCTGTATTCTTGTTATCCCTTCTTAGCTCATCTGAATAAGTGAATTTTGCACAC